>NC_071263.1:18191970-18906970 GCF_023375685.1 Ictalurus furcatus
AGAATGCATAACGAGGCATAAATAGCAGGGGCGCTGTAATGGGGTGAAGATTAGGACGATTCTAAGGGCCTTGGACAGACAGGGGGCCCAGCAGAACCCCATACTTTGCTGTATGATTTTGGTATTTAAATGGTATCTTTGCATAATAATCTATTAATAAGCACGCTATAATAAATGCCCTCACACTGTGCCAAGTGCATGTGTGTGTCCCCTTAAGTCGTTCGCTGATTATTCAGAAAAGCGGCCCTTCACATTTGTGAGTCATTACATGCATCAGGTAGATGGCAAGAGATGGTGCAGATAAAATCGGGATGCCAAAAGAGGAAAGAAAAACACGAAAAAAAAGAGTAGAGAGCAAGACGGGGAAGACAGCTAGTCACCCAGTTTTTCAAAAAATAAGGTGATTTATGTTCCCTGTTTTGTGCTGTGATTCTGAAGTGAGCCCGTATGAAGCTGTTATAATTAACATCAAATAGAAATCCTATCAGTTCCTCACCCCGATGTTTATCCTTGGAAGTCGAACACAATATTTCCAAGAATGTTTTTTTTTCCACGCAATCGAGCAATAGTAATGGAGCATTGAGCTTCAAAAAGGACGGAAAAGCACCAAGTGACAATAAAACCAGTCCAGTGTTGTATATATTCAAGCTTTCCGAGGTCTTTCTGTGAGGAATCGATCGAAATTGAATGTAATCATATAACTCTGCTTTAATTGTCCCGAGTGAGTTTATGAGAGAAGTGTTGTAATGATGTCCAATTCGTGAGTGAATCGTTTGTTTGAATCGGTTCTTTTCAACGAATTGGAGAACCCCGTTGATAAAACCAGTCTGAATGACACGAATAGAACCGATCTGATTCCCAAGTTCAACTCACTGATTCAGTGATCCCGTCCGTGTTTTAGCTAATTTCCACATTTCTTTCTGAAGCTGCTGGTGTGTGAAACCTATTATTCACTCAGTGAATAATAATAATAATTGTAATAATAATAATAGTAAAGTTCATTGTTCTTGGTACTTGGGGAACAAGAAATTACAAATCGACAGCTTATAAAGACATCCAGACAGAGCTTCTATAGTGTCTGTATATGAGAGAGAGAGAGAGAGTACAATGGTGTTAATTACTTGTACGGTATATATAATTATTTGTGTATAGTTATAATTGCATTATTTCAGTTAATTTAATAAACTGTTCAAATTTTGTTCTTTATAGTCTCTTATTGAATATGCAATAATTGTTATGCTTATTGATAATGATTGTTTTTACAGGTGGCAATAAAAAAAGATAATTGGGGGGGTGGGGGTTTTGGGGACCCGAAGTACAAATTAGACAAGGGCCCCAGAAACCCTAGCGGCGCCCCTGATAAATTGTCAATAACTGGCACGAGAAATATTCCATTAGTATGTTATTTTTAGAGTTTTAAATTCTCATCAGACTGCAAAAAGCTGTTTGTAACAAATCAGTAACTGGAAAGGAGTTAAGCATAATCATCATAATACTTGTCTGATTAAAATGAGTGTAAAAAAATAAGGTACACTTATTTTAGAAATAATCTGTTGTGGGTGTGCTATGTTGGAAAATTTGGAATCGTGCCATATGGTAGCCTCCGGTCTCAGTTTTGCACACTTTGGCCGGTTAAGCCTGTCACAGCATGAACAGCATGGCTCTTTGTAATTAGTGTTGAAAAAGTGAAGGCTGTTTACTTGTTCCTATTTGTAATGTGGGTGCAAAGATGTTGCAGATCTTTGGAAAGCCATGCTAGTAAATGTGTCACTTTAACAATTAGCTTATCTCTGTGGTAGTTTGTGAAAACTTGTTGGATGTCACTGTGGCTGATCTCACCAAAACGACACAGAAATGCTTTTATTTTAGAATTACATTTTAATTTAGAGATCATGCCTGGTAAGGAGCCAGTTTAACAGAAGCAGTGACCTTTGTAGTCTGTCTGTCTAAAGAAATGTAATACCGTATTTGAGTGTAATTTCCTCACATGATGAATGTACCGCTGTGACCAATTTATAGTTATGTGGCATAGTGAAACAGACATAAGCCTATTTAATTCAGTTTGTATTCAGATACCAGCTCCAGCATTGCAGTCAGACGGTCAGTTTTCTTTTTGGCATAATTATAAATTGCTAAAACTTTACTTGTAGTTGTGATACATGCATAAGTGAAACATACGTCAGTTTAGGAAGACCTGTAGTTTTCAGAACTATATACTGTATATGAGGTGTTTTCCCAGGCTGCCGCACATCTTATTTATCTATATTCTTTTTTTGTGCTCTTTTCTGTAGCGTAAACCTCCTTTAGAAATCAGTGACCTTTTTGAGGACATCAAGGATGGGGTGAAACTGCTGGCTCTGTTGGAGGTACTATCTGGGCAGAGATTAGTAAGTGCTACTATGATATATTTTTTTATCTTCATCCTACCAGATCGATACGTTACTCGATATAATCTTTTGAGGATGTAACCAGAGTTGCAATTTAATCTATCTTGAGTGCAATTTCTATCAGTTGGATGGAGTTACTGATCAAATTTGATTCTACAGCCATTTTGTTTTTGTTCTGTCCCTCTATTCACAGCCATGTGAACAGGGTCGGCAGTTGAAGAGAATCCACTGGGTGTCCAACATCGGCACTGCTCTGAAGTTCTTGGAGGGCAGGAAGGTAATCAATCTTTCTGCAGCCCTAAGATAAATTACGATGTATCTAACACAGGAGTGACTCATACTGGCTATACCTGGCAACCTGCATTAACAACAGAAGAGACATGATAAATCTACACCTGTCCCACCCATATAACTACGTTCTTATTGTGCTGCAGCTTGAAATACTCATAAAATAGATATGCAGAACATAGGTAAAACTGCCCCTTAGTC
The DNA here is from genome assembly GCF_023375685.1 of Ictalurus furcatus. Classification (NCBI taxonomy): domain Eukaryota; kingdom Metazoa; phylum Chordata; class Actinopteri; order Siluriformes; family Ictaluridae; genus Ictalurus; species Ictalurus furcatus. The sequence continues at coordinate 18,194,847 of NC_071263.1, forward strand.
TGTGACTAGAGTGTCCAATGTGTTACTGCACTCTCTCTCCTGCCATGCCTCCAATCAGTCTGTGTACAGAGGATCTCCGGTTAGTACGTTTTGGAGCTGCAACTCACTTTTTTGTTCATGGCTGTTTGCTCATGCCTAGCTGTTTATTCAGAGACATTTTGGTTCTCCCCAACATAGTGTATCTACAGTGCACTTGAGTCTTATTGGTTTGCCACAATATGTTAAATATTCCATTACAGGAAACAGACTACCAGTATAGTCTTATTAGGACAAGCAATTGAGAGCTTTCTGAACTGGTACTTCACAAAGGAAAAACATTTCATTTATTCCTTGTTGAATTTGAAGCAAATAATTAAAGAGCTTAGTTTTTTTGTTGCCTGGCTTGCTTTTGTTACCCTGATTGCAAATGATGACATTGACATTCCAGAGATATGTGGTCTCTATGTTATATGACTATGTGCTTGGAAAATGTGCTTCTTTTTTTTTTTTTTTACAGATCAAGCTAGTAAATATAAATGCCACTGACATTGCTGATGGAAGACCATCCATTGTCTTGGGGTTAATGTGGACCATAATCCTATACTTTCAGGTAAACCCTATGGCTAACCCTATTCATAATATATCATCTTTATGCTGTAAAAGGTCAGTTTGTTCATCCATACACCTTTACTGATGCTTTTTTTCAGATTGAAGAGCTGACGAGTAACCTCCCAGCCCTACAGGCACTCTCCAACAGTGCATCCTCTGTAGATAGCATGGCTAATTCCGAGACCAAAAGCCCACCCATGAAGAGAAAAGTCATCAAGTTCCAGGGCAACGCTAAGAAAGCCATGCTCCGATGGGTGCAATGTACAGCAACCAAGTATGCCATGCTTCTTTTACATTACAGAGGTACACATTAAATAACTGCACATCATCTACAAAGATGTTCCCAGTTAAAGTGTTTTATTTTTGTTGTTTTTAAAAGCCGCATGGGGATTGAGGTAAAAGACTTCGGTTCTAGCTGGCGGAGCGGTGTGGCCTTCCACTCGGTCATATATGCTATTCGCCCAGACCTGGTGGACATGGAGCTTGTAAAGAGAAGAAGCAACCGTGAGAACCTGGAGGAAGCCTTTACTGTGGCAGAGAATGAGCTGGGCATCCCACGCCTCCTAGATCCTGAAGGTGTATTTGTCTTGTCCTGACTTATTCTGTTATAAAATATTTCATTAAATATCTGCTTTGACATACAAGAAGACATAATAGATTTGTTAGGTAGGCTGCAGTATTTGATATATTTTACTGCCAGCTTGCAGGCCTAATTATTAGCACACACAACTTCATATATAATCTATGCTGCTCTAGGAGGATGAAGAAACTGGCCTGACATAATTACTGGATTTGTTAGCAGACTAAATATAATCTAATTCTTTGGGGACTGAGGATCTTTCTTATGCGTGCTGCACTGCATTTTTTGACTTGACCGACACACTTTTATTAATCATGTTTATCCATCACATTCTTTAGATTGTCTAGTTTTGTTCTTTAACGTTTGTGTTTTCCGCAGATGTGGATGTGGATAAGCCTGATGAGAAGTCCATAATGACCTATGTGGCTCAATTCCTTAAGCACTACCCAGACCCCCACCAATCTGAGACAGATGGACAGCAAGAGGAGGTTTGCTTTAGAGCCTTGCACCAAATGTCACCTGCACGCTTGTGTACTTACTAAAATTATGTAACTGCTTGCTGTTACTTAATCATGTCCCTGTGGCGCTTGTTTACCATGCAGTCCAACCCATCACAGGAAAGATTCTAGCCTCACACCCGCTCTCCATGCTTCATATGCTCACTTTGTCATCTATCTTGTGCATTTGTAGCTGCTTCTTCGTTCCATTCCAACTTTTGCCCTCTCTATCCCCATGCTGCAGGTAAGTGCTGAGCTCACGTTATGTCTGCATGCATCCTGATTTAGTGTCTGCGGTGGACTCTCCCTCCATTCTCTCTTCTCGCTGTTTTGCTCTCTTTTCCTTTGTCTTTTTCCGCTAACATCTTGACGGTGTTGTGTTTGCATCTCTCTGTGTGCCTTGCTTTCCTGGACAGTATGATCCTCAAGACATTGAGCTAATGCTTGAGGTATGTGTTTGTTCTTGGTGATTAGTAACTGTGTGAAACATGTCTAATGAAATGGCAAATTGCTTACGCCTTCCTTTTTTGGTCTATTTCTGAGGATATTATTTTAAAATGTTTTCATCACTTTTAGGGAGTGCTATCTGGGCTTTTCTTGTGTGTGAACATAGCTACTTAGATACAGAGAGATTGGTAATGAGGCATGGAGGATGAGTAAAGATGTATGCGTGTGTTCAGAGAGAGGAAAGAAAGATTCTACGGGAGTGGAAGGCCTGGCTGGATCAGCTGGAGAGAGACATACTCCGTGCACAAGGAGCAGAGGGCAACCTCACTGACAAATATCAGGTAACTCAGCTGATACTGCAGACTGATAGCACACATGGGGTTTCTGCTCTCTGAAATATTGAAGACTAGAGCATACCTATTTATTTTGTTTATCAGGCCTTCAAGAACTTCCGTGTGCAGTATGAGATGAGGAAAAAGCAGATAGAGACTCTGCTGCAGCCTGTGCATAAGGACGGTAAACTGTCTGTGGACCAGGCAGTGGTGAAACAGGCATGGGAGCAGGTGTCTGTCCGGGTACGCGTCTCACATCATATGATCCATCTGTTTAAAGACAAAAAGCCACTTTTTGAACTTCTCTTGTTGCTCATTGCTGCAAAAGTAAGCTGTCATTCATTGTTATAAGATGTGCTGTAAAATGGAGCAGCGGCCATTCACTCACAATATGTTAATGGTGAAGGAGCAGATACACAGAGAGAGTTTTGTATAGAGGAACACAGTGCTCCAGTGAATTCACTACAGTATGTCTACAAGCCAACAAAACCGTCATGTGGAGTAGACACTTGTTAACTGAAATAAGGCTTTTTGAACAGTTTACTGTATTAAAAGCATAACATTCCTTTTAATGAAATTGTTGCTCTGCTTTGTAGCTTCTGGACTGGCATATCCATCTGGATAAGTCTCTGCCAGGTCCCCTGGGAGCGATTGGGGCCTGGCTGCATCGGGCAGAATTCGCTCTCAGAGAAGACATTCCCATTCAACAGGCCCATGATGAGACGGCCAACATCATCCACAGGAAGCTGGAGCAGCATAAGGTGTGATATGCTGGAAATATTAACTATTCGACCTCCTGTTTTCTCTTTTGGGGTGGCACAGTGGAGGTGCTGGAGGTAATGTTCCCAGGATAGGCCTAGTGTGACCCTGACAAGGATAAAGCGGTTCCTGAAAATAAATGAAAGAATGAATGTTTTCTGATTCTACACCACAGGTTTATTTATAATCTGAGGCATATGCATCAAAAAGTACAGGTTAGATCTGCGCATAGGACTGTTTTTTTAATCCCACTCCTGCCTAGTCCTGTAGTAATTTCTGTTTGGACGACAATATTTTAATAGTATGAACTCAGTTGGACCAATTCCCCAAACATAAACAAATAAGTAATTTCAACAATGAAACAGACAAATTTATAACATTTATAATTTTTGCTACTGGCTTAGGCAATAACAAGCCAGGAGCAGTCTGACCAAATCTGAATAAAATTTGGCTGGTGAAATTGCCAGTTCACTTTAATGTAAAAGGATGCTGGAATGTGAAAAACAGAATGTGAATTTACTTCCGACTCTGGCTAATTTCACTTCTGAGTTTACCTAGATGAATCATAATCATATTAAGCATGAGGCAAAAGAAAACTAGCAGATTATGGTAGAGCCTTTCTAAAAAATTTTAAATAAAGTGAAAGAACTGGTAATTATTAAGTAGTAGTTACACTAATTATGTGCTAGTTATCTTATATTTCTAATTTCTAATTTCTAAACACCTGGACATGCCTGCATAAGAATAATGGTTTCTTTGCATCTCACAAGAATCCAGTCCCAGTGTAGTACAAGGTAATAACTGACTACTGATGCTGTCATTTTTGTTCTTCCAGGAGGTGCTAATAAATCTGGAAGGGCACAGGCAGACATTTCAGCAGATTCACAGGGATAGAGCAGTTAACGGTGTACCAGTACCACTTGAACAGCTCCAAGATATGGCAGAAAGGTCAGCTCTGCTTCTCATCAGGCTTGCTGAGATTGTCAGCACACATAGCTAGCATTTTATTAAAATACTACTCTCCACAGATTCAATTATGTGTCCACCTCATCTCATGTTCACCTAATTAAACTGGAATTCTGGGAAATGAAGTATCGTCTCATGGCATTCCTTATCCTGGCTGAGTCTAAGCTCAAGTCTTGGATCATCAAATATGGCCGACGGGACTCTGTGGAGTTGCTTCTACAGAACTACATTGTGAGTCCAGTCTGAAAAAAAATCTGATCCAGAACACATAAAATATGGATCATCATTAAACATTTCTTCTCTACAGGCATTTATTGAGGGTCACAAGTTCTTTGAGCAGTATGAGACAACATTTCAGACCCTTAAACAAGCTGCAGACATCTACATTAAGTCTGATAGCTCAGGTAAAGTTAACCAATAATTTCATTTTCTCCTTGTGCTGCAGAATGATTCTTCTGTTATAATCACTTGCTGATCCGTAGTGGTACTATTTCTTATGATGTCTTGAACCAAACTGGTGTGGTACAGCATAGTGTGTAAAAATATTTTCCAACAATTTCCTATACAGCCATTTTTCTTCAACCGCAATTGCTTGTGTTTATAATAGTAGTTCTGTTCTTTAATTCTGTTCATTGGTGTTGAGATATTTGACCTGATAGGGAGGCCCCTATCCATATAGGCTGTATATATCAGGGCCTAATTGTCCATCTCATATTCTAGGCTGTAGAATCTCCAGGAGAGGTATGTCTAGAGAAACGTAGGCAGCCGCTACTAGGCCCTTAGACACAATAATCAGCGTGCACTCTTCTATGATTCACTGTGCACTAATACTGAATCTTCTAATCCAATTCTACTCATATAGTTTCACTCTACAATATGTCTAACATGTTAACAACTACTGCCAACTCACTACGATGTAGCTCTAATTACTTGGTACATCATGCTGTTTTATTGTAACCATGACCAAGATATTGTTTACTGAAGATGAAGATTATATTGTATTACATATTTTGCATGACTTATAATCTAAATATTTTAAATGATGCTCTCAGTAGTATTTGGTAACGTTTTTCATGTTTCTTTATTTTCTGTATTATTATGGGCAGAATATTTCAAAATATTTCTTTAGTGTGTGAATGCACTCAAAAGATGCTGTGTGGTTTCAGCTGAGGAGTGTGAGGGGATGAATAAGTTCTTAAGTGAAACGATGGCACAGTGGAGAAACTTGTCAGTGGAGGTGCGCAGTGTGCGCAGCATGCTGGAAGAGGTTATCTCCAACTGGGAGAAATACAGCAGCAAAGTGGCCAGTCTGCAGGCCTGGCTGGAGGACGCTGAGCAGATGCTCAACCACTCGGAAAATGATAAACGTGTATGTATATAAAAACCAACCAGGGAATACGATGTAACATATACATTCAGTTGCCACAATTTATTGTCAGGTTGATATGGCATGTGAATTCTCTGATTTTCTTTGTTTTCTTCTGCTGACAATGTTTTTGCAACTGTAATATTTAGCATTGCACTTTTACACATTTGACTTCCAACCTTTGCTCAGCTGTGACAGTTTTTTGCCAAATGCCTCCAATTTTTTGATGTAACTGCTAGATAACCCTTGGTCATAGTTGAAAACCTTCACTGAGTTTGAGTTTGGAGTCTTGTATCCTTTGTAGGAATTCTTCCGGAACCTTCCACACTGGATACAGCAGCACATGGACATGAACGATGCAGGGAACTTCCTGATTGAGACTTGTGATGAGACTGTGTCTAGAGACCTGAAGCAGCAGCTGCTCCTCCTCAATGGTAGATGGAGGGAGTTGTTTGTCAAAGTCAAACATGTATGTGCTATTTACCCTGCTGGTTCACTGTTTAAATTACATCACTCAATACATGGTCTACAATTCAAGTTGGATTCCATGTCCTGCAGATGAGATTAAATCCCACAATTGTCTCCACATGCAGTACGCAAGAGCAGATGAAGTGGACAAGCTAAGGAAAGACTATGAGGATGGCATCTTAGCTTTAAAGATTTTTGTAGATACATCCAACGAGAGGATGAATACTCCTGTCCAAGTGTCCTTTTTGAACATAAGAACATTTCTTCAAGACATTGAGGTAAAAATGACATCCAAGAGGTATTAATAAAAAATTCTTTTCCACAGATATTTACATTTTAAATGTTTATTTCCACAGGATATCAAACATAAAGTGCCCTCAATGGAGGCAGTGTATAAAACAGCCACACGCAACGCCCAGCAGCTGACCAAAGACACTTCACAGGAAGAGATCACAGACATGCTGGGTGTCATGGAAACTATTAAAGAGGAGCTTAGCAAGGTGCTTGTCTCATGCAATGTTCAGCCCTGGTATTAACGTCCATCTTGGGTATTCTAATTAGCAGAGACTGATAGCCATTCAAAGCTAGTATTTTCCTGTGTCTTGACGCATCTGCAGTGACCACTCATGATCACATTTGGGGTGCAAAAGCAACCCAAAGTCATTTCAAAACCAGACCCAAAATACTAACCAAAACCAAAAGAAAACACAAAGTCTTTATATTTAGCCATTGGATGGCATTTCCCAATTAAATCACATCGGTCATACCGCTTACATTGGTCGATTAAAAGCTACTCATGCTGTCATCTAGTGTTTTGTGCACATTTTGCACTGTCCACTTGTGATCCAATCACCTGAGACAGATGTTCACATCAAATGTGAACAGGGCCTCAGTGTCTAATTTGCTCTATTACATCAAACAGGTCACTTTGTCACATTATCACCTTTTTACTCTCTCACTAACATTGTTATGACCCTTCTGGATTTTAGATAAGGGAGAAGGTTGTGCCTTTGCAGAGGGATTCACAGGCCTTGCTGCCTCCTTTAGAAGAAATGGAGAAGCACATCACTGGGTTTTATCAGTCTCTGGAGAAGGCTAGTCGCATTACCAGTGCACGCGAGTCTGAGACACCAGGAGACTTCCAACAGAAGTGTCAGGTGATTAAGGTCATGGGTCACAAATACTGTAGCATGTACTGCAAAGTGACGTACATATATGGCCCACACAAAATGTCTACAAGTGAAAGTGAGTTCTGATTTGGGACTGCCTTTATCTTTCTTTGTCTTACTATAGGAACTTGTGACATACCAGCAAAGCTGTAAAAAATGTCTTACAGTGATAGATAAGAACCATCAGATCATAATGAAAGCCCTAGAAGGCAGTAAAACATTGAGGCACCTGGATACATCTCTGCTGCAAAAGAGAGTAGTAGAGCTTCAGGCCTCCTCCCAGGTAAGCATTATTCCATTTTCCTTAAAGGAATTGGGGGATGTGGTCGTCAACAGAGTTGGCTTGGCTAGTTAGCTACCTATGGCTATGTCTCAATCAGCTCCATAGCTCTGTAGGTAGTGAATCAGTATATCGTGTACACAAGTTCGGGCACAGGTAAGGACCCTGGCTCACTGCATATTGAGACATTGATAAATTAATTTCTGGCAACACGATTATGTACTTGTGTCGTCAAACGTCTCCAAAAATTAAAAACTTTGTTTTATATGTCATACAAATTTATTAGCTTAATCACATGCATTTATGTCATAATATGTCAAGCAGGATTGTGGGAAAGGTAGTTGAAAAAAATCATTAAACACTTAAAAGTTATTAGATTTAAACAAACCTTATGTAGAACATCAAATAAAGTAAAAAAAAAAAAAAACGCTAACAGAGGTAATCATTTGAGAGCTAGAACAACAATAACAGGCTACTTACATTTGTAGACGGAAGTTGGCTGAGAGTTTGTCTGGAGTGGAGGGAATGTTCTAGTGCACTGGAAGGATTTTGGGATTGAGACAGCCCTTAAAATGGCTGACTCCCTGATCAGTGCCCTGACTAGGGAGCTGGTCAGGAACTAGGGAGCTGGTTGAGACATACCCTATGAGGTGACAAGCACGAGGTCTTTTATTGAGGACAGTGGTGTTAGTGTAGGGTTCCAAAGCTTCAGCTTCTATCTGTTGTGAGTATAGTCCTTTATACCATATAGTTTAGTCCTTTATATAGGAGTTTAGTCCTTTAGTCTGTCCAGAGAGCTGGACAGAGTAAAGGACTGAAGTGCTACTGCACCAGTCCCTTTAGGCAGTTATCAAGCAATTCCATTGGCACGACTATCAGCAGGTAGTCAAATGGCATTGTGGATAATAAAGGAAACTGTTAATCAGATGTAAATATACCAACATGTTGATGACATTTAAATCCCTAAATCAACTTGGAATGTTTTTACAAAGGAAAACTTGGACACCAGGTTAGATTGTGTATTAATTATAAATATTGAAATGCAAGATGTTCAGGGTGGATTTTTCATTAAAGAAACAAAGAATTCATAGGGGGCAATCAGTTGAAAATATGCAAGCAATATTGAACATTTTAAAAATGTATTCTTCCATACTAAATATCTAATTTTCTAATACAACATATTTGTGACATGGGTAATCCATTTCAATGCAGAATTTTATAGTGTGTATTGATATGCCTATAGGCTATGGTAGAAGAGACCACTGAGTGGAAGAAGCACGTGGAAGCCAACAGCAGCATGATGAAGCGGTTTGAAGAGTCTCGTCTGGAGCTGGAGAAGGTTCTTAAAGTAGCCAGAGGTTGCATGACAGAGAGAGGAAACCCAGAGGACCTGCTAAAAAAGCACACAGTAAGAGGAAAATCTCTATTAAATCTGTTATGAAGGGCTAAAGTAGGTCAAGGCAAGTGCAAAATTAGCACCTCATTCAGTCAAAAATAGAAATACTGTCTTTGGGAAATAAACAAGTTGTAAATGTAATTTTTTTTGTTGACTATTTTTGCAGGAGTTCTTTTCACAGCTTGATGAGCGAGTCCTTAATTCATTTCTGAAGGCCTGTGATGAACTTACTGATATTCTGCCTGAACAAGAACAGCAGACTCTACAGGAAACAGTCAGAAAACTGCACAAACAGTGGAAGGTTAGGTGACCTTTTTAACATGAAGCTACAAACATAACACACCCCCCCCATCCCCACCCCACCCTTAGTCCTCTATTTGTGTAAATAAATGTTAATAATTTTCGTTGGCACTAGACACATTAGTAGAGGTCAGTAACATAGAGTTAAAACATTCAGAAATTGTAGGAAGTTGTGTCTAAAAGCCTTATTTCTGTCCTCAGGATGTACAGACAGAGATCCCATACCACCTCCTACAACTGAAAGTGGAGGTGGAGCGCAATCGTTTGATGTCCTCTCTACAGGAGTGTGAAGCTGAACTGGCTCGAGAGAATCGCAGCCTGCCAGGCATGGGCAGTGAGAGACTGGTGAAAGAGCACAGGGTGAGAGTCTCTCAGGCATAAAAATGATTTTCCTTATTGTTTGATTCATTAAATCGAATACATAGCATTATGGGTACCTTGTTACAAAAGGAACTTTGCATTACATCATGCAATTTTCAGAGAGCAGGTGTTTCTGATGCCAGGTTTCTGCATATAGGCTTTTTTCAGGGACAAGGGCCCTCAGATGCTGTGTGTGAAGCGATTGCAACATATGGAGGATCTCTGTTCGAAGCTGACAGACAGTGAGCAGGCACGCCAAACTCTGGAAAAATCTAGAACTGCATTTGCTGAGGTTCAAGATGAGATAGAGAGCACTCATCAGAAACTCATGCAGCACCCTGACAAATGGAAAGAGTTTAACACCAGGTGAGAATTTTCTCTTTTTTTCGATATTGTATCATAATTGCAGTCAAGCCCCATTTTTGATGCATCACCAGTTTGGTGCATATAGGGCCTGTAAGATCTGCTCTTAGTCACAATGACTGAGTGCTAATATGGATTACACATGTGCCTGGTATTTTATGTTCTATGAACATAATGTGAATTTTGTGTTTTATGAATCGGTTACAGATTTTCTGAACTGGCTGCCTGGCTGTCTTCGAAGGAAAGCCAGCTCAGGCTTTTGCGAAACCGTGCTAGTGACCCCAGTAAACTCAGGGAGGTGAAATCCACTATAGAGGTAAGAAAAAGCAAGATGTGAGAATGTGGGTATACATTATATTAGACCAAAGCAGCTCTGTAATTTTCTTCCATTCGCCTACAGAGTCTAAGGAATGATGCAGAGCTACAGGAAGGAAATGTGAGCTGGCTGAAATCTCGTCTCGCTGTTCTAATAGAAATCAGCACTGTGAGTGATGCCCAACGGCAGGCAGCTGTCCTCACCAAACTGTCCACTGACTTCAAGAGCCTTCTCAGTTCCCTCTCTGAGGTAAGACCCATCAAGGCAAGTGAGCTGCAAGGGCTACTAGTCCCTTACAGTTATTAATAAATCATTATTGATTCTTAATTAATCAACTTCCCATCTTCATATGAACCATTAATATATATATATATATGTGTGTGTATATATATATATATCATTCATATTTTGCTCCTTTTGATCCTATTGGTTCAATGTGAACACTGTTCAAACTGTGTTTATGCAGTCTGAGAAGGTGGCATTGGCAGTTGGAGATTGTGTGCAGTTCCAGGAGGAAGTGAAGAACACTCTGGATGAACTAACACAAGGTCAGCAGGAGCTGCAGGCAGAGGTAACCAAGATCCTGAACTCTGAGTCTGCAAAAGAAGCTCAGCAACTGCTGCTCATTCACCAGGTACTGTAATTTCATATCTTATAGATTGTGTTATTAATTCATAATTAATGTTTATGGCCTACTAAAATCCTAGGTCTTTTGTTTGGTTTATGTTGATCTTTTCTACTTTTCTACCTTATAGCAACAATTGAAACGTTTGCGACTCAAAAGGAGGGACATGCAGCAGCAGATCAGCCGAGGCCAGCAACTCCAGGTTCAGGAGGGCCTGGGGGAGAGCCTTCAGGATGACCTGCACAAATTAGATACCAGCCTGAGCCAGATGGACCAAAGCATGGAGGCACAGGAACAGAGTCTAGAAGTGAGTTAAGGCAATATATCTCCTCTGGAAGGTAACATGCCCTGTGTCAATGATATATATATATATAAATATATATATATATATATATATATATATATATATATATATATATATATATATATATATATATATACAGTATATCCAACATTATTCTAAAATGGATTCATTTTTGTCAACAAGGGGTAAAGATTTTCCTTATACTTGAGAATTTTAAGAGAAACTTTCCATAACTGCTCTTCTTCACTGTGCCTATAGGCAACACTGGCTTCTTGGCAGGAGTTTGACAGCCAGCAAGCAGCAGTAGGGGAGTTTGTGAGCAGAGTACGCTCAGTCAGAGAGAGAGAGATGACTTTCAGTAGCCCAGAGAGCTTAACAACAGAGCTGAAACAAACTAAGGTGAATTTACACTTAAAATGGTTTTTGGAAAATCAATTATTTTGCCTTTCTATATTTGTGTATAGATTTTTGCTTCATCCTTAATATATCATTTTGACTACTTTAGGAGCTGCTGAAACAGAGTGAGACTGAGGCAGAGTTGGTGAACACACTACTAAAGAGGGCTGCAGAGATCCAGCTTGGTCCTAAAAATGCTTCTCTGCTCCATACACAAGCTCACTCCCTCAGTGACCAACTGGACAAAACTGTGGCAAGCCTCAAGAAAGAGTAATACTTTTATTTAAACATGCATTACTTTAATGTGAAATTTACATTAGTGTCATGTAAATATAGCACAAACACAGTAATAGCCACTATTCCTCAAATTGATACTGCTTCTGACTTTAGTTTTTTTTTTGGTGTTATTTCTTCTTCTTCTTATTATTATTATTAATATTTATGGTAAATGAACTTTACTTTGCAGGTTTTGAGACTGTAATTTGTAATTAATTTGTGAACTTCCTTATTATGGTCGTTGATACGTCATAGGCAAATCTATGTGCCAACTTTATCTAGACTTAATTTTGTTTATAAATGCTTTGGCTTAAAGTACAATATAATACTTGCTGTGCAATTAGACTACTAGACCAGCAAGTCCATAACATTGTAGTAGATTATAATTGAAGGTGTTCACAAATAAATAGAAAGTGTGAATGTGTGTTTTGAATATAAGTTTATTTTTTTTCACAACTGACATTTCACCAGATTGTGAATTGACTTAATTAGCAACATCAGCATTACTATTAACAGAAAATGTGGAAAAAAAATCCCATTCAATCAAGATCTAGATTATTGTTATCTTTAACCTGTAATGTTTGGGGTCGTGTTTTGTATGCTGTCTGGTTTTAGTGTGAAGACTTTTGAGGACATAAAAAATCAGTGGGAGTCATTTGGGAGTGAGTTTGATGCTTTCTCCTCATGGATCTCTGAGAAGGAAAAGAAGCTTGACTCGCTAAAAAGCTCTAATGAACCACTGGAGCAGCAGATCAGTACTGCTAAGGTACGGTTAAGGTTTTAGTATGTAGTATATTTTACATTTTATATAATTGAATTATAATGTTTTGTTCTTTCCTTTGGTGGCCAGGCTGTGACAGCAGAGCTACAGGAGCGAGCAGAAATTCTGTCCCAACTGGAAGACAGAGCTCAGGCTCTATCCCAGTTTGTATCATCAGGAGAATCTGCACGAATCAAAGCTCGCCTGACACAGATTGGCAGGTACTGGGAGGAACTTAAGGAGAGCATGGAGCATCTGAATGGACAGTTGGAAGATAGCGCTAATCACCAGCAAAAGTTTAATACAAACCTTCAACAGGTAGATTTAGGTTAAATTTTTTTTAGCATAGTACATCATGAGAAATCAAAAAGGTATATATATATATATATATATATATATATATATATATATAAAATCAATATTATTTGCTCAGTCTCTGACTCCAATTCATTTCAAGGTGCAATCAGAGATTGATGCCATTCAGACGAAACTGGACACACCTCTCACATTCTGTGCAGCCTCATCTGATACCTATAAAGCTCTACAGGACCACATGGTATTATTCATGACAACACAATTACAAATGTGATTCCCACATAACTATTACAGTGTGTAAACATGTATCATGTTCAAAAAGAAATAAATGTCTAAACATGTTTCTACTTTGTTTGGTGATGCCTATTTTTTTTTTCTTTTTAGGATGTGTTCCAGTCTCTGGAGAAGGTGAAGGTCACCTTGCTGTCTCTGTGCACTGGGGCTCGCAGGCTAAGTGAGCGAGAGAAAGCTGAAAGTGCAGTAACAGCTCTACAGCACAGCTATGAGCAGAGCCTAAAGCAGGCCAAAAACAAACAGAGCCATATGGAAAGCCTGTTGTCTCTCTGGCAGAAGTATGTTAACGTTCACTTTGAGTTCATTTACAAAATTTGTCGGCAAATCTGTGATACATTTAAAAGACATTTACCATATTACTTACGACAGTACAAAATATTATGGGATCTCAGTGTTTTGGTTTTATATTCCTCCTCAGGTTAGAAAAAGACTGCTGTTCTTTGCAATCATGCCTTGAAAGCTGTGAGTCTGTGTCTGCTTCTGTAACCCAGTATCTCACTGTTGACAAGACAAAGCTTGATGGAGAGCTAATGGAGCTGAAAGTAAGTAAAAAAGGCTCATGTTTAACTTTTGTTCAGGAATATGGAACACTGGTGATTAATAAAATTTTTGCCTTTTGCCTTTTCTAGCACCTTCACTCTGAGCTACAGTCATTGGAGTCAATATATGAGGGGTTACTGACCCAAGCTCCAGCCCTTTACTCCACTGCATCAGATGAACAAGTGAAGACACTTAAAGAGGATCATGAGCAGCTGAAGAAAAGATGGAGCTCTCAATGTACAGCCATACCCAACAGGTCAGACATTTATTAAGACATGTACAGTATGTTTTAAAGACGTGGTGGCTGCTGCTATCATAGCTGACATACTATAGTAGAGTATTTAGTTGTCTGATCTTTATAGGATCCAGGTGCTCCAGGACCATATTTCACGGGTAGACGAGCATGAACAAGCGCTGCAAAAGTTCTTCAAGTGGGGAGAGTATTTCCTCTCATCTCTTCACTCATCCTCCCAAGTTAATATTACAGATTTACAGTTGATTGCTGTAGAAATAAAGGTGTGTCTCATCATCAGTCTTATCAATATAGCGTCGTCATCAGTGTCAGAGAAGCTTTGGCATCATACATTTGTTTGATTATGTTTATGACAGGAAAAGGCACAGTCGCTTCAGAGTGAGAACAGTGAAAGAGAGAATCTCCAGCAGCAGACAGAGTCCTTGTGTGCCTCCTGTGAGCCTGTGGAGCAGCATTATCTACAGAGCCGTCTGGAAAATAGCTTGCAGCCCTACATGCAGGCCCAGCAACTGGTGATGCAGCGAGGTGAGAGTGTAGAGAAGCTGGAGGCTTTCCTGCAGACCCACAATGTGGCTGCAGGTGTCCTCCGAGGTCTCAGACACACGGTGGAGAGTGCCGGTAGCTGGGACAAGAGTCGTGTGGATGAACTGCAGCGAGATCTAGAAGGAATCATTCCTGATATCAGCCGTCTGGAGTCGCTAGCGATCAGTCTGGACAGCAGCCTATGCAAAGCCCACCTCCACCTGGTTGATGCAAAGGAGGCTCGCACCTTGTGCCGGTCACAGGCTGACACATTGAGCACAGAGTTGGATGGAGTGAAGACCCTGCTTGGTTCCAAGCAGAGTGAGGCGGAGGCTCTGGGGGCTCTGTGGTCCTCCTTCAGACAGCGCAAAGAGCAGCTGCTCAAGAGTGTGGAAGACATCGAGGAGAAAGCTGACCAGCAGATTCTTAAAGAGCCCAACCTGCTCACATTACAACAAAGGTATTTAAAAAAAAACACAGAATCTTTTAACTCGTAATTCTTTTAATTATACATATGAGATAGATATGTTGTTACCAAAAATAAATTGTGTTACACTATGTCTTCAAGATTAGTTTTTAAATTGAAAATCTGCATGTATTGGCATATAGGCTGCGGTTCTTTAACCAGTTGGAGGATGAACTGCAGTCACACCAGCATGAGGAGCAGTGGCTGAGGGATAAAGGGCAACAGCTGTCCCAGAGAGATACAGAGCTAGCAGGAGAGGTGCTGAGGGAGATCAATCTCCTCAAGACCACCTGGGAGGACACAGAGAAACTTATTACAGAAAGGTGACCTGCCCTTTTCATTCGCCAAATATATTAGTTCTTTCTTAAACTACAGGATGTTTCAACCTTCATATTTCTCACTTTCTAGGCAGGAGCAGTGCACTAATATGATTGAGCTCATGAAGGACTATCAGAGTCTGAAATCCTCTATTAATGCAATAGTGGAAAATGCAGAGGCTGTCATCAAACTTGGTCTAAAGGACCAGGAAGACACCAGAAGGTCCCTGTCAAAGGTAAGTCTTAATACATATTGTTGGTTCATTGGAATAGCTATAACCTTATGAGAAAACGCTTTTCCACTTACTGAATAGAATTTTGCAGTTCCTGACCAAATGTTGGTAAATTCACATGAACAAAACCGATTGGTTTCTTTCTTTCATCAGCATGAAGCAATTAAGATGGAACTGACAGCTAATCAGGGGGAACTGGACCAGTTCTCAAGTAAAGCAAAGCAACTGGTGTGTGAATTAAACAGGATTCCAGACTGTGAAACTCAAGTGATAAAGACAGAGATGGAAGCTGTTGTGGACCAGTGGCTAGATGTAAGTGTGTGGCCATACTAATAAAAGCTCTTCCACACTCTTTAAGTAAAATTGTCTTTTGGTTAGGTCCTTGTAATTTCAAAATCAGCATATTTCCTTTCTACCTACAGGTGTCTGAGAGAATTGAGGACAACCTTGAGAAACTTAGAATGAGTTCCTCCATATGGGAGGATGTTTACCATATCAACGAGGAGATTGATAGCTGGTCTAACAGCTGTGTGATGGAACTCACAGACAGCCTCAACAGGTTCAGTGACAGTCAGAAGGCTGAAAATCGCCTTGCTGAAGTCAAGGCATGTGTTTCAATGGAGACATTCAGTGCTTACATCATATCGTAATCGAGCTGCTAGTGTCACATCTAATGTTTGTCTACATATGCAGGTTGAGGTGGAACAGAAAGAGAAGACATTAGACACAATACAAGCCAAAGTGTTAGAGCTGAAACGGCTTTGTAATACCAAAGACATCCCCACATCACTGCAGGTATGGTTTGTAATACAGGTCCATGAAAATTTAGGTCACCATGAGTATATGGATTATGCACTCATTTAATCTCAAATTCTCCGGCAGGTCATGGAGGCTGACCTGCAGAAGAAGATAAACAATGTGCAGGAGTTGTGTGCACAAGCGAAGAACAATCTGAGTGATTTCTGCTCTCAGAAAAAACAACTAGAGGACTTCCTTTCTCAGATGACTGAATGGTTGATGACAGTGGAGGGTTCTTTGCTGGATACAACATCTGGATCACCTCCAGAAGAGATCTGCAGAGTAAAGGTACAAAAAAAACATGTAATTCCTCATATTGTGCCCCATTCAATGTGACAAATGTAATTGTAGTATGTAGTAATCAGATTTAAATTGAAGCTGGGTGTCACACTGATATCTTAAATTATAGTTACTTGTCTTCATATAGCTTACTTTCAATTGGGTGTACACTGTTTATTTTTTTTGTAGGATATACAAAAAGAACTGCAGAACCAGCAGTCATGTATAGATTCATCACGAGAGAGCCTGAACACTCTTTGCAGGAAGTACCCTTCTGAAGAGCTGGCTAGCCTTGGGACCTCTTTAACTGATCTCATCAAGAAATATGAAACTGTCAATCAGCTGTGTGTTAAAAGGTTGGGATCAATGCAGCAAGGGCTACAACAGCTCTTTAGTGGTGAGAGTTACTATTCTCTAATTGAAATCAGTGAGCTTTTTTTCCCTATTAATAGGTACATTATGGTAGGTTCCTAAATGTTATCCATTTTCACACTCCACTGCTCTCTCTTTACCTCACATCTCCAGATCTTTTGAAACAGTTTCACACTTGGCTTGCTGGACAAAAGGACATAGTGAGAGAATGCTCTGATTACTCTGGGGACATCAGTGTTGTTGAGCGCAAATTGCAGAAGCTGAAGGTACATATATTACATATCTGTGTCTACATCAGCCTTTATCATGTTATTGTGTACGAAATGGCATTGCTTTTAAACTCGGTATTTATTTTTTGTGCTCTTGTGTTCTTCAGGGGGCTCTAGAGAGGGTTGAGGATGGAGAAAGTCGTCTAATGGAGGTGTGTCAGGAGGGGGAGAAACTCCTGCTTCACCTACCTAAGGCTAGTGCTGGCCAAGTGCAGCAGAGCCTTTCGTGCATCCAACAGGACTGGGACAGTTATGTGGAACAGTGCAGGCTGAGCCAACAGAGTCTTGAGGAAAGCGCTAGTCTGCTCAATGGGTGAGGACACAGCCCTTATTACATGTTACTGAGTATTTCTGTCGGATTATTTATGTATGGGTTGGGAAAGTAGTATATATCTCTCTCTAAGAAAAGAATGGTAGTTTTTTTTTTGCAAATATATACCTGATTCTAGGGGTAAATTCTTTTTTATGTGCATGTACCTATCGGTCCAGCTTTGAGAACAATCTGCAGAGACTGAGTCGCTGGCTGGAGCGTATGGAAGTGAGACTGAGCACCGAGCTGTCTGAAAGCAAACACGGCGAGCAGGAGAAAACAACACTGGATCGAGTTGAGGCGTTTTATGAGGAGGCTTTGAAAGAGAGGTCAGATATTATTACAATTAAAGAATTTCTGTGTAGATACTTTATGTAGGTGTTGTCCATGTAGATGTTGGAAACAAGGAGATGCAGAAATATAGAGAAACTTAATTTCACCTGTTGATGATGATATTGTATATCATCTGTCGACGATTGATATATATTTTTCCTGTAGGGATTCCTTTGAGAGTCTCTGCCAAGAAGCTCAGACTCTGATTGAGGGAGGGCATGGCAGTGGTTCTGAGTTGCGGGTGTCAACACAGCTACAGATGCAGCAGCAGACTCTGCTGAAAGCAGTGAGAGAGCGTCTGCGCAGCTGTCAGCTCAGCCTGCAGGAGCAACAGTCTTTTGATGAGACACTGCAGACCACATGGGCCTGGCTCAGTAACATACAAGAACGGCTAACAGCGCTCAGCAGCACCACTGGCAACAAAGAGACTCTAGAAAAGAGGCTGGGGCTTGTACAGGTAAGTAATCTCATTACTATTCACTCATCACTCATCACAAGGAATTGTAGTATTGAAAAAACCATTTGATTGTGTTACAGGATATCTTGTTAATGAAAGGAGAAGGAGAAGTGAAGTTGAATATGACAGTAGGGAAGAGTGAGCAGGTTGTGAGGAACTGTAGTAAGGACAAACAGAAGGCCATTCGCTCTCAGCTTCAGAGTCTGAAAGATTCGTGGGCTAACATGCTTATGAATGCCATGAGCTGTCACAGGTACTGAAAAGATGGAGTTGTTGATAAAACATGATAAGAAATATACATTAAACGATATTATTGTTCACACGTTTCTACTCTGCATATTTGTGTATAAAACAGTCGTCTTGAGTGGACAGTGACCCAGTGGAGCAGTTATCAGGAAGGCAAAGCTCAGTTGCAGCAGTGGATGGACACAGTGGAGCAGGAGGTTGAAGTCGCTCTTCCTCAACAGCCTGGACTGAAGGAGAAGATCTCTCTGCTGGAGCGCTTGCGGGCCATAGAGGCTGACATCGATAGCCACTCAGCCGCACTCAGCCGCCTGAACGAGAAAGCTACAGAACTGTTTGAGAAAACTGGAGACCAGGCCTTTGCAGAAGAGCCTAGAGCAGAACTCAATGCCCAGTTCTCTGACATCACCGCAGTTATCAAGGTAAAGTTGATGGCTCTGTTATCGCTAAATGCTTTCATATGTATTTTTTATTCTTATCTTATTATTGTCATTATCGATGATTTGATACAAATATAGTTAAGTAAGCGTATAAGTGTATACGGTATATTAAGGACATCTGTTATGCTAACATACGCACACACTGTATGTATACAGTACATATACAGTGCTTACTATGCTGCCAAGCAGTGTTGATTGAGCCCGAGTGTTGTCATTTCCTGTAGAGTAAAGTACAGCAGATGGGTGAGATAGTGAAAGAACATGAGTTGTATCTGGAGGCTGTGCGTGAACTGAATGACTGGCTGACCTCTGCTAAAGAGGATCTCCAGCGCTGGTCTGACATGTCTGGAGATGCCGCCTCTGTTCAGAAGAAACTCTGCAGGGTGCAGGTAAGGGTGTACAAGGTCAATTCAAATGATTCGATAATATTCGAATAGCATAATTAATTCATTGCAAGTGTGTGATTGCTGACTTTCCTGTTTGATGGCAGGAGCTGTTGAACTCCAGGAAGCAGGGCAGGGAGAGGCTGGAGAGAGTGCAGCGATGTGGGGCTGCAGCGCGTGATCACACCTCCACAGTAGGGTGTGAAGCTCTGGAGAGGGAGGAGGCAGGACTGCTGTCTGCTTGGGAGCAGTGGGAACATGGGACCAAACATGTGCACTCTGGCCTAGAGGCAACGTTGGCTCAGATGGCCAGCTCAGATCAGGAGTTCAGCACGTTGGCTGCACAACTGGAGCAGGACCTGCAAGAATTTAGCAGCAGGCTGCATGAATGGCGTGGCACACTGCAGCAGGTAGAAGCCATGGACACCAGTGAGGAAGCTGTGCAGGCCTGGCAGATTGCCAAGGTACAGGATTGCTAAGATTACAAGACATATTAATTTTGTTAAACAACTAAAATAACAGATTTGTAGCACTGTCTTGGTCAGTGATTGAGTCACCTCATCTTGCGTGGTATAAATTCTAATCAAAACTGTCTCACGCTACTATGGATCAGGACACCCTGGAAGCATTACTCAATGCAGAACCCATGTCAGACAGTCTGAAGTCACAGCTGAACGACCTCTGCCGTTTCTCTAGAGACCTGGGAACACAGTCCACAAGGGTATCCACGCTCATCAAGGAATATAACAGGTGAGCAGTTTAATAAAGCCTTATAAAAGTTTGGGTTCATGATGATATAACACATGATGGTAAAATTAGTATATACACAGAACACCTTCTCCAATTCCTGGTATGTTTTGAACCTGTGGAAAGAAATATATTGACTGGAATATGTATGTAATTAGAGCGTTCTCTTTTCTGCTGCAGCCTCAGTCTGCACGCTTCTCGGGAATGCCAAAGAAAAGAGAAGCTGCTGGAGCAGAAATTCCGTTCTGCTTTCCGAGAGTTTCAACAGTGGCTGGTCAGTGCTAAAATTAGCACAGCCAAGTGTTTTGATGCCCCTCAGAATCTCAGTGAAGCTTCATCTAGTCTTCAGAAGATCCAGGTACTATATACATATATTAACAAAACATTTTTCTAGTCACATGCCTTTTCGACAGTTTAAACTAAGATTCCATTTAAAAGTGGTGGCTGTAAATTATTATAGATTTCTGTATAGTTATAGTTAGTTAACCACTATAGAGAATTACCAGTAATGAATTTGTTATGTTAATGTGCAGGACTTCCTGAGTGACAGAGAGCAAGGGCACAGTAAGTTGAATGCATTGGCTGCTAGTGGAGATCTACTGATCAGCATAGCTCCTAAAGAGCGAGTGAACGCAGTCCGAGCTAAAGTGAGCAGCGCCAGAGAGGACTGGAAGACGCTTATGACAAACCTGCACCAGAGAGAGAATGCTTTACAAGTAAAGTTCCTTATATGTTATTTCCCAACAAATTATCCTGTTTGAAAAGTACATAAAAAAAAAACGTTTTGACAGTAAGAGATGTGTGCAGTGTTATAAAATATCTATTATCTATAAGTTAAATAACCTAAATAAGTCAGTATTGTGTGTTTTGTGGCAGAACCTGCATGCACAGATGAGGGACTTTGAGTCCAGTGTGGAGCCACTGCAGGATTGGCTGAACCAGACAGAGGTGACAGTGCAGGAAAGCAGTAGTCGTCTGCATGACCTCCCAGCCAAAAAACACGAGCTTCACAAGCTCCAGGTACAGTATCCCAGATTGCATGTGAGGCTGCCATAACTACACAAATGCAAAGATAGCAACACATCTGTCACTGGTGAGCATGACAGTGCTCGCCTATCTTCAATCAATTTTTAGTCTTTTTTTTTTTTTTTACGTTTAATCAGCATTTATTTATCTGCAGCACACTGCATCAATTAAACTTTTATATCCATCCAACTGTTGCCTTCTTTCTACTTACTTAGGGCTAGCTTGTTTTTAAGGACTGTTCTCCTAGCAGTGGCTTTTATTAGGTTCAGTTTTTATACAAGCCTTGTTGGAAGCTTGCTCTTATTTATTTTAAGCAGTGATCCAAATCATTTTGTATATTTTCATAGTCCATAAGTTAGGAATATTTTTTTTTCCTTCACAGTCTTCACAGGTTTTATTCAAATTGCAAAGAAATTGTGAAACTCTTGTTTATTTTATTGTAAATACTGGATACGATTAATAATCTATATGCAACTATATAGCTAGAAGTTTTACGAACTTCATTTCATAGCTCATGCACCATAAAATCACCAGCTTTCATTTGCTTAGCCTCAGCTTTGCATCATGCTTTACTCCATTGCAAGCTCTTTCAGTTTGTCTCAATGTTTGTCTAACATTAACCACATCAATGTCTTCAGCTTGCTTCCATGTAGCCATCTTAACACTTCAGTCTTACTATTGGCGGTAAACAGTGCTTGTGTACTAAAGCTGCATGCTTGTGCCAATGTGCCTGTGCGTTCACAGTCTGTGCTTGAGGAGTTGGCCTCTCAGGAGGCTCAGTTGAGCAGGCTGAGAGAGAAGGCCCAGCAGCTTTGGGACAGACACATGGCCGGAAAGGGCTTTGTGCATCGCGTTTCGCAGCTCTCTGCTCAATACCTAGCTTTAAGCAACCAGACCAAGGTAATGTCTGCCTGCTTACTGCCAGTCTGACCTCACTGCTTCCTGGTAGGATAGACTGTAGAATATTGTGTCCAGAAGGAAGATCTTGAAGAAGGAATTTGAGACTGAATACATACTGGCATGTGCAGATAGTAATAGCGGATTGTATTTTGTATGAATTAAGTAAAGTCATATAGCTGTAGCAGCTACACTTTTTTCAGTAAATATATTTCCAATGAGGCTATTCACATGAAATTTTCACCAGACATCAGCATTAACTCAAGAAATCTGGAAATATAAAGAATTCACAACATTAAAGTCCATAAATAAAGTTTGGTAATAAAGTCGAATGACACAGGAAAAAAGTATTGAACACGCTAAGAAAAAGCAGTTCTCCAAGGCAAGGTAAGGCAAGGAACCAGCTGAAATCCGTAATATATTATACCCCCTATCTGTACAAATTAATATCAGCTGGTTTAGTAAATTGATGGTCTATAAAAAGGCTTTTCATTACCAAGGTGTCACACAAGAAACATCTCATGATGGGTAAAAGCAAAGAGCTCTCCCAAGACCTTCACAACCTTATTGTTGTGCAAAATATTGATGGAATTGGATACAGACGTATTTCAAAACTTCTGAATCTCCAGTAAGCACCATTCGGACCATTATCTGCAACATCATTCCGTCATCAACCGGCCTCGCACAGGAGCTCCTCGCAAGATTTCTGACCAAGGAGTCAGAAGAATAGTAGCCCAAGAGCCAAGAACCACTCGGAAAGAGTTCCAGAAACACTTTGAGGCAGCAGGTGCCATTGTCACAGAAAAGATTATAGGCAATGCACTCCACCGCCATGGTCTCGATGCACACTCATGTTGCAAGACTCCATTACTAAAGAAAAGGTATGTTGAAGCTCGTTAAAGTTTGCTACAACTCATTTGGACAAGCCTATGAAATAGTGGGAGAGTGTAGTCTGGTCAGACGAGAGCAAAATTGAACTTTTTGGCTGTCATACCATGTTTGGAAAAGAAATGGCACTGTGCATCACCCTAAAAACACTATACTAACAGTGAAGTTTGGAGGTGAAAGCATCATGGT
This sequence comes from Ictalurus furcatus, assembly GCF_023375685.1. Taxonomy (NCBI): domain Eukaryota; kingdom Metazoa; phylum Chordata; class Actinopteri; order Siluriformes; family Ictaluridae; genus Ictalurus; species Ictalurus furcatus. The sequence goes on from NC_071263.1 coordinate 18,217,966, forward strand.
GTGGGGCTGCTTTTCATCACATGGTACTGGCAGACTTCATATAATTGAAGGAATGATGAATGGAGCCCTTTACCGGGAGATTCTTGAGAAGATTCTGCTGTCATCCACCAGGATGATGAAGTTGAGACGTGTGTGGACCTTCCAGCAGGACAACGATCCAAAACATACAGCAAAGGAAACTCTCGATTGGTTTCAGAGAAAAAAAATCAAGGTGTTGGAATGGCTCAGTCAATCACCTGACTTGAATCCAATTGAACAAGATTTAAAGACAATATATTTAGAAGAATGGGTCAAAATCACACCTGAATACTGCGGCCAATTCATTTCTTCATACAGGAAGCGTCTTGAAACTGTCATTACAAACAAATGCTTCTCACTAAATATTAAATAAATTTCAGTTAGCGTGTTCAATAATTTTTTTCCGGTGTCATTCCACGTTATTACACACAACTTTATTTATGGACTTTAATCCTGTAAATTCTTTATATTTCTGAAATTCCTGAGTTAATACTGATGTCTGGTGACAAAATTTCATGTGAGTAGCCTCATTGGAATTATATTTACTGAAAAAAATGTTGACGCGTCCAATACTTATTTCCCCCACTGTATATTCTCTTTCTCATAGGAATGTGCATTGCGCGTGAATAGGGTGAAGCAAGCTTGGATCACTAATAACTAATTAACAAAGACAGCTCATAGGTTTTAACTATACCGATCAATATGTTAACACAAGGAATCTGTAATCCTCTTCTCACATTTAACATTTTAAAGATAATTGGAAAATTATTAACAGATAAACAAATAAATTATTACAGACCTACATTATGTGATTTGTTTCTGACAAATGTGATTTCATTACTGTAATCTGCTGTACTAGGAAAAAGCCTCCAGAATTGAGAGGATTGTGTCCGAGCACCAGCTTTTCTCTCAGGGTCTGAAGGAGCTGCAGAACTGGGTGGCAGACACCAGTCATATGCTGCAGACTTACTGCACTCCAACAGCAGATAAGAATGTTCTGGACAGCAGGATGATCAAACTTGAGGTGCACTAATAAAAATCTGATCATATGATTTCCATTAACACAGCGGTTCTTAACCTGGGGGTCGCAAAGCTGTAATGGGGAGGGTCACGGAAAAACCTTTATTTTAAACAATTGTACACAGAGGTTAACAGAGAAGCCACTGGTGGATTTTTGGATATCAGTGCATGCAGAAGTTTAAGAACCGCTGCATTAGCGTATATAGGTTTGTTTGCTTACCAACTTTAATTACTTATACAGTGACTAAGGATTTTGGTGTTATTTCAGGCTCTGCTTACAGCTCGCCAGGAAAAGGAGATCCAGCTGAAAATGTTGGTCACTAGGGGTGAGTCTGTGCGGAGGAACACATCAGCTGAGGGGGTTCCTCTGGTCTGCAAACAGATTGAGGACCTGAAGAACTCATGGGACAGCCTGCTTTCTGCAGCCATTCAGTGCAAGAGGTATGTCTAGTGTTCTGTCTAACTAATTTTTTAAAGACTAATCAGAGGATTCCCATCCCTTTGAAAAAGGATGCTTCAGTATACAACTGAAGCAGCTTTTAATACTTAATACTTAATATTTTTTAAGAAGGTGTTTGTGAATATGCTGTTGGATTTAACTTGTTTGTGATCCCACAGACAGCTGGAGGGAGCGCTCTCACAGTGGACCAGTTATCAGGAAGATGTACGTCAGTTTGTGAGCTGGATTGAGAGTGTGGAAGAAAGTCTCAACTCCACAGACAAGCAGTGCTCTGAGATGAGAGATAAAGCTGCCAATCTGGGCAAGGCCAAGGTATTATTGTTATTATTTTGTTGCCTGTAAATTGCACCAGATACAAGATCATGCAAATTAAAATGATTATAGAATGCACATCAACAACTATTGACTTGCACCAGCCATCATTGACTACTAACCACCTTTCATAGTTTCACCTTTCATTTTTTATGACTTAGCCTTTAAGGTTTAAGCAAATGCAAAGAAATGCTGTAGAGAAAAGATACTACCTTAAAAATAATTGAATTAAATGTTCCTACATTAAAAAATAAATACTGCAAAGAGCCGTAAACAGCATGAAACAAAGTCAGTATTTGGTGTGACAAAAAAATAAAAATAAAAATAATAGTCTCCAGTACAATTAGTGCAGTTTTATAAGGAAAATTAGCTGTAAGTTTTATTGAGCATCTTTCAGAACCAGCCACAGTTCTTCTGGAGAATTTGACTGTCGCACTTGCTTCTTATTTTTACAGCAAAACCCAGCAGCCTTCATTGTGTTTTTTGTCTGAAAAGTCTTCTTTACATATATAATTTTGATTTATTATAGTTGCTCTATGAGGAAGTGCTGAGCCACAGCTCTGTCCTGGACACCGTCTCTGTGAAAGGGTCCAATATGGCTGAGCACTATGTAACCCAGCTGGAGATTCAAGACTTGCAAGAGCGGTACAAGATCGTTAAAGACAGGGCCCAGGTACATTCTAAAGCACAGCTCTCAATCACAAAATTAGATACATTAGTGCCTCATCAAGTATTAACGAGAAAAGCGTGGTCTTCTCTTTATTCAGGCTGGAGTGGGAAAGGCTGAGGAGCTGTTGATAGCTCATCAGGAGTACCAGAATAATTTGCATGAGTTTAAAGACTGGTTGGAGCAGCAGCAGGAAAAACTGAGTTGCTACACCCAGCTAGAGGGAGATGTTGATACACTGGAGGAAACTCTACATAAACTGCAAGTGAGTACAAAAAAGCATGCCATTTCTCTTTTGGCTCACCTAATAATAGCAGCATTTTTAATAATGGCATAATTAAATAATTAAATACAGGGAGATATTTAGTATAGCTTATGTATTTTATAAGGCTTTTTGGCAGACATCAGTATACTGCATGACAGAAACCCAGACAGCTGTGTTACTGTGATAGAATCCCACACAGATTATGAATCTGATATGCTTGACCATCTGTAGGAACTGCAAGTGCATTGCACACAGGGACAGGCTCTGCTAAACATGGTGCTGGTGAGTCGAGAGCAGGTTATCCCATGGGGAATACCCCAGTTAGAGGACCGCACACTGGAGACAGTGCAGCAGGAGTGGGGCTCTTACCAGACCCGACTGTCTGAAACGAGATCTCAGCTGAACAGTGCCATAGCCAAGCTACGTCAGATGGAGCAGAAGTTCCAGCGCCTTGATAACTGGTTGAAGGGAATGGAGAATAAAGGCCAGCTGCGCAGTAGTAGGCGTTCCGATAAAGCCACCAAGGAGGCCCAGCTAGAGCTGCTGAAGGTTTGTGGAGGCACAGTATATTTTAATGATGCTGATGGTTTTGGACATTTATGTTAAATGTTCATTTTGTCTGCATTTAGCCAGTGCTCTTGTGTTTATTGTGTTGTACAGGGATGGCATGAGGAAGTCCTGGCATACCAGGAGGAAATTGAGGGTTTAAGTACCCTGGCCCAGCAGGTCTTAGAAGAAACACACATTAGTAGTCGGGTCAGTGCTAGGGCAACACAACTTACCTCACGCTACCACGCCCTGCTACTGCACTTGCTGGTAAGATATATGCACCCACATATATGCATATACACATACAGTACACACAGTATAATACATATGGCTCTTACTTTTGTCACATAGGAGACAATCAAACAACTAAAGGCTGAGGTGTCTGGCATTGAAGAAGCCCACAGCATCTTTAGTACTTTTTCTGACTGGCTGAGCACGGCACAGAAGAACTTTAGCAGTGTGGCCATTAGCATTGATGCTATTGATTGTGTTGCCATGGAGAGGAAAATGAAAAAACTAGAGGTACAGCAGTAAGACAGTTTTTTTTAATCCTGTCGTAGCTTGCTGATAACAGAGATTTCTGGCTTTCGCTATACATAATCTTTATTATCTCAACACTCCATTCTGATGACTTCTCAGGCTCTGCAGGGTGACATGGAGCTGGGGCGTACTTTCCTGAAGACTATGCGGGAGAAAACAGAGCGAGCTATGGCATTCTTAGAGGAGTCGGAGGCCGAACAACTTAAAGAGGAGATAAATGGTCGACTCTCCCAACTTGAGGGGCTAACGGGAGCTCTGCGGGCTGAGCTCAGTGCTCAGGAGAAGTGTATTCAGCTATCTAAAGACTTTCTAGACAAGTATAAGGCACAGACCCAATGGCTTAATGAGAGGAAATCCCTTCTGGTCACCTCTGTGGAGCTTAAAGCCGAACTTTACCAAAAAAAGGCCCAGTTAGCCAAGTACAAAGTGAGTTTGCTTGTGCTTTACTCTATGTAATTTTTGCATTCAGCCTCCAGACTGGGATTGGGATACACTGACATTCTTGTTGAACAGTACCTTCATTTATGCATTTTATTTCCCAATAGACAATCCACCAAACTATGCAATCTCATGAGTCATCTGTGAAGTCTGTCATTGAGAAAGGAGAAGCTCTGCTTGAAATTGTACATGATCCCACTATCAGTGAGAATATGACCAAGCTGCAAAATGATTATCAAGATCTATGCAACAAAGCCAAGGTATTCCCCTGAAAAGGCCTAAATGTCTGAGCTTCAAACATACAGTAAAAATTTAAATAAATGCTAGAAAGTGCTGTGAATGTTGTGTTGTTTTTAGACCCATGTGCAGAAATTGGCAGAGGGGGTCAAAGAGCATGAGGACTATAACAGTGAACTACAGGAAGTGGAGAAATGGCTGCTACAGATGTCTAGTAGACTGGTTACCTCTGATTCTATGCAAAGTGGCAATCTAGAGATGGCCACACAGCAGCTGGCACGACACAAGGTATGATTTTTAACTATACTGTGATTGACTACATACTGGAAAATATTGATTGTGCACATATACTGGTTATGACTCTCAGCATAGGTTTGATGTCAGTTATATGCTGCACAACAATTGGCAGTCATGCACTTAAATAGCAACCTTGATGTAAATATTAGCATTAGTATCCTAAATTTGTAAATAAATGAATAAATAAATAAATAAATAATAAAAAAAAATTTAATTAAATATATAAAATTTGTTTACCTTTTTTACATTTAGCTTTGGCTAAAATAACAGTATGTCATAGTGAGATAAATTATTGCATACTAGAATATGGGTATGGGTTTTTTTTACTTCGCTGCCAGTTTTTCCACTGCTGTATATAGATATACTACTGTAATGGTGAACATTTTTTTTCCAGGCCATAATGGAGGAGATAGCTAACTTTGAGGAGTGTTTGACAAGTCTGAAGGAGAAAGGAGATGGTCTGGTCAGTCATTGTTCAGAGCAAGTTCAGGCCAAGCTCAGCCAGCAGATTCAGGCTCACCAACAAGGAACCAAAGACAGCTATTCAGCTATTTGCAGCACAGCACAACGGGTTAGTATATTTATCCTTTATGCATGTTCCACTAGGGATGCACCTACTACATTTCCTTCAATTTTTATTAGGTATGTCCAAATCTTCCAAAAATGGATTTGCCTAAACCAACTGAAAAAAAATATTTTCCTCTCTTACTGATAGAGGCTGTCATATTCAAAAATAAAGGTTTCTGCGAACTCCCTAGAGCTGTACATTAGCCCCAGAGATAGAAAGACAGCAAAAAGTATGCTTGAAAGAGAACCTACCTGTGTCACACAATGCATGTTATTTTTATTTATTGTATGGGGGCTTGTATCATAAGCATGTACTATCTCACATTCTATATACATTTATATACATATACAAATAAGCATTACAAGTATAAATACCTTTCTAAAAACACTGAGCCTGTGCCACATCAGGTGTATCAGAGTCTTGACCGGGAGCTACAGAAGCATGTTAGTCACCAGGACACTCTGCAGCAGTGTGAGACTTGGCTTTCCACCGTCCAAGAGGAAATACAGCTTCATTCACAGACCCCCTTTGGCCTTCAAGAGGCACTAAAACAGGTTAGTGAAAGACCAAACAGACTGCTCTTTTCTTAAAGGCTTAACTAGTCTTATTTTTTTTTCTTATACTATTGTTTTCAGGTGAAGCACTTAAGGGCTCTACAGGAGCAGGCCAGCACGTATCTTGATCTGGTTTGCTCAGTGTGTGATTTATCTGATGAAGCAGTAAAAGCCACAGCTACTAAGATCCAGCAGATCAAAACCATGGTGAGTTTAGTAACTTCATTTAAATGCTTTGTAAATTGATCTAATCAGCTTTTATAATTATCTCCTGTTGCTGCTATAATCCTGCCACGATGTCTCTTGTCTGCAATGTCATAGTTTGAAGAGAGGATAACCAGAGCTCAACAGTTGTCAGACTGCTGGAGGGAAATTAAGGAACAGAAGCAGGAGCTCTCTGCACTCTTTCAGGATTTGGAACAGCAACTGCATAGTCTATCTAGGAGACCTGCTGAACTGGAGCCAAAGATTGCTCTGAACATGCTGGATCAAGCCAAAGTAAAAACTACAATTTTTACAATTCTGACATTCTGTCTCTTAGACATTGCTTAAATTGAAATCCAGTGTCATTTTGTCACTGTCAAATTACTTCCAAACTTTGCTACAATGTTTATAATTGACTTGTGATTTTTGTGAAGGAATTTGGTGAGCAGCTGCACAGCAGGCAGTGTACATTGACTAGGATGACAGAGTATGTGAGTAAGCTTACAGAAGGCAGGGCTTCTCCAGAACACACTGAGCTTAATCGCCTGAGTCATGCATGGCTTGAGCTATGTCATGAGGCCAATAAGCTTCAAGCCCAGAGGGAAGAGGATCTGCTAAGGACAAGAGAGTACCATGAATGCATCAGTGCTTTGGAAGCTCTGTTTGAGCAGATTTCCAAGGAGTGGGACACCCTTGCCAGGTAGGCTCGTAAAACATTGTGTAAAACTGTGGTTGATTAGTGATGCTCAGTATTAAATAATGCAAAGTACAACTTTATCTCTTCCCTAAATGTTTTAGAACTGAAGCTGAGAGCTCATCTGAACATCTAGAGGCTCTCCGGAAACTCTCGGTTGTCCTCAAAGAAAAGAAAAACATGCTTGAGGATCTTAAAGACCAGAAGCAGAAAGTGATGTATCACTTAAACCTGGATGATAAAGAGCTGGTGAAAGAACAGATCAGCCACTTTGAGCAGCGATGGGCCCATCTTGAGAGTCTCATTGAGAGAAAGATTCAGGACTCTGTCCTAACAATTGAGGATATGACTCAAGTTGAAGCTCGACTGAAAGAGGCAAGAGAGTGGGCTGAGGAACAGAAGCCTGCTTTATCTGAGGCTATGAAAATGAGCCCACCACCGGAAGTGGCACAGAGCTTCTTGTTTGATCACCTTAGCATTTGCAGTGAGCTTGAAGCAAAGCAGATACTGCTAGTCCAAGCCATGAGTGATGCAGACAGGGTTTTAGCACATTTAGGCCTGAATGAAAGACAGCGATTGCAGCAGCTCATCTCAGAGACACAGGCTGAAGTAGAATCATTGAGTATTAAAGTGGCCCAGAGAAGGAAAAACCTCAGTAAGGCTTTCACAGAGAGGACCCAGTTCCTGCTTGCGGTGAGTCGGGCTATCACCTGGGTTCAACAAAATGAGAAGAAAGCACATTCTGATGATTACATAGCCCTTTTACCAGATGACTTGACTAAGCAGGTAAGGACCTGCAGGAACATCCAGAGCAGCCTGAGAGCTTACCAGAGTGAGCTGACTTCCTTATGGTCCCAAGGCAGAGATCTGATGAAAGATGCCACTGAGGATGAGAAGGCTGAGATGCTAACAAAGCTACAAGAATTGCAGAACAGCTTTGAGGCAGCTTTGCAAAAGTGTAATCAAAGACTACAGGAACTAGAGAAGGTATTGGTGACTAGAAAATACTTCAAGGCAGATCTAGAGAAGATATGCCAGTGGTTGAAACAAGCAGATATTGTGACATTTCCTGAAATAAACCTAATGAACGGAGATGCAGAACTAAAAGCACAGCTCTCAAAATACCAACAAATATTGGATCAAGCAGCAGAATATGAAAATCTCCTTCTTATTGTCCAAAGAGCAGGTCAAGACATATTGCCCACCCTCAACGAGGTCGACCACTGCTACTTAGATGAGAAACTTAATGGTCTTCCACAACAATACAACAACATCTTGGCACTAGCAAAAGAAAAACAGGAGAAAATACAGCAAGCCATTCTTGCACGTCAGGAGTATTCCTCCTTCATTGACGTCACCCACAAAGCATTGAAAGAGCTTGAGGAACAGTTCCATAATCTTGGTACTCAGCCTGTTGGTTTGCAGACAGAGCAGGTCATCAGTTTGCAGCATGATTATAAAGCACTGCTTGAGGAGTTGACAAATCTTGGCCAGGCTGTTAGTGAGCTCAACCAGAAAAAAGAGGGCTTTCGCAGCACTGGTCAGCCATGGCAGCCTGAGGAAATGACTCAACTGGTCAGCCTCTATAATGGTCTAAAGAGGCTAATAGAACAGAAGGTAGAACACCTTGATGACACTTTGGAGTCATTTGAAGACCACCAAGCCATGGCCATGCAGGTCGACTCTGAGTTAAAAGCCACAAAAGAGCAACTTGTCAAAGTCAATGCTGAGACCCAGTCCGCTGAAGAGAGACTGAAAAATTATCATTCCCTGGCTGCCAGTCTTCAGGGAGCCAGCTCTCACCTATCCCGGCTTATGGAGCAGATGGGAAACCTTGCTTCTCTCATGGACCCAGCTGCCCACGAGGCCTCTAAGCAGCGGGTGATATCCTGGCAGGAGGAACTTCATTCTCTGCAGTCAGCTGTTGGGGAGCTCATAGTGGAGTGTGAGAACAGGTTCGTGCAGAGTAAAGACTTCGAGACCGAAGTAAAGCGGACTTTGACTTGGCTGCAACAAGTCAGAGACGAGCTGGGATGTGCTGTTGTTGTGGATGTGAAGGTGGAAAAGGTTCAGGAAGAGATCAGGAAGCAGCAGATCATGCAGGAGGAGGTGCAGTCTCGACTCCGAATTATGGCTGCACTGAGCACTAGGGAAAAACAGAAGTACACCAGTGCTAATGAACTTGTTCCAGCCCATGTGGATTCTACTCTGCAAGAAATGGCAAAACTGGAAGCTGATGTTCAACAAGCGCTCAGCTCTAAGCAGGCAAGTCAAAGATCATTCCAACTGTTATGACTACTAAATCCAGTGTTAACCCTACCATATTTCTTTACTTATTTTATACTTATTTGCCATGTTATTATACTTATGTATTGCCCTACCTTGAATTTTATAGTGTTTTTCAAGTTAACACTTTTTTTTTTCAGATTACACTTGAACAAGCGCTGGCTTTGTGTCAAAAGTACCATTCACGGATGCAAGCAGCATGTGAGTGGCTCGAAGATGCTGTAGGATTTTTGCAGCAGGCCAGTCTGGGAGTGGATGTGGAGAACTATGAAGAGTGTCTTCGGCAGCAGGAGGACATCATGGCAACTGAGCAGGACTTCCTCAGTGTGCTGCAGGAGCTTGAGGCACTCCCACCCCTATTGGAGAATCTGGTGAACCACACAGCAAAAGAACAGCTGCGACTGAGTGTGGAGTCTGCTCAGCAAAGAGGTGTAGAGGTCAGAGACCAGCTTCAGTGCCATCAGGATGTTTTGAACAGGTACAATACTTTAAATCTAAAGAAATGCTTTTTGCCAGATTGGTTAATAAGTATTAGTGGCCCTAACAATTTTTCTCTGATGTCAAGTACTTGCTTCATGTGGGAATACAAATATATACGTATTGGGCCAGGTAATACCATTGTGTGTTAATTGTAAGTAATACAGTGCTGTGAAAAAGTATTTATAGTATATATCCTATAAGTATACAGTGAGAGAAAAAAGTATTTGATTCCCTGCTGATTTTGTACGTTTGCCCACTGACAAAGAAATTATCATTCTATAATTTTAATGGTAGATTTATTTGAACAATGAGAGACAGAATAACAACAAAAAAAATCCAGAAAAACGCATGTCAAAAATGTTATAAATTGATTTGCATTTTCATGAGGGAAATATGTATTTGACCCCTCTGCAAAACATGACTTAGTACTTGGTGGCAAAACCCTGGTTGGCAATCACAGAGGTCAGACGTTTCTTGTAGTTGGCCAGCAGGTTTGCACACATCTCAGGAGGGATTTTGTCCCTCTCCTCTTTGCAGATCTTCTCCAAGTCATTAAGGTTTCGAGGCTGACGTTTGGCAACTCGAACCTTCAGCTCCCTCCACAGATTTTCTATGGGATTAAGGTCTGGAGACTGGCTAGGCCACTCCAGGACCTTAATGTGCTTCTTCTTGAGCCACTCCTTTGTTGCCTTAGCCGTGTGTTTTGGGTCATTGTCATGCTGGAATACCCATCCACGACCCATTTTCAATGCCCTGGCTGAGGGAAGGAGGTTCTCACCCAAGATTTGACAGTACATGGCCCCGTCCATCGTCCCTTTGATGCGGTGAAGTTGTCCTGTCCCCTTAGCAGAAAAACACCCCCAAAGCATAATGTTTCCACCTCCATGTTTGACGGTGGGGATGGTGTTCTTGGGGTCATAGGCAGCATTCCTCCTCCTCCAAACACGGCGAGTTGAGTTGATGCCAAAGAGCTCCATTTTGGTCTCATCTGACCACAACACTTTCACCCAGTTGTCCTCTGAATCATTCAGATGTTCATTGGCAAACTTCAGACGGGCATGTATATGTGCTTTCTTGAGCAGGGGGACCTTGCGGGCGCTGCAGGATTTCAGTCCTTCACGGCGTAGTGTGTTACCAATTGTTTTCTTGGTGACTATAGTCCCAGCTGCCTTGAGATCATTGACAAGATCCTGCCGTGTAGTTCTGGGCTGATTCCTCACTGTTCTCATGATCATTGCAACTCCACGAGGTGAGATCTTGCATGGAGCCCCAGGCCGAGGGAGATTGACAGTTCTTTTGTGTTTCTTCCATTTGCGAATAATCGCACCAACTGTTGTCACCTTCTCACCAAGCTGCTTGGCAATGGTCTTGTAGCCCAATCCAGACTTGTGTAGGTCTACAATCTTGTCCCTGACATCCTTGGAGAGCTCTTTGGTCTTGGCCATGGTGGAGAGTTTGGAATCTGCTTGATTGATTGCTTCTGTGGATAGGTGTCTTTTATACAGGTAACAAGCTGAGATTAGGAGCACTCCCTTTAAGAGTGTGCTCCTAATCTCAGCTCGTTACCTGTATAAAAGACACCTGGGAGCCAGAAATCTTTCTGATTGAGAGGGGGTCAAATACTTACTCATTAAAATGCAAATCAATTTATAACATTTTTGACATGCATTTTTCTGGATTTTCTTGTTGTTATTCTGTCTCTCACTGTTCAAATAAATCTACTGTTTTTTATTACTGAGATTATTATATAATAATAAATGATAGACTTATCATTTCTTTGTTAGTGGGCAAACGTACCAAATCAGCAGGGCACCAAATACTTTTTTCCCTCACTGTATATCCTGATTTCTTCTGTTTTTGTGTATAACTAATGCTAAATAATTTTAGATCTTCAAACGAAATACAACATAAAACAAAGGAAACCTTAAAAATATTTTTCACAGCACTGTAGATGTTTCAAAATAAATCTGAACTTCAGATTTAAACGATTCTATTAAGCTGCATTCTGAAAGCAAATATTAGTTTTCTTGCAAACATTAGAAGCGGTAGCAATGTAGCTTACAGCATAGGAGGGAAGGTAGGCTCTAGCAAGGAGCCATATTTAATATCAGTAAGATATAGGCAAAGAGTCCCATTTTACCAATAATAATAACATTCCTTAACAATAAAACATATTTTCTTTAGGGTGGCAGGCATAAAACTAATATTAATATGGAGCTCACTCTGCTTGTTAAATTGTATAAATGTGATTATTGTACTTTCTTGTCTATTAGTTGTGTAAGACATGATGTATAGCTCCATTAAGTATTGGTTATTCTATATGATGTTCTCAGCTGTGTAGAGCAATGGAAATCTTATCAAGAGGCTCGACAGACAGTCATTGATCTGATGAATGAGGCAGAAAAGAAACTGACTGAGTTCTCCACAGCCAAGGCAGCAACTATTCAGGAGGCAGAAGAGAAACTCAAGAGTCATAAGGTAGACAGAACCTGTTGAACTACATCAGCATTTTAATATTAGTGTTTTATTTGTATATAATTTGTATTTGACAAGTCCGTTTTTTTCTGTTCTATAGTCACTGGTGTCCATGGTGAATGGATTCCAGGAGAAACTGACAGGTCTGGAGGAACAAGCATCTCAATTGGAGCTGATTGGCAGTGATACCAGCAAAGCCACCATCAGCCGTTCTATGACCACAGTATGGCAGCGTTGGACTAGACTGCGAAGCATGGCTCGAGGTCAAGAGAGGGTGCTGGAGGACACAGCTTATGAGTGGAGAACTTTCAGGGAGAAGGTGATCATTTATATGCAGAAAACAGCTAGCTGTATATGTAATGAATAATATACATGTACAGTATAATGCCTGATGTTGCATTTGTTGTGTTGTTACTAAATTACATTGAAGTGTAACCTTTTTTTAATTTCAGATTATTAAAGTAAGGGCTTGTGCAGAAGAGCTGAAGAGTCGTGTTCCTGAATGTTCTGTTGAAAAAGCCTCTAAAGCCACACTTCAGTCCCATCAAGAGCAGCATGAGTTGGTCACTCAGGACCTGGAGCGGGAACTGTCCTCTCTCACACTCCTGCGGCAGTATGCCCTCAGCCTTTTGCATGATGTGGAAGTCTCTGTACCAACCACTGACCTTGACCAACTGCCTAGTCTGAAGGAAATTAAAGCGGTGCAAGATCAGTTTGAGAGGTATTTGCTTACTAATTGATTTAAATATTCAGTTGGTGGGCATTAGCTAGCTACTTTATGAATATGTGTTTTTCCTCTCTGCCAGTCTCTTACAGAAGTCCAAAACAGGTAGAGCACATGTCCAGCAGGAACTGAAAGACAGAGAGGAAGTGGAAAGAGGGTTAAGCTTAGTGAAAAGCTGGATTCAGGATTCTAGAGAGCTCTTGCTTAATCCCACTGCTGATATGCAGATTCTCACACAAGAGCTAGAGGTGACACATCAGGCACAGATTTCATTTTTTGGGACACATTTTTTAATTTAGATTTTCAACTGAAAAACATCTATGGAACGGGATATTTTCTCTTTTCTTAGGCAATGCATGGAGAACTGATAGCCCATCGTCAGAATGTGGATAAAATTGCAGAGCAACAGCAGAGCAAATACCTGGACTTGTACACTATCCTGCCTTCAGAGATCTCTATGCAGTTAGCAGAGGTTGCTTTGGCCCTAGGCTCAATTGAAGATCAGGTTTATAAACAGTCTAGTAACATTCTCTTTCAATATCGGTTGAACTGCTGCTTTAATCATTTACTCTACCGTGGTGTAACTGTTTCACATTTTTGTTTAAGGTCCAAGCCAAGGAAAGGGACATTCAGAAGACTAGAGTTATCAAAGAGGAATTCAAATCCAGGATCAGTGATGTTTCTGAAAAATTGAAAAGTATTTCAACAACACTCAAAGAAAAGGCCACTGATATTGATCAAGCCAAAGAAGAAACTCAAGTAGGTTTAAATGGATTTGCCTGTCTTTATTCCTGGTACCAATCTTGTTAAGAATTGTTGTCATGTGTAATTCCCTTCTCTTTTTATTTCCTCAATGCTTTACATAGGGTTTCTATGTTGAATTGGAGTGCTGTAGTAGAACACTTGCTGAACTCATTGCTGCTGTGCAGGACCTTGGTCGACGTCATCCACTTCTGTCCAAACAATTAAGTGATAGCATTGCTAAGTTAGGAGAGATCCACCATCACACTCTCCGTTTAGCAGAGTACAGAACAGTCTGGCTAAAGAAGGTAGTGATCACCATTATAAATTGTACAGGTCTTGTGTAAAATGCATGAAATAACTATATTTAAGACAGAAAGCTATATAGATCACATAGGTAATGATTGATTCATTATAGATTATTCATAATGTATCCATCTCTGTTCATCAGGCTGATGCACATCTAGATGAGTACAATGAGATGCTTGAGTTTATAGTGAAGTGGACAGAGCAAGCTCGAAGCTTAGTTAAGGCCAATATCATCTGGAACTCCTCCTCTCAATTGCAGGAGCAGATCAGAATGTACCAGGTACACTACATCACACATGTATTGTGCCTTTATACACACACACACACACACACACACACACACACAATTTTTAAAAAGAATTTTATTATAAAGTAATTTATTGTTCCTGGTCCTGCAGTCTGTGTTGCATGAATCAAGGGAGCTCCATGGTGATCTGGAAGCTATGCAGGAGAAGGTGGAACTGCTGTCCGAGTGTCTGCAGGTGGAGGCAATGGGCCTGCAGGTGGCTGAGCTGAGTCGCCACACGGAGGAACTGGAACAGGCCATCAAGTCTCGATTGCAGAGTCTACAGGAAGCTGCTATGGTAGACTGTAGTGACTTAAATTTTTGTTTGATACATTTGTTACATTTGCACATTTAGAGGCAGCTCTGGAGTGATTGGTATTCCTGGTAAAGATGTGTTACAATGATTATGAATAAAATACATATTTTGGTAAGGGTTTTTATTTTCTTACAATGAATTAACTTCAATTAATAGTTAAATTTATATAATATTTTCAGTGGTAGATTAAGCTAAGTAATTACAAAGAAATTTTTTGGTAACCTTTTAACTAAGGGTGTCAGTAATTCTGGAGTTGACTGTATATTTCTGTCTTATCCTATAGCATGTTGTTTTAATGCCAGTAGTAGCAGAAATACATACTATAGCATTTGCACTAGATCAGCATATATTAAATTCTGTTCATCAGGACATGGAAAAGTTTGAGAGTGAGGTAAAAGCCTTGCATATGGCTCTGGAACAAGTCCAGACAACCCTCACCTCTCCGGAACTAGCTCGCCTGAGTCTCAAAGAACAGCTGACTCAGAGACAGGTAATATTTCTCCCCCTTACAGTAAGTTCAACTTAAATTAACTTGGCACTTCAGATGATCAAACACCCTAAAAAGAATAGTTCAGCAAAAAATGTACACGTACATGTACACAATTTTGCATTCCAAATGTAGTCAATTAGCCAGGACATTGGTGTCTGAAGTTAGCTTCTCTAGCACTGGAGGTAAAACGGCTAACAAAATAATGGAAGTTCAAATTTAAAAAACTTTGTTCAAACCATATAATTAAGCTATGGAATATTCTTAATATATGATTTATATTTGCATATGGTTGTATGTGTAGCTGGGACAGTCTTTATATAAACATTTATGTTTGAAATCATACTGTTACTATTTGCTGAACTATTACCATCTATCTGGTATATCTTGACCTTTAAACTTTTGGAAGCTTGAGGCCTAGGGGTGTAATGAGATGAAATTTCGCTAAGGAAAATGGGATTTTGGTTGTACAAACTGGGCTGCCTTCCTAACATTTAATTGTGGCAAGTCTGAATGACATTACTTAAGAACTGGATGCAGTTTGAGACACAAATTTTCATAGTATTTTTTTTTGTGAGATAGACTTCTTCCAGTGCAGAACTAAAGAATCAGATGTTGGACATGTGGAAAATCATATAATTTAAGCTGGGTGCACACTGTGCGATTTTTAATAGTCCTTTGCGACTGTTGCTTGTCAGACTATACGAACATGATCCCCACTGTAAGCCATGTCACACTGTAGGATCTCAGTTGTCATTAATGTCACTCTGTAGAACAGACAAGACGTGAAAAATGGACACACGCAAGAAGACTCATATGTAGTAGGAGAAGCCACACTACAGGACTGTGCCTCAAAACTTGTGACACTGCCAGAATTTAATCAGAGGAAAAAATTGATTGCAACGGCTATTAATCGGCTGTCAGGGAACATGTCAAACTAGCTATCAAAGACTACAGATTTTGGCCAAGGATTATAGTAATCTTTTAGGATTCTCAAAATTTGTCTCAGACAACCAAATCTTGGCCAAAATCCTACAGTGTGAACCTGGCTTTAGATTTTACACCACATTGCTTTAAACAGAAATAAGACTTAAAGCTGTCCTGAAAAGCTAGCTAACATGCAAATGGATGAAATAATGGGGATGTACTTGTGTATACTAATGTTTGGTGTTCTTTTGTAGCATCTGTTATCAGACATGGAGAGCTTTAAGCAGCAGGTGGATGCAGTGCAGGCCTGTCAGAGTGCACTTCGCATGCCAGAGGAGGTGGTGAACAGCCTGTCCATCTGTCGTACAGCTCTTAACCTGCAGCAGGAAGCCAGCCAGCTGCAGCACACTGCCATTCAACAATGCAACATTCTTCAGGTATGGGATAATACAGAGGAAATTAAACTTCAGTTTAGCTGTTTTGGTTCTGTTTGCTCTAAATGTATTTCCTCAAATTTAGACTTGTATGTCGAACAAGAATTAGTGCGCATTTAATATGCATGGGTTTTGTAATGCACTACACACTTGCATACTCATATTCTTTGTATTACACACAGTGGCGGCTTAGTGGACATTTTGTGATTTTGATCAGTCTCTAGGATATACTCAGCTATATTACAAAAAACCTTTCCTTGACTTTTCAGAATTTGATCAAAATTAACTAGCCATTAATTTAATATGAGGTTTGTTGATGTACGAGAGATTCACATTGGAATAAAAAAAAAGCTTAAAATGTTATAATTTTATATAAATTCTTGCTTGCATAATGTTATGACTATCTAACATCTTTAGACAGTCTACTTGTATTTGTATAATAAAGAGAATATGCTGTAACAATTAAGTAGATGTCATACTGAAAGAAAATGGGGAGCAGTTTTAAGAGAAGTATGCAGGCTAAGAGCTAGGCTTTAATAATTCATTGTATTTCTCAACTTCCTCCGTCAGGAGGCAGTGGTTCAGTATGAGCAGTATGAGCAAGAAGTACAGCATTTGCAGGGACTGATTGAGGATTCTCACCGGGTCATTCAAGACCGACCCGTTCCCACCAGCAATATCCAGGAGCTACAGAGCCAGATACGCCATCATGAGGTAAGCATGTGATAGTACAGCAAGCAGAAAAGTATGACATAATTTGTACCCTGATTAACCTGTTTTCTAATCAGGAGCTGGCCCAGAAAATCAAAGGATACCAGGAGCAGATTGCGTCATTAAACTCTAAGTGTAAGATGTTAACAGTGAAAGCCAAGCATGCCACCATGCTGCTGACTGTGAGAGATGCAGAAGGCCTGACTGAGGAAGCACAGGAACTAGACAGAGCTGCAAAGACACAGTCACAGTCTTCTATGGTCATGGTGAGTCCTTTTGTCTTAACTGTACTGTGGGAAACATACACTCTGCAGAGAATAAATGGAACTGTTCAGGTTTATCTTCTTTCTCTAATCATCTTTACTCTTGGTGGTGTCAGGTAACACCTGGTCACAGTCACACCCACCTGTCTCCTGTCACAGAGGAGTCTGGTGAAGAAGGCACTAACAGTGAGATTTCCACTCCTCTTTGTTGTGCCGACTCTCCTATCACAAATACTGAGGCTTCACTTAGCATGGTACTCTGATTACAGCATGTTTTGTTTGCTCATTTCTATCTAACATTGTATATAGTAGAATTTAGTATTTACTAATTTATTTACTGCTCACGGTTTCCTCTTGGATTTAGTTGTCGATGGGCCCAGCTACTCTTGTCAGAGCTCCTATACAGGAGCTGTATGATCCGACCCTTGAGTCTGTGGCTAAGCTTGATGACCTTCAGCGTTCATGGGAGACACTGAAAAATGTGGTATGTGATGCATGAGATCAAAAGGTAGAAGAAGTATACTGAGGCTTTGGGCATTTTAATTCACTTTTCATCAATATTATAGATCAGTGAAAAGCAGAAGACACTTTACGAGGCTCTGGAGAGACAACAGCGATATCAAGGCTCTTTGCAGTCCATTTCCTTGAAGATGGAGTCCATTGAGGCCAGCCTGAATGAGCCCCCTTTGCATGACCTGAGCCCAGGCAGACAGATGATCCTGCATCAGGTAGCATATATAAATAAATAAATATATATATATATATATATATATATATATATATATATATATATATATATATATATAAAATTTTCACTAGAATCCCTTTTACACATTAAAAGGAGGCCATGTTTTTCCTGTAGTCCATGTAAAGTGTTCATTTAATCAGTATGGAATATTTTTTGGTATGACTTTTAGAATCTGATGGGAGACATTACCAAGCTTCAGGATGATATAGAAGAGTTGCAATTGAACTTTGCAGAGGATCTGATCTCTGAGAATGTAGACACTGACACAGCCGAACAGCTAGCCATGCAGTCCACTCTCACTGTGCTATCTGATCGTATGGCCACCATCCAAATGAAAGCCTCTGGAAAACAGCAGCTTCTGGAGGTATACATTCATTTTACTGACAGTAGTTCAGTGGTTCTTTTTTTTGTCTTTATGCTGTCACTATCTCTTTTCTGCACAAGATGTTGTGCTAATATTGAATTATATTCTTGGGACTCGTCTGATTAGAGTGGCTGTTTTGTGCTTCAGGATCAATTGAGTGACCGTCTTGAGAAGCAGCAGCAAGAGAAGGCCTTACAGCTCTATCTCAGCCAGGTGGATGAGCTCGACCAATGGTTGCTAAGTACACGCAAAACACTCAGCTCCACCCCTCAGGATTTAGACATGAACGAGCAGCTCTCAGACTGTCAGGTTAGAGCATCATCTCTCTGCCACATTCATCACAGTTATGTCTATGGACAGAAATGTTCAATACATGCTACGCACAAAACATTCTCACTTTATGCATTTTAATTGTTCTAATAATTATTTTTTATTAATAATTATTAATTACTAATTAGTAATAATTCTTTCTAATAATTCTTTTTTCTTATTATTGTGGTTTAAGGAAGTAAACACTAGTATTAGAAGACCTAAGCAGCTGTAGCATGATCTTAAAGCAGATTATACATATGTCTCAGTATAATTGTTACTGGTGACTCAAGCAGCTTTCAGGCGATTAGTGGATTCCTGTGCCTTGATTGGTGCTGCCTGCTGGCCAAGTTGGCCAACCCCAGCTTCATATTCCTGCAGCAAGATACCCTTCATTGGTTAGATGAGGGGGTGGGAGAAAGTGTACCTACACTGTAGGTTACAGATAGGATCTTACTCACTTACTCTTACGTACTCTTCCTAGTTGCTTTGTTTACTTGTTACAGCACAAAAGTAAAAGCAGTCTGTATTGAGAGAATGACATGTGAGGGATTAAGAATGATGTGCTGTCTTCAATTGGATAGAGACTTAGGATGACATTCAGGCATGAGGAATTCCAGGCTTCACTAACTGCAGTTCTAAGGCCCTACTCTCTGCAGATTAGAGGGCAGAATCATGTTTGAGCTGGCGTCTCTCTTGTTGCTGTTGCAGAACATGCTGTTGGAGATCGAGGAGAAGGTGCTCGCTCTCTCTGAGCTCTCCTTGCACAGTGAAGCTCTGCTGCTGGAGGGTCGGCCTGAGACCAGAGATGAAGCTCAACGGCTAGCCAGGAAACTGCACACTTTAAAGAGCAGCCTGGTGGAGCTGCAGCGGATGCTACAAGACAAACAGATAAATATCCAGGTAAACAACTAACTCTTTGAAGGTTCCCTAATCATGTCTTAACATACAGGCAATTAGCCCCTGGCAGAAGCATTAAATGCATGATGTCCATGCTTACTGATGTCTCATGAGTAATTAAAATTATTATTATAAATAATATGAGATTGTAATGAATGTAGTAATTTCTGCATTGTTTGCTTTTGTTGTATTGCTTTGTGCATATAGTCATTTAAATGCTATTATCAATTCTTTATTGAATGGGGCAAGGAAGTAAGCTTTTTTAAGATCTTTTGTCTCTGCTGACAGATACACTTGAGATCACACACTCAGCAATAAGCATAGCATTTAATTATTTTTCTGACACTTTCCTGTCCTCACAGTTACAGTGAAATCCTGCAATTGCTATCTGTAACTCTTGTGGCAGATCTTGAGGTCTTAATCCTGCCTATTGCTATTTGTTAATTTGCACTTTTTGACAGCTATTTATTCTTCAAAAACTAATGATGGTAGAATTGTGGAATTTGATATTATGTGATTTTTGTTTTGCAGGGATTACTACAGGAGCAGTCTGATAGTGAATCAGAGTCCAGTCTCTCTCAGAGTCCGAATGTGCAGGACTGGCTGGCACATGCCCATTCCACACGGAACCAGCACCAACAGGACACTTTGCAGAGACAGAGGGTACACTCTGTCATGATGACATTTTCTCATTAGAAATGACCTAAATTCGTCATTAGATTTCATATTTGTGGTGATATTCTTCAGGGGGAAAAATCTGGCATGTTTAGGTTTACTTCTAACTTGAATTATATCACAACGCAGCTTGCTAGCATCATTACCAATTCAAAAAAGAAATATTCTAATAGATTGATCTCATTTTCTGTGGAATAAGGAACTTGAGGAGGAGTTGGCTGAGCAGAAAAAGCTTCTGAAATCTGTCGCTAGCCATGGAGAAGAAATCCTAAACCAGCAGGCTTCACCCAGCAGTGCCAGGTCAGTAAGCCTGAGTGAGGAAAACCTTACACACCAGATTGTAGTTTTAAATTATCAAGTTCGGAGCACATTTTCAGATGGCACACTTTCTAAGTATCAAGTGCAGTACTGTTTTACTGTTTAATTTAAGCCATACAATGAACCATGATTTTTCATTTTCTGTATGAACTGGTCAATCTACAGCATTTGTGAGGTACTCAGTCCAGATCTGGAGAATGAGAGCCAGGCTGTATTTGGACAGAGGAGACAGAGATGGGAGAGTCTGAGAAAGGATTTGACCACCAAACTGCAGCTTCTGCAGAGCACTTTGGAGCAGGATACCAAGCAACCAGTACTGCGATCCTACTGCTTCCATGATCATAAATGAATATTTATACTGAACTTTTTGAATCACTCTAGTACAGTACAACAAAACAGCTTGTAGTGATAGTTGTTATTTTTTCCAGTTTTATTCCAGGACTGCTCGTGTAAACACCTCTCCTCCTTTCTATAAAAGAGAGGCCCAGGTCAAGGACAAATCTACACTGAAGTCATTATACAGTGAATTCAGCCAGGCTGTGGAGAATGCTAAGGTAATTTCATTTCCCTAAACGGCAATCATTACATTCGCCTTTGGAAATTTGGAAATGTAACTACTGTAACCATGTCTTGCTGGTGTGTATGCAGGTTACAGGTTCAGCGGAAGAGCAAGGCATGCAGATAGAACATCAACTATATTCAGCAGTTACAGCCACTTCCTCTTGGCTAGATGATGTAGAGAACACACTGTTCTCCAGGTCAATGCTTCTGACAGAGAATGCAGAGACACAGCTCTCCAACCATGAGGTAAATGACTTTCCATTTGCTGTGCCAACGATTTAGTCATTTTTAGCATTATTAATTATTTAGATCATAATTATTCATTTATGGCAAAAGACTATCTCAAATATTTGCATTTAGATTTTACAAATGATACTTGATTTACATGTCTTTCAGGCTTTAGGGAAAGATGTGGCTGAGGTCACAGGAGAGGTGGGCAACAGCCAAGGACTGCTAGGGAGTGTCGTAGGGTTGCCTGGAGAAAAGCAGACCCTGATGGAGGATACTCTTGACTGCCTGTCTCAGCGACTGGAAACCTTAGACTCAGCAGTTGAGCGTCGCTGTGAGAGCATGAGGAGCAGGATACAGGATCTCGCTGCCTTCCAGGTTCAAATGATCCCAGTCAAACCTGGTGGTGAACCTAAAATATTCTGTCCATCAGAAAAGTACATGGGTTCATCTCATGAGATATTGTATGTTTTGTTCCTCACAGACTGAGCTGGAGCTTCTCTTCTCTGAAATAAGTGAGAGCAAGTTTCATATTCTACAGAAGCTAGCAGGGATCCTCGACTGCCCACCAGATAAACAACTAGAGGTGAAAATAAATAAAAATAAAAAGCTTTACTGTTCATTTACATTGATAATTGACTGTCATTAAATTGTTATTACTTTTTAAATTTCTTATGTGATATTTTCCTTAACAGACAATTACTGAGGTAGAAGAATCCCTTAGAGAGTTAGAGCATAAAATTACAGATTTAAAAACCAGAGGAGCGGTTCTGCAGCCGGATCAGATTTCTAACAACGAACTGATGAAGCTCCAGGTACACACTCGCTCGTCGAACTGTATGAAATTAGAAAATAATGTATATTTTGTGGAAATGTTGTCTTTTCAGAGCAACATTTCCTGTGTATGTTATATTTTATAGGACACTTATGAAGATCTGGTGATGACAGTGGGCTCTCGTCGGAGTGGGCTGAACCAGAACATGGCTCTGAAGAGCCAGTATGAGCGAGCATTACAAGACCTGGTGGATCTGGTGGATACAGCTCAGGACAAGATGGCTGCTGACCAGAAGATAATTGCTGGCTCAGTGGACGAAGTCCAGAGTCTGTTAGACAAACACAAGGCAAGCTATGTTTTAACAGAAAAAATTGTTGAAATGCTGTGACACAGGTTGGAAGTACGGCAGTAAAGACAGCCATGAAGGATCTGTGTAATATTTTGCTTTTTTAGGAGTTCTTCCAAGGGCTGGAGTGGCATATGGTCTTAACTGAGACGTTCTACAAGAAAATTAGTGCCTTTGTCCTACCACAAGAGAGCCAAGCTCTAGAGGACACTTTGGCCCAAGCGCAGGACGTTCTAAAGCAGGCTCACAAAAAAGGAGTGGAACTAGAGTACATCCTGGAGGTGAGTTACAGTCTTTATAAATGTAATTAGCAGTAAGTTGGATTCATTTTCGTCAGTCTTAATGATTTTGTCTTTTAGCACGTTCCTGCTTGCCTGTTTTATGTCTGTTTGCGAATACGTGTTTACAGACATGGAGCCGTATGGTCCTGGACTATCAGTGTCTGAATAGGCATTTGGAGGCAGTGGAGGGCCGCATGCCTGCTGTTCCACTGTTGGAGGAGACAGAGGAGAGGTTAACTGAAAGAATAGCACTATATCAGGTATATCGGCATTAGATATTCTTTACATCCCATATACTGTATGTCAAAGCTATTTTCTATGCTCATGCAGGCTTTTTGACACAATATCATAGAAACATATGAAGGTTACATATATAATTTGGCATTATTTATGGGATGGTGGTACTGCACATAGCATTAATGCATTAATAACTGTTCCTCTGGGTTCTTTGATTTCCTACCATGTTCCAAAAATCTGCCAGTGGGAGAATTGGTTATACTAAATTGGATGAATGTGTGAATGGGCATGGTGCTCTTTGTTGGACTGGTCTTACCTTCAGGATGTATTCCAGAGTTCATGGGAAAGGTTCTGAATCCACTGTGGTTGAATGAATGAATAAATGAATGAATATAGCATCATTTAGGGTAATCATATCCTATCTACCCAGGGCATGAAGTCCATTCTGGCAGAGCACCAGCACAAGCTTCATCAGGTACTAGAGGAGGGCAAGTCCCTACTGCAGTCTGTGGCCTGCCACACTCTGGAGAACCAGCTTACTCTGCTGGGGGAGCATTGGCTGAGCAACACCACCAACGTCAATAAGGAACTGCAGCGTCTGGAGTCAATCCTCAAACACTGGATCAGGTCTAGACCCACATAACCGTTTATTCTGACCTTAATGAAAAACTAACTGTTATGAAGTGCAAACAATGTATGATGACTATTTTTCTCAGATATCAGAGTGAATCTGCTGAGCTAAACGAGTGGCTACAGGATGCTTTGGAACGTCTGGAATTCTGGAACAATCAGTCAGTAACTGTACCTGAAGAGGTGGAGACAGTTAGAGACCATCTGTCAGCTTTCTTGGTTAGTACCAATTTAGTTAGAAAACATGTAAGCACAGTCAGTTTGTTCCAAATGTCTTTAAAAACTAACTTAAAAACTAAAAGTGAGCCTCTAAGTGCACTGTAATCCTGCAACCCTAAAGTATATCACTTTGTCTGCTGGACTAGATATTTTGTGAAGTTTGTGACACATGCCTTTCCTTTTCCCTTCAGGAATTCAGTAAAGAAGTTGAGGCTCATTCCAGTTTGAAAGCCTCAGTATTCAATGAAGGCAACCAGCTACTGAGGCTGAAAAAAGCAGACACAGGCATTCTCAGGGCAGAGTTGGCCCGTGTGGAGGCCCAGTGGGCTGAGCTGCTCACTCACATCCCTGTTGTGCAAGAGAAACTGCACCAGGTAATGTGCTGCACCAAAATATATCACTTGCTAATCTAGGTGGTCATTCCTGCCAAGTAGGATTGGTATAGTCAGGATGTGATGGAGTCTTCCTATTCTGTTAAGCAAGAGTATTTGTCCTGGTTAGTTATGTTGCCCTCGTGCACTAATATTTGCTTCCTGTCCTAGTCTCAAATGGACAAGTTAGCCTCATGCCATGCCATCACTGAACTGGTAAACTGGATTTCACTGATGGAGAGAGTGATGGAGGAAGATGAAGAAAACCTTAAAGGAGCTGTGGGGTCAAAGGTTATCCAGGAGTACCTGCAGCACTATAAGGTAGGTTCAGCTTATGAAAGAATATGTTCAGAACAAAAATATGAATTTACTGTGTCCATGACATTCACTAGATGAAGTACCACCATCTTTAAGTAGAGTTTTGTGCTGTCAGTTTCTTCTATTTGTATTATCACTATTGTAAGTGTTGTTTTTACATATTAATAACTGCACCACAACAAATTCCCATTCCCTACACACTTGGCAATAATACTAATTCTGATTTTGTGAGTCTCACTGATGAAAGTAATGTGATAAGTAACCATTTTCTTCCCGTTTGTAGGGTTTTCGTGTAGATGTGAACTGTAAGCAGTTGACTGTGGACTTTGTGAACCAGTCAGTGCTGCAGATCAGTGGGCAGGATATGGAGAGCAAGCGCAGCGATAAGACAGACTTTGCAGAGAAGTTGGGAGAGATGAACCGCCACTGGCAAATCCTACAGGCTCGCATCACAGAGAGGGTGAGATGTATTAGCTTTTTTTCCTAATGTGCTATAAATTAGTGAATGAGTTAATTGATCCATTGATGTGTGAGGTGTGTTTATTCAGGTCCAATACTTGGAGGGCTTGTTGCAGTCCTGGCTAGACTATGAAAGCAATGTGGAGTGCCTTAAAACCTGGCTATGTGCTCAGGAGGAGCGACTCAAGAGGAGACACAAGATTGAGGATCTCTCCTCTGTGCAAAACGCTCTCCGAGACTGCCAGGTAAAACCAGACTGTAATGTTGCAAATGCATTTCTCAACCTTACATAGTTTGACTTTTTTTCTAGCGCCAACACACCCGATCCAACTGTTCAGTTCATTATTCAGCACTTCATGAGTGGGCTCAACTAAGGAAAGCTTCAGTGCGGTTTAGATTTGTGAACCCTATACATGTGTGCTCATGAATTGCATCTCTGTTTTTCTTTATTTCACATACATGCACACAGGAGATGGAACTGATGGTTAAGGAGAAGGAGCGAGAGGTGGAGAGAGTAGAAGAGCAGGCCTGCGCTCTTGTCCAGAACAAAACAGATGAAGCCTGTGCTGTTGTCATGGAAACTCTCCAGGCACTGAATCACACTTGGGCCAATCTTGACCATTTAGTATGTTAATTCTCTGATTTTTAAACTAAAATATGATAAGCGTGTTTATAAGCCATCTCTATAGGTATAATTAGAGTCAAACTAGCAAGTGTGTTTCACAGATCGGACAGCTGAAGATCAGCCTGAAGTCAGTATCCGATCAATGGAGTCAGTACAGGCAGGCAGCTGAAGAGATTAACAGCTACCTGACAGAGGGGAGGTACTCTGTGTCTCGCTTTAGACTGCTTACTGGTTCTCTGGAGGCCGTGCAGCTCCAGGTGGACAGTCTGCAGGTAGGACTGCTCTCAACTCCTACAAATTATTTTAATGTGCACGTGTATGTAAAGAAAAAGTGACGTTAAATGCACATTAGACAGAATGAAAAATTACATTGAGGTCTTTTTTTACCCATTTATCAGAATCTGCAAGAAGAGTTGGAGAAGCAGGAGAGCAGTCTGAGGAAGTTTGGAGCAATTACACATCAACTACTAAAGGAGTGCCACCCATCTGTGTCTGATTCTCTGAACAACACCCTTAAAGACGTCAATGCCAGGTGGAGCAGCCTGTTAGAAGAGATAGTGGAACGTTTGAAGAGCAGTAAAGCTTTGCTACAGCTGTGGCAGAGCTATAGGGACCTGTACGAGCAGAGCACTGGCAGCATCCAGAGCCTGGAGGACAAAGCAGAGCAACTCCTGAAGATAGCAAACAAAAAAGACATCTCAGAGGAGGAGGTGTCTACCTGGATTCAAGACTGTACTGTACGTGAGACAGTTTTTCTGCTATTGGTGTGAAAATTTCTTTGCTATTTCCACATTTCTCTGCTACTGGTGTGATTTGCATGTTAAAGGTGGGGTCAGAGTTTTTAAAAAAGTTGGTATGTGTGTGCTTGGATAAGAAACTCTGCACTTCTGTGGTTGTCCCAAAAATAATGTGGAACACCACCATACAGCGGGACAATGAGATGACTCTGCTTACTTACCTTACTTCATCCAAAACCACTGTCCATACTGTTTAGAAGAAAACTGTTGCCCCAATCTGTAACTTGCTAGTGCTTTTTAAAAACATACAATTCATTTGTTTGTGCTATACACCCGAGACATTTGGGTTTGAGATCAAAGATGGATATGTGGATGTGAGACGAGAGTTTAGGATTTCAGGTTTTATTTCCTGGTATATACATTTTGATGTGTTAAACAACATAAAACTTAGAACCTTTTGTATCAGGCCACCCAACCTCTTCCCTGTGGAAGTTCTTGGTGATGTCATTGTCTGTTGTTTTTGGGGTTTCTTTCACAGCTCTCTCACAATGTTCCTTGGCCGACCCATTGGTGTCTGTTGCTCAGTACACCAGTGGTTTCTTTCTTTTTCAGGACATTCCAAATTGTTGTATTGTCTATGCCCAATGTTTGTCCAATGTCTCTGATTGATTTTTCCTCTTTTCTCAGCTTCAGAATGGCTTGTTTTTCTCCCATAGACAGCTCTCTGATCTTCATGTTGGCTTATCATTTTAACAACAAATGTGAAACTGAAGGCTAAAACCAAGAGTAGATGTTCAGAGCTATTTATTGTTTAAACAATCGATCTAACAGGACACACCTGGGTAACAAGAAACACCTGTCAGTCACATGTTCCAATATTTTTGCTCACCCACAAATTGGGTGGTCTGATACAAAATGTGCTATGTTCTATGTTGTTTAACACATCTACATATGAATACTAGGCAATAAAAAATTCTAACGTCTCTTCTTATAATCATATTTTGATCTCAAACCCAAAAGTCTACAACAAAAACAAATGAATTGGCCTTGCAATTCCAACAGTTTCATATATGTTCTTTCATTCATGTATACAGTCCCCTCTGAAAGTATTGGACCAGCAAGGTTGATTCTTTTGTTTTTGCTATATGGATATGGATATGCAAACAAATATTAAGTGCTATTTACTTATTTTAAAAAAATCTGTGGGGTGCCATATTCTAAGTTGTTTAACATTAACATTATTAATAATTAACCTTATCAATAATCTCCTATATGTTATGTCTAAATGTACTTTAAAACTGATAACCCTTATAAGTCCTTATAAATATAATAATAATTAATGTTAACTCATTCCATATGCTGTATCTCTATGGTTACTTTCATCAGGAGTTGCTGCGATCTCAGGCACCAGTGAAAGCCTCTCTACAGGTTTTGCTGGAGCTAGGCGAACAGCTCAAACAGCAGGTGGACACCTCAGCCGCAGCCTCCATCCAGTCAGATCACCAATTCCTTTCTCAGCGTCTTAGCTCCTTGGATCAGACTCTCAGCCGTCAGCAGGCTGCCCTGCAGGTTCAATCTCTAATACTGGATTTTGGAAAAATAACAACATATGTAGGTGTGCATTTTTTGTAACGACAGCTCTCGTTAATTACAGGCCGGAATGCAGGACTATGAGACCTTCAGTGAACAGCTGGGCACTCTCGGTCGTTGGACAGTTGAAGCTGAGGAGGTTCTAAAGGGTCAGGACCCCAATAGCTCCTTTGACCAATCAGCCATCCAGGACCGCATGGAAGAGCTCAAGAAACAGATGCTGAAGTTTAGCAGCATGGCTCCAGACCTGGAGCATCTCAATGAGCTGGCCTACAGGCTGCCCCTCAGTGAATCGGAGATTAAACGCATGCAGAACTTGAACAGGAACTGGGCCACCCTATCAGCCCAGACCACTGAGAGATTCAGGTTTGATTGCTCTAGTATGTTGCAGTGTGGTGCTAGAATAGACAATTATTGTTTTATGTAAAGCAAAAGAAGCATGCTGTCACAGTAATATTTGTTATATCTCTTAATGCTAATGCTTTTTTGCCATGACCCTGAGAATGAAAGACATGTATTTTAGCATTGTTTGGCTAACTAAATATATGTATTTTTTCTACAGTAAACTGCAGGCCACCCTGCTGCAGCAGCAGACATTTCTGGAGAAGTGTGAGACGTGGATGGAGTTCTTGGTGCAGACGGAGGAGAAGCTGGCTGTGGAGATCTCAGGAAACTTCCAGAGCTTAATGGAACAACAGAAAACGCATGAGGTAAGTCATGCGTATTGCTAAAGAATACAGCTAAGTCAATGTCTGATCATACCCTAATTTATGTATATATTGAGGAAAAACATCTCAGCATTAAGAAGACATCAAATCTTGAAGTGGATGGGCCAGAACAGCAAAAAACCATGTTGAGTTCCACTGCTGTCACCCAAGAACAAGAATCTGAGGCTATCATGGGCACAGACTCGCACATACTGGACAGTTGAAGATTAGGGAAAAAAACACCTGGTCTTTATTCCAGTCTTCAGCTGTCCAGTTTCGGTGAGTCTGTGCCTGTGACAGCCTCAGATTCTTGTTCTTGGCTGACAGGATTGGACCCTGATGTGGTCTTCTGCTGCTGTAGCCGATCCACCTAAAGGTTTGATGTGTTGTGTGTTCTAAGATGCTTTTCTGCTCACCACAGTTGTAAAGAGTGCTTATTTGAGTTACTGTAGATTTCCTGTCAGCTCAGACCAGTCTGGTCATTCTTCTCGGATCTCTCGCCTCAACAAGGATGTTTTTTATTTTTCGTACCGTTCTGTATAAACTCTGACTGTTGTGCGTGAAAATCAAAGGAGACCAACAGTTTCTGAAATATCAGCTCGTCTGGCACCAACAACCATGTCACGGTTAATGTCACAGAGGTCACATTTTTTCCCCATTCTGATGTTTGATGTGAGCATTAACTGTAACTTCTGACCAGTATATGCATGATTTCATGCATTGTGCTTCTGCCACATGATTGACTGATTGGATAAGTGCATAAATGAGCAGGTGTTCTAGTAAAGACATAAACAAGATGTGTAATTATTCATAGAAATTTTATATGTGCATGTAATGTTTTTTTTTTTTTACATTCATAAATATTATGACACCAGTCCATGCTTTTTGTTGTACAAAGGTACATACTTGAGAAAAAAGTGCTAAGTGCTACTCACAGTAATGGTGACTCCAGTAATTTATCTTTGAAGGTTTAAATAAAAACATTTAAAACTCCTTTTATTTTTATTTTGTAATGTAGTTGTTTCAGGCAGAGATGTTCAGTAGACAGCAGATCCTTCACTCCATCATCAGTGATGGACAGCATATGCTTGAGCATGGACAGGTAGATGACAGGTAAATATGTTTGATTAAAGGGATTTGATGAGCAAATATGCAGGTACAGATTTTACATGAGATACATGATGTATCCTAACCATCTTGTTTGCAGAGATGAGTTCAAGCTGAAGTTGGCTCTGTTAAGTAACCAGTGGCAGGGGGTGGTGAGGCGGACGCAGCAGCGGAGGGGCATCATAGACAGCCTCCTTCGCCAGTGGCAGCGCTACAGAGAGATGCTAGAGAAGCTGGGCAAATGGCTGGCAGAGATCTCACAACATAGCGACACTCTGCAGCCTGAATCTACAGTACCACTGCAGCAAGCCCGAGCTATGCTGGATGCTGTGCAGGTAACTATCACCATGCTTCATGTGGCACACTGCTTTCTCACTGTCTTGTAATTAGTCCTGGGCTTCGTTCCCAGTTAATCATAATGTAATAGATGTTAGAAACCCTTTTAATTGTATATAATGTTGCGGAAAACAAAAACTGACCCTATAAAAATTAAACAAAAACTATGAATCTTCTCACCCTGTAAATGTAATAACACTGATTGGTGCTCTGATTGGCATTCCCTGCTTTATGTTCTCGCTGTAGTTGAAGGAGAAGGTGCTGCAAAGGCAGCAAGGCAGTTACATTCTGACAGTGGAGGCTGGGAGGCAGCTTTTGCTCTCTGCAGATAGTCGGGCAGAGGCGTCCCTGCATGAGGAGCTGCTCAGCATTCAGGAGCGCTGGAGACATGCCAACATTTGCCTGGAGGAGCAAAAACGAGAACTGGCTGTCCTACTCAGGGTACAGGACAATACATTATAGTGTTACTCTGTTACATTATTGTGTTATTGCACTGTAGGGAGATTTTTTTAGATGAGTCCCAGATGCAGTAGTTTTTCATTCTTGGTATACAATTTGTGGAAGTCTTGAGCAGAAAGAAACTGGCTAATTAAAAAAAATCCAACTGTCTGGGAGCAGGATTGGCAGAGATGTGAGGAAGGCATTGGAGGGTCTCAGGAGAAACTGCGGGCTTTTAAGCGTCAGCTCTCTCAGCCTCTACCAAATCATCATGAGGAGCTGCAGGCTGAACAGATGCGTTGCAAGGTACCACTTGCAACACTGCCACACTAGGAAATGACTGGTGGTGCTAATGAAACAGTAATGTTAATATATTGATATGTAATTAATGTTGACATTGACAGGAAAACCAAACTGTCAAATTCTCACGTTTTTTTTTCAAATACTGACAGACAAACATATACTTTTTTATATAGTATTAGCTCTTCTGTTAAATGCAGGACTTGGAGAATATGTTTGATGGTTGGACAGAGGACTTGGCTCATCTGACTGTGCTGAGAGAATCTCTTTCAAGCTATATTAGCAGCGAAGACCTGTGTGTGCTGCAGGAACGCATTGAACTGCTGCAGCGCCAGTGGGAGGAGATCTGTCACCAGGTGCTGTTTTTATGTTTTTATTATCCAACAGGTTATATGACAAATAAAATGCTGTCAGAAATTTATTTTATTTATATTCAAAATGTATACTACTTTACTTTTCAAACCTGTGTAAATATTTAAGTTGCCAATAGGTGGTGATGTTGCATCATGGGTGAGCTCAGCTTCAGGCTGTTTATTTCTGGATGTTTTATGTCATACTGAAAGCTCACTTAAAGTTATTTACTGGCAGAGACTGATAAAGCTCTTAACCTTCTTAAACTTCCTCACTTGAGTCATATAATATAATACTAATATTAAAGTATATTTAGTCTATTATTGACAGTACTGTGCAAAAGTCTTATGCACCCTATTTTTTTAGCACAAACTTTGTTATAGATATTTATTTTATGACTTCTAGATTATCGAGTCAGTACAAAAAAATTTAGATTTCCAAACATTACTTTTCCAGCATAAAATTAAATGTTACAGAAAAATGTTTGTATGTCAGTAAAGAAAACAGCATATTACGTAAGAGACACTTTTCAGACAAAAAACACAATGAAGGCTGCTGGGTTTTGCTGCAAAATTAAGAAGCAATTGTCAGTCAAAGCGACAGTCAAAGTCTCCAGAAGAACCGTGTCTGGTTCTGCAAAATACTCATTAAAATTCACAGCTCATTTCCTTATAAAACTGCACAGATTCTACCTGAAACTACATTTTTTTAAAGAAAGCAGTCGTCACACCAAATATTGCCTTTGTTTCATTTATTACTGTTTACTGCTCTTTATAGTATTTTTTTAAACGGAGAAACATTTCATTTCATTATTTGTGAAGGCGTCTTTGCTCTACTGCATTTCTTTGCATGTGCCTAAGACTTTTGCACAGTACTGTATATTCACAATCAAGAAACTGTTTGTCAATTTATAAGTTTAAAATACAAGTTTAAAGACAGTTTCAAACTGTTCATAATATGGCAGGAATCACTGGAAAATGAATTTCTTGAAATACATTTTAGGTCCCCTATCTATTTAAAAAATTTATGCAGAGTAATTTGTTCTGAGACTGAAAGTAAGATTTGCAGTAGAGAAGGCCTTCCTGTCGGTTTGCTTGAGTGGCATCCGGTGTATGTGTGTCTATAGACCACAGGATGTGTGCAAGCTTTTCATATCACAGCAAGAGCTTAATTCAGTACATTTTTACTCTTCCTACACAAACTGTTACTACATCTTGACTCATCTGCAGCTATCTACTTTTTTATTTATTTATTTTCAACAACCGTATAGGTATGTATATATTACAGTAACATATATGCAAATAATATGCCATAATAATAAGAATCCCTGTATTATTTTTGTCTCTGTGTGCAGTTGTCTTTGCGCAGGCAGCAGGTGAGTGAGAAGCTGAATGAGTGGGCCATCTTTAATGAGAAGTACAAAGAGCTGTGTGAGTGGCTCACACATATGGAAAACAAGGTCTCCCAGAATGGTGACATCAGCATTGAAGAGATGATTGAGAAACTCAGAAAGGTAAACCAGTTGAAGTCGCATGTACGGTAGATGGAAGTACAGTAAAGAGTACTAATATGTGCCATTATCACATATAGTTTGCGTGACTTATCCCTCTCTATGTCTCTTCAGGACTATCAGGAAGAGCTAACAGCTGCTCAGGAAGATAAGCAGCAGCTCCAGCAGATGGGAGAGCGTTTAGTCAGAGCTAGCCATGAGAGTAAAGCCTCAGAGATTGAACACAAACTCGTCAAGGTCAGCGATCGCTGGCAGCACCTACTCGACCTCATCGGTGCTAGGTAAGACCACACAGGCTACAAAACAGAAAAACAGTGCTCTCTTATCATTCATTATTAGCATGATTTTATTTAAAGTGTGTGTGCTACCTGATACAGAACTCTTGTGCATTAGGAGGATTAATCTGTTCCAGTGGTGTTGAGTATGCCGTGTGTCTGACTCATATCCTATTGTGCATAACCAGGACAAAAAAACTGAGGGAGACTCTGGTAGCTGTGCAGCAGCTGGATAAGAACATGAGCAGCCTGCGTTCCTGGCTGGCCCACATTGAGACAGAGCTCTCTCGTCCTATTGTGTACGACACCTGTGACTTTCAGGAGATTCAGAGAAAACTTGACCTGCAGCAGGTATAGTTACACATGCTCGTATTAGACCTGGTTTCATGTGCACGTAATTTGCCATCATCCTATTGAGTAAAACATGGTATAACATCAGCTCATACACTTTGCATTTTCAGGAGCTGCAGAGAGACATAGAGAAGCACAGCACAGGTGTGGCCTCTGTGTTGAACCTGTGTGAGGTGCTGCTTCATGACTGTGATGCTTGTGCCACAGACACAGAATGTGACTCTATCCAACAGGCCACCCGCAGCCTGGACCGCCGATGGAGGAGCATCTGTGCCATGTCAATGGAGAGAAAGCTCAGGTAAGACTGCTTGCCCTGAGCGCTTTTATTTTACAATGCCAGAAAATTGTTTTAGGTTGTTTGGTAAGATTAATAGATCAAGATATAATTAATTGTATTGTTTAATCATTTTGAGTTTAATGTGGGCCCACATTGGGTCCATGGTGAATTTAAACAAATGATTCATCTACAGTTACAGGGTGATAACCTTTTCTTTCCTTGTATGATGTTCTCTTCACAGGATTGAAGAGACATGGCGACTCTGGCAGAAGTTTCTGGATGACTTCTCCCACTTTGAAGAATGGTTGGCAATGTCTGAAAGGACAGCTGCTTTACCAAACTCTTCTGGTGTGCTTTACACAGTGGCCAAGGAGGAGCTGAAGAAATTTGAGGTATGGGTCAGGAAATGAGACTTGTATTCTTACAATGTTTTTTTTTCTTCTTTTTTTTGGCTTTCATTATTCTAGGAATCTACATTGGATCAGGTCTCACAATTACCCTATACCAATTACTTACTCTTTCCAGACTTTCCAGCGGCAGGTGCATGAGAGCCTGACCCAGCTTGAACTGATTAATAAACAATACAGACGGTTGGCACGAGAGAATCGCACAGATGCAGCTTGCCGTCTACGGGAGATGGCACATGATGGAAACCAGCGCTGGGATAACCTGCAGAGAAGAGTGTCCTCTATCCTGCGCCGGCTCAAGGTCTGTACACTTGTGCACCTTTTCTCACAGTTTAGGGTTTAATTTTAGACATGATTTATGTAAAAAAAAAAAAAAAAGTCTTGATTTATATTAAATCACTAGATATACTGTAATGCATGATACTCTGAAGCAAAACAAGCTCTGATTGAGATCAACACTAGCTTTCATGGCTCCAAAGCAAAGCCAAATCTCCGAAGGATCATCCAACTCCAAACCCTGTCTGGAGTGGATCACTATATCTTTTGCAGAGCTATTTAACTCATGCATATCCTGTGCATACCAGATCATCACGTGAGATCCATTAGCCAGCGGGAATGGTGTTGAAAATGGTGTTAAACATTTGAACTGAAATTCACTAGTTCAATCTAGCTTGTTCCAAACTGCAAAACAAAGATAAACGATGTAGCACATCAGTCTAAATAAAACAATAGCGAATTCATAGAATATGTAAAATCAAACTTAACCTTAAGCTTAAATTTAAAGGTAATAAAAACACACAAAATATAAAATGTTTAAAAATTTAATCTTATAAGCTACAATGAACTGGTTAAATAGTTTAATTTGGTTGTATCCTGTTTGCTTTGCAGCACTTTATTAGCCAAAGAGAGGAGTTTGAGACAGCCCGAGACAGCATACTGGTGTGGCTAACAGAGATGGACCTCCAACTAACTAACATCGAGCACTTCTCTGAGTGTGATGTCCAGGCCAAAATCAAACAGCTCAGGGTGAGTCTCCATTGAGATATCAGCATGAACTACTTACTGCTTTACCCTGTATAAATGTGTATATGTATATATTTGTTTTATATTTCTGTTGTCTTTACTTTCTTTGATCTTTGGTCATGTATGCAGGCATTCCAGCATGAGATCTCGCTGAACACAACCAAGATTGAGCACATCTTGCAGCATGGGGAAGCACTGATAGAGAAGAGTGAGCCTCTGGATGCTGCAGTTATTGAAGAAGAGTTGGAGGAGTTACAGCGCTACTGCCAGGAGGTTTTTGGACGCGTGGAACGCTACTACAAGAAACTCATCCGTCTACCTGTACAGGTAAATGCTTTTTAAAATTTTTATAAACTAGTCCTTCTAAGATGTAGATATTTATTGTACTTATATAATTTGTCCTTTCACTGTCAGCTGTTTCCACTGGATGAGATTTTAGCATAATGTAAGTCCTGTGTTTCTGCAGTTTACAGATGATGATATTTCCTACTCGGACCGAGAATTCGACTTAGACGAGGCAGCCGATGCATCCAGCCTTCCATGGAGTGAGCATTTAGGTGACAGTCAACTCTCTCCGCTGCCCTCCTCAAGCCGATCTGCCTCTCTAGCAGTCCCACTTCGGACTGAGCGGTCAGGACGAGACACTCCAGCTAGTGTTGACTCCATCCCCCTGGAATGGGACCATGACTATGATCTGAGTCGTGGCCTAGAGAGCGTCACCAGATCCTCAGAACTAGGAGAGGAGTGCAAGGATGGCACATACCTTCAGGGCTCAGCATCTGCACTCTCCGGTCAGTATGTACTTCTGGATCATAAAGGCCTTTTAACAAGAGTGTTTAAACTACATCACAACTGCATAGTGTTATGTTTAAAATACAAAAACTGACCTGACAGTTGCAGTGATTCATAATTAGCAAACCCAAGTAGTAATAGAACAGCCCAGTGCTCTTCCCAAGCCTAATCTGACATCTGAATCTGTTTAAAACATTGAGCAGTAATACCCATACCGGTACATTTCTGATATTATGTATGTCAAATCATTGAAACCATCTGTCAGTAATTCCCTATAGTCAAATTTTAAGACACACTGTCGAAACTCTGCTGTATGCGTTATATATGTCTCTTTTCAGATGTAGTGATCCCAGAGAGCCCAGAGGCATATGCAAAACTAACAGAGAAAACACTGAGATCCATCTCTGGTAGGCAACAGAGGCCACGCCATGCTTTCGGGCTGGGGCACATAACTCAGTATGAGAGATTTACTCACAGCCTGCCGCTTGGGACTTTGATTATTTTCAGTTTCTACTCACAAACCCAATCAGACAGCTGCCATTAGCTGCAACACTTTCTAACCACCTTTTCCTTATTTTGTTGTGGGTTAATTTTCAGAGTTTAACCTACCGCACGTAGAATTAAAATATGTGATTGATGCTTTTTGTGTTTGCCGAAGGTTTTTTTCTTTTCTTCTGTGTATTTCCTAAACACTTGGGTATTATTCACAATCCCTAACAACGGCAACTAAACGTGTATGAACGTATAGCGGACGAATCATTCAAGCTGAGTAAACTTAACAGTAAATATGTGGTTATACAATTTATTTATGAAAGCTGGTTTATTTATGAATGCTGGTTGTAGAGAGTTATGAACAATGCCCATAAACACACTTTGGTGCAAACCCAATACAACTTTAATGGGTTTTTTTTTTCTGGTGGAGATTAGCTGTAAATGACATGTATATCACAAAGCATGGCATACAGCAATGGTAGTTTTCGTCTATGGTTTGGCTTCGGCTTTCGTTCCAGTACAAGCTCAGATACCTTTTGGACTTTGATGGTAACCGCTTTGCACATCTGCAGGGGAGACAGCCTCACTTGAGACTCATTTCCGGCAGCTTGCGAAGGCCCTTGACACCAGCCACTTCCGTCTCCAGCAAACTGAGAACATCATCCGCAGCCGCACACCTACTGGCCCTGAGCTGGATGCCTCCTATATGGGCTATGTAAGTCCTTTAGAGACATGGGTTCTCTAGAAGCTAAAGTAGAGTCTTGTGGATGGAGTCGCAGCGAAATGATTGCAGTATAAAATGATTTACATTACTGAGTGACTCTGGCAGGTGTTACTAAAATCTATTGTAAACTTTACTCTGTATCCTTTGACCGAAAAGTTGTCTCTGGCTTTGGCAGATGCGGTTGCTTGGGGAGTGTCGTGACAGTATTGACACGGTGAAGAAAGTCGGCTGTGAGCTGAAGGAGGAAGAACACAAGCTGGGAGGATTTGTGAACCCCAACAGCTCAGAATCGCAGACCTCCGGTACTCATACTCAAGTCTCACACTGTATCAGTTAATATTAGATTATTTAACATCTAGCTGTTTGTTGTGGAATGCGATTGCTGTGACACATATTTATATATGTACATTTGTTACTCAGGGGTTTTTGCAATACTGTTCCTTTCTGCCTCTGCCCTATAGGGGTAATTGAGCGCTGGGAACTGCTGCAGGCACAGGCTCTTAATAAAGAGCTACGCATGAAACAGAACCTGCAGCAGTGGCAACAATTTAACTCAGACCTTAACAGCATATGGACCTGGCTGGACCAGGCTGAAGAGGAGTTGGAGCAGCAGCGGAGGCTAGATGCTAGCACTGATATCCACACCATTGAACTGCGCATCAAGAAGCTCAAGGTCAGCCATCCCAAACTGCCCAAACTGGCTGCGATAAAACCATGGTCCATGTCACCTTTCTCTCTTTTATATATTCCAAAATATCTTCTGTAATAGTCTCAATTTACTCTGCAGGAACTACAGAAGGCTCTGGACAAGCGGAAGGCCATAGTGCTGTCCATAAATCTGTGCAGTTCTGAGTTTGTGCAGTCAGACAGTAAAGATTCTCAGGAGCTGCAGGGCCGACTGAAGGAAATGAATAACCGATGGGAGCGGCTAACTGGCTCTCTAGACGAATGGAGGAGTTCTCTCCAAGATGCACTAATGCAGTGCCAGGCAAGTCTGCCAACTCCTATTAGAGTAAACAATTAACATTAAATGTGGGTTTAGTAGGTGTGATTTAGTCATTTTGAATGAGTTTGATTCTATCAATGAAATAGACCATAAACCTTTGTCCTACAGGACTTCCATGAAATGAGTCATGGTCTTTTGCTGTGGCTAGAGAATATTGACCGCAGGAGAAATGAGATTGTCCCCATCGACCACAATCAAGACACTGACACTCTGCATGAACATCATAAAACTCTCTCGGTACTGCATGGTTTATTAATATTTGAGTGCCCAGTATGTAAATCTATAACTAGTAATGAATCTCTTTTTGCTTTGTCCTACCAGCAAATCCGTCGGGAACTGCTTGACTCTCAGCTGAAGGTGGCGTCATTGCAGGACATGTCTCTGCAGCTATTAGTCCACTCAGAGGGCAGTGAGTGCCTGGAAGCCAAGGAGAAGGTCCATGTCATTGGCAACCGGCTCAAGATGCTATTGAAAGAGGTGACACGAGACATCAGAGAGCTGGATAAAACTCTGGACATCACCAGCAGTCAGCAGGTCAGTACATCAGTTACATTAGCGAAAATTGGAATAATACAGTGCCTTATGTTGCAGTGTTTTCATAATGCACATATTACTACCAATTGCGGCTCAAAGTTAACATGTATTTTTGTTTTACATGTTTACTCAGCTGCTGTGCAAATTAAAGGGATAGTTCACCCAAAAATGAATATTCTGCTATCAATTACTCACCCTCATGTCGTTCCAAACCCATAAGACTTTCGTTCATCTTCGGAACACAAATGAAGACATTTTTAACGAAACCTGGGAGATTTCTGTCCCTCTGTTTACAGTCGGGGGTCTATGCGGCAGTGAAGATATTTTGTTAATAAAGGCTTAATTTGAGGTTTTTTGTGCACACAAATAATTTGTATCGCTTTGTAAAATTGTGATTAAACCACTGGAGTCACATGAGTTACTTTTACAATGCCTTTATGAACTTTTTGGAGCTTGAAAGTTTTGGTTCTGGACTGTAAATGGAGGGACAAAAATCTCCTAGGTTTCATTAAAAATGTCTTTGTGTTCCAAAGATGTATGAAAGTCTTATGGGTTTGGAACGACACAAGGGTGAGTAATTGATGACAGAATCTTCATTTTTGTGTGAACTATTCCTTTAATTTGGGATTTATCCCCTAGTAAACCATGTATACAGCTGTGGTCTTGGGTATGAGAATTTTAATACAGACTAGCAGCCATCTTCCAAAAGGCTGCCTTTCTTGCTGTTTTTTAATCAAGGTTTAGATATAAATTGGTCACCATAAATTGATTCATTGCCCCATATATTTTCTTTCTGTCAGGATCTGTCATCTTGGTCATCTGCTGATGAACTGGACACATCTGGTTCCTTGAGTCCTGTGTCTGGACGAAGCACTCCCAGTCGCCACCGATCGGTAACAAACCATCCTAACTTTCTGTGGGGCTATGCAAGGATGAAAGTGATTATCGCATTAAGGCAATAGATTTTTATTTGTGTCACTGATGTCCCTAGAGCGTTGCCACTAGACATGCTTGACACCTCAGTACATCTGTGCAGTATCAGAGTCCCTCCAGATTCAGACCCTACCTTTTTCCTTCACATCTAAACCAATTCAGCATTTAAGATGTGATTCTGTTTTTACAACCCCATGTTCTGCCTTGTTTAGTTCTTCCAACACATTTCTTTGTATTCATGAACCTTCTACACTCCCATGCAGTAATGCTCAAAGAACACTGGTTCAGTAATATTAAAACACAAATCTGTAGTTCTGTACAGTATATGAAACACATTCTAAATCTGAATTCTACATAAAAGTACCAGTATTTCATATATCTCTTTCAGTAGTTTAGGGTTTTCTGCTATGATGTTTTTTGATGAACCAGTTTCTTTGCTTTCAGAGAATTCCTGTCACCCTCTCATTTGAGTTCCTGGTCTTCTCTGGGTTTCTTTCATCAGTAGCTTTATCTTTATTTGCCTGGACTGAAACATTCTTTCTTTCTTTTACCCCCTGTTCATTGCAAACAGAAACGGGGCAAAAGTAGTCTGTCACAGCCTGGACCCTCTGTGAGCAGTCCACACTACAGGTACCTGTCTCCTGGTTTCTAGAACACCTGGAAGATAATGGAACTCAACCCATGGCCTGATTGTAGACATTGTCATCTGCTGGGTTGATCTCAACATTTACTAAACCCTGTGCCTGTGACTAGTGTCAGGCCACTCAGGCCAGTCAGATGACTTTTGTTTATTTAAGTGCCTCACAGAACTTAGCTAAAGGCTCATGTCAGTGGATTCCATCATCTTCTGTGCTTCTAGACACTGCTTAGGCTAGGAGTCTTAGACAGATGACATACAGGAGGACATGCACCAGAGAAATGTACTATACATTTTAATGAGTTTCTTCCAGTATCATCTCAATGTTATATTTTTCTGCTTATAAACTGTGGCTGAAAAATATTATTGACTTGCTGCTGAGCATTTTTTTTTTCATCATCCTTGTAGCCAGCAAGTGTCTGCAATGAACAAAGTCTTGGCAGCAACCTATCTTATTCTCTTCCTCCCTTTCTTGTGTCTCACATCTTCTCAATAACTAATCCACCATTTCCCCCCTTCCTATCTGCCATTTGTGGTTTGATTCTCCCAGTTCTCCATTTGTAGAGAATAGCTTGGCACGTTGGGACATTATAAGCTTTACAGAGTGGCGAAGTCATTAGAGTATAGAACTGGAGATAGGCTCAGGGAGAGTGGCACCTCAAAAGCTGCTCTTGCAAAGCACCATTACGAGTCACAACCAAAATGTAGATTTATAAATGACACAAACTATATAGTCAAGACTTTTCTTTGAACTGTATAACATAAAAAGTGAATACTATGTTCAAAATCTTGATATTCGATAAATACCTTTTCTTTAATATCTGCAAATAGATGTAGAATGATTTATTTAGGATTTCTAACATGATTATAATACTACTAGCTTTAATCTGATACTGTATGGTGTAAATTCTTGCAGTGAAAGCTGATCTTCCAAAAGAAACCTACATGTGGCACTGCAGCTGCTTTCCCAGAACAACTGCTGGACAGCAATCTTTCTTCTTGGCATGCATTGTGATAGATCTAACAGTAACAGAATGTGAAAGACAAACGCTTTTTTTAAATGTCCTTTTTATTGCTAAATAAAAGCCTTGCGTTTTCTTCAGACTTATCCTGTCTTTGTCTGGCTTGAGCAGCTAAACCTTTTTCTGAAAATGCGATGATGTTATTTGGTGATATAGAAAGACAGTAATGTATTCTATCTCAGGGTGCATGATATTTAATCAGGCAAGTATATGTAAATGCAGAGGAAATCCCTGAAAAACACAGGGTATTATGTATGCATTTTATTCAGAAGACCACTTCTGAAGTAGCAAAGGAGATGTAGCAAAGAAGTAGCAAGGCTCTACAGTTAGCCCAGCCTATATAGTAACTGTTGCATTTGAATGTGTCTGCCTGATTTGTTGTGTCCCTTGTGTGAGCAGGTCTCTCAGCGTCGCTGGATCCGATTCCTCCCATTCTGAGGAGGAGGAGTTGCCCTCCTGGTGTAGAACTTTCCTCCGACGAGTCCTTTGGGCCTCGCTGCCTGTGCAGCTGCTATTGCTGCTATTGCTGACCGTGGCCTGTCTGGTGCCTATGTCTGAGGAGGACTACAGTTGCTCCCAGTCTAACAACTTCGCCCACTCCTTCCATCCTATGCTCAGCTACACAAATGGGCCTCCTCCTATGTGAGCTTAGTTTTTACATTAGACAGATTTCAGTAATGAGATCTCAAAAGATTTTACTCTGACTGGGACCACTTGATTAGCATCCAAAGCTGATCATATTTTTGTCTTTGTATAGCTAAATAGAGCTGCTACGTTTACTCATGTCTTGTGTGGATGTTTGGAAAAAAACTCTTTGCACTGAAAATTAATATGCTGTAGGACAGGTGGTTGTTGGTGGTACAGATAGTGCTTCCAAATTACAAAAGGAGAAATATATACACAAATTTATTTTGACTGGACAGCACTGGATTTTAAATGGAAATACTATTGAAGGTATATATTATTATTTAGTTTTGTTTGTTTAATCATGGAAAGTATTGACATTTGATTTAATGCAAAGAATATAAACGGCTTTCCTTATAACGAATGAGTTGTAAAACATTTTAAAGAGCTATATATGGGAACTATTTTTATATGTATTTTTGGCATGTAATCTTTTTGCTTTAAATATTTTGATTTATTGGATTTGTCATTGTTAAAGACTGATTATAATTATAACTAACTTGCTTTAATAATCAAGTCATCATGAATATACAGTATTCTGTGGATCACTAATAATATATTGATCTATGTACAGTTTGCTCAGACTCAAGAGGATTTTGTGTTCAAAATACAGACAGTATACACATAATATGGATTTATGAGTGGATTTTTTTTTTGTAATAATCCAACAACATACAACCAAATATGAAACTATTTTAAGAGTTCCCTTGTTAAGCCTGGTCATAGTAAAACACTGAGTTAGTTTTTAACTATAAAACAAAGAAGTCCTTTGAATCATGTATGACAGGGGTTCCCAAACTTTTCCAGGGCAAGGCCCCCCAAATGGCATTAACATTTGACCGAGGGCCCCCTTTTGCAAGATGTCTTTAAAACACATTAAAAATGCACACTTCTGAATACATCCCCCCTTTTTTTTATTAATAATTACATTTTACATTACATTACATTAGGAATTGATTGTGTGTGTGTGTGTGGTTGTCTGAGAGTGAGAAAGAGAAAACATACTAGTGGGAGGGATGGGCACACCAAATTGTTGAGGCCCCCCGGGTGCCCCCTGGCGGCCCCCACTTTGAAAACCACTGATGTACGATACACAGTAAAATCCCTAGTGTTGAATTAACACCCAGAGTGTTTATTTGAGTCCCATGGACTTATATAAACACTGTAGCGTGTAAATTCAACACTGTGGGTGTTGAATCAACACTGGTGATTTTGCTGTGTATGCAAATATCACAATGGAAGAATAATAATCTTTTATTAAAATAATTGAATCGGCAGAACAATATTTTAATTTATTCATTTACAATGTGCACCACATTTAACCTGGTTAATTACAAGTGTTCTTAAATCATACCTACTGCAACGTGTGGTAAATACTATACATGATTGCTGCATTGCTGCTCAGGTTGAAGTTGTAGTGGGCAATGGAGGCTGCACTGGTACTTCAGGCCCTGGAGAGCCTGCTGTAATGATAGAGCATGAAGGGGCATCTGGAGTCGGTGCCATGTGGTGCTGATGATGTGGCACTACACATTGGTTGGTCAGGGGAAAGTGATAACCTGAATGAATAAGAACCTCCAGCCTCTTGATAACCTCACAGCTGGGAACGGAGGCTGACATGTTCACCCCTAACATCTGAGCGATGACAGTACAGAAATCCATCAGCTGTAACACAAAAAAAGGCAAGCAAGGTCATTTAATAATGAAAGAAGATGGGATACATCTGAGTTCATACAGAATGCAGACTCATTCAGACTATGAGTAATAGTTACTATTCACTACCTTCTTCTCTCTGTGAGCGAGCTCTGCCATGGCACTGGCCTGGCTGTGGAGCAGTCTCTGTGCTTGCTGTAGTTCATCCCTGGCTCTGTGTGCCTCATTCTGGAGCTCCGTCTTCGCTGTTGCAAGTCTCCTCTCCACTTTCACTTTGTTCTTCTCCAGTTTTCCCAGACTTTTAGTCTGTTCTTCAATGGTTCTGTTCTGTTCCATCACTCTGATCTTATTGCACCAAACAAAGCAATGCCTAAGGTATTGTAAGATTTTTCCCCCATTTCCTCTTTAATTTAGTCTTGGCCAATTCCCACCCACCAGTCAGGTCTCCCATACGACAACTACCAAAAGGGGGAGGGTGGTGTGTATCACATGCTTCTTCCGAGACACGTGAAGCCAGCCAACCACATCTTTTTGAACTGCTGCATATGCTTTGTCACAAGGCAGTGTAACACAGTTGGAAGAAAGTGCTATCTACCCTCTTCTGCATACATGAGCTCATAGACACCCATGATTGGTTAGGGTCATTATGATTGACAAGGGAGAATGGCCTGGCCAATTTTGCGCTCTACGACACCCGGCCACAGATGGCCATGGCATCATTGGCATTGGAACTTGCAATCTCTAGATAATGGAATGAATGCTGTTGCCCTACTTGGGAACCCTACTAGAAGATTTTATTTTTTATGTTTATATATGTTAGGACTGAAATTATGTGGCAAAGGATAATTCAGTCTTTTACTT
This sequence comes from Ictalurus furcatus, assembly GCF_023375685.1. Taxonomy (NCBI): domain Eukaryota; kingdom Metazoa; phylum Chordata; class Actinopteri; order Siluriformes; family Ictaluridae; genus Ictalurus; species Ictalurus furcatus. The sequence continues at coordinate 18,262,339 of NC_071263.1, forward strand.
TCACTTGGCACTTAACATATTCAACCTTAAATTATATTTCACAGCAGTATGTCCATTACTATATACACATTTTTAATTCATAGTTATTGATCTCCATTTAAACATGATTAAGACACTCTGCCTCTTCTTGGCATATGAGCCAGAGCTCTCTTCCCCTCTACCTTGAGCTCATTGGTGTGTGAGAGCTGGGCCTTCAGGTCAGTGGTAGAGAGCCGCATGGCATTAAGCTCAGCCTGAAGCCGCTCCACCTTCTTCTGCAGCTTCCTGCTGGCCAGTGTAACATCATCCCTCTCCACAGCCAGTGCTGAACGACTCCTCTTCTCTTCATCCAGCTGGGCCACCTTCCTACGTAGCAGATCCATGTGCAGTTCCTTACTCTCTAAGCGCTGCTTCTGCTCCTTGAACTGAACCCAAAACAGCCGAGAATAGAACACAGTAATAAAGACTGTGTCAAATTAGACAAATCAGTGGAGGAACCTATGTCTCATGGCTCTATAAGATATACTGTATACTGTACAGTATACTGTAATATAGTTGTAAGGTATAGTATAATGCATATAAACACAAATACCTGACATGCATCAGGAAGAAGTATAGAAGCCACATATTCTACATTCTTCATTATTCTTCAGTCACTGTCAATCTTATACCAGCTACAGTTAAATGTTTTTGTAGATGTAACCAACACTTTCAAACCTTTTTCTGAAGATTGTAAACCAGAGTCTTGGTTTCCACTAAAGCTGTTCCCTCCTGTCTCGTCAGTTGTTCTGCACGTATCAGTATGGCCTCAAGTCGCATGTCAAAGCCCAGATCTGTGGTTATGTGCTCAATTCTCATTTTCTCTGAAAGATGCTCCAGAAATTGCAAGTACTGCATGAAAAATAGAAAACCTAACAAATAAGTTCAGTGTAGAACTATTAATCGTCAATTCTATACCTGTATTGAAGTATAAAAAGATAGCCCTGATTTAAATTGGCAAGAAATACAACCACTGAAGTGGAAAGATGCAGAGTGGTGTTAAGAGTGTTGTGCGCTCACTTGTTGTTTGTCATGACTCTGCTCATCTTTGCTCACTCCTGCGGTGAACAGCTCTGACTCCAGTGTTTGCATCTTGTTCTGGAGCTGCTGCTCCCTTTGTTCTGCTGCTCTGCGCAGCTCTGCCTGCCTGCCAAGTTCCTGTAACAGTGCAGCCAGTCTGGACTCCATCTCTGTAACAGACTGTAGCATATGCAAACAGTATTAGCATGTTAATAGAATACCATAGTGAACTGTTTTTATGTAAAAATGGAACCAAAGCCAGACCAGTAAGCCATAAGAAATAATAAAATGTTTTATGTCTGTAATATTTAATATGTATGTTTTTTGTCTGCTGTGTTAACACCACCTCAGTGCTGCTCTTCTCTCTTCTGCAGACTTCTCTGAGTCTCTCCAGAACATGTTCTTCTTTAGGCAGAGAAATGGCAGGCTCATTTCCAAGCATAACTTGCACTTCTTTCAAAAAAGACTCCATGCGACTGTGTAGTGCCTGTGTCTCGTTTTGGCTCTTGAGGAGTCTTTGCTCCAGATCCTGAGAATGTTTCTCATAAGGTCTACACTCGTCCCTAGCAGCAACCAGAGCAAGTTCACTTTCCTGCAGCTTGCTCCTCAGGCTCTTATTGTCTACTTCCAAGCCCTGTTTCTTTAGCAGAATGCAATCAAGTTCCTGAGAGACACAATGCAGTGTAGGAAAACAACATGGATCTGCACATGCCAATAAAAAGCATTTATACGCATCTTAATTGTTACATTTCTGTGAAATGCCAGATAAATGGACAGGACTATACCTGTCTAATAGAGTTCAGCTCACTCGCTCGGATAGCTGAGACTTTCTGTTCATGGTCCACGTCGGCCACTAGTCTTCTAATTGTTTCCCTGCTGGCTTTACTCTCCACGTCATGGGATTTCGCACTTTCCTCTAGTGCACATATCTGTGTCTTCTGTCTATCTCTCTCCATGCAGCACAAGTCCACCTAAAAATTCGAACAAGTTTCAGGGACATGGAGACATTTAAAACTTCATGTTGAACGCAGAGCTCATCATCAACTCACCAAAGAGACAACAGTCTCCAGGGGTTTATCATTCCCAGCCAAATCAACAGACAGCTTGCTGGATAGTCTGGATAAAAAGTCCTCATACTTCCTCTGCAAATCGTTTGCCTCTTGCTTTGTCTTGTTCCATTCTTTAAGATACTCCCTAGAAATAAAACATTCAAACTTTATATACATTTTTCCATGTGTATAAAGGAATGCAGATAGAATTTATCAACAGAGACAAATAACCAAAACTCACTTGGACTGATTCTCCATTTGTAATGCTCTTTCCTTCAAATCTTCATTCTCCTTGGTAAGTGCTTGTAATTTCATATCTGTAATGTTTTTAGAGGAGGCAATCGAGATCATTTCTTGTTCTGTGTTGTGAATGTGTTCCCTGAGGGAATTGATGAGAGATGCCTGTCTGGCCTCAGTCTCTTTGTGCCGGTCACCTGCCTCTCTCAGGTCTTTCACAGTAGTCTCCTGAGAGGAAAGCTTGGACTGACAATCCACCAGCTGATGAGTTAAAACAAAGTTTGCATGAAGGATATGTTTAAATTAGACTTGATCCTTTAACTTAAGCTTTAAGATGTCATACCTTTGAGTGGATAGTTTGATATTTGGCCTGGAGGGCTGCGAGCTCCTCTCGAGCAGACTCTGTGGCCTGTTTGTAGTGGTGCAGGTGCTGCTGCAGTACTGAATCCTCCATTGCAACGATAAAATGTGCTGACCTGTTAATGTTATGAGCACAGAAAAACCTCAGGGTTTCTCTAACTTTTTAACCAGTGACACCATTTTAAGGACTTGAGTAGGTGGACACAATTACATGGGCAGAAGAGGTACTCCAAAATGATGGCTACTGAAATTAAACAAATCCCCTGCGACCCCACAACTCAGGCAACTCCACATCCCCCACATGGGACTATGACCCCAAGGTTGAGCACCACTGGATTAACTCTACATTGAACTTCAACTTGTAAATGCTGTGTATTAAATATAATCTACAATGAAAATATAATCTACAATGAAGAGTTGTTAATCATTTCTGTTGGTTTCAAAAGGAAGTAGCTGGATTTTTCCTTGGATCAACAAATATAGTTATGCAAAATTAGCTATATTATGACGTTATAGCTCAAGTTTCCGTTATTTTTTTTATATATATAACGACAGGAAAACGTTAACCAAGCGCTTTTTTATCCTTACCAACTTTGTGTCTTTTTTCTGTGCACGTTTTCCCCTCTCGACTGTGAATGTCCTGAACAGAAATGCCGCAATGTTTCGCTTTTTGTCCCTAAGCAACACACCAACATTTGGGTCCACCGATAGGGGCGCTGCTGCTCCTGACAACACACGATTATAGAAAATGATACTGGTGTCTCTGCAGAACAACAAAAAGGCGTTGTTCAACCGGTTTACCTGATTTGTTAAAATAACGTTTTTCCCTCTCGACTGTGAATGTCCTGAACAGAAATGCCGCAATGTTTCGCTTTTTGTCCCTAAGCAACACACCAACATTTGGGTCCACCGATAGGGGCGCTGCTGCTCCTGACAACACACGATTATAGAAAATGAGACTGGTGTCTCTGCAGAACAACAAAAAAGCGTTGTCCAACCGCTTTACAAACATACGCAATCAGTGCAAAACGACGTAACGACAGATTACAACCAGAAAAAGTACAATAATGATAAATTAGCCGATATGATTCGTTGAATTGAAAGTTTGCTACTACTGCTGAGGAATTAGCATGGGCTGACCAGGACATTCAATGTTCTCAAAGTTTTCTAAAGGTCCACTTGCAACTTTTTCTAACGTGTTAACGTTTTCTAATGTTTTGCGACTTAAAACGTGGTTGGACAGGATCAGAAACGAGTACTAGTATTTGTTTAATATATACTGAGGTAATGTGTGGTTTAAAAACATACAGGTGCTTCCTAAAACTGATTCTTAACGTGCACTCAGAGGAATCAAGGAGAAAAGAGACAAGTCTGCGTCCGAAATCGCATACTGTGACAGTGCGTACTAATCAGTATGTGTGTGTGTGTGTAGTATGAATACAATCCCGGACATACTACATCCGCCATGTTAGCATTGTCATGTGACCTTCGACGTCATAATAAACACAAACATCTTAAACAAGTTAACAATTCATTCGGGTATTGTTAAACACCAGAGCTCGTCCACACCATGCCCGTTGCAATATGGGATTGTTTGACTCGCGTAGTATCCATCGGTTGCATACTGTAAAAGCTCACCGGGTATTTCTCGCCTACTGAGAATTCGGACATACTTCCCCTCTGCCGTACTGCTTTTCGCCTACTATGTAGTAGGTAATTATGCGGTTTCTGACGCAGCCACAGGTGCTTCCTATGCGGAAGTAATATTTGTTGTAGTGCGTGACGTAGGCCTTTACAATAACTGATTCCAAAAAATGCAAAATTTATCTTTTTGATTACTGTTGGTAAGGTTGTTGAACTCAATGAATGTCATGTTATTGAACTCACTCAAGTCATTTTAAAGAGACGCTTCAGCGACAGAAGGCTTCTATATTTGTCCTCGTTTACTTTTCTTGCACCATTTCCTCGCAAGGAGAAGTGCAGTTTAAGAAATGAGAAGCAACCCATGCATTAAACCTGCACATCTGTGTTTAGGACACAGTCTCTTAGTGGGCGGGGCTTATGAACTTCCACGTGGTGTAACATATTGGGTGACGTAACCAATACAGGAAGTGTCATCTCTATTCATTTGTACAAAACAAACTTTATCTAAAAATGTCAGAGCCTGAATTGTGCACGGAGAAAGTATCTCGTTAGGTCAATTCAGATATGACCGTTACTTATTCTGTCTTCTGCAAGAGCGCACTTGGTATGTACTGAATTGAAGCTTATTTAGTGTATTACTGTACAGAGGAGACTGAAGTTCAGCTAACGCTAGCTAGCTGCCCTGATTGTAATACTGTCAGCTAACGTTACTACATGCTGTTTGTTCTGCAGACCATCACTGTACCCGGTTTTAATGCAAAAAAAGTAAGAGACATAGTTTAACATAAAGTTCGGTAGTTATATAATTATGAAGGACTTTGACAGCTAGCTAGCTGATTACTGTCAAGGTCAGTAGGTTGAAAAACATATAGCGTTAAATGGTACTGATACTGCTAGAAGACTAATGATGCAATCATAATGTTTATTTACACAGGTAGCTAGGTATGCTCGCTAGGTCTCTGACAGCTTTGACATCCTGGAGACTGTATCAGCCTTTGGAGAGGACACTTTACTCCAGATTAGTCTCTGGAAGAGCACTAAGGCTGGAGAAATGTCCAGGCTCAGGGCTCAGCTGCTGTCTACCAAGTGTGCTGTCCTGCAGCGCCTCATCTCACAAACTTCACACACACTGCAAGAACAATCCCACCATCACATTCAGCGATGCCTGGTCTTATGGAATGCGAAGACGCGTTTTTAACCCAAAACATGGCATGGTACTCAAAACATGGAATATACACAGAACATTTCAATCCACCAGTGGAACCACCAAATCTGTGCTGAAGCAAGCGGGCATGCCTGGCAAAAAAACATTAAAGGGACCAAGGACGAAACAGCCGTCCAGAGCCAATCTGCCAGCCCCAGAAGAGGCAAGTTGTTTATTCTGAGCTAGTGGGAATAAATCTAGAGCTAACGTTTAGGAAAACTGTTCTCTATTCCCTCATACCTCTTTCAGATTAAAATGACTAAAATTGTAAAAAATAAATAATAATAATTAAAAGAACTCATTATGCACTGGCTGACCTGATTTTTTTCTTAACAGGATATGATGCAATGTATCGCCTATGCAACTGCTGAACAATACCACCTACCAACTCTCTGCCATGACCTAATAGCTAATGGCTTTTTTGAAATAAGAGACTTGCCCAGAGGTTGGTTGAAGTGTAGCATCACTTGCTTCTTCTATTTTTCCTTTGGATGTTTAACTGTTTTAATGGTAATGCTATAATCAGTGTTTTCACACACATTCATGCATAAACATGACTGATCTGTAAGTTATTTCTTAACATTGTCATTGTCTTTTTATGTTTAGATGCAGCTAATGTTCTGGTGATTGGAACAGAAATGGCATCAAAACCAGATGACTCTGCCATGATGTTTTTCTTCAGGTACGCTGAAATGCATGTTCTCTTCACATCGCCGCTCTTTGCTCATAATTCAGTTCTAAACCAGGGATGTCCAGTCTTACCTGCAAAGGTTTGGTGTAGATTCAGGTTTTCTTTCCAGCCAAGCAGGAGCTACACCCGATTCCACCTGTTTAATTAGTCGATATATGCGGTACGGCTTCTGCTCGGTTGAAATGAACGCCTGCAGACACACCTGCCCTTTGCGGATAAACTTGTCCACTCCTGTTTAACACTAAAAAGAGTTTTTCCTCAATAGGGAAGGCTCAGTGGTTTTCTGGAATGTTGATGTGGAAACTGTGAGTAAAAGCTTTCCGTGTTTCCTGTCTCAGTATGTTTTTTTGGTGTGGTTTAGAATAGATATAACTTCCACACTTGTGAAGTACATCTCAACAGCTCCTTGTTGCTTATGTGCATTTCTGTGTATCCATACAATTTTGATTTACAGTTAAAGAAAGTGATGCGGATATTGGAGCAACATGAGATTCAGCCATATGAAGTGGCTTTGGTCCACTGGGAAAATGAAGAGATCAATTACTCAATAGAAGAGTATGTCATGACGTGTGACTTTTACATACATTCCTCTGTATATCACATATCGTGGCAGTATATTTTTGCAGTGTCTAATGGGACATATGTTTTTTGTTTACTTACTTAGGGGAAATACAAAGCTCCATCGGGGAAACTTCATATTTAATAGCGACATGGACTATGAGCAAGTCCTTCTGGAGAAATTCGCATTTTCTAATGCTCTGTCTCTCTCAGGTGGGCAGGAGATTTATTCCTGCTGTTACACATGTCTTGAAGAATTTTTTCTTCCTAACATTAGCCTTTTATTCATACGTTTAAAATGATTTTATCACAGTTAAGCTGGCGATATGGGAGATCTCTCTGGATAACTTTGTTGAATCTATTCAGCCAATTCCAGAGGTAGCCCCACTTATTTAGTGTACATTTATACATAACAGCATCTGAAACTGCTTGTAACTACATGATGAAATCTGTACCATACATCCATTTGAAGAGAAGCATTAATATATGGAATAGGACAGTTTTTTTTTTTGTTTTTTTTTTTGGAATGTCACGTGTTTTATTTATTATGGAAATAATAAGACACATAGCACATTTAGAATCTGTTGCATAGGAATTATAAATATAAATCATTTAATAAACATAATGCATATTGTACAGTCACATTTCAAAGACACTCATATACTCTCCCAACAGACACTAAAGTCTGGGAAGTCAGTCAAACTGTCCAGGGCAGAGGTCTTGCAGAAAATAGGAGAACTGTTTGCTCTGAGGTGAGAAGTCACCTGTAGAATAACAAAACCTGGATATCAAATTTTCAAAGTTAGTTCATGTTTTAATCATGTCATTTTACAGGCACTGCATTAACCTCAGTTCAGATCTTCTCATCACTCCTGATTTCTACTGGGACAGAGAGGACCTGGAGCAACTGTATGACAAAACATGTCAGTTTCTCAGTATCAACCGTAGGGTCAAGGTAATGATATTAAATAATCCCGTCTGTGTTATCAGTCTTTGGTTTGTACTCAATAAACACACAGAGAAAATCTTATAGCCTTATTCTGTTTCTACTATGTCTTATATAACTATATCAGGAGGACAGAGTGTGATAGTCACCTTCTATTTATCCTCTATAACTTGATATGAACATGAACATTTGTGGCTCAGGTGGTAGAGCGGGTTGTCCACTAATCATAGGGTTGGCGGTTCGATTCCCAGCCCACATGACTCCACATGCCGAAGTGTCCTCGGGCAAGACACTGAACCCCAAGTTGCTCCCGATGGCAAGCTAGCGCCTTGCAACTGCTACCATTGGGGTGTGTGTGTGTGAATGGGTGAATAAGAACCAGTGTAAAGTGCTTTGTAGAACCGCTAAGGTTAAAAAAGCGCTATATAAGTGCAGGCTATTTATTGTTGTATATTTTTGGCCATCTGCATGTTTGGGTAATGAACTGGGGAGGGGTGGGGGGACAGTGTGCCCACTGTAAAATATGGTGATGGATCACTGATGCTTTGTTGGCTGTTTTGAGGCTAGACATCCAGTGGTTGTTGAATTTCACTACATACCAGAATATTTTGGCCCCAAGCCTGGTTGTCTCTGCCAGAAAGTTAGGATATGGCTGTAGATGAATCTTTTAATAGGATAATGACCCCGGACATAACAGCCAAGTCAGCACAGAAATGGTTGTGGCCAATAATTCTGTAGTTGACTGTATGACTTGTATAAAACGGTGGTGGTCCTAATGCATTCCTGTGGTGTTGTGTAGGTTGTGAATGAGAAGCTGCAGCACTGCACTGAACTGACAGACCTGATGAGGAATCACCTTGGTGAAAAGCACAGTCTTCGACTGGAGTGGATGATTGTAATCTTGATCACTATTGAGGTCAGTTCATGTGTCTGCTGCTTTCAGATCCACTGATAAAGCCTGCCTGCCTCTTGAATATCGTGTTAACTCAATAATACAAATGTTTGCAGCATGTCTAGCTATTCTCCTTAATAAATATAACATGAGAATGAAATACTGTCCAAATAGAGAAGGTTACAAACATTTCAATAGTAAATGAAGATGAACAAATCTCAGTTAAAAATCATCTTTGTGAATGCTGTAGGTTTGTATAATAATAACAAATATAATTATAACACATTTAAATCTTAACAACAGAGCTTTTAAAACTAAATTGAAAAACAGTGTAAGTAGAATCATTTAAAGATTGTAGCAAATTTAGATCGCATTAAAGCAGGACAAGTAATACAGCAGTGTAAAACTGTCCACCTTGTTGACCCCATCTTTAGTTTCAGGAAGCCAATTAGTGACATCATTCACTAACAAAAGGCTAATATGTCTTATAGAATGATTTAATACAACCTCAATTCCGAAAAAGTTGGGACAGTATGGAAAATGGTAATAACCTTATCAACTGCATAGTTTTTTGAAGATAAATGTTTATTTTGAAATTGATGCATGCAGCACGTTCCAATTTTAAGGCTCATAGCGATGTGACAAGTTGAAATAAGAAGGTGATGTGAAACAGGTGAGGCAATCATCTAATCATAGTATATAAGGAGCCTCCAAAAAAGGTATAGTCCTTTAAGATCTAGGATTGGTTGAGGCTCATCAATCTGCCAACAGATGCGTCAGCGAATAGCCAACACTGAGAACAACATTCCCCAAATACAAATCGATAGGATTTTGTACATTTCACCTTCTGCATTGCACAATTTTTAAAAGATTCATGGAATCCGGTCAAATCTCGGTGGATAAAGGGCAAGTTCTGAATGCACGTGATCTCCGATCCCTCAGAAGTCACTATCTTGAAAGCCGTCATGAGTCTGTAATGAATATCCTGACATGGGCACGGGAATACTTTGGTAAACCTTTGTAAGTCGACACCATTCGCCGCTGCATCCACAGATGCAAGTTAAGGCTTTACTATGCAAAGCAGAAGTCATACATCAACACTGTCCAGAAACGCCGCAGACTTCTCTGGGCTCTGTCACATCTGAGATGGACAGTAGCACAGTGGAATCGTGTTTTGTGGTCCAACAAGTCAACATTTCAAATAGTTTTTGGACAAAACAGCAGTCGTGTTCTCCGGACCAAAGAGGAAAAGGACCATCCAAGCTGTTATCAGCATCAGCTCCAAAATCCAGTGTCTGTCATGGTATGGGGGTGTGTCAGTGCGCATGGCATGGGTAACTTGCACATCTGTGAGGGAACCGTTTATGCAGAAAGATATGTACACATTTTGGAGCAACATATGCTGCCATCCAGAGCAGGACAACGCCAAACCACATTCTGCCCGGATTACAAGCGCATGGTTGTGTAAGCAGAGAGTGCGGGTGCTAGCATGACCTGCCTGCAGTCCTGACCTGTCTCAGATTGAGGATGTGTGGTGCGTTATGAAGCACAAAACAAGGCAATGAAGGCCCCGTACAGTTGTGCAGCTGAAGAAATGCATAATGGATAAATGGGGGAAAATTCTGCTTGTTAAAATTAACCAACTGGTGTCTTCACTCAGCGCCCAAACGCTTAATAAGTGTTATTGAAAGAAAATGTGATGTTACACAGTGGTAAACATCGACTGTCCCAACTTTTTTGGCATGTGCTGCAGTCAAAAAGATATGAAATGAGTGTATATTTGTTTTTTTGTTGCATTTTCCATACTGTCCCAACTTTTTCAGAATTGGGATTATAATCACAAAATTGCACCCTTATGTGAGGTTTTTATTTATTTATTTATTTTATTAATCACCTGTAGTCCATAAATAAGGAAAAAAGCTGCAACTAAATGCATTCGTTCAAAGCTAAATATTTGTGTCTTTTCTGCAATCTAAAGGTGATGTTTGAACTCGCCCGTGTGGTCTTCTGAGGAGACAGACATCTTAGAGGAGGATGTGACTGCCACAATGAAATCAGCCAAGCATGTTTTAAAAGGTTTCAGTGTTCATACAGCTTAACTGCATCTTTTCTGAACCTCTATTCAGTAGACTGTTGTCAGATGCTTACTATGGTACTGTGTTGTGCTGTAAGTTTTCAATAGATAAATAAAACTCGATGCACAAATCTTTGAAAAGGCTTATTTATTGGCAAAAGAATAACGTAAAGGGAAGGAAAACAATATTATTCTGCTTTTATAATCCTTCTGTTTACACATTTTGCATCAAAGAAACATTATTGTAATAGTGAACTTGTGTGGTTTTTTTTCCTTTAAATAAGTCCAAAATAATGTAAATCCAAAGTGGGGGGGGGGGGGGCAAAGCGTTTCACATCTTTGCACGAGGCTCTATTTCAAACCTTATTCTGCTATTTTAAAATGCAAGTGGACTGAGTGGTTGATTCTAGTAGGTGCATAGCTCAGAGCAGTTTTCAAATTCAGTCACATTTATATGCGTTTTTAAATAAATAAATAAAATAATAAAACTGGAAGAGGCCCGGAAGCCCATTTTCATACCTCATCATACAAAATTGAAATCTTTTAGGCTGCTGTACAAGGAGCCATTTAAGTAAAGGACACCCTGTAACAAGGCTACAAACTCGTTCATTTAGTCACGTGACCTAAAGCATTCCATTTTGTGAAGCCTTATGGATCTATTTAGACCAGCCTGCAGCCTCAGATTAACTGTTCATCTGTCATGAAGCAAAGTCACAAGGGCTTCCCTAATCTAAGCAAAAGCTGGTCTTTGTGGTGGAACTCATCACCATAGCCCCTACTGTGATATACTCTCTTTAGATAGGTCTCGTACTACTCATCGACATTACTTACAGACTTGCTGCCCCAGGAAGACTGCATTGCTACCTGGCTGTCACTGTGCACCTTCTCCAGGTTAACATCGCCCTTCCCAGTGGCATGAGTGTGGTGATCCTCTCCAAACACCTTTCCAGTTAGTACTAATGCCTGGTGCCTCATGACATTGTGGCATACATTATCCTCCACCTCTGGAGCAGGGATGAATGTATGTCACACTGCTTCTGTGAATACTTTTGGTCCCCTGTAAATAGGAACCAATGACCGTTTGGTGAGAAATTGGCCCTTGGCTGTTTTACAGAGTTATTTGTTGCAGATGCCGAGCTACACGTTACGTCATGGTTTTGTGGAAAGGACTCGACATGCATGCATGCATGTACACATAACCAAAAAGATATTCAGGTGATTCTTACAATCCCTGGTGGTTACTGGGGGTTCATACAATTTCATTTAAATATTTAACACAGAGCAATTTATTATGAGCACCTTTACTACTCATTCATGCAATTATCTAATCAGCCAATCAGGTGGCAGTAGTGCAATGCATCAAATCATGCAGATACGAGCCAGCCACCTGTGATCTCAGTGATTTTGACTGTGGCATGATTGTTGGTGCCAAACAGGCTGGTTTGAGTATATCTATACAGTGCTGTGAAAAAGTATTTGCCCCCTTCTGTTTTGTATATATCTCATACTAAATTGTTTCAGAAATTAACACAAAATCTAAGATAAAACAAAGACAATCTGAGTTAACATAAAATAAGTTTTTAATTGATAATGTTATATATTGAAGCCAAAAAGTTATCCACTGCCAACTGGGCCTGTGTGAAAATGTATTTGCCCCTGTAGTTTCTTATTCCCCAAATCTATGAAACTGTATTCATAATGGTTCAGCTGGACTAGACGCAAGCAGGCCTGATTACTGCAAACCCTGTTCAATCAAATCGACACTTAAATACAACTTTTGCAAGAACGTGAAGTTGGTTAAAAGGTCTTACACAGTAACACATTATGCCAAAATTGAAAGAAATTCCAGAAATGATGAGGAAGAAGGTGGTTGATACATCAGTCTGGGAAGGGTTACAAAGCTATTTCAAAGGCTCTGAAGATCCACAGTGAGAGCCATTATATCCAAATGGAAAAACTCGGCACAGTATTGAACCTTCCCAGAAGTCACCGACCTTCCAAAATTCCTCCAAGAGCACAACAACTACGCATCCAGCAAGTCACGAAAAAGCCAAGGACAACATCAAAGGACCTGCAGGCCTCTTACATCAATAAAGGTCACTGTTCATGACTCCACTATCAGAGAGACACTGGGCAAAAATGGCATCCATGGAAGAGTGGCAAGGTGAAAACCACTGCTAACCCAGAAGAACATGAAGGCTCATCTGAATTTTGCCAAAATATATCTTGATGATCCTCAAACCTTTTGGGAGAATGTTCGGTTGAATGATGAGTTGAAAGTGGAACTGGCGAGGTCCCGTTACATCTGGCGTAAACCAAACATAGAATTCCACAAAAAGAACATCATACCTATGGTCAAGCTTGGTGGTGGCTGTGTGAGTGTGTGTGGATGCTTTGCGGCTTCAGGATCTGGGCAACTTGCAATAATTGAGGGAAACATGAATTCTGCTCTCTACCAGAAAATACTAAAGGAGAATGTCCGGTCTTCAGGCCGTAAATTGAAACTGAAGCGCAACTGGATTACACAGCAAGACAATGATCCAAAGCATAGGAGTAAGTCCTAGTCCTAGAAGTAAGTGAAAGACTGATCTCCAGTTATCAGAAGCATTTGGTTGCAGTTATTGATGCTAAAGGTGGCACAACCAGATTTTAAGTTTAATTTGTTTTTCACATGGGTGACTTTTTTTGCTTCAATAAAATAAAAAATTTCAAAACAGTATTACGTGTTTACTCAGGTTGCCTTTGTTTTATGTTGTATTTCGTGTGAAGGTCTAAAACTATTTACACAAAAACAGAAGAAATCAGGAATACTTTTTCACAGCACTGTAACTGCTGATCTCCTGGGATTTTCATGCACAATAGTCTCTAGAGTTTACTCAGAATGCTGCAATAAAGAAAAACCACCCAATGAGTGGCAGTTCTGTGGACTGAAATACTTTGTTGATGAGAGAGGTCAACTGAGAATGGCCACACTGGTTTGAGCTGACAGAAAGGCTATAGTAACTCCAATAACCACTCTGTACTGTTGTGGTGAGCAGAACAACATCTCAGAATGCAGAACACATCGAACCTTGAGGTGGGTGAGCTACAACAGTAGATCACATCAGCTTCCATGTCTCTCAGCCAAGAACAGAAAGCTGAGGCTGCAGTGGGCACAGACTCACCAAAACTGGACAGTAGGGTCAGAATTTGGCACCAACAGCATGAATCCATGAACCCAACCTGCCTTGTGTCTTGCCTTCTTGGCATACTTTGGGCCTGTTAATACCAAGCAGTCATTTGAGTGTTGTTGACCATGTGCACCCTTTCATGGCCACAATTTACCAATCTTATAATGGCTACTTCCAGCATTATAATGCACTATGTCACAAAGCAAAAGTCATCACAATCCGGTTTCATGAACATGAGAATGAGTTCAATGTTCTTCAGTGGGCTTCCCAGTCACCTGATCTAAATCCAATAGAACACCTTTGGGATGTGGTAGAACGGGAGATTCACAGCATTAAAGTGCACCTGAAATATCTGAAGGCATTACATAATACAATCATGTCAATAGGAACCAGAATCTCAAAGGAATGTTTCCAACATCTTGTGGAATCCATGCCATGAAGAATTGAAAATCTGAATGTTAGAAATGATTTGGATGTTAACATAGGATAGTTCTAGATTTATTTATGCATTTTATTACATACATATTCTGCTGTTTTAAAAATGCCATTACTAAGAGAAATAATGCCTTTTGAGACAAAGATGTGATTACAAAACATGCAGTTTGCAGAATGATAAACTGGTTGCCATAAGCTTCCTGTGTTTGTTAGCAACATTAGCCTTGTAGTCCTAGTGAACAGTTAAAGAAGAAAACCATGGACACAGACTTATTGACTACATTTGGAGTGAAGGGAGAAAACTGTATCCATTTCATTCTTTCACTATTTCTTTAAAGACTTGATCTGAAACTCTCAGATATACAACTGGGCGAATTCAAGTATTTTAACTGGATATACACTGAAAAACTGACCACACAAATCACAGATCCTCACTACCTTTAATAGGGATTGAAATTCCTACATCTGTATCCCCTTCTTCAGGAAGCAACCCTTTTATTTACCCAGGTTCCACTTGTGTCCTTTGAGAAACTCTCTGTACGGTATTCATATCTCTGATCAGCAGTATGTTAAGGCCAATAAGACTAATAGTGAGACCATGACCAAATGCTTTTCAGAACAGACCTTTGAGAAGTTGACAGTGATGAAGTGAGTAATACTGAGCAACAGATGAAGATGGAGAAGTTGCATGTCCAAATTGTATCTCAAAATTTAATCAGAAGAGACAGTGGTGGGAGCATATACACAGTACATCCCCACAGGCAAGCAGAGTGCTGGTGGGAAGAGCTCTTGCAAAGCTAATCAGGTTGCTCGAAATGTCTGCCTAAATCAAGGGACAGAGTCATACAAAATGGTGACTAAACTGAGCATGGTGTTATGTGGCAGAGGAACCTTTCCTGTCTAGAATATAATGCATGAGCATTGCATTTTGGAGCCCCCCTGAGGTTTGCCCCTCTGTGCAAAATAATGTGCCATGTCACTGCCATACTGGAGCAGGGAACATTTCTACTGAGGTCACTTAGCAGAATTTGAACTTATATTTCAATGTCAATGTATTTGTTGAACATAAACAGTCAAATTTAATGTTACACTTTAATTACTGATTATAATACAAGAGCTAATTTTTTTTAAATATGTTGATAGAAAGTGCTTTCAATATTCTGTAAACTGGTTTAAATGTTTTAAGCTTTGTTCTGATTGGATTTCCCTGTTTTCCCCTGTATAAGGAAACTTAAATCTATTTTATTTATTTCTGTGTATGTGGAAGAATATGCTTTTTCGTTGTTTTAATAGACTGCCCTTGTACTGTCAATTAATGAACTCGCAGACCATGAATCCTTAAAGCTTATTTTATTTAAATAAAATAAACATAATGTGGGTTAATCCATAAATACTTTGCAAATTAATAGTTCGTTGTTAAATTGAACTACCTCAAGTGCTTTAAAAAATACAAACTACTTGGATGAACTTAATAGTGTCCAAAAATACATTCATTCGCAAGGAATAATAGTAAAACTATATAATATTTATCAGCAGTGAGACTTAACTTTAGAGAAGCTAGAGAATTATTATTTTTTGAGCAAATGCTGAGGTTTTTTGCACATAGTTGGTAAGTGTTCAGATTTCACAACCACAAGCATAATCATCAGTGTTAGTCTCAAGCTGTCTTGAGCCAATGTTTATGAAATCTATGTAATATGCAGGCTAGGTAGACATGTACAGTTGTAAATATAGCTTTGGTGACAGCATTATGGTTATTTAAATGTGATTTAAGAGTGTGAGATTTTAAAGCAAGGTATAGCTATTCCATGTATTCATGATGCTAACAAACTGGTCCCACTGCAGTATCATGGTGATACATCTACCTTTAAACTTGATCTACCTTTAAAATTGAGGTTGCGTGTTGATATATCGGGTAGCTAAAGGCACAAATTAAAATACAAAATGTTATTGACAAAATAATAAGTTGTATCATTATGGCTTTGCTAAATTCAGCCTGTTTTAGTCTTTCCTATACTGCATTATTGCTTATACACATGTTCTATAACATTTCACTCATTTTTGGCTTAGTCAGACATTCATGCTGGGGGGACATTCATGCAACCCACAGCCTTCGATGTTTCCAGAGACTGTTAAAAGACTCTTTCTTCTTCAATGGCATTCATTCAAACCTATAATAAACACATCTGGTATTGAATTATCCAAATATAGGTATTATCCTCTGATTAAAAAGTTATTAATGTTTATCTTTTAGTACTCAGAAGTTATACATTAAGTACAGTTTGACAACTTACAAGCTTCACTTGTCGCCATGGCACATGGTTGTATCTTGCAAATCGCCACTTGCTTTAGTACTGGAACACTGAACATCACTAATATCATCAACAGCATCCTCCCATACATCATCATCTGCTCCTGGTAGGGATTCAACAATCTTCACAATGGGGACAGAAGCCTCTTTTAATCTTCCACTCCTTTCTTCATGGCTTTTAGAGTCCTCTTTGAGACTTGTTGTATTTTCTACATCCTGAGTCACCTGTTCAATTGTTTCTGTTACTTTTACTTCAATCTCAGTTACTGGTGGTTGTTTAACTTCAATATTAACTGCAAATTGTGTATCACAGTGTCTTTCCTGAACATCTAGTCCAGAGAATGGCATTTCCACTTCCTTTACTGCACTAACTGCCAGTGTTTCTACCAGGGTGACAAAAGTTGGTCTTTGGAGCTCTGCTGGAACCATTGTTGGTGTTTGGACCACTGGGGCCACTGATGCTGTTGGTTCTTCAGCTATTAATGTAAATACTAATGAACCCATGTCCTCCTTCACTGAAGTAGTTTCAGACTCTGGTACCACTGATGTCAGAACTGCTCCTTTTATGATCTGTTCGGTCACTCCTGGTGCTTCTATTCTCGTTTCTTTTGCCACACCTATCTTAAAAGCATTAACATCGACTGCATCTGGCGTCTCAGGTTTCGTTTCCTTTATTTCTTGTGCCACCATGGACATTTCTGATTCCTGGATCAACTGACCATCAATTGGCTTTTGAATTGCTGGGACGTCTGTTGCTGTTAACTCCATTAGTGTTTGTACCACAGGGATCACTGTTTTTAGCTGAGCTTCACTGACTGTGGTGGTCAAAATTAAGGAGCTCACATCTGTGTCTTCTTTTATTGATGCCACAAAAGAGCCTTGTGCTTCAACATTCTTTTCCACACATGCTCTCACTAAGGTTTCTGTTTCAAGACCTGAAGTCTCAACTGTTTGCACTTCAAGTACAGGCACTGCTGACGTGTGTGATATTGCCTCTGTTACCATAAACATTTCTAATTTTGGATCCGTCACCTCAACTATAACTGGTTTGTTGACATTTGCATCCTCTTTTTCTGATACCTTCTTTAATATTGGTGAAAGTGCTGCTGTTTGTACTAAATATAATCCTGTAGCTGTTTGTATTCCTGAGACTACAATGGGAGGTTCTTGTAGTGTGGTGCCTGTAGAAAACTCTAGTTCATCAACCGATTTTAAATCTGACTGAAATGTGTTTATTTCTGATGTCAAATCAAGAGCTTCTATATTAACAGACTTTTCAGTCGATGTGACCACATGTGTTTCAACTTCAAGCTCTGTTATCAGTGAGGACACTACAGGTGTTTCTGCTTGAAACTCTGATACTACAATTATATCTGCTTGTGATTCTGTCACCTCACGTGTCTCTGCTTTAAGTTCAATTATTACTTGTGTCAGCACCTCAGGCTCAGTTTTATTTTCAGTCACCATTGGTGATTCTGCCACCAGCTCAGATGTGACTTCTGTTTGTCCTTCAGAGATGATCATGGTTGTTTCCTCTTTCAGCTTCATTGCTGCTGTTAGAGCTGTGTTCATTTCAGTGACTGCTATGTCTATTTCAGATACTATGTCTTGTTCAGTCATATCTGGAGTGACAACGTACTGTTCAGAGCCCACTGTCATTTCAGCCTCATGTTCACTTACAACTTGAATAGATACTTGGTAAGTATTAGCTTTTAGTACCTCCATTACATGCTCAGATCCTTCAGTTTCAGATATGGCAAAACCTTCTGGGGATTCAGATTTATCCTTAGGAAGTATTTCAGTTACATGCTCCATTGTACTAACTGGTACTCCATCTATACCCTTAAAGCACTGTCCAGTGTCTTCTGGTTGATCAGATATTTTACATTCCACTCCTGTGTCTTCTTCATATATAACTGCTGAAATGATTTCAGTCATTTCAGCAGTACCAATTAATTGATTATTTTCCTCATAAGGTTCATCAATTGATTGCTTGTTTGGTTTTAAAGATAAAATTTCTTTTTGTTCGGTGTTAAGTCGAGACTCAACTTTCGGGAATGTCTTAAATGTCTCTTCAGCTTCTTGGTGTTCTGCAATGGTTTCTGTATTAACTTCAGGCTTTGCTGTTTCATTATCTTCTTGCTTCCCTGCTAAAGGTGTGTCAGACATCACAGATTGATCATCCACACATGGTCTTTTAACCTCCTCTAATGCACTTACTCTGTCTATGCCATTAAAGCACTGTGTAGTTGCTACTGGTTGCTCAGATATATTACACTCCACTCCTGTGTCTTCTTCATGTATAAATGTTTCTGTTGAAATGGTTTCAGTCATTTTATCCATAGCTTCAGTTGCTTGATTATTTTCCTCATTACGTTCATGACTTGACTCAGTTGCCTGACTCTGTTCTGGTTTTGAGGGTAAAACTTCTGTTTGTGGCTTATCTGGGTCAATTCGAGGCTCAACTTCAGAGAATGGCTTAACTGTCTCTACAGTTTCTTGTTCTGTAGTAATTTCAGGATTAACTTCAGGTTTTGCTGTTTCATTCTGTTCTTGCTCATTCGCTAAATGTTTGTCAGATTTATCACCCACACATGGGCTTTTAATAGCCTCTGTTTTTGCTGAATCTTCTTCTCTAGACCCTGGAGCTATAGCTGTAGTTTGTGTATCTGCACTCAGTTTGGAAAATGTTGGTTGTAAAACTGCCGTTGAATTGTCTGTTGTTGGTGGTTGGATTCCATCCTCTGCCATTTCTTCATAGACTCTTGGTTGCTCAGAGATGGCCAGTGGCTTCATGGTCTCCTCTACTGTTTCAGGTGGATTAAGTGCGAGCATGTACATTTCATCATCTGCAGTTTGTTTTCTCTTGCAATCTTCTACAAGAATCGTCTCTGTTTCTGTATGTTCTTTTTCTAGGCCCAGCATAGCCTTTGACATGACTTGTGGCTCTTTATTTGCATTTTCATCACTAGTAGTTCCTACAGGTAAGGCACTTTCCCTGACAAATGTGTTAAATTCACTTTCTTTACCTTCTCTTTCCTTTGTTGGTTTATCTATGATTTCTGAAAGGTTCTCTGCTTCAAAGTTGTAAACAATCTTTTCATGAACAATTTCCTCAATCTTCTCTGCAAATGCAGGTTCTATATTTTGTTTTGCTTTTTCTTCTTCTCCAATCATCTCTATATTTTCAAAGACGTCTGCCACTTTAATTTGGATAGCATTAATATCTACAAAATTCAGTGAAGGGTCATTTTTCATTTGAATTTCATTCTCCAAATCCATTTCTATCTTGGTATCTTGGATAACATTGCTAATTGACGCTGTATTCTCTGAACATTTCTCATCTGATACAAGAACTCCACTCATATCCTCTATTGTTTCTGAGGCTTGATTCATAGCAGGGCCTGGTTCTGAGGCTACAACACTGTGTGTTACAGACTGAGCTACTGCAATGACTTGAACAACATCCTCTATGATTTTTGAATCTCCATGTAAAGAGCTGTCAGATACTGATTCTACAACATTGTGTTCTACAAGGCCAGCTACTGCAACTAGAGCAGGTTGCTCAACATTAACAGCTGATGATTCAACATCTGGAATTCTGCATTCTTTTTCAACTTCAACAGATATTTGAGTGTTCTGTGTCAGCTGTTTATATACGGGTTCTTCTAAAACTGGCTTTAATGGGACCTCAGTTTCAGGCCTATTCATATTCAGTGTAATAATCTGATCCTCAAGAAGCTGAGTTCCACCACACACTGCTGAATGAACTGGTGTGAAAACATTAATTGCATTTAATAATTCTGGTGAATCATCATCCACATCTTCCATCTGTACCACAGGAACTTCTTCCTGAATGTTTTCAACCATTATAAATTGTTGCTTTGATTTTCTCGCATTTTCAGCAAGAACTGTGCTTTGCTCATCAAGTAAAAGCACTTCATGTAACATAGTTTTGATTTCTTTGATTGCAGCTTCATAGACACTGTCAGTTGCTATTCCTGCTGCTTCAGGTTCTTCTGCCAAATCCTCAGAGACAAATTCTGTTGGTACAGCATGAGCGATTTCTGATATTCCTTCAACTATGGGCAAAGGAAGAACAACTTCAGCAGCTCTAATTTCCCGAGAAACAATGCCTATGCAGATGGATGTAGCTTCCTCTTTTTTATGTGTTACTAATACTTTTGTTTCAGTTGTTGTAGATGACTCTACCATAAATTGAGAGACTGGCACTGCCAGAGCCTCAGGGACTTTGTTGTTTGTAGGGATGGACAGAAAACTTGGAACCATGCTGAACGATTCCACAACTTGCTGAAAGATTGTGTCAGATTCTCTCCTATTGTGTACAGGTGATATTGGGGTTACATTCCCTGATGTTTTGGGAGACTCTGATAGTTGGGAAACTGCTGACACCATTTCAGTCGTTTCATCCCCATTGTGTTCAGATGCATGTTCAGGAGCAGTGACCGCATCAGCGGTCATATCATCAGCTAAGGTCTCATCTTGAGTTGTCCACTCAACAAAGGATATTGGAGTTGCAACACTTTCCTCAATAATTCCTTCCTCTGGAATGTCACTGAGTTGCTGATGTTTGCTTAAGAATTCTGTCAATTCCTCCATATACTCTGTTGGAATAGATATACCTGATGGCCCAGCATCAAAGCATAAAGGTTTAACATTATTTAAAGGCTGTATTTGTTTAGGTTTGTCCTCTTCAATTATGGGTTGTATCTCTTTCTCTTTTTTACTATCAATTGTTCCATCAGTCATCACGTTCAAGATTTCAGGTTCAACTATTTCATATTCAGACAGTGGTACAACCCCTGGTGTGTCCTCATCCTCAATGTCTGTTCCTGTTCCTTTACTGCCTTCATCAGATGATATGTTTTCTTGGGGCCCATCAGGCTTAATTTTTTTACGGCCTGAGATAAGTTTCCGCAAGGAACATGAAGATTCATCTTTAGTAAGCTCGGTGTCTGACTGCATCCGCTCAATGGAACCACTTTCGTCCATTCTGCTCTTCCTCTTTGGAGTTACCAGCTTTTTAAAAGACTTCCATGTGGATCCACTGTCTTCTTCTGCAGGACTTCCACCTTGTTCATTAGACGATGTAAGATGATCACCTTCAGTAGAACTTTCAAGTGGTGACTCAGTTGTTCTTCTGGGCATCTCTGCTTTATCCTGTGTTTCATCCTCAGAGTTAGCTGTCTTCCTGGCCCTTGTTTTGGCAGACCTGACACATATCAGGTTTTCCCAGGAAACAGTTGAGTCTGACTGTTTTTTTGACTCTTCATGGCTTGTGTCCAGCATCTCATCAGCAGGCTGTGTATCAACCACCTTTGTTTCTTGCTCCTTCTGGGACTTAATTAATTCTGTGGATAATTTAGAATTTTCAGTGATATTTTCTCCAGGCTCAAGTAAATTTGTGTCACCAGGTTTGGTTTCGCTCTGTCTTCTTAAGGAAAGTTTCCTAAAAAGCCTCTTGAATGGACTTGCCTGCACTTTATCTTGTTCTAGGGAATTCATTACATCTCCTTCAGCTTCAGGTCTGTGCTCATCTTTCTTAAACAGCTGTATATCTTTATCTTCATCAAATATACCATTAGAGACATCAATGCATGTACACGAAGTGTTTTCTTTTTCAACCATTTTGTCCAAACTTTTGAGTTCTTCTTCATTCTCGTCCTCCTTTCTTTTCTTTCTGAAACTAGCCAAAATTCCCTGTGAGAAAAATCGCTTAATTGGGGACATGGGTTCCTCGGGTTCAGGACTTTGTGGAACATCATCCATCAGTCCTTGACTATCAGGAGTGGCCTCTTCCCTGTGTTCAGTAAGCTCTGAAATTTTACCCACTGCCATTTCATTGTGTGTCTCAGGAGACTCAGCACTTGCATAACCTCCCATTGTTTCATTCCTTAACTCTTCTGCATCCTGCTTATTTGTGTTGACAGGATTCACATCTGTAGTGTCCCAAGAGTCCTCTGTTGGGCCTACAGCTTTTCTGTCCTGCTCATTTTCAATTTGCTCTTCTGCATCAATCTTCTCAACCTTGTCTTTTTTCACAGTGAATTTAAATCCAGCAAACCTGAAGATTTTTTTGAAGCCAATTTCAGTGTCATTTTGTTTGTTGTTGGCCTCATTTTCCTCTTTTGCTATTATGTCATCTGTACTATTCCTTTGCTTGCTAATGCTGTCAGTGCTTGTTTGAGAGACATCTTCTTGAATACTCTCAGTTGCATCAGAAGCATCTTCTTTCAGTGTCACAAATCCAGATCCCACTGAAATTATATAAATTGTTAATTGTGATAAAATTCAAGCATATGGTTCACTATGGACACCAGTTTGAATATAATACATGGCAAAAACAGTTAATATATACAGTCAGGTCCATAAGTATTTGGACAGTGAGACAATTTTACTAATTATGACTCTGTACACCACCACAATGAATTTAAAATGAAGCAATCAAGATGTGATAGAAGTGTAGACTTTCAGCTTTCATTCAAGGGGTTTAACTAAAATAAACCTCTTGAAAAGCATCTCAATGGAAGGAATCTCATCACTTGATGATGTCCATGGGTTCCAGACTTCAGGCAGTCGTTGACTGAAAATGATTTGCAACCAAGTATTAAAAATAGTCCTAATATTTATGATTGTTAGTTTGTCCAATTACGTTTGAGCCCGTGAAAATGGCTGTAATTCCTAAATGGTTAATGCAATATTTTTTAAATTAAAGCTGAAAGTTTACACTTCAATCGCATCTTTAATGCTTCATTTCAAATCCATTGTGGTGGTGTACAGAGGCAAAATTATGAAAATTGTGTCACTGTCCAAATACTTATGCACATGACTGTATAAATATTATTAATATATAAATAAAGAGGTTTTTCCAGAAATTATTGATTAAGAATATCCTCACCATCTACAAGGTCCCTGTCCTCAGATTGACTATTCATCTCATCAGTCTGGGTTTCTGTTTTTCCATTCTGGCTTGAGATTTGCCCATTTTTCTGTAGCAATTACGTAAAAGGTAAAGCAGTTTAAGGATTACACCACCATGTGAATAGACCAACATGTAAACAGTAGCAATAAAGTAAGCTTAAAAAGGGGAACAACATTCACATGATCACCAAGGGTTAGGGTTAGAGAAAAGCAGAAAGTAAAAAGTAAAACATTCATGTACTTTCCCACAGACCTTAACAATAATGGCATTTATTATCTACTGAGAACACATGATATGACATAGTCGACTGTGAATACATCGATGTTTCATTCAGGTAAACTGTATTTAAAAACTGAAATGATGTTTTCACTGTTTAAAAAATATACATCTTAACATTGTGCAGTTAAGTGAGAAGAACCAGATCTCTGTGTACGTTCAAAAGTATACTCTTCAGTGACAGTCTGTACTGTTTGGCTCCTAGTAAGATATATTTCTCCTCTGTTCATAATTACATTTCTGCTACTATTAATGGTTCTAACCTCCACATAGTCATTTTTCTCCAGAATATCAAGGTTTTTTTGTAGAATTTTAAATTCCAGCTCTTTCTGTAATTCTTTCATTCTTATTAATTAAGTATCTGTTTCTCAAATACATTTATAAAGAAATGTATCTATTTGTGTAGTTGCCTTAAGGTGAATGTATAGTGTGGAGTGTTCTGTGGAAACTTGTAATGTTATTGAAAAAATAAATTACAGTGAATACAGCATTTAGGCAATGTTCTGAAGGCAAGCTACCATTCTAATACAGGACAAGTGAACGCAAAATATCAGAAAAAGACAGGAAATGTCAGTTTCTGGAACATTACAAACACTTATCTGTAACTTATAAATATCCAGTATCCAGGATTTAACTAGCAAAAAATATTAAATGAATTAAAAAGCAAGAAGAATTGGATAGAACACTAACTCTGTTTGTAAGGGATTGTCCTGAAAGTTGTAATAAATGGAATAAAGAGAATAGTGAAATAAAGTACTGCTCACTGAAAATCACTGCATTTTATTTATCATACAAATTTTTTTGTTAAACATTTCTACTACAGCACTCAAGTTAGCTAAAAATAGACTTCAACACCTGCTAGATGGTAGAATACAATGACTATTCTCAAGTACCACCAAATACCCTAAAACTCCAGAGGTTAAGTGACTGTTGTCCACCACTGGCACATAAGGTACCAGTTTTTTGATGTGTACAGTATGTTTTATGTTTTGGTGATTTTATGCAAAAGATGTACAGTACAATCAAATACCTAACATGAAAATAATCCCTGAAGATAATCATCTACACAAAAATTCTGTTGCGTTAAAATCAATGTGATATTATCCTTTCCACTGTAATAAATGTGATTTATAATGTGAATTATCTTGTTAAAATTGATTCTTCATATACAGGTGGAAATGAATTAGTATTAAAAGCTGACGATCTAGAAGTCATAACCAGGAACAAACAACAAAACCTGACTACCGTCACAAATATGTAATTTACTAAATAATTTATTTCATAGCAGCATATTTTTAGTGCTTCTACAATTTCAATTGGCATCACAGTACGTCTGATGAAGTACTACAGTGGCTGTGATAATCCATTCAAGGTGACATGATAATTCATGCTCAGCGTAATTTATATTTCTAAAGACTAAGTTCTCGCATCTCCACAGATCCTGTTCTACTGTGGCAGAATTTGTGTTTATCATGGGAAATCGATGCGGATGCTATTTGCAATGCAGCTGGAAGTAATTTAATATTTTCAGTGCTAGAAATGTAGCACTGCATTGTAGGTAGGCGTACATATACAGTATATAGACTATATATGTACAGTAAATACATACATACAGCACATATGTATGCATTTGTATATACATACATACATGCATACATAAGGAATGATGTAATAATGAGTAAACCATTATTTTCTACACCATCATCTTATTTACATATTTATAGTTAGAAATAAATAAATAATTTGATAACCTGAGCTCATTATTCACCATAGCTTAAAATGCCACAAAGAGGTAAAAGTACCATCAAGAGTGACATTCTGCTGCAGAGTTTTCTTTAAACGGTTACTTTTCTTTAAATGCAATCTATCAAAAATAGATGTTTTTGTTCACACAAGATAACGGTAATTTAATGTTTTAATTCAGCCTAAATCGAATGCAGACTATGTCATAAAGTTTAATTATGTCGGCTCGGTCATTAGCTTACAGTAAACTACTAGCATCATCCTAACTGTCCACTGCAGTGCAGCAGCAAAACACACAAAAAGTTCTCCACAGTTTTCCCACACCAAAACACACCGGGTTTTTAAAAAAAATATACATATATATATATTTTATTTATACTCTCTCGGCTTACCTTGTAAGTTTCCTTTAAATGGTTTATAAACATGTCGAATAAAGGCTATAAGTGTCCGGATATTTACCTTGTCCTCAGCACTGTCCTCTGGTACCTCATCCTGTCCTGAAGGCTGCTCCTCATCTTCCTCACATATGCTGGGCGCTGATAATGTCGCTCCCATGGCCCACTCCTGTCCTGTGTCACGATTTCACCGGACAGAAATATCCCGTGGCTCGCTGAGTAAGCTATCCCGGCTCAGTCGGACATACAAGTGATGCAGTTCAGTCGCTGTGAAGGCTTTTTAGAGCACAGCCTCCTCTCGCCATCACATGCACAGAGCAGCGGCACGCCTCAATACATCAGCACTACAGTGAGAGCAGCTCTGCATCAGTCTTCTGCTGTGTACCGAGCTAGCATGTAAACAAACACTAACATACTAACGCAAGCGTTTATTTTACACAGTACTACCTCTACTATGCACTGACTACATCGAAAATAAATTCAGTTTTTAGTACATTTTTGTCTAATTCTACTTTTAAAAGTATTAGGGGATAATTTACATTGTGAAGCTCAGCATCTAGCTCTTTTACTCAGATTCATTATTATTTATTATTCTTTATTAATATCACTATTGCTGTTGTTGTTATTGTTGTTGTTGTTGATGATGATGATCTTCTTCTTGTTGGTCTTCTTGTTCTACTTCTTCTTCTTATTATTATGTTGGCCCACATACATTTATCTCCTCACCATAATAGTATTTTCCTACTACTTCAATAGCAAATCCCATACAGAAAAGTCACAAGAACTTCACATATTAATAATCTCATGATTTACATCAAATGTACACAAGGGGTATTTAAGACACTTCACATGTTATGTTTCAACATTTTAATGCACGTGGAATTTCCACATATAGTGCATGTAATTTTTTCCACCATGTGATTTGGTCAGATTTTTCATAGATGTTATATAGTTTTACACATGATTAATGTGCTTTCAAATGTTATTTTTTTGACATGTGGTGTTATTTTTCACACGAGTTTAAATGAATGAATGAACGAACAAACAAATAAGTCCCAGCTCCCAGCCCATGTATGTATGTACACGTGCATCTAAAAAAAAATTTGAATATCGTGGAAAAGTTCTTTTTTTTCCCATAATTTAATTCAAAAAGTGGAACTTTCATATTTTCTAGATTCATTACACATAACGTGAAATATTTCAAGCCTTTTTTTGTTTTAATCTTGATGATTACGATCATGTAAATCAAAAATCCAGTATGTATCGGATCAAATTATATTCACCCACCACATCTCTTCAACTATAGGGCTTAAAAAACCTCTTATATTTTAAAACAGGTTAATTGTTTATATCTTATATGGTGCAAACCAGAACTGTTAACGTGACATTTGGGGAAATGGTAAGGACTCTATGTAACTCTGTGTACCCAAATTATGTAATATATCTGTAAGTGTGACCTGCTGATTTGCTTCAAAGCTGGGGGAAAAGTTCACTGTGTTTGTGTGCTGACCTTGGGTTCTTGCTGTTTAAGAAAACAAGAAATATAGGTCTTGGAAAAATTACCACTATGTGAAAAGAATTGGCATGTAAAAGCAAATGGACACAGTGAATTAAGATCAAGTGACAAGTCAAATGTTACTCTGGATGGAAGTATTATTCTTTTTAATTACATTTTTAGATTAAACCTGGCCATGTGAACCAAGCATCACGAGCTTGTTAAACTGCTTCCCTCACCCTTTCCATGTTTTCATCCTTTAAAGACATCTCTCTAATTCAATGTTTATTTCTCCTCAAAAGACATCAAACGTGCTAACCCCTAAGCCACTGTGCCTCCCTTGAACTACTAAACTTATTTAAAAGTCATACACAATGAACCGCTTTGAATAGATGACAAATGAGTCAAAGGAAAAAACAGTGGCATTGCTGTGCAGGTTCCCATGCGAAGTGAATGAGATCAGTTAATTGAATCAGGTCACCAGTTGACTAATCAAAAACAGCTGATGTTTTCTCTTGACTACACTATTGATCCTCTGTAAACACTGTATCTGTAACATGAGAATCCAATTCAAATATATAGCAGATCAGTTTATGGTGAGTGAATCTCTGGCTATTTTAGGATTTAAACCTTCCAGTTAATACCACAGAACATTAACCAGTAAGCTACCACTGCCCATGGTTGTGGGTTATAATGCACATATTTTAGGCACACAGCTAAGTTCGTAAGTTCATAAGGAATTGTATTTTTGTATTCTGATAATGTCATATAAGGCCTCTGTCCTGACCAGCTTGTGTTTAACGGGTGTTAACCTTACATGTTTTACCTAAATAATATAGATTCATAAGCACATTTCCCCCTTTTAATGATACTTACACTCAGCCTGCTACAAAAGTGTACATGCTGCAGAAATCATTCTCTGTGGTGCCCTCAGTGAATAACCACACACTGCAAAACTACAAACAAAGTGCATTTACTCATAACTAGTCATACATAATATTGTGGCAAATATGGTACACCTATGTGTGAAAGAGTTTAAATACAGCACATAAGTGAAGAGGTTGTACATCCAAGTAAACTACAATAAAACCAAAGCATACCCCTGGGCACAAGAATTTCCCCTGGATAAGACACTAGTCCATCACATTCATACCTAGGGACAATTTAGTGTAATCACTCTGCCTACCTGTATGATTTTGGACAGTATGAGGAAACTGGAGAACCCGGAGTAAACGCAACGCAAACTCAAGGAGAAACTCCACACACGTACGAGCTCAGGATCAAACCTCTAAAGCTGTGAGGCAGCAATGCTACCCCACTGTCATAGTATTATTGCTCAGGGATGTTTCCGATAAACCATACACAACTTACTGTATAATGATATCTTGACCTTAAGTATGAATATAAGCCACTTAAGAGAGATGTAAAAATAATTGTTTACAAATCTTTACATTATGTATACTTACTGACGCCCATAAACATAAACTCATATGCACAGTGAATTGTTTGGTGTATCTATTTGAGACAAGCCACAGCAAAAGTTTTCAATAGCCAAAAATATCTACTCTTAACTCTACTGCCATCACGTGGCGAGGCAATAAAAACGCTAGATACGCACATTTTTATATAAACATGGTGCATCCATTATGCTTTTAAGCATTTGTTGGGACAGGCTGCATTCTGTAAAGCAGAAATTACTGAGTGGAATGACACAATATGATATACTGGTTGAGTTGAAAACATTGTTTTGGGTAATTTTTTTAATCTCGTATGGATACCGTGTATAATACTGTTGTGTTGTGCTTTACAGATTCAGTTGTTTTTTTTTCTACTTATGTCTTATAGGTTCTTATCTACTTACAACGCTTTGGTCAGATTTCGTTTTGCAAATGTGCATTATAAATAAAATGCACTGACTTTACTTTACTAAACAGTATCTCTTCGTTTATTTATGCCAGTCTCTTGAATATTACATCCACAGTACTAAACGCTGCCTCTCATTACACTCTATTACTGCATGATTTATCATTTATAATTTTTAGTTTTGACAACAATTTTAATAGTATTTTATTCACTCACTACACCACATTGGCTTGTATCTGATTTTGTAAGACAATATATTTCTTTAAAATATTGTATTTCAATAATAAGCTTAAATAATAGTATTACAAATATGAATTTGCACACCATAGGCTTGAGCTTACTAAACAGATTCATGTGGTTTCACTCCTGAGATTATTCTGTTTTCCAGAATATTTAATACAGTATGTTCAGTTCAGTCAGGTGGCTAAATATGTAGCATATAGAAGGATCTGGCAACCCAGTGTGACCATACACAATAGATTTAGCAATACCTTTTTGCACTTTAATTCGTCTAATTAGAACCTGTTGTCATTATTTTTTATTTATTTATTTGTTTAAGATGGTGTTTTTTTTTATTTAAAATCTGATGTTGTTAGTTAATGTTATTAAGTTTAGGATTCATTTGTATTATCTGCTGTCAGAATGAGTTGTAAAGTTAAGACAACGCTGTGTGGATGAAGTGCGACTCGAGGCTGAGAGATAAATCGACCACTACCACTTTCGGTAACTCCCACTAGTCGCTTGGCTGCTATTTCCTGCAACGATGTGAGACTGAGGAGGAAGAGCAAAGAGGAAAAACTTCGAACTTCGATTTGAGTTTGAAATCTGCGTATTTAGGCTGGTCCACGGAGCATGAAGTGAGGTGAGATTAGCAGACCTTCTCCTGTATTCGGTGTTTAAACGCGCAGGCTGTTTGGGTTTGGTTTAATTTCACTTGTCATGACTTCCAGCCTGTAATATTTTGTGTCGGTGGTGTTGGGGTTAAGAGAAAAACAAGAAATACGATTTGGCATTTGATTTTTCTTAGCAAAACCTGCTCATAGCGCATAGACCCATGTGATGCTCTTCTCTTGAGCATAAATATGAATATTAAAGACTATTATCTGAGGAGAAAATGTATGAAGTACCTCTGTAAACAAATATATTTGTTTGTCACGTAACCCACATCTTTTTTTAATCACAGACAATCACAATAATTAAGCTATATATTTATTATATTTGAGGTTCTTGAAATACTGGTGCTTTGTAAGTGTTTTAGATCCAAAGAAAGACTTAGTAGACATATTACACGTCATAATTGTGTCTTAATTCCTAAATGTAAAGTCAAGTAAAGGGAAGTCCCCACCCATTGGTTCTGTATTTAGTTATATTTGGTGTGATAGGAAGTAAGCATCATGACTGTGTGATTTCCATTACTCGGAAAAAGTAGGTGATGCATAAGACATAAGGGCGCTGGTGTGACAGGGGGTTTCTTTACTGAACTACTCCTACATAGTACTTTAGCAAGAGGCCTGTATTCTCATTTCAGAAGGTATGTCATATCTGCACTGTTTCGGCTTGTTCGTGGAGCTCTGCCTTCTTACAGGATTTATTTCCGACAAAAATCTAACCCACCCTGAGAATAAATCGCTTATGTGGAGACACTGTGTTGGATTAGGGATGGAACTGAATTTTGTAAGACGGTAGATCTCCAAAAATGCCGAGGGTTGGTGATTTCAAAATTGCTCTGTGTCTACATCTTTCAAACCTACTGAGACATAAGGTCTAATAGTATAAATACGGTAAGTTTGTGCAAACCCTGTTGCATAACATTGGAAAGCAGGGCCAGTGTCTGTTTAACTAACTACATTCTCTTGTTTCTGCTTTATCATAAAGGAGAAATGAAGGATAGACTGTGTGACCTGAATAGTGTGTTATCTAAAACCTCCCAAGAAGAGCCTTGTGTAGAGAATGGGGAGAACATAGAAAATGGTGAGCTGGAGCAGCATGCCATGGGGTTCGAGGGCGAGGACATCATGGATGATATGTTTAAGGAGGCCCAGTCTATGCACAAAAAAATAGCGAACCTTAGAATGGAGGTGAAGAGACTGGGCAAGCAGAACACCCGTTTCATTACCTCCGTCAGACGCATCAGCAGCATCAAGCGGGACTCCAATGCCATCGCACGTAACATCAAAGCTGAAGGAGAGAAGCTGTATGCGAGACTTCAGCAGATGGAGGCACAGTGCAAAGAGCTGGAGGAGAAACACGGGGCCCAGTCTGCGTTAGTCCGCATGGTGCGCGCCCAGTACAACTCTTTAACCAGTGCCTTCCATGGTGCAATGTCTGAATATAATGAGGCTGAGATGGCACAAAGGGAAAACTGCAAGATACGCATCCAGCGACAGACAGAGATCATGGGCAAGGAGGTGACTGGGGATCAGATCGAAGAAATGATTGAGAGCGGTAAGTGGAACGTCTTCTCGGACAACCTTGTCACAGACGAACGAGCCTTCCGATCAGCACTCAACGAGATTGAGAACCGTCACAAGGAGCTTCTAGAGCTGGAGAGCCGCATTCGGGACATTCATGAGCTCTTTTTTCAGTTGGCCCTGCTGGTAGAGCAGCAAGGGTCTATGGTGGATAACATTGAGGCTAATGTGTGTACTACAGAAGAATTTATAGGCAAGGCTACAGTTGAGATCAAGAAGGCTGTGAAATATAAGAAGAAGAACCCATGTAGACAGCTCTTGTGTTGTTGTTTTCCATGTTGTAATAAGTGAAGAATAATATGCTTCCTTCTCGTGCCACTCCGATTTCAAAATAACAGGTTAGCTTACTAAATGCATAGTGGATTTGTATATTTAATGGACCTGTCTTTGGTGGAGCTGCCTGTAGTTGTTGCACAATGATCATGTGATTAACAAGCTGGCATATTTCACCAGCCGTGTTTTTATGCAGTTCTTTTTTTGGGGGGGATCTAGAGAATACTGGCTCATTGCCTGAACATGTTGTGACATGGTGTGACAACCCAGTATCTTGTTCACCATTGGTTCAGCAATACATGAAAACAGCACTGCTTATTACATCAATGGAATACTTGTATTGTTTCTGCTCTGTGTGTAAAAATTACTATGATACCTGTATGGAAATCAGTTGTAGTAGATTATTTATGCTTTAAAATTAATTAAGATGTACAATAACTTTTAAAGTGGGGGAAAAAGTTTAATATTTAAGTGGGTACATAAACTTTATTGATGTAAATTGTTTTCATAATTGAATAAATAATTTTAACTTTGGGATCTTGATTGTCTTGGCTTGAAAAAATTGCTCTATTATAGATTCTATCTTATAAGGGCTTTCGGATGTTCATTTCAAGCAATCAGGAGCAAAACATCAAGCCGTGAAGCCAGATGTGCATCTGCTTCATTGGACTGAGAACCTTTAGCCACAGCAGCCCTTTATGCATAAGTTTGGACACCTCTGACTTCTTCAAGTGCCTTCAAATGCGTTTCAGTGCAGTACTTTATCATTGCATGAATAAAATCTGATTAAATGTTGCAGTGCCTGTTGAAAGGCGAGTGGTGTTAAAAGGGTGTTAACAAAATTTATGCATGCTCTGATTATTTGTGCTAAAATGTAAGATATACTGCAGCACGGTGGTGCAGCACTGCTGGATCCAGGGTTGGATCCTGACCTCAGCTTACTGTTTGTGTGGAGTTTCACATGTCCTCCCTGTATCTGTCTGGGTTTTCTCCAGGTTATCTGGTTTCAGTCCACCTTCCAAAACCATGCTGTTAGGTGGATCGGTGACTCTAAATTGCTCCTTGGTGTGAATGAGTGTGTGCATGGTGTCCTGAGATGGACTTGCGCCTTACGCTCAGTGTTCCTGGGATCCCCCAACCATGACCAGGATAAAGCGGTTACTGAAGATAAATGAATTAATCTATGGAATAAAAATCTTTCTAATTATATCTATACTGTATTTATAGAGAAAGAGGTAGTAAAATTGCAGTGGTCTACAGTTTACAGTGGTATACAGTAGTGCTATACTGTGTATATAGGTTTATTTTTCTGTATAGAACTGCTCTTTGTATGCCTACCATCTGTTTTTAATCTTTAATACTACATACATTTGAAAAGAAGTAAAACTAAATGTCCTAATACCCCTATTATAATAATCTGTGGCCTCTCCTCTTTAACTCGCTCTACAGGTTTTCAGTGGCAGGAGACCGGGATGCCATTCCACAGTCTTGATTTTATGAGTAGTGAAATATTTGTGTGGCTCACAATGGACGCTTTGGATCCTAGGAATTGTGCAAACAGCTGAAGTTGCAATAATACAAAGTACTTGTAGAATCTGTAAGTGGTCATAACTTAAAAGACTAGAAAATAACGCAGGTTTACACAAGTGGTGTAATTGGTTAAAAAAAACCCAGCAACAAATAAGTGCATAAAGTACTATTTCGGAAAACCAAGAGCAGTACAAAAAGTAAGTGCAAAGAAACGCAATGAAGTGTTATTCTGTATATATTCTGAAAAGGTACTATAGGCTTTTAGCCTTTTATGGAAAGATTGGTAAGTTTAGGCTCATTTGGAAGCTTATTCCACTATTGAGGAGCCAAGACGCTGAAAGAGTGATATCTTGCTTAACATCCATGCTCGGATCTCAGAGAAGGACATGCTAGCCACCTTGAATTTGAAGACCTGAAGCCAGCAGAATTACCTGAGTAAGTGTAAATGAGAGTATTTTAGGAGTTTATAAACTAGGCAAGCAGCAACCTTCTGAATGCTCTGTAGATTAAATCTCTTATTAAAAAAAGGGAAATCAGTAAATGGAGTTGCAGTAGAATTATATCTGGAAATAACTAATGCTGTTTATTACAAGGTTAACTTTTTAATCTCACTTCATTTGTATGTTCTCTAAGTTTCTCCAGGGTGGCTTGAATGTATGCCAACAATGTGCCATGGGTCACACTGTGTCATACATCATTTGGCCAAAAGTATACAGACATCTGACCATCACACCCACATGTGGGTTTTCCCACTAAATTTTAAGAACACAATTGTAAAGGACGTCTTTGTATGCTGTAGCATTACAAATTTAAAACCTTGAATATAATGTTAAAAAGCAAATAAGGGTATGACGGTAAGGTGTCCACATACTTTTGGCCATATGGTGCTTGGGTTACTATCTGTGTAGTGTTTCTGTGCATATGCTTCCTGCATTCATGTGGGTTTCCTCCAGCATCTCCAGTTTCCTCTCATCTCCCAAAAACATGTCAGTAAGTGTATTGGCTAAGATAAATTGCAACTGTGTGTGTAAGAATGTGAATGTGGTTCCTGTGAATGGTAACACTTTAAGATTTTACGAGTGTAACGTTGTACCATTCCAATTTATAGACTGTTGTCCCATCCACTGTTGTGTATTCCTGCCTCATGCCCAATATTTCTTGGATAGGATCTGGATCCTTTGTGACTCTGACCATGGTAAAACTGTTACTAAGTGAATAAGGTCATTGATCTTTGTGCTTTGGCATGGAACACAAAGCAGCCATGCCTTAAATGTACAACATTCATGTAGCATTTTATTGGGTTACATATGTGTAGTGTGAGGCTGTGGTCTTGTGTAACAAGTTGTCTGTTGGTGATTTTGCAACCTTTGTTCCTCTTGAGACGGATTAAAGGAACTAAAATGACAGTGTATTTAGCCCAGGGAGATCATACACCAGTAAAGTTCTACAGAGTTTATTGTTTGTCAATCTAATACACTTGCTTCAACTCATCAGATAGTTACCAAGACCTTCGTTGGCTGAATGTGGTATGATAATATGGCGAAAACACAAATCTCTGGAGTTCACTTGTCCCTACAGTTTGTCACCTTGATTTTAGCTGTCATTCTGTTACTTTTAAATTAACTTGGCCATGTGGTTTGTCTGCCTTCTGTATGGCTGTCTACAGAATTAATAGTCTTTGGAACACATGTTTTATGGCCCTAGATGTCCATGGTTTGATACCAGCCAACACTGGAGGAAAAAAGTGTATGTGTGGGCAAGCACTGGGTCATCACTCATTTACTATCTGTGATGGATTCAAACACCACTCATCCTAAATAGCTGATCTTGTGACTCCTAGAAATTAAAATTATGTTGGAAATGTTTCAAATTTAGAAAGTGGGTAGCTATTGGAGTTCATGAAACCAGCACTGTATGCTCCCCTAGCTACAATGTTATGAGAGTTAAATATTGAACAAGACAGTGATCTTCACATTTTATTTCACATGCCAACTCTTTTGAACCTACATTCATTCAGTCTTCAGATTTGCCTAGCAGATCAGTTGCCTTATTTGTATTCTTTAAATGTGTCTCTTTTGTCTTCACAGGCTGAAGGTTTATTCTTGCCCTTACTTGTTATGTGTGCAGGACTATACACCTTGTACACACAAATCTTATCTATTTATAATGCTTCATGTACAGTATAATGCTTCATACATTTTAGTTCAATTTTAGTAAGAATATTCTTGCCTCTTATTGCCACTAGATGTCAGGCTTCACTTTGTACAGAAATGCTCAGTATTCACTGTCTAATAATAAAGAATGTACAATGAACTATTTACTTACACCTGGAGCAGAGTCACTTAAATACTCTCCTAAATTATCTTAGGCATATTGTTACCTGTAATAGTGCAATTAACCAATTATAATGAATGCTTCTACAACAAGGCTGATGCTTATGGAAATCATACTCTTAAATTTGGGGTGGAGGGAATCATAATGTGTGTTTCCTGTATATTTTTCATTGAGTATGTTTATAATTTTGCAAACTCAAAATGATTTAGTGTCAGGAACTTTGATTCTTGCATTTTGGTGATGTTTATGTAAATATATTGTGCAAATACATTATTTAGCCTATATTGACATCTTGATTAAATAACTTCGGAGGGTGACTCTTCTTCTACTACATTACTATGTAAAGGGCAGGTTAAGGACTGATCATATAAGACTGGGTGCATGGAGTAGCTCACAATTTGCTCTCTTCACCCCTCCCTTCTCTTTCTTGTTCATATCCTCAAGCAGGGAAGATGCTTCTAAAGCTGCTGTTCTGTGTGGACACTGTGTCTTTTCAGGACGTTCTCCTAAATCTTGTGTATTCTCTTAGTTGTAACCAGTAAGTGTCCATGCCAGAAGACTGCTATTGAGCTGGAATCTTCTGTCCGCAGCACTTGGATTAAGCCCCTTCACAGCCGTTTACATTCAGCTTTGCCCTTCAGCTCCAGAGAAATACTATTTAAAAGCATGGAAGTGGACTAGCACAGAGACTTTGGGAGTTCAATGCTCATTGCACATAGTGAGAGAACAGGTGGCTGTTGTCCCAAAGGATGAAATTCTTCAGGAGCTTCCGGACAGAAAGCAGCTGGAGAATAATGGCTATGGTGAGATCCTCACTCCAGAAAGTGATGCTCTTTCTGCACAGAGTGCAAACCGTGACTTTCACATCACCAGGATATCAGAAACTGTGCAAGGTATAGTGACTGAATTATTTTTGTCTTTGCTGACTTTATTTTAGGGGAATGTACTGTAAGAGCTGAGAGATTAATTACATGTAAGGGATGGCAATTGTAAATGCAGAGGAGAAAATAACTTATTGCAGATGCCCTTTAAAACAATGTCTCTGAAAATATTTTATTGCTATTATTAAAAAAAGGTCTTAAAATGTTTCTCCTTTATTCAATGCTTTGTGCACAGTTTTTATAGTTAAATAGCAGTTTTGAAGAGCTCTAAAAAGATAACCCGGTAAATGGTAACATTTGGAGAAATGGAGCTAGACAGCCAGCCACAGACAGTCAGCCATAAGGCAAGCTAGATATGCATTAGATAGCAGAATAAAAGTATTACTTTGAAGAAATATCCATGCGTCTTATTAACCATACATATAACTTGCATGTCTCATTTCAATGCCAGTGAAATTTCTCATGCAAGTAACGTGCTCATTTCATTTTGATGGATTGTAGAGAATAATGATAACGCTTGAGACCATTTAAGCTTTATACTGAAATTTGGGGATACATGTGATTTTAGTGCTTATCTGATATATAAATAAGATATTTTTCAAGCAGTTGTATGGAATGTAGGGAATCTATTATAAGCTTAAACCCTACTGGAAAAAATTGTGAAATAAAGCAATATGTCTCTGTCCCCTTTCTAAACAAGTATTTTGTTAAAAATGCATTATAAACTTATCTGTACACAGGGTATAAAAAGCTTCTTTGTAAAAACAAACCAATCTCCATTGCTTTAATGGATTAGTCATGTCTATATGATCCCTTACATTTGTGGCGCATTGTCACTGCATGTTGTCAAGTGGATTTTTTGGAAAGGTTTATTCAGGACACGGTTTTTGCTCTGCCCCAAAATTCACCCTTATACCTTAATGATTTTCTGGCTTTAGTCCAAGCCTGATTCTCTTCTTCTGGAAGTCTTATCTTTTACTTTGACATTAGTTTGCAAGCTTAAAGGGCTTTGATTAGAAACAGTGTTTTGGTGAATGTCTGATTGCTAATTTATTGCCATAGTGTGAAGCTGCTGTAGACAAAACACACAGATCTTCTAACTCAATTTATACAGGGAATACAGAGGTAATGATAATGAGTCTTTATTGATCAGGTATACATTACAGCAGAGTGAAATTCTTTTCTTCGCATACCTCAGCATGTCAGGAAGTTGGGGTCAGTGCGCAGGGTCAGCTATGATATGGCGCCCCTGGAGCAGAGAGGGTTAAGGGCCTTGCTCAAGGGCCCTACTGTGGCAGCTTGGTAGTGCTGGTGCTTGAACCCCTGAACCCCTTAAAGGTTAAGGGGTTCAAGCCCCAGCACTACCAAGCTGCCACTGCCACCAGGCTGGGGGCTGCTTAGCGGTTAAGGCTTAACCTCTAAGCTGCCCCCAGACACCACTGCCCCCTACAGAAAAACACCTGCTGTGCAGTAAAACATAGAAGTCTCTTCTAGTTCAATACACACTTAGAATATAACTTGATTAAAAAGTGTTCTATGGTTTTGGATTATTCTTCTAAATTTTGATTATACATATAGATTATGCTTGTTAAGTAATATTGATTACTAGATTATGCTTTTAAGTAACAATTCTAACTTTTGGTTATACGTATTGTACTTATTAACATATGCAAATGTTAGTTACACACATTGATTACACTTTATCAATATATTCTATAGTTTGAGTATGTATGACC
Organism: Ictalurus furcatus; assembly: GCF_023375685.1. Lineage (NCBI taxonomy): Eukaryota > Metazoa > Chordata > Actinopteri > Siluriformes > Ictaluridae > Ictalurus > Ictalurus furcatus. The sequence goes on from NC_071263.1 coordinate 18,300,888, forward strand.
CAGAGATATGGATTATTTTCATAGCAAAAGACTTTCTCTGAGGCTTCATTTCATTTGTTGTCTCATATAACCCTTTAAACAGTAAGATATACACATATAAACCAGGCACATAAAGTAAGTCTGCTGAAATGTTTAATACATTCAGTGCTTATTTGTTCTAAAGGAAAACTTTGGCAGAATATAGTGCTGTTCTGAATGATGGTGCACTGCAATAGGAATATTGCATATTTCAGTACTTTTATTATTACTGCACATGTCAATTCAATATTTCTGAGAGATTAATGACTGTCTCATTTGGATAAGCAACAGTTTTGGTAATAAATTGAAGTAGGTGGATATTTTTGCTTGCTCAATCCACATCTTTAAAAGTGTGAGATGTATTCATTAAAAACAAACAAAAAAAAAAACATTGACAACAAGGAAGATGTTGCTGTTTTAAATGTGTCCTTTTTAAACAATGTGCTTGGGTAGTAATAAGTGACACTGAGCACACTAAGTTCTCCATCAATTCAGTACCTAACATTTGATTTATTTGAATTAATTTCATTGTAGTTTCTGCTTGTTCTTGTTTCTTCAATCTCTCCCCAGGATATACAGCCAGAGATCGAAACCAATTGTGGTTCCTCCAGAAGGAGATCCAGGGACCAGTCACAGGGTTTCCAAGGAATTAGCCCTGATGAAAATAACTACACTCATGGAAATTCTATCATTCCTAACAGGTACTCTGCATGCACACATATGTCCAATCCCATTCATAAATAGTGTTATTTAGCAGACACTGAATATATGTGATGTTTGTCCCCTCCGAAACTATTGGAACAGCAAGGACCATTATTTTTTTTATTTTTTTTGGCTGTTGACTGAAGACATTTGGGATTGAGATCAAAAGATGAATATAAGGGAGATTAGAATTTCAGTTTTTTTCCCCCCCTGGTATTTACTGTATATGTAGATGTGTTAAACGGCATAGAACATAGCACATAGCACATTTTGTATCAGACCAACCTATTTGTAGGTAAGCAAAAAATATTGGAACATCTGACAGACAGGTGTTTCTTGTTTCCCATGATGTGTCCTGTTAGATTGATTGTTTAAACAATAAATAGCTCTGAATATCTATTGTTGGTTTTAGACTTCAGTTTCACTTTTGAAGACTGCATTTGTTGTTAAAAACGATAAGCCAACATGAATATTAGAGAGCTATCTATGGGAGTAAAGCAAGTCATTTTGAATCTCAGAAAAGAGGAAAAAAATCAATCAGCGGCATTACACAAGCATTGGGCATAGCCAATACAACAATTTAGAATGTCCTGAAAAAGAAAGAAACCAGTGGTGTACTGAGCAACAGACATTGAATGGTTCGGCCAAGGAAACCAACAATAGCTGATGACAGAAACATTGTGACAGCTGTGAATAAAACCCCAAAAACAACAGACAGTGACACCACCAACAACCTACACAGGGCAGGAGCGAAGGTATTACAATCCACCATTTGAAGAAGACTTCGAAAGCAGAAATATAGAGGCCATACCACAAGATGCAAACCAATCATCAACAGTAAGATTCAGAAGACCAGATTGGAATTCGCAAAGAAATAAAGAGATGAGCCACAAAACTTCTGGAATCAAAATAAACCTCTACCAAATTGATGGAAAGACCAAAGTGTGGAGAAAGAAAGCATCGGCTCATGATCAAAAACCTACAACCTCATCTGTGAAACATGGTGGAGGTAGTGTCATGGCCTTACATGTCATTAATCTTTATTGATGATGTAACTCATGATGATAGCAGCAGAATGAATTCAGAAGTTTACAGAAACATTTTTGTTGCCAATTTACAGAGAAATGCATCCAAATTAACCACAAAGAACTTTATCATGCAGCAAGACCATAATCTAAAACACACTTCTGACTCAACAAAGGAGTTTATCAGGGAGGAAAAGTGGAAGGTTTTAGACTGGCCAAGTCAATCACCAGACCTTAACCCAATTGAGCATACATTTCACCTCCTGAAGAGGAGACTGAAGGGAGAAACCACCTGAAACAAACAACAACTGAAAGAGGCTGCAGTGAAAGCCTGGAAAAGCATCACAAAAGAAGAAAGCAACAATTTGCTGATGTCTGTAAGTCAAAAGCTTGATGCAGTTTTTGCAAGCAAGAGATATGCAACCAAATATTAAATGTTATTTACCTTCATTTACCTCAAGACTTATCTGTTCCCATACTTTTGCTCACCTAAATATTAGGCGGTCTGATGCAAAAGGTTCTATGTTTTATGTTGTTTAGATGTACAGTACTGTGCAAAAGTCTTGAATGCATAGAAATGCTGTACAGCAAAGATGCATGCAAAAATAAAGAAATTAAATGTTTATACATTTTTAAAAAAATACTATAAAGTGCAGTAATAAACAGTAATAAATGAAACAAAGTCACTATTTAGTTTGATGACCCTTTGCTTTAAAAAATGAGTAGTCTCAGGTACACTTTCTCCAGTTTTATAAGGAAATGAGCTGTAAGTTTTATTGAGCATCTTGCAGAACCAGACACGGTTCTTGTGGAGACTTGGACTGTCACAATTGCTTCTTATTTTTGCAGCAAAACCTTCATTGTGTTTTTTGGTTGAAAAGGGGTCGCTTAAGTAACATGCTGCTTTCTTTACTGACATACAAACATTTTTCTGTAACTTTTAATTTTATGCTGGAAACCTAATGTTTTGCTAATGACTTGATAATGTAGAAATCAAAAAATAAAAATCTATAACAAAGTTTGTACTGAAAAAAAAGGGCGCCTAAGACTTTTGCACAGTACTGTAAATAATAGGAAATAAAAGCTGAAATCCTCAACTCTTGTCCAATATCCATCTTTTGATCTCAAACCAAAATGTCTTTGGTGTATAACACAAACAAATGAATTTCCCTTGGCAGAATTCTCACTATTGAAGTTAAAATCTACAATGTTACAAGACTCTGCTGTGTAAAGCAACATGTTCTTACAGGGACTGTGTGGAGCTTCACAGTGAGAGTGGAGCAAAACTGATGACTCTACAGGAGGAACTTTGGTTCTGGGCAAAGCTTAAAGATGAAGAACTGACCAGGCAGTGTACCACTGGAGATGATATTAATAATCTACCGCAGCAGCAAGACTACTGTATGGTCAGTTACAGGAGAGGTCCATGAACAGAGCTAGATACTTGATCTTGATATACACTTCATCATGTGATAAATTATAGTAGTATTTTTTATTTATTTTTTATTTTTTTAAAAGTCTAAACCCCAGTTCTTCCTCAATTCCTTTTGACTGATTTTGTGAGTTGGTTAGCTGATGTTTTGGTGTCCTCAGCTTGGTGTTACTGGATTTTTAGGTTTCCATGTTGGTGAAATGCAACCTTCGACCACTGCACTAGTCTTTATTATATCATGTTCCGCTCACAGTGTTTTTACACTATAGTTCAGTCTTTATCACTTCGCAAACTTTGCTCAAGTATTTATATATAAAAAATACCCTGTGATAATGCATCATTGTGTTATCTTGGCAATGTGAGATTATCACTGCTACATCTTAATTAATCTTAATGCTTTATTTTGACACAAATTAAAACCAGCCCTTAAGAATGCTCCTTCAGTTACATCTGCATTTTCAGCTTCTGACAGTTTCAGACCTACAGCCAATGAGCTGTCAATGTCCATCCATCTCTCTATTTTCTCTACCGCTTATCCTACACAGGGTTGTGGGGAGCCTATCCCAGGGAACTTGGGGCACAAGGCAGGGGACACCCTGGATGGGGTGCCAACTCATCGCAGGGCACAATCGCACCCACTCTCACACACTACAGACAATTTGGAAATGCCAATCAGCCTACAATGCATGTCTTTTGGACTGGGGGTGGAAACCAGAGAACCCAGAGGAAACTCCCAAAGCACAGGGAGGACATGCAAACTCTGCACACCCGAGGTGGCAGGAATCAAACTCCCAACCCTGGAGGTGTGAGGCAAACATGCTAACCCCTAAGCCACTGTGCCCTTGCTGTCAATGTTAAATTATTAGATACAATGACACTAAAAGTTAAAAATAACTGCATCAGATTGTGATATTATCAGCCTTCTGGCTTTATCAGTAGAGAGCACACAGTGAATGATGCACTTGGCTGATAATATAGACCATAAAGATTTCTCTGCTTGACTTCTCAAAGTGACCTTCAGCTGAACACAAAATGTTTTTTTTCCTGTTTCAAAAGTTATGTCTCTATTTCCTCTAATTTTATTTGACACCCTGACCGGAAAATCTGCTTTATGAATTAATAAAACTGTTCTATTTGTTTTGACCTTTTAGAAATGTCACGGGTAGGCTTGCGGATCAGTAAGATATTATATGTGAGCTTTATCTGCTCACATGGGGCATTTTTTTTTATAACACGGTGCATAATGTATCATTTAGACTGTGCAGAGGCAGTTCAGCCCTCGAAGGCAGGATTCTGAGTGCCCTCTGAAGCAGGTGTATCTGTTGCCTCTGCAGCATGTGGACACTGTGAGTGAAAGCAACGTGAAAGAATCAGCAGGTCAGATTTCTCTTATCACATGAGAGTGTCTTTCTCTCTCTCTATCAGTAAAACATTCATTCAGATGAATTCAGCAACTGTGAAGCATCCATAAAAGCTTTCAAATTGATGTATGTTATCCAGTGAAACATGCCTGACATTTTTAATACTTTCAGCAAACAGTTGGTCTTTTTTGCACAACTTTGTCCTTTTCAAAAGTTGTCTCTTATTATAAATAAAGGGCATCACTATTACTTGGTTTTAATCATGTTTATGGCTGAGTGCAGACAGTAAAACCCAGAGAAAGAATGAGAAAAGCGGCAGGTGTAAATCTGATCTGGTTTTATGACATAATCTAAAAGAGAAGAGATGATTATACAAACTGCACATTGACAGGATCTTGTGACATCTGGATGTCCATACAAAAATGCCACTGGAGTGTAAATTTCTGGCCGTTTCTCCCCACTGTATTAAATTTTGTTTGTGAACTTGCCTGTGAGAGAGCTGGGGACATCAGATGATAATACTGTAGAGCTGAGATTTATGTGTTCTCATGTTTGATGGGAAATTGCTAAGAGATTTTAGTTGTGTCATTTTATGCTTCTTGATTCAAATAGATTTTGCACTGATGATCCCTCAGTATATATGAGGGGGGAAAAAAGACAAAAGGAAGCTCAGAAAGTAGGAAGGAATGTTATTTTTATTTCTAAATTTCATAGTGATTTACCTACTTTGAACCTTTGGACATATACACTAGATTATTATGTCCACTCACCGTCCCCTTTACTAGGAACACCCGTACACCTACACATTCATGCAGTTATCCATTCAGCCAAAGAAAAGGTGTGATCTCTATGGCTTTACTTTAACTGTGGCATGGTCGTTGGTGCCAGAAGGGCTGGTTTTGAGTATTTCAGAAACTGCTGATCTCTTGGGATTTTCACACACAAATGTAGTTAGAGTTTACACAGAATGGTGTGAAAAGCAAAAACTATTGAGTGAGCAACAGTTCTGTGAGTGGAAATGCATTGTTGATGAGAGAGGTCAGAGGAAAATGGCACAGAGATCAGACTTTTTCTTCATTATGATGTTTGATATGAACATTAACTGAATCTCTTGACCTGCATCTGCAATGTGCTGCTGCCACATGATTGGCTGATTACACCATTGCATGAATGTACAGGTGTACAAATGTTCCTAATAAAGTGGATGTTGAGTGTATATTAATATAATTTTTTTTTTCAGATTTATGCATTTAGTAATATGATTATTGAAGGTAAAATGTGCTTGTATTTGGCCTATTCTCTAAATTCCTTTTTGTATTGATATATTCAGAGTTTGCTCTGCGGGAGAGGAGCATGTGGCTGGCTCAGGCTGTGCTGGATGAAGCCATGGAAGTCCAGCATCACTGGGATCGGTTCTGCTTTAGCACAGCCAGTTGGCAGCAGCAGGTCAGCTGGGTACTGAGAAAACTGCAGGACCTCCAGGATGCCATGCATCAGCTAGACTTGGGCTTGGCAGAGATGGAGAATAAATGGGAGGGATGGTGCTCAGAAGGACAAACTCTGGTCGGCTATATGCTGGATGGTTTTGAGGAGAGTGTGAGTGAATTGCTTAGGGTGAAAAACTCAGATCAGTTTTTCTTTTAGTCTGATCTAATTTGTAGACTTAAGCACAACAAAATATACTCCATATACTCTTTAGTGTGATCATGTGTTTTGACTGACATTGAACAGATCGAAGGGTAAATATCATTGGGTTAAAAAAAAAATCATGTTTATATCGTAAGCAAAGTTTTACTGGGGGGACAGCAGAACTATACTTTGGGGCAAAAGATATCAGTAGCAGTTTGTTTCTACTTCCTGACATTCAGCTGGCTCTAATCTCATTGACACTACCTCATAGCTCTAAAACACAATTGGACATTTCAGAGGTGAGAGACTATAAAATACACTATATGGCCAAAAGTATATGGAAGCCTGACCATGACCTCCATATATACTGTAGATCTTTTCCAAACTTTTCCAAAGTTAGAGGCATATGATTGTATAGAATATCTTTGTATGCTGTAGCATGATTTCTCTTCAATGTCTAAATTCTACATCAGCGCTGGACAATTTTTTGGCCACAAAATGTCATCCATTTTCATCACATTAGGTGTTAACAGAGCTAAAAATGGCAACCAGTCATCCTTGTATGACTAACTGACTTTATCACATTCATATTTGAATGATGGCATAGAGGAATTGATTGTTTTTAATCTTATATTAATAGCATCATGTCACATCTTGCTTTGTTTGCAGTTAGTGTCTTGCCTTTTGATGAGTATGTGACTGTCATAATCTTTTGTGGATCCTCAGAGCCATGATATCGACCTTTGCTATTGATCTGGACTGCTGAAGGACACTACTAATTAAACATTTACCTCCAGGTGTCCTCTTACACTAAACTTTTCAGATAAGATTAACAATCTATCCATTTGTAACCACATTGTCATAGGCAAATAAAAATGTTTAAGTATTTTACCAACAACTGGATGTCACTAAGTGTTGCAGGAGAAACATGTACGCCAAATTCAGCTACAAGTCAAAAGAGCAAGACGTCTGTGGGTGAAATGTCTCAGTAAACACATCTAGAAAGTCTGCATAAACTTATTCTTTAGCCATATAAGAACTTTAATGTGGGAACAGGTCATTCATCTTCAGCACTCCAATGCAGCACACATCTTTGATGAAAAACCTTTAACAGCAAGGCCAATATGACACTCTTTATAAGAATTTGGCCAATTTAGATATGAAAAGTGTAAAATTCCTCCCTCTTTTTCCTTTTGTTGCAGAGGTTTTATTTTTCAAAGTTGAAGATTTAAAGCTCTGGCATACTTACGTCACGTTTAATCAAATTTTCACAGGCATCAGCGATGAATCAGCACAGACAGTTTGTAGATGCTCAAGTTGATAGCAGACTGTTGTCTCAAGACTTCTTATCTGGTAAAGTTGTACAGAAAAATTCTGCCATTATTGTACTGTTGCATGATTGTATTTTCTTTGGCCTGATATATACAGTACTGTGCAAAAATCTTAGACAGATGCAAAGAAATACTGTAGAGCAAAGATGTCTTCAAAAATAATGAACTTAAATGTTTCTACATTTTAAAAAAATACTATAAAGAGCAGTAAACAGAAATAAATGAAACAAAGTCAATATTTGGTGTGACGACCCTTGCTTTAATAAAAATAGTAGTCTGAGGAACAATTTGTGCGGTTTTGTAAGGAAAATAGCTAGGGAGTTTTACTGAGCATCTTGCAGAAGCAGACACAGTTCTTCTGGAGACTCGGTTCTTATTTTTGCAGCAAAACCCAGCAGCCTTCATTGTGTTTTTTGGCTGAAAAGTGGTCTCTTAAATAACATGCTGTTTTCTTTACTGACATACAAACAGTTTTCTGTAATATTTAATTTTGTGCTGGAAAACTAATGTTTGGAAATCAAAATGATTTTGTACTGACTTGATAATGTCATAAAATAAAATTCTGTAACAAAGTTTAAGTAAGACTTTTGCGCAATACTGTGTGTATATATATATATATGAGAGAGAGAGAGAGAGCTGTGAAAAGTGTTTGCTGATTTCTTCTGTTTTTGTGTATATATCACACTAAATAGTTTTAGATCTTCAAACGACATACCCATGCGACAAACTCATATTCCCCTTAAACTTAAAATCTGATTTTGTGCAACAGTCAAAGTCTCCAGAAGTTATAAAATGATACTAAGTGGTTCATGTCTCCTCAACAGTGTCTGTTCAGTACCCATGGCAGAGGGCAATATTTCATAACAGTGTTCCATATTACATCAAGTGAGTTTTTATTTGATGCTTTTCTAATCACAACATATTTTCATAGGTCATAGGCTATATGAGACATGAGATTGTACATCATCTCAGTAATGCATTCTGTTAACTTTCTTGTTATTTTCTAATTGAATTTGTTAAAAATTCTGATTTTTCAGTCATCAAATGCAAACTACGTCATGGGATCATCCAATGATGACTCAGCTATTTCAGTCAATGAGTGAGTATTAAGTCCATGCCATTAAATAGCATGACTTATATTAATATACAAATAAAAAATCTGATAAATTTAAGGCATGGTTATTATTGCAAGATAACTTAAACAGGAAATGGGAATATAAATGCGGTCTGTATGTGATGATTATATTTTATGACAATACTCTTTTCCTGTAGCTGAGCTCCAACATGTACGATTTTCAGCCTACCGCACAGCTTTGAAGAGCCGCAGAGTTCAGAAAGCCTTGTGCTGTGAGTGCATTATCACTTTCTGCATCTACCTGCTTCTGATAGTCATTTTACCACTGAATTCCAAAACAAGTAAAGTGTTTAACACAGTCTGGTGATTAATGTAAAAGATAAAGTGAATTTCAGCATGGCAGTCTTCCTATCCATTTTAGCTGAGTGTATTGAGGACCATTAGTGAGCACAGACTTTGAGTGCCAAATCTCACAATATTCCTGACATTTGGAGCCAAAATTGAGCTACTAACTGCATTAGTTCAGCACAAGTTGTGCAAAAAATGTGTTCTGTCAAGTGAGCTAGAAGGCAAATATTAGATGCTAATGAACCGTACATTAGATTTGATTGGAATGAATAACTGGTTGCAAAGCTGATGAAATTAGTGTCATAATTTCATCAATGAACCCCCACCCCCCAAGTTTGAAAGTTTTTGTTGCATGCCGGGGGATGTGCTATGCTCTGCTGCTTTTTATTAAAATGAACTGAATAGAATTCATTAATGATGTGTGTCTTGTGGGGAGAGGAGTGAGAGGAGATGAAGCAATACATGAATATGAATCTTTTTTTAGTGGACCTGTTGGATTTGGCCATGGCTCATGGTGTCTTTGAACAACATCAGCTGACTGATAATGAGCAAGTTTTGGAGGTTCCAGCCATCATTACCTGTCTATTCACAATATACACTGAACTTCAGCAGGTGTATCCAGATATCATTGATATCCCCCTGTGTGTGGACCTGTGTCTTAACTGGCTTCTAAATGTTTATGACCGGTATGCACGAATGCCACAAAGAATATTTCACTGTGACACTTTTACTATCCACAAATTCACAAAGACAAAATTAATTACTATCATGAATGTTCTTGGGTATGTTAATATACAAGATATGATGACTTTTTTCTGTCAGAATTTATTCTTTATTATTTTGCTCTGAAGAAGATGCATTATTTAAAAAAATCTGATCTAATCTCATTACCAATAATATAAGATTCAGTTGACCTTCATTACTTTTTTATTTGTCTTAGGGATCGAAGTGGGAAAGTTCAAATTCTGTCCATGAAGATTGGGCTTCTTTCTCTTTCAAAAGGACACCTTGGAGAGAAGTATAAATGTAACTATTTAGCTTTTTTTCCAAGCTTTTTTAATCTCAGAAAGACTGTGGCGCTTCACCTTCAGTATATTGAAAGCAATAATTAATTTTTCATCTTCAGTATTTACTTTATCCTGGTCAGGGTTGTGGTGAATCCGTAGCCTATCACAAATACAGGGCATGAGGTAGGAATACACCATGGGTGGGATACCTTTCATTACAGGGCACAATCCACACACACATTCACACACTCATTCATACCCAGGGCCAGAGTGGGACCCATTTTTAGCCCTGGAGTCTAATGCCCAGGACCAGACCCCCCCCCATCCCCTCCCATTGTGGGACCTGGATAAATGAAGTGACAGATTTGTTCTTACTACCCTGTTATATTTATTTCTGACATGTTTCAGCAAGAAATATGAATAGTATAAATATGGCCATAAATAACAGTAACAAATCGCATACTATGTTTTCTGCTACAAAGAGTTCAACGGTTACATTATGGAAAAAAATGAAGTATTGCAGTAAGAAATATACTTTTTTCACTATTGTTTTTTTACATCCATATCAATTTAATAAATAAAATAATGAAATAAATTATATGAAACATTTCTGCTACAAAATATACAACTGTAACATTAGGATTTTTGTTTTGCATAACTTAACACATATACGTTTTTCTCTGTGTGAGAAAAAACAAAGAGATGGCAGTCAATTTATGAGCGGGCAGAGCGGCCCAGCAGGAATTCTCCAGATTCTCCCGATGGCCAGTCCGGGCCTGTTCATACCTAGGGACAATTTAGTATAACCAGTCCCCTATCCTCATGTTTTTGGGAGGTGAAAGGAAACCAGAGTACCTGGAGGAATCCCACAAAGACTGAGGGAGAATCAGTAACCTGAGCTCAGAATCAAATTGGAAACCCTAAAACTGTAGGTTGAAATACAACCCAATGCACCACTGCAGTGTTTAACCTTATTTTGTCATTTAAGCTAATACCTACAGTATCTCACAAAAGTGAGTACACCCCTCACATTTTTGTAAATATTTGATTATATCTTTTAATGTGACAACACTGAAGAAATGACACTTTGCTACAATGTAAAGTAGTGAGTGTACAGCTTGTATAACAGTGTAAATTTGCTGTCCCCTCAAAATAACTCAGCACACAGCCATTAATGTCTAAACCACTGGCAACAAAAGTGAGTACACCCCTAAGTGAAAATGTCCAAATTGGGCCCAATCAGCCATTTTCCCTCCCCGGTATCATGTGACTTGTTAGTGTTACAAGGTCTCAGGTGTGAATGGGGAGCAGGTGTGTTAAATTTGGTGTCATTGCTCTCACACTCCATCATACTGGTCACTGGAAGTTCAACATGGCACCTCATGGCAAAGAACTCTCTGAAGATCTGAAAAAAAGAATTGTTGCTCTACATAAAGATGGCCTAGGCTATAAGAAGATTGCCAGGACCCTGACACTGAGCTACAGCATGGTGGTCAAGACCATACAGCGGTTTAACAGGACAGGTTCCACTCAGAACAGGCCTCGCTATGGTCAACCAAAGAAGTTGAGTGCACGTGCTCAGCATCATATCCAGAGATTGTCTTTGAGAAATAGACGTACGAGTGCTGCCAGCATTGCTGCAGAGTTTGAAGGGGTGGGGGGTCAGACTGTCAGTGCTCAGACCATACGCCGCACACTGCATCAAATTGGTCTGCATGGCTGTCGTCCCAGAAGGAAGCCTCTTCTAAAGATGATGCACAAGAAAGCCCGCAAACAGTTTGCCGAAAACAAGCAGACTAAGGACATGGATTACTGGAACCATGTCCTGTGGTCTGATGAGACCAAGATAAATTTATTTGGTTCAGATGGTGTTAAGTGTGTGTGGCGGCAACCAGGTGAGGAGTACAAAGACAAGTGTGTCTTGCCTGCATGGTGGTGCGAGTGTCATGGTCTGGGGCTGCATGAGTGCTGCCGGCACTGGGGAGCTACAGTTCATTGAGGGAACCATGAATGACAACATGTACTGTGACATACTGAAGCAGAGCAGTCTCCCTTCGGAGAGTAGGAGTAGTGCCCTACTGCCGCAGGGCAGTATTCCAGCATGATAACGACCCCAAACTCACCTCCAAGATGACCACTGCCTTGCTAAAGAAGCTGAGGATGAAGGTGATGGACTAAACCCTATTGAGCATCTGTGGGGCATCCTCAAACGGAAGGTGGAGGAGCACAAGGTCTCTAACATCCACCAGCTCCGTGATGTCGTCATGGAGGAGTGGAAGAGGACTCCAGTGGCAACCTGTGAAGCTCTGGTGAACTCCATGCCCAAGAGGGTTAAGGCGGTGCTGGAAAATAATGGTGGCCACACAAAATATTGACACTTTGGGCCCAATTTGGACATTTTCACTTAGGGGTGTACTCACTTTTGTTGCCAGTGGTTTAGACATTAATGGCTGTGTGTTGAGTTATTTTGAGGGGACAGCAAATTTACACTGTTACACAAGCTGTACACTCACTACTTTACATTGTAGCAAAGTGTCATTTCTTCAGTGTTGTCACATGAAAAGATATAATCAAATATTTACAAAAATGTGAGGGGTGTACTCACTTTTGTGAGATACTGTACATACCCAGCAGTCTGTGATTCCAACTAAATTCCAGCTCTTGGTCATAATTCATGGTATCTCTCCATAGATCTGTTCACTCAGGTGGCCAGCTCTGCAGGAGTGTGTAACCCAAAACAGCTGGCACTGCTGCTACACACCACTATCCAGATACCATACCAGCTGGGTGAGGCTGCTGCTTTTGGAGGGAGTAATGTGGAACCAAGTATCCACAGTTGCTTTCAGCATGTGAGTCAGAAACAACAAGCCTATACATATTTGTTCTCGAGTGAGAGGTTTGTCTCAATTTTCTTGATCATTGCCACTCTAAAAACTGTCATTAAACATCTCGCACAAGTAAAAAGGTTCAAGGACTTGCACTTGATTTATAAGGGTATCTGTAATATAGTAAATCATAGATATATCATAAAAACAAGATGTGCTTACTGAACATCTCTTTCCAAAACTACAGGCATTGAGATGGAGTTGGTCTCTTCTTAGCTGTTATAATAACCTCTACTCTTCTGGGAAGTCTTTCCACAAGATTTTGGAGCATGGCTGTAGGGATTTGTGCTCATTCAGCCACAAAAACATTAGTGATGATTGACAATAAAGCCTAGCATGCAGTCTGTGTTCCAATTCGTCCCAAAGGTGTTCAGAGGGGTTGATGTCACGGCTCTGTACAGGCCACTCAATTTCTTGCACACTAATGTCAGCTGACCATGTTGTTATGGACCTTGATGTGTGCATAGGAGCATTGGCATGCTGGAACAAGTTTGGGCCCATCAGTTCCAGTGAAGGAAAATCATAATACAACAGGATACAAAGACATCCTATACGATTATGTGCTTCCAACTTTGTGGCAACAATTCGAGAAGGCCCAGTTATGGGTGTATTGGTCAGGTGTTCACAAACATTTGCCCATATAGTGTACTTTTTGGCATATAGTGTTTGCATTCACATGACACACAAAATATGTAATAAATGTATGTATAAAACTAGTCACCTCTTTTAACTGCCACTGAGTTGCCACATCTGCCATAACATAAATCCATTTTAGGTAATATTACAATAAATGAAATAGACACTGTTTATACCGCTTAACTCTACTGGCCTGCGCTAATGTATAAATATAATGTATTGATGAATAATAGTAGCAATGGGTCTGATGTCAAAAGGAAAGATTTGAATGATGAACAATACTCCATTTGGCAGCTCTGATAAATAACACATTAACCTCTTGCTGATGAAGTTCAGGAACATTACACTCTCTTGTCATAGATGAATATGCCACTAAAATGATAAATAACCTTCCAGAACATCCTTGATTATTTTTGTACCTCCATTTTCTCATAATGTAGTTTGTACTAAGTAGCTTCCCAAATGCTGGAGTGGAGTTGAACGAGTTATTTGGAGGTAACACACACCTTCTCTGGTACCTGTGAAGAAGCTCATCTTTTTACCTAGATGAATTATGCATCCTTATGGGATACAATTACATGCTGGCCTCACTTATTACTCTGCTAAGAACTGATTTTCATGGGCCAAATGTTCTACTAAAGTGTGCTTAAATTTGAAAAGTGAAAACTTTTCCTGCCAGCATCTTGGCACAGCATTGTTGCCTCACAGTTCCAGGGTCCCCAGTTAAACCCTGAGCTCAAGTTACTGTGCAGAGTTTTGCCAGTTCTCCTCATGTTCGCGTTGGATTCTTCTGGTTTTTTGGTATCCTCCTGCCTCCCAAAAAATGCATGCTGGTAGGTGGATTGACTATGAAACATTGTGCTAGGTGTAAATGAATGTGAGCATGATGAACTGTGATGAACTGATGTCTCATCCAGGGTGTATTCCCACCTCATACCCAGTGTTCCCAGGATACAGATCAACCACTACCCTGACCAAGATAAAGTGGTCACTAAAGATGAATGAATGAAAAACCAAAAAAACATTTTCCCTCATTGGGGGATAAATGAGTAATCACTCTTTATTGCTGTACTTTAGGTGGGTGACAAAGACACAGTTGAGCTGGAGGAGTTTGTGGAGTGGATGCATCTGGAGCCTCAGTCCATGGTCTGGCTGCCGGTGCTGCACAGATTGGCTGCAGCGGAGACTGCCAAGCACAAGGCCAAGTGTAATATCTGCAAAGAGTGCCCCATGGTGGGCTTTAGGTAAACTCATCAAAGAAGAACATCTGTAAACATCACTCTTTCATTTAGTTTGGATTACGTAATTAAAGCAATTACTAAGAAATATGAAATCTACAGTATATGTGAGTGCAACAGTGGATTAAAAATATGCTCGTTTCTCAGGTATCGCAGTCTGAAGCGTTTCAACTATGATGTGTGTCAAAGATGTTTTTTCACTGGAAGAACTACCAGAAGTCACAAATTAACCTATCCTATGGTGGAATACTGCACCCCTGTGAGCATCATATCTTCTCATGCTTTTACTATGCTATTATAAAAGCACTTAGAGTGCATGTTTATTTATTTTTAAATAATTACAAATACATTGTATTTCATCTAAAATGAGACCCTAACAGATTTGCCCATACAGTATCTCACAAAAGTGTTTTTGTAAATATTTGAATATATCTTTTCATGTGACAACACTGAAGAAATGACACTTTGCTACAATGTAAAGTAGTGAGTGTACAGCTTGTATAACAGTGTAAATTTGCTGTCACCTCAAAATAACTCAACACACAGCCATTAATGTCTAAACCGCTGGCAACAAAAGTGAGTACACCCCTAAGTGAAAATGTTCAAATTGGGCCCAAAGTGTCAATATTTTGTGTGGCCACCATTATTTTCCAGCACTGCCTTAACCCTCTTGGGCATGGAGTTCACCAGAGCTTCACAGGTTGCCACTGGAGTCCTCTTCCACTTCCACATGACGCCATCACGGAACTGGTGGATGTTAGAGACCTTGTGCTCCTCCACCTTCCGTTTGAGGATGCCCCACAGATGCTCAATAGGGTTTAGGTCTGGAGACATGCTTGGCCAGTCCATCACCTTCACCCTCAGCTTCTTTAGCAAGGCAGTGGTCGTTATCATGCTGAATACTGCCCTGCGGCCCAGTCTCCGAAGGGGGGGATCATGCTCTGCTTCAGTATGTCACAGTACATGTTGGCATTCATGGTTCCCTCAATGAACTGTAGCTCCCCAGTGCCGGCAGCACTCATGCAGCCCCAGACCATGACACTCCCACCACCATGCTTGACTGTAGGCAAGACACACTTGTCTTTGTACTCCTCACCTGGTGGCCGCCACACATGCTTGACACCATCTGAACCAAATAAGTTTATCTTGGTCTCATCAGACCACAGGACATGGTTCCAGTAATCCATGTCCTTAGTCTGCTTGTCTTCAGCAAACTGTTTGCGGGCTTTCTTGTGCATCATCTATAGAAGAGGCTTCCTTCTGGGACGACAGCCATGCAGACCAATTTGATGCAGTGTGCGGCGTATGGTCTGAGCACTGACCGGCTGACCCCCCATCCCTTCAACCTCTGCAGCAATGCTGGCAGCACTCATACATCTATTTCCCAAAGACAACCTCTGGATCTGACGCTGAACACGTGCACTCAACTTCTTTGGTCGACCATGGTGAGGCCTGTTCTGAGTGGAACCTGTCCTGTTAAACCGCTGTATGGTCTTGGCCACCGTGCTGCACCTCAGTGTCAGGGTCTTGGCAATCTTCTTATAGCCTAGGGCCTAAAAAAAGAATTATTGCTCTTCATAAAGATGGCCTAGGCCCTAGGCCATCTTTATGTAGAGCAACAGTTCTTTTTTCAGATCCTCAGAGAGTTCTTTGCCATGAGGTGCCATATTGAACTTCCAGTGACCAGTATGAGGGAGTGTGAGAGCGATGACACCAAATTTAACACACGTGCTCCCCATTCACACTTTTGACTTGTTAGTGTTACAAGGCCTCATGACACCGGGGAGGGAAAATGGCTAATTGGGCCCAATCTGGACATTTTCACTTAGGGGTGTACTCACTTTTGTTGCCAGCAGTTTAGGCATTAATGGCTGTGTGTTGAGTTATTTTGAGGGGACAGCAAATTTACACTGTTACACAAGCTGTACACTCACTACTTTACATTGTAGCAAAGTGTCATTTCTTCAGTGTTGTCACATGAAAAGATATAATCAAATATTCACAAAAATGTGAGGGGTGTACTCACTTTTGTGAGATACTATATATAAAATCTGACAGCAATATGACAACAAAAGGGAAATGAAATGTATGATGTTATATATTGAAATATAAAAGAGATACAGTGCCATTCACTAATATTGACACCCCTGGTAAATATGAGCAAAGAAGGCTACGAAAAATTGTCTTTATGGTTTAACCTTTTGATCATTTGTTAAAAATGTTTTTACAAAAATATTCTGCACTCATGGATATCAAACAGTTGCAAACACAACACAGGTTTATCAAAATAATATCTTTATTAAATATAGATGTGCAACAATTATTGCCACCCTTTGTCATACTTTGTGCCACCTCCCTTTCCCAAGATAACAGCTCCGAGTCTTCTGCTATAATGCCTGATGAGGTTGGAGAATACATGGCAAGGGATCTGACCATTCCTCCATACAGAATCTCTCCAGATCCTTCACATTTCGAGGTCCACACTGGTGGACTCTCCTCTTCAGTTCACCCCACAGGTTTTCTATTGGTTTCAAGTCAGGGGACTGGGATGGTCATGACAGGACCTTGATTTTGTGGTCAGTAAACCATTATTGTGTTGATTTTGATGTTTTTTTTTTGGATCACTGACCTACTGGAAGATCCAACCACGGCCCATTTTAAGCTTTCTGGCAGAGGCAGTCAGGTTTTCATTTAATATCTGTTGATATTTGATCGAGTCCATGATGCCATGGACCTGTGGGAATAAATTTAATACACAGGAAAACACGAGAGTAACAGAGTATGTAGTTTATTGAGAATCACTATCATACACATATTCTGGGGAGGGAATAGGTCTTGTAGGAGAATAATTTGTAGGTGAAAGGTCATATAATGTGTTTATAGCAAAGCTACTATCATCATCAGTGGAAAGAATGAACGGGCCCGACACAGAAGTTATGGGAAGAAGTTGAGTTTCAGTTTGAGTGGACGCTTGAACATAGGTCACCGATGGAATGAGAAGATAAGCGGGAGAATAAGGAAACCCTGAGGGTACAGGTGAAGAGCAGAGACGTTCCAAAAGAGCTGTAACGTCGACGGCCAAATAAGCCATCCGATGAAGTGTATATTCACCCAGGCCTGTGAGATTGAGCAGCCGAGAGAGAGAAAGTCCAGCTGCAGGTGGGTGTTGATCAGCAGGACGGAGATCAGAGAGAAAGGACAAATTAGAATAGTAGTGGTAACACTTAAAATATATTCACATAAATACATATAGAAGCACATGCAACGAATGTAGGAAACGGGTAACAATACATGACATGGAAAAAGCATAAAATTGAAAAAAACACACTCATACGATGTTTTGAGAAAAACGCACACACTCACAAAAATGTTTAAGAGAAACACATACACACACACACTCACAGAATGTCTAAGAAGCACCAAAAAACATATAAACAAACTTAGAATTAGAGAAGAAATATGTGTAACATTAAGCAATAATAAAAATATATCTCACCATAATGAAGAAGTGATGAAAATATCCAAATTGTTCAGGACCACGGGCGATGAGATGCGCACAGCTCGAGTACCGGAAGTGGGAATGGCATTAAGGGCCTTGGAAAATGTGTAAAATACCCAAAAGAAAAACATGAAGATAAGGGGATATCCAATGGCTGAAAATGTGTTTTAAGGGGATTTCAGAATGAGAAAAGTTTGTTCTAATGGTATTTTAAAATCCAATAAGTAGTTTTTAAGAGGAATCAGAAAAAGACGTTAATAAAGAATATTGGGATTACAAAAGAATGAGATAACTGGGCATAACCTAAAGATAAGACTGTATAAATAGGGCATTGAATCTGTGCTTAGATTCAGATCAATTTTGGGCAGTCTCAGGAGGGGATCTCATGTTGTTGTTTTTTGAACAATAAACTGGATTTTTGCTTCTCTCATCTATCTTGTTCGTGGCTTCATTCTGATCAGTAAATTGAGGATTATTGTTTGACTAAATAGAGGGAATTCAGCAACCTAGTCATTTTAGATACGACAGACCGATTCGAGAGAGAGCACATGGCATTTTGCCTATCAATCTTTTTGTGTTCTCTTATATTTTGGAAAGCCCCCCCCCCCCCCCCCCCAAAAAAAAAAAAAAGAGTCTAGAAGACAATTTCAATACCGTCCCATATGAAAATGTGTGAAAACACAATACAGCCGTGGGCCACCTTTATTTACAGATTGATGGTGTACAGTAAGTGATAAGAGTGAGAGAGCAGTATGTGGATTCTTGAGAGTGCACATTCTGCATCTCCATATTTTCTGCTGGCTTTCTCATGGTTGCACTTACTGCAATGTGGAGGTTGTGCCTCAGGTTTTGGCTTTGATGTCCACAGTGCTGAAGTGATGCTTTGGAGAAAGTGGTACTTCTGTGTTACTAAGTGTAAATGGAATAAATGACAATATTTCTCTCAGTAAATTCCTGTACATTTTTGTATAGGACATTTACTATGAAGACTCGGG
The DNA here is from genome assembly GCF_023375685.1 of Ictalurus furcatus. NCBI lineage: Eukaryota > Metazoa > Chordata > Actinopteri > Siluriformes > Ictaluridae > Ictalurus > Ictalurus furcatus. Next base: position 18,320,069 of record NC_071263.1, read on the forward strand.
TGCACAAACTTTTCATGTGGATTGAAAAGATGTTTGTTTATGAGCTACACTTTTTTATTACAGACCACCTCTGGGGAAGATGTGCGTGATTTCACCAAGGTGCTGAAAAACAAGTTTCGCTCTAAGAAATACTTCAGTAAACACCCACGTCTTGGATACCTGCCGGTCCAGACCATTGATCAGACGTGAGTATAAAGGACTTAATATCACACTAAGCATCGCACTATATATTGTTATATTACAGATACTGTCCCTTTATACATACAAATCACAGTTAAAGTGCAGCTCTGTTCATCTATTCAGCTGTCTATGTAGCTGAAATTATTCACTGTACTGCGTAATTATCATATGAGAGTAATCTGTTAATTCCTGTATCCCTTTTTGTAGAGGTGATTTCAACATGACAAATTATTTTTGCTATTTTTGCTGTGCTGAAAAAATAGCAGAAATAATTAATAATGTCAAAATCTTCATATATGCTGCTCAGCAGATACAGTGTGAAGGGCCTGATCAGTTCACGTCAGGATGATTCTTTAAAAAAAAAAAAAAATCATAGAGGCCTTTTTTTGTGTACTGAAATCAGGAGGAAAATCAGAGGAATCATTATTAATCACACGCTTTAACAGTCTGCAGTGATGAAATGCACCACCTGCACACTGGCCCAATTCTGCTCTCATCATCATGCATTTCTTTTACTGTCTATCCACTCAACATTCACTTTTTACATTTTTATTTTTATTTTTTTTATAAATCATGGAGCCCTAGTTAGAAACACAAAACCTGACAGAAACCCTGCTGCATCCCTGTGATTGTTATTTGCCTTTCTTTCTCATGTCTTTTCTCCAGTTTTTTACATGCAAACATCCTGAATCTTGCCTAATGATGTTTTTCTCCACCACTATTTCAGTTTTCCCGCATCTTAGTCTCTCGACGGATCAATATGAATGTGGATCTACACCCACAGCTATTTTATTTCCTCATATCATCTTGTGCTCATTAGTAGTTAGTAATGGAAAAAAACACCCATTATGAATCAGGTGCTAGAGAAGGATCAAATAGAAAATGTAATACCTAGTTGCACTGCATATCAATTTCAGTAATGTGCTGAAATCGTGCCACACTGAAATGCAATCAGTGTCCAATTATAGCCCTAAGCCATACTCGGGGGACGTGGAATCTAATCATGTACACTGATTACAGGACGTGGCTGTAATCAGAAAAGGAAAACTTGCCTGAAAGCATAATTTTTCAGGAGGCATTAATGTCTATATAAAGAAACACAATGGGCTCATTGTTTCTACAATCCTGTTGCATTAATTATTGAACCCTTAATTAAGCTTTTCAGAATTAGAACTAAAACATGAGGAAAAAAAATTATAGCTCGCATGACATGACCTAGGAGTTTTGTTATCAAATTTCTTTGAAATCACTGCCACTTTTTTCACCGAAAATAAATCTCCTCAATTACCTATTTGTTACTGACCTGGTTTAAGCCAGCCTAAACGACGAGTGAATCTGTTGACACGTTGTGAGTACCAAAACATTTGTGAGCAGGAAGACTGTGACTCATTCCTCATCGATTCTGCTCATGGTTAATGACATGCCAGTCTGGTGCTCACTGTCACACTGCTGAGTGCAAACTGAATCTCTAATGTGTCAGTGATACATGATGAAATCTCCATACTTTCTCTGTACAAGATCTCGTAGATTATGAACTCGAATTATAAAGTAGGACAACAATCTTCTGTTTTTATTATATTGAACTATAAATAACATTTTAATCATCTTTAAAAGATGTTACTCATCATCTAAAACCATAACCCAGTTTGTGTGTAAAAGCTATCCCTTTAGAAGTTTAATTAACTTTCACAGCTTCCAGGCAGGAAGAGTATTTTTCTCTTTGTTGGTATTAGCTGATGACTGTGTGCATTATTTAATTGTACTTTTAATTTGACTTGGACTTTTGAAAAGGGCACTGAAGTCTGAAGCTACCATTTTGTTTCTCTCAAAACAGTCATAACTCCGAACAGAACTGCTGTCACTGTATCTTTCTGTTTTGCATCTACAGGAGTGAAGAATACACATGCAGCCAAATGTCCCTGCAGTCCCCTCAGAGAACACCGTGTGTGCAGCAGGACATGGATATATGCGGGATCAGGAACACACCAGACAGATAACTTTTCAGGAAGATGTGACAAGCAAGTACCCTGTCACTGCATTTATTTGACTACAAAATAATGCTGGCACCCGACGACTTCAAGAATCTTGAATCTGTAAATATTATTTACAGCATTAGGATATATCCAGCTCCAGATTTGGCATCCGATGATGATTTCGGATGTGACTTTGAGGTAAAGATACACGGCAGATCCTTCTGAACAAAGCCGAATAAACTCTAGACCTTTTCTTTTGTCTGTTTAGATTCTGTGATGTTGTCTGTGTTCATGCTGCCTCTTTATGTGCATGAACTCTTATTATGATGTCAAACATCTCACCAAAACATTTTGATGTATATCCTGTTCCAGTGGGTTTTAATTTTTATTTTATTCAGTTTCAGTCTGTTAGTAATGCATTTTGAATTTGTTGATTTAATTTGTTATAGTAATGCAGATTTAAGTATTAGTGACTAGGATGTTACTCTGAATGTGATCTACAATAAACACATTGTGTCTTTTAAACCCTATTCTACCTGTCCAGCTGACTGGAGCTTAGATGTTGTGATTTGTTTGCTTTTAGCAAGAGTCCGCTTACTAATGTTTGTATTTGACAGCACAACATAACACAATCACTGTACACACACACACACACACACACACACACACACACACACACACACACACACACACACACACACACACACACACACACACACACACATATTAATCTGCATACTGGACCTGTTTATGAATGTCATGCAGTTCAAAAGTTACAACTCCATACTTTTATGCTTTTTGATGAAAGGGAAAAGTTCTTTTTCAAAATTACATTTTGTCACTGAACTTGTTAATCATTAATGAGGCATATTCTTCTGTGATTTGTTTGTGAGTCTATAATATAGTCTTTATAATTATACCCGCTTCCTTGAGTGATTACCTAATTTTGTTTCCCCTTTGCCTGGTGACAGACACTCTCATTATACTATGAAATAAAAGTCCATTAATTTTTTACAGGTTTTAAAATATCAAGCAAGTCTTTTACAGCCACCATCTCTGCCATCATTTGGAAAATCTAAGTTTAAGAATATTTCATCCTTCAACCAGGGCAAGATTTATTGCATTTCTACCTAAACAGCTAGTCTAAACTCAACCTGTCTGAATGTGCTCCATCGGCCAGACATTTTACTGACACACATTTTTATTTAAAATATTAATAAATAAAATAATGTAAAATCTATTCATCCATTTTCCATACTGCTTATCCTACACAGGGTAACGGGAAGCCTCGTGCCTATCCCAGAGAACTTGGGGCACAAGGCAGGAGAAACCTGGATGACGTGCCAACCCATCGCAGAGCACAATCACACACACACACACCCATTCACATATTATGGACAATTTAGAGATGCCAATCAGACTACAATGCATGTGTTAAGACTGGAGGAGGAAACCAGAGAATCCAGGGGAGAACATGCAAACTCCACGCACACAGAGCAGTGGCGGGAACTGAACCCCCAACCCCCGAGGTGCAAATGGCAAATGTGCCCCGCATAATGTAAAATGAATTCTAAAATGATTTGAATTGTATAAAATGTATATAAAATAATATACAAATAAGAAATAGTCAAAACATCATGTTTACACATAAAATTGTCATACATCGTCAGTTAGAGTTCAGAGTTAGAAGGGCCAAAAAGCTTTTTTTTTTAAGTTTGCTGAGGTTAGTATTTATTAACTCAGCGGTCATTTGGAGGATATGTTGTTGGACTGATGCTGAATAAGAAAGCCAGCGGTTTCTCAGTGTCAAAGAGAAAAATATTTCTCATCTTAAGCAGTGGAATGACTCACAATCCTCATGCTTGTTTAAAGGAAATCCAATTAGAAAATGTATATTGTGTTTATAATCCAAGCAAGCTCTGACACATGATGCGCCACAAACTAATTTTAGTGAGTCACCTGAGCAGATGAAATTGCAAGGGCTCATCATGCATCACGTATTCGGTTAGCCTGTCCAACGGATTAATCAATCTATTGACGACTAACAGTCTAAATATCATATTTAGCCCTAGCACTGTCAAAGAGTTTTGAAAAAAGTTTTGAAGCTATATCAAGCAGAATGCCCTTTTCAGACAGAAGAAGGCTTATTACAGCTGAGTAATGTTATTCCAAGTAAGAGACCCTGACCTTTTCTCTATTTATTTTTTAAAAATTCAATCCTATTTCTGAAGAACATATAATAAAGGAGTTGTATTCAGAATTTGAGAGCCCCATGGCAACCCTTAAAATGTTCCAAGTTCATGCCTCATCAATTAAGAGTTTAATTATGTAACCTGATATTAATAGATGCACACTGGCCCACTGCTCTCCTTGACATTCTGCTCAATACAGCGTTGTGTACATGAAGCAAAAGCCTTCTGTTTATTGTGGAGGTCACACAGCAGTTTGAAAGGCCAAATACCTGCATACTATATTGATTTCTCAGTTTTGTCATTGCTGATTTAACTCCTGAAGGCCTTGTTAACTAGATTGCGAGTTAGATTATAAAGTGCGAAAATGAATCAAAAACAGCTACTGCCACCTAGTGGTGATAAAGAAACACTGCTTTTATGTATTATCCTGCAGTATTCACACAGTATTTTCTCAAACCTGAGTGTTCGTCACGTGACTGCCAAACTCTTACCCTTAATCTTAATTTTACTCGGCTAAATAGTTTTTAACTAGACACTACCCTTCTTTAACACCCTTGATGTTGAGGACCCTAACCATGCCACTCAAAAGTTTTCACACCCTACAGTATATTAACAATTTTCATTAGACTTTAAGTACTGGGCTCGTTTTAAATACTCTAAAATCAATAATTAATAGGTATAAGTAAATTGAGAAATGTTTTTGTTTTTGAACAGAAAGTTTTTGAATACAAACACCCAATCTAATGTAGGCCATAGGCTTGATAGCTTGAATTAAGTACTTTAGCTCATAACATAGATTATTATAGATTAGACAACTTCTTACAGTTGATATTAACAGTTTTCCCACTTAAATAAACCTGGAATCAGCACCACTGTTATGCATTTAATAAGTGTATTCAAAAAACGTTTTACATGATACACAAAAATAAAAGCTGTTATTTCCACCAATAATCATCACATGCATAAGGAGTTAGAAATGATCAGATGATCTCCATAAAAGTGCAGCCAATTTGCTATCGGATTATCACGTCAATGTTCAATATAATGCTAGAAAATGTTTTGTCCATACCAAAAATAATCAATACCCAAAATTTAAGACAAAAATGCTAAACCATGCAAATCTATTGGCAACCAATCTGAATTCTTGTTTTAACACACAATTGGCTTCAAAATGTGCACACTTCAACTATTTCATTAAAAAAAAGCTTATAAATAGGGATGTCAAACAAAATGTTTCAATGTTTATATTGCTCAATAATGTTTCAATATTTTCAACTGTTCAATATCAAATTCCTCAGACTGATGTTATCAGCCTCCTCAAATCAAAACCAATCAAGTGAAAACATTCTTTCTACCAAAATATACCAGTTTTCTTCATATTTAATACTGACACCCCAGTAACTGTAAAGCCCCTCTTGCCTTATGCACTGGACATTAAATATGCAAGTACAGTTATGACTTCACATCATGTTTCTTTCTTTAAGCTGTTCATTCTTGTTCACTTTTTCAGCTTTAGAACCCTGAGAGACATTAGAGGAACGCTTGGAAATGTGTTGATCATGTGTGTTTAGTGATTTGTCCGATAAATAACCTTTTTACTAACTGAATAGCAGACGTTTTAGACCTGTCCAGCAGGCTTTCATTACGGCTCATTTTGTCAAAAAAAAAAAAAATAGAGATGCAGGCCACTTTAATAGGAACACCTGTACAGTCCTGAAATTATCCGATCAGCCAACTGTGTGGCAGCGGTGTAATGCATAAAATCATGCAGATACATGTCACTAGACTCAGTTCATGTTCACATCAAACATCAGAACTGGGGGAAAAAATGTGATCTCCATGCCTTTGACCATGGCATTGTTGCTGGTGTCAGACAGGCTGGTCCGAGTATTTCAATATTTCACATCTTCTGAATTTTTTTTTTAGCACAACAGTCCCTCGTGTTTTCACAGAACAGTGCAGAAAATAACCCAAAAACATCTTCAGTGGTCAAATCTTGGTCCTGTCTCTGCATGATTCTATGCACTGTACTTCCGCAACCTGATTTGTTTAATGCATAATTGCATGAGTGTGCAGGTGTTTCTAATAAAGTGGAGTGTGAGTGTATATACACTGCTTTATGCAAAACATTAGTGTACATTTATAACCACAGTGAACAATGACACTAATGACTTAGCATCAAAACATTACAAGTTTTAGTGACAGTCGATTAGATTTTTCCAAAGTAAACTTCAATGTTCTTTTGTAAAGTGCTACATATTGTATATCTAAAAACCAAAAACTGTTTTGTTAAACTGTCTGTAGTTACAAACATGCTGAAACCAAATGATAACAGGATTACATTCCTAAATCAATTATTTTTGATCACCATTTATCTTTGCACTGTGTTTCTGTCCTAAAGGGACATGCCTGTAAGCAAAGATGCATTAAAACAGACCTAAAAATATACGTTTTGTCCTTCTGTACAAGTGAATATAAAATAACAATAATAAACCCAGCATGTTTTATTAGAAAATTCAATGCAAATAAGTATGCACGTACTTAATTTACTTCCTATGATACTACACAGTAACAAAATCTAACCCCAGTATTGTAAAATGAAAACTTTCCACTCATCTGTCACACTGAAAACCATTACAGCAGAACACTTCTTTTCTTTTATGCTCGGCCTATAAGACTGGCCTGAGCATGGAGCACACTGAGCGACCTTCTTTAGTCAGTTCTCTGGTGTGACTCATGCATGGCAGAGGGATGGCCTCCTCTCGACGGTCCACCGTGTTGAACTTGCACGTCTTTAGGTGGTCAGCCATACTGGAAATGTTGGCAAATTTCCACTCATTCACTGTTCCAAAGGCTGTGCTAAATCTCCATACCTAAGCTCCACATGCAGAGGGAAAACACTTTATTAGTCTTGTGTTATACAAGAATAATCCTACTTAGAAATTATAACATGAATTTTACTTTCTCAGACTATTATACAGAGTGTCCCAAAAGTCTCCATATATAGAGAAAATTAACAAAATGACTTCCAAAAGTTTTCATACTTAGTTTATATTAGATTTTTTTTTCCAGATAGCCTTTAAGAATGCCTTTGACAAAAGAACATACTAAAATCGTTCTCATGGCTGGATCAGGAAACTGTCGCAAGGTTGAGACGGACTTTAACATGAAACATGGCAAGTACATCACACACAACACCACTGCCAAACTTATAAACACATTCAAAAAGACTGGGAATGTTGCAGACCAACCAAGAAGTGGACGTCCACAAACATCCACTGTCGAAGGCACAACCAACCTGGTGCTGGCATAAATAGTCCCCTATGTGTGGAGACTTTTGGGACACCCTGTATTTATATATGTATATAAAAATAACTTGCCTTGTCATGAATCTGCCATGAGAAAGATCCATCTGTACGTCTTGTCTTCGCCCAAAGCAAGACCACCATACCACGCGATTTTAGCAGACTAGCACAAACGTCCCTCATGGTACTGGACACTCTGGACAGCTGGCACAAACTAAAACCATCCAAAAAGCTTGCAACATGCTGCAATATCTCAAAGGGTAAGCTGGTGAGATGGTCACAGTGGGAAAGATTGTGGCGCTGAACTTTATCTGGACGTTCAGCTAAGTCAGACTGCACACCAAACGAGCCCAGGTACCGGTCGTGAATAATTCTAGAACCCTGCACAGAGGGGCAGAACCTCCTCTGGGAGTACGTGCAACCATAGAATGCCAAAGGGCACCGGTGCTCCATCCAGCCATTGAGCCCAGCATGGATGTCCCCATGGACGTTTTTAAAATGGGAGGAGAACTCATCCCTGCGAAACAGTTGCCCACACACAAATGTGAACATAGAGCGTTGCTTGGTCTGGTAACGAGCAACACACTCCAGCACCAGGTCCAGTCTGAGTGTGTGGAATGGGCTGGGGTTGGACAGCTGAGGGCTGGCATGATCACAGGCAGATGCTGAGGCGATGTCACCCACCATGGTGCTGGTGGCCAGTATAGCAGAGGGAAAGGAAAAAGTCTGTGTGCCAAAGTCAATTCGATACCCATCCACAAAACGGCTGTCCGAAATGCCTCTACCTCCTGGAGAGTCACCGAGACAGAAGAGCAAGGCAGCAGTGATCAAGTCGATGCCATGAAGGCATATTGGATCGTCCACAACCTCTAGGTCAGAAGTGTCCACTGCCTTATCTTCCATCTTAGCCCGGAAAAAATACGGACTGGACAGAACATTCTTCCGCCCGTTACATGTAAACACACTCATACCTCTAAGCATTTGAAGGTTCTGCAACTTGCGCTCCAGCCACCGGTCCTCAATTTCAACAGGCAGTTGGTGTAAAACATTGTTCTGTACTAAATCAGGCAGAGGTATGGGTGGAGGTAGCGGGAACTGGGGTGAATGGGCCATCTCTGCTTGCCGTGCTACAGTGGGCATGGAATGATAAGGCATCATTGGCCTGACATCTGCAAAGCGGTTGAAATTTACCACAGGTCTCTCCACATGCATTTCAAGTCTGAAATGATTTTGATTATCCTCTACATTGAAAAATCCATGTCCATCAACATTCACATTGCCATTTATTTCCTCCTCTTCATCAGAAGGCTCATCAAGTGCACTTTGCTCCCTCCTCTCACTCTCATCTTCATCAAAATCAACTGGGAAAGCACAGTCGACTCCACCTACAGCTCCCAACTCACACTCTGAATCTGTGTCACTTTCCCTCATTAGCTCAATTTGATCTTCTTTTGAACAATGATCCCCGTTTTTACCACTGTGACAAGCCCCGTTGTTGTCTACATTCTTACCACTGAGATTTTCCATGATCAGGTCAATACCTTTGTTTGCACTGCTGAGAATGTCCAAAGCTGCTGCTAAATTTCTGCTGGTTTCCACTGACGCCTTGTAAAGTTCATCGTATGTCTCCCCATCCATTTCAATTAGTCCATTCTTCAAGTCTACTTCTTCTATACTAGAGTTTAACCTTTCATTTTCCTCATTTTGTTCAGCCACTGTTTTTGCCACAGTGGTAGTCACTTTGAGAGACTCGAGTAACATCCGCTGATCTTGTAGGGCCAACGCCATATCTAGCTGTTCAACATCATAAACTTCCTTGCTCAAGTTTTCGTAGGATTTACGATCAGCATAGCTAACAGGCCATCTGTTCCATTCCATGGTGCAGCAAACAACACTGGCTGGACATATTCCCAGGTGCTGTGCCATTTTCATTCGGGCAATAGTGAAGGGGCATCCAAAACCACTATTTAGGCAAGGCACTCTTTCATATGGACATAGCAAACGGTGCTCATCTGCTTTGCACGAGTGGAAAACTGCCCCACACACAAGAGGACAGCCCATGAGGTCACACGAAACACCAGTCTCTAATCTTACCATGCATCTTCTGTTCACACAATTCTGGCAATGAATGTGTAACTCCTCCATTACATATATTAACTATAGCAAGAGGTTTTCAGTACAGCTTTGCCTCAGGATCTACCTGCAAAGAGGAGATAAAGAGAACCTGAATAAGAACAAGTCACGAAATATTGAGTTGACTTTATTCATGTTTAAAGTTCCTTCTGATCTATAAGATGAATGGATAGCTAGCTAGAATTCCTCTAGTATGCTGCAGCCTATGTTTACTGAAGGTCTGTGTGATACCATTTCACAACAGCAACACCTCTTAGGTTGCACAGTCACATTGCCTCTTGCACAGTGGAAACATGACCTTTTATTTCCAAACACACTGTTATAGAAGGGCAGCTACAGCTTTCAATGAAAAACACTCACCTCCCTATACGTGAGGCTGCATAACAGTGCTTTTCCACCAGACAGTGTGGCACGGCATGGATCACCCATAAGCTGAATCTGATTACGTTCATAACTGAGATACCACGCAAATTAGAGCACTGACTGATCAATGTGCCAAAGGTTTAAGAGCCCGAAAGCAGAAAAAAAAATTACGCAGGGGATTTCCCTTATTAACTGATTAATTAACAAACTAATAAAATAATTTTTTTATTTCTTAGTTTTCTTATCACTACGTAGCTTGATCTTATGATCCAAGTAAAATCTGTCATCGATATCCCAAGTAGCTTCATAGGCACTTAATTCGAAGAGCCGAGCGCCCTTCCTAGTATTGATTAGTCTTCCTAGAGTGATTGTTTTGTGCAAGATAAGTGTGTATTTCTTTCAAGTAGTTACCAACAGTTACAAGTTTATACTTCTAGTTGTGCTTTTATAATTTTATGATACATCATGTTGGACAATCTGGGAGGATTGGAAAACCTCTCGTTATTCCGACTGGAATGTTGTTGACTAGATCAAAAAGGGTGGTTGTAGTTTTGTCTAACATTAGTTCTATTTGCATGTAGCTATGTTTGTATTAAACATCTCTATTAAATCTTTAACAGAACTGAAGCAGGTGGTGTGATTTATCAGCTGTAATTCATTCTTTATTTTCTAGGACACCCGGCATGTTTATGTAGTCAGTTGCCTCACTACCAGGTTTGGTTGAAGAAAAAAATAAAACAAAATAAAGGCTGTCACAAAGCACTCAAAATTCTGATTAATAATTCCCACTCAGAGGTCAATGGTTTTCCTCTGTGTCTATGATTATTCCCCATATGATATGAATGCAGGATTCTAACCTTGCTAACAAACTCTAAAAGGCTTTAACAGTTATTTACACAAAATTATTTACTTGAAATCCTTTACCAACTTAATCTGGACATGAAGGGTGTCTTACCGAACTCAGAACATAGAGGCTTAACCGGCCCCATGACTCGTGGCATGTTTTACCCCATAATCCCAATTTTGGGAAACTTGCTTCAGACCCACAAGCATCCATACTTTATAACTTTATATTGTAACTTACACTCTTTTAAACTAATACGCAACCGTGTCCCAAATCTATTAAGATAAAAGCCTAGTGATATCTTAACCATTATTAATTCACTCGCCATGAATCAAATCACTTTTTTTTTGTCCTGAATATAAACAAACTTCAATTTGTGTACAGTTTCCTAAATGCAGCTGGAACTTAGACATCTCCCTTCTTATGTTTTATTCCAGTCTGAATAATCACAGAGCAGGTATTCACACAGCTTTGTGCTGGAGATGTATTTGTTCCACATCTTGTCTCTCAACACAACATGTGACTGCAGCAGTGGATAAACATTGCGAAACTTACTGCTCGGGAACACGTCGGTTCAGGCGGCTTTATTTCGACACCAAAATTATATTCAGGTTGCTTTAACCAAAATGTCACCGGTTATTCTATAAACCCTGAGAGTTTTCATCTGACCTGTTACACAGTAAAACCAAACACAAGCTCATGTCAGCATGCGAGTTAAACCACTGACTGACTAAGCAAATTATGCATCTAGCCAGCTGCTGTCTATCTGCGTTGTACCAATACACTGCAATAAACAGTCATTAAAGCCAGTTATGTCTTTATTCGTACATGATTTAACCGTTAACACGACACATTATCTCCGGTATTATTAATTACATAGGAGTTATTATCCAGAAAGACCGCAGCCAACGCTACCCATGCTAACTAATTTTAGCACAGAAGTCTGTTTATATAAAGCACTTGTGACATTCAATAAGCAAGACAGCTAGCCAATATACCAGCGGAGCGCCACGTACAGACAATAGAAACTCTTATCATTTAGATATCATTTTGATACTAATGTTGTTCGGTAAAATCATTATGCCATCATGGTCTCATGGAGATCTTAGCCGGTGCTTGCTAACAGGCACTGAGAGGACTAGCAGCCTGGCCATTTCCTCAACAACATGCGGCTAACAGCGTTAGCTAGCTAACAAGTTAGTCAGACAAAATGAGTTAGTGTTCAAGTAATGTTACTTACCGCGACAGGATGGCAGACGTACTTTTAATTAATGACTATGAAGTTCAAAACACTTTTATAATTACACAAAACGAAAAAGTATTATTTACAGTTTACTACTTTTGTCTGTCTCTTCTCGTGTTTATTTACACTGACCGGTTGATACTTTAAAACTATTGAATATGTATATATGGGCGGGGTTTGTGTCGCTGGTGCACCGCCCCCAGACGAAGCTCTGCCTCGGCAAAGCAACACGCGTTTTTAATGAGTCAGTACACCTGTTGTGGACATCAACAAACTGCCACAAGCCTCAGAATAAACATTATAATAGCCCGATTTTTTTTTTTTTTAACCAAATGTTGTGAAATTCCATTTCAACGGCAGTGTTAGTGACTGCAGGGTAGTGGAGGTGGAGAATGAGATTTAATATAAGGGAAAAGAGTTAGTAACCCAGGGACTGAATTTACATTCCAGAATTTATAGCATAAATTAAATATAGAGTGTCATAAACAAACAAACAAACAGAAAAATAAATAAAACACAAACAAATAAGTATATGAAAGTTCTTGTATTTTAAATTTCATTTCCCTAGCCATACTTGACAGCAAATAAAAGCAACAGATTAAAGAACAATAAAAATAAATGCACATCTAAAACAAAGCCTTTTCAATGAAACATATATACTGTATATACTAAACCTATTTATGTAGTTCATTAAAACAACATTCTATAACTCTAATGCTCACTGTACAGAATACATATTTAATTTTGAGTCTGTGTGCATGTGTAAGAGAGGTATTTCCTTGTGGACCCAAGCTTAGCTGGCCACTTCTGAGATGTGGTGGATGTTGGACAGGGTGAGTTGGGCCTCTTGGGTAGGATAAGACTGTCTGCTTTTGAGCCATAGCCTCCCAAACACACCAGTGATGAGCAGCAGGACCACCAACAGACCTCCAAGCACAAAGGTTTCCACTGGGGGCACACTTACATCTAGAGCAGAGTTGTTTGTCATTGGATACAGTAGGAAGGTACTGTCTTAGTGATCAAAATCACATGCACCTTTATGGAACTGTAAACACTGAAGTGCAGATAAAACTTACTCAGAATGCTTTTGTCAGAGTGAACCTCACGTCTTTTTATTGGTCCATAGGACACAGTGTGGGACAGAGCAACGTCTCTGCGTGTGCGTGCTGATGCATCCTCAGTGGAGCAGTTCTGTGGTATCACCATATAAGAGAAAAAAGGAGAAAAATTATGTGTTAATGGTGTGATTTCAGTTGGCTTGCATATAAAGCTGGTTTAATTTGTAAATTCTTGTTAATTTAAGCTACTACTACAAATTGCACATTTGAAATAGCTTTTGTAGTGTTTGTGAAGGTAGAACATGTGATTTGAGAGTGGCATAAAGAGTGGGATCTCACAGGCCGGCATGCTCCTGCACTGCTGTGGCAGATCTGGACGTTACAGTGGAGGAAGATGTCTCTGTAGGAGCTGCCTACAAACTTAAACATTTGGATCCTGAATAGAGCTTCTGGGCCTCGTCCATTCTTCATCACAGCCAGAGTCTGGTAATTGGTCAGCACTGGACAGCTAAGGACAAAAAAAAAAAAAAAAAAGACTCCATGTGCATTTTATTCTTTTTTATGAGAAAAAGTAATGGCTTTACTCAGTAATATATACCGTGAGCTGTATATTATAATAGTATTATATACTGACATAATGCATACAAACATATGGCCTAAGAGACAGTTTATCTTGGCAGATGTCAATGGCAGCATATTTTAAGTTGTGAAGGAACAGAAATCAGAATTAGGCAGGCACAGCTGTTGTGGTGAAATGAGTACTGCCCAATGCTGCAGTCACAGGAACATGAGTCATACATGTTGTTTTGTTATCAGCTCCCTTTGCAACAGGTCTTCTGACCAAAACAAAACAGGTCAGAAAAGACACGTTACATATGTACACAAACCTGTCCTTGATGAAAGTATACTGAATGTTGCTGTATGGATCATGGTACGGTGTGGCCCAGCATCTCTCCACTCGGAGCATGAGATTAGCTGGTATCTGTATGGTGAGATTCCAAACAGTCCTGTCAATAACTTATTGAGCAAACACTGTTCCAAGCAGTCATCAGATTTCCCACAAGGCTGAGAGTAAACAAGAGTATCAGCCAAGGGTCTGGTAAAGTAAACATGGAATCACTGGATTCAGATTTGCTCACGTGAGATGACTTATTGAATGAATTAGTCTAATCTACAAGGAACATTGTATTGAGTCAGACATTCATTTAGCGATTTGTGATTTAATTAGACGCTAACAAGGTTTTAAATATTTAAGAAATTAAAGTTTGAGGCAACTACAATAGACAAAAAATTCCTTAAATATTTAAGATGTTACGTGTAAGGTATCTACATAGGACAAGGCAGAAAGTCTTTAACAGGGACATATGTCTGTGATAAACAATGGCCAACTTTCACTAAATCACAGACAGTGTTGTATTACCCAGACAATTACACTGAAGTGGGGAAAAGGAGGCTTATCATTATTCATACAACTGCAATGCAATATTCAACAGAAAAGCTCATTTGAAGTGGGTCCCAGGTGCCACAAAAAAGAAAGAAATCGAATAGCCGAAGATTCACAATAGCTTATAATTTACTACAAGACATCCATCTTATTTTTATACAAACCATGAAAACCTTTACATAGATGTTATCATCAAGCATTAGAGAGGGAACAGTGGTCCATTTGTCCTCAAAGTCCTCATCTTTATAAAGCATCATGGACACTGAGAAATTTCCATCTTCTGTGTCCAGAGTGATTGTCCTACAGATAAGAGAATGTTAAAAGGCCTCCTGAAGGACGCTGAAGGACACTCAGTGGATATTGTCATAAACACTTCAGATAATCCTCATAGTTACCATTGGTTACTTCTTTTGTTCAGCAAGAAAAACAAGTAAACGAGTCTAAATTTCAATGCCATTTAAGCCTAAACAAATAGCAATAATTAAATATTTATTATTTATTATATGCATGCTATGGTCTGGATACGAGGAGCTTCAGACGGAATAGACAACATTGTTTGCATGATTGTGTCCTTAAAGAATTCACCTGATGTCCACGCGGATCATATTTTCTCTGTTAGGCTGCTGGACCATGTAGTTTGCTGGGTAGCGACATCCAAATGTAATGTTGACATAGCTTCTAGTAATGATGTCTGTTTCATTATTGTGAATGGTGTTGGTGAGCATGATGTAAGTCTCATCCGATGCCTAGAAAAACAAAAACAAAACAAAACATCACATCACATACACAAACAGTAAAATATAGTTAGGATTCAGTCCATTTATATAGATAGTTGTAAGAAGAGTGAGAAATAAAAGGAAGCAGCCTTTTTTCTACTGAAAAGGAAAGACTAATCTCCTCCCCTGTCCAGTAGTTTTATTGCGTGTCTGTAAACTATTCCTTCACCATAACAACAAACCCTCCCATCTAATTCCTACTTTTCAGGGAATGTAATAGCTTTGTTGGTATTTGTTTTAGATTAATATTGTTGGTAGACTGACTAATGAGAAGTTTTGCTCTTATTTGCAAACCTGTAAACAGATTTTATGTATATGTGTTTTGGTACAAAAGTAAAAGGTTTTTCACGTTAATGTCTCATCCAATAATTTCTAATGTCATACCACTTTCCAGTAACAGTATGAGAAAAAGCCTTCTAAGCTGAACACTGCTCCTCTCCATCACACACACACACACACACACACACACACACACACACACACACACAAGACTACGTAAACCTTTTGCTGGCTTTACAATTCGGATTGAGCCTCTCAATGATACTCATACTCTCAAGTGCAGATTTATATCCTGCCACGGTGAAACCCATCCTCCAGGTAATGTTACAACTGTATGAGATGGTCTAGGGGAGGAATAAAAGAGGGAGTACAAAGTGTGACACTGAATTATGGTCAGCCTATTCACTGCTGTTGAAAACACAGTCATCATTTACATATAAATCAAGGTAATTTAAAGCAGAATGGCTACTAGCCCTCCCCTTCAAGCTCTGAAAGCACTCTAGCCATCCAGTCTGAAGGGAAAGAAGCAACACTTGCTCATTCCCCCTCTGCATATTATGAAACAATTAGTCCAGGGAAAACAAAGCCACCATATTAGCATATGATACACGTGCATTAATTAGGATTTTATGTTTTGCTTCTCAAAATATATTATTTTCTTCTCTAAATTACAATATTTGTCACAAATAATGCAAAGAACTGAACATGAGATAACAGCAACAATCAAATGCACCATACTAATCAACAAACTCAAAGGAAGAAACAACATTTATAACTGAACTAAATGAATAGTATTGTTCCAAATTCAAAAGACCCTATCTGCAGTATCTACACTTTTACAAATGTATTGAAAATATAGCTCTTTCACAGCTTTCCTTTAGAAAGGAAAGAAACTTCCTTGATCTTTGATTATAAAGAATAAATGATACATTGACTGAGAGCTTACCATGATGGTGCCACAATCGGTAAGATTAGTCTTGATAGTGAAGACATAGTCATCCCCAACCTCAGTGCCACGACACTCTGGGTCATTTAGATGCAAATCCCAAATCTGGATTAGGAAGAAAACATGGTTTTAATATCCACCACACATAAGGAATGAAATTGACTACAACTATTAAAACACATTAATATATTATTTGAGGAGGTACATACGTACATAAACAGGGGGGTCCTTGCTGAGAAAAAAAGCACTTGGAATGGTCACTTGTATCTGCTCATTGGTACATATGACAGTTTCATTAAGCTCTATTTGTGGGGAAAAAGTTCATTTAGTACTGCAACAGGTGCATGTTCATTATTCACGGAGTTCCCCTTATTTTATTTACTTTGCATGTGTTATATATGCATTTGTTGAAGTGGTCATTACAAATAAGACATAATCTGGAATTTGGTTTACAACTATAAGTGCATTTCTAATCTGGAACTGGAAAGTCTAAGGATTAATCTGTGACCTACAAACTCACCCCATTATCTAACTTTCATTATATAAAACTGAATTACTTTGCAAAAATATTCAATATGAGCACTTAAATGATTCAGATTTAGTTTGTAAAAAAAAAAAAAAAGCAATCTCACCCTCTTCCTCGAGATGCACATCTGGGATTAGCATCCAAATTGTGAGGAGACACCAGATTGTCAGTGAAGCAGGTGTCATTTTTAAAGAATTTACTCAATTTGCCTTCTTTACAGGTACACTTTGACACCAAATCTCAGTTTTCCCTAAATTTGTGAATCGTCTAACCTATTCACCCTAAACCAGCTGCAGATGTTGCGCTTGCACTAAACCCAGCCCTCGAAAAACAGCTCTAATGAAGTAGGAGCCTCCCTCTGCTCTTAAAAACACCAGCTTGAATTGATGTCCACACCAACAATGAGATTCCACACATGAATAGGGCATGCTGAGGGGAATCCAAGGTAACACAGACCATGTAGATTTAGGGCCATAAGACTGAAAATACTCCTGACAGACCACTTAGCAGACACCTTACAACCATGTCCCAAACCACTGGCCAATAAGGAGTCTGTTCATAATATAAAGAGAATGGAGAGTTGCAGGGTGGTATCCCGTTTTGCCTCACGCTTTTGTCTGCAAGGTTTTTAAAGGACATGACTAAAGTTTTACTGTTTCAGGAATCCCACTCTTTTGCATGAAAAGAAGTCCTGTCATTAAGTCAAGGGCAGTTCACTGCCACATTGGCTGAGGAGCTGGTGACCGTAAAATCACACAGACAGACAGAATGTGGCACGACCAGTAATTCTATCAAAGTAAAACAAACACTGCTAGAAACTACATGAGTTTGTACTCCTTGAAACATGATAAATCACATCATTCCACTACATAAAGCAACAATCCTGGACACAAGACTGAGAGCAGGAGGGAGGGAGGGGTAGTAGTTTATCTTACCGACATTCAGTTTAGAGATGCTTCTAATAATGTTAACTTATGGTCAGGCATTTTTCTTTAAGAGATGTGATTAATGTATTTGGAATAAATCTGTGTTTTCATAGAACCATCTATAAAGCTCTGGCTTCATCAAAGGGGAACCTTGCTTATGTATTAAAAAATATAAATCATACAACCTAAAAATATTTTAGATTTAAAAAAAAAAAACTTAAGCGAAGCAAAGCAAAGAAACACAATATAGCTTGAACCTTCTACCTTCTGAAAGTTTTATGGACATTGAATGTCTTGCAAATAGCTAAAATGTTAGCATGGACCATTCACAAGGTCACCCTTCAAAAGCTGTAAAAACTGGTGGTTTCTTTCTTTGAGACATTTACATTTTACATCTTTATAACACATTTTTTCAACTCAAATACAGAAATACAGCTCATCATTAAAAAAACAAAACCCAACACATTTGACATTTTTAACAAAAATGAATCTGTTAATTTTTCCCCAAACAAACATCACCTTGTGCAACACTTCTGGAGGAATGTGCCATCACTGCACTAATGATTATACAGACAACTAACAGACAATTGTATTTAACCTTACTTAATCATAGACATCTGACAGAAATAAAACATGAAGAGTTCATAATCTTTGGCTGAAAATAAAACCCCTTTAAGATGTGAATCTTTTTGATGCACAAACTAAAAATAGTATTTTTTTTCAAAAGTTGGTGGTGTGACATGTTAACCAGAAGAAATGAATGTACTAAAATGTCATTACAGTTCTTGTTAGTCTGGAAAAGTGAAACAAAATGCCACTGGTCCCAAATTTCACATCCTTACAACAGATACACTGGGATCATAACAATGCCTAAAAAGGCAGTGCTACTCTATTTATATTTCATAAATACTTACATTTTCAACAGTGGTACATGATGTCAGTAATAATGCATGGAAACTGAGGATACTACAACAGACCACTCTGATCAATATATGTACATAGAGGCATATTGCTCTGGCTAGTCGAAAAAAGCTATGCTAATTAAGTTTTGAAATACCAAAATGTTCATCTCTACCATACAAACCTGTCCACTGACATATGAGGCTCACCTCTGCACCTTTGTTGCTTGTTTGTCCTTGACCCACAGTGAAATGCAGTCTGTATCATGATAACAGCACCTCTATGTTATTATGTGTTGTTTCAATAATCCTGAGGCTGTAATTTTAATAACACAATCAGTGAATTTATTTTATTTTTAAAGCTAGCAGGTTGTTTTAGGACAGAATTTCACACGGAGAATAGCCTTGTCAACTTGACCAGTATGATGAGAACATAACACTAAGATAATAAATTAAATTACAATCACTGGAACTAGCATCTAAAAGTGCAAAGTGGAGTGGAGCAGTGGAGAGCTTGTATAATGATTAGTACTGTAATGGTCCCTTTTTATCTGCTCCTTCTTGCTGGTTGTGGTGCTCACTGGCCAGACTGTGAGGCTGTGATTGACCAGTCTCATTCCAGTGTGTCGCTGTCCTCAGTGAAAAGCTCAGCCAGGTCAGCCACTGTGAACACTGATGCCTCAGAGTGCTTCATGGCTGTAGCACTGTGACTAGAGGTTCATCACATAGCATTAGAAACTTTATTATTAGAGGCAAAAATGACCACTATTATTATATACACCAAACTAACCCAATGAAATGGGACAACTAATAAACACACCTCCTTTTGCATATGCTCACCTTTTCTCTGCTGTTTTCAGCATGGCCTGCATGCGCTCCTCAATAGTGGACTTGATCAGGAACCGGTGCACAAAAGTGGGTCTAAGCAACAAAAAGCAACGGATAAGGAATTAATGGCTCGCCAACGATAACATCTGAGGTGAGTTGGTGCCATGTAAAGGATCTTTGTGATTTCTTATTTTGTTAAGCTGCCCTATGGCATAGTTTATTATTTTCTCCCAAATCTGTGACTTTTCCATGCCCTTTAAGCCACTCATTTGTTGGAGTTCAACTCAGATGCCCCAAAACTATTTATGTTTCTTTTCAGTGATCTGTAACCTTCATTTTTACTAGAGGTGAGATTTCAATTTAATTCAAGTTCAGTTTATTTATATAGCGCTTTTAAAAGACATAGCATAGATGCAGCATACAGCATAAAATACATCTATATGTATATTGTATATGGAATATAAAACAGAGCTTTAATGTTTGTTGAGTGTCCACATTGTTTGTGTACCTGATAGACATTGTATAAGGCACATTCTGGAGCAACTGAAAGAGTGCATTTGGAGGGTACATGGGGTACTTTTCTGTTTAGATACATGATAACAAAAATCGCATCAACTACTAACAAATTGCAGTGTCCCTTTTTAATACTGTTAACAGTGTTCAGCGCTATTCTTCAATAAACTGTCTCTCAGCTGCCTGCACTGC
Organism: Ictalurus furcatus; assembly: GCF_023375685.1. Taxonomy (NCBI): domain Eukaryota; kingdom Metazoa; phylum Chordata; class Actinopteri; order Siluriformes; family Ictaluridae; genus Ictalurus; species Ictalurus furcatus. Next base: position 18,340,689 of record NC_071263.1, read on the forward strand.
TCTTATTTCTTGTTACTGAAAGAAAACAACAACAACAACAATCAGCTATTTGGTCCTACACATGTAAGCTCACTTGGTTTGGCCGATGCGGTGCACTCTGCCAATGGCCTGAAGCTCATGTGCTGGGTTGAGAATGGGCTCCACAAGTAGCACGTGGGTAGCCTCGATGATGTTCAGGCCGTTTGACCCTGTGTGCAATGGCAACAGCAGGATGTTGATATTCTCCTCATACTTGAAAGAACTCAAGTTCTCCTAAAATGAAATCAAAAACCTACTATCATCAAGAGGCAAGCTGTTATTGTGAGCTTGAGCTCTTGATGTTTGTGCACAGGTACATAACAAAATGTGCAGACATGGTCACAGCCATGATACTGGCAACAAAACAATGAATAATTACTTAAATGTTTTCATTCTGAATTGTAGTACTGGCATTTTACACACCTGAAATTTATGAATCCCATTGATCTGTGAGAACTCCATGTTGTTATCAAAGAGTGCTTTTGCAATGATATCTAGCACGCCCTGCCACTGAAAAAGATAGACGGCAGAGTCAGATCAAATACTAATGTTTGAAATGTGTATTTTCTGATAATGTCATCCTAAAAACATCTCAAACAATGGTTACCGTAGAGAATACAAGAGATTTAGCTCCTTTGTCAGTCATCTGGATTTTCTTAAGGGCTCGGACCACAGCTTCTACTTTGGTGGAGTGACTTCCCTATGGTATAAAAAAACAAATTAAATCAACAGGGGATTTAAAATGTATGTTGCACACAAAACAAATCCAAAAAAAGACATCAAAGCAGTCGGGTTTCTTAAGTAATCACAGATTCCATAGTGTTTTCAGGGTAGGAAGATTGAAGTGTACTGACTTTGACAGGAATTTCCTGGTCCTGGTCTGCAGCCTGGGTGGTGAAGACATAGGAAATTTCGGTGTGGGAAGTGGTTTGCCTGCAGATAGCACACTTTATAGCTTTCTTTCGATTGCCAACACTGTACTGTTCCACAATGATGGAAATGCACTCATTACAGAAACAGTGTCCACAGGTGAGCACGGCCCACTGTCAAACACAAACACACAGTTAATCACACAAGCACAGGCAACGGTGTGACTGCTTTTCAAATGCACTCATATCACAAAGTGTAACATAGTGTTTATCTACCTGCAGTCAAATATTCATATACATTTTTAGACTATAATTATCAGTTGTGTATCATTTCATCTTACCTCCTGACCCAGAGAGCGAGCACAGATAGGACATGGCTCTGGATTCAGACCTCCTGTTGATTTATCCTGTGACTGAAACAATTGTTGAGTGGAAATATCAGCATAAACTTTATTCAAAATATTACACTGAAATTCATAAAGTCACCAGAAAAGAAAGGCACTTATAGTTGTAAGCCAATATGTGTATTCAGCAGCAACTGTAATTAAACAATACTAATTTGTCTTAATATATGGTTGAACAACACAGGACATAAAACACATCTTTATTACTTACCTTCTCCAAATTGGTAAGATAGAGAAACTGTCCAAGCTTTTTCTGTAGCTGCGATTTAGCCACAGCCCGGTCATTCAACAGTTTCACTCTGTTCTGCTCCACCTGAACCCAAATAAAACCAATAAACAAGCACATGCATTTAGCACAGAGGTACAATATATAATTCAGCTGTGGTGCAGCAGAGGCTTAGTTCTACCCACCTCATGTGGCTCTATGATGTGCAGCACTTTCGGCTTGGGCTCATCGGGAAGACGCACACGTAGTCTTTCTGTAGCCATACCCAGCTCATCTATGGCTGACACTCGATCCCTCAACGTCATCCAGTACTCATGCAACACCTGAGTAGCCACATCACATTTATGATCATAATGTGAAGTTGGTGGTCATAAGGAGCTACAAATGAACACGTACTAATCTCAGAAAAGGCTAATGATCAATCAGCAGTCAGACAGAGGGTACCGATGGAACAAAACCAACTTCAGTCTTTAATTTAAGGTGATCATGCTGGAATGTTTTTTTTTCTTCTTTTTTTGTGTTTTATCACAAAATTTAAACATTTACACAGGGCACATTAAGAGCACAAAAAGACAGTACCACATTGTTGGAGGCTGCAGCTAGTTTACACTTTTGTTTAGTAGTACTTAAAGTACCTACTATAGGAACAAAAATGACAGCGCTACAAATACACTTCTCTACTTTCAAGATCCTCTTCACCCTGGCTGCCAAAGTCTTGCACACTTTTTTTTTTCTTCAGACAAGGTGGCAATCATTAGCAGCTCTCCTCACACACGTGCACCCCCCAAGTTTCCTCCTACACATAGCACAACACTTTCTTTATTCTCACCCCTCACTGACACCGATGACTAAGCTCCTCCTCACCAGCCGGCCCACCACCTGTCCACTAAACCCCATCCCCTCACAACTCCTGCAGGCCAATTCTACCACACTGATCACTGAACATAGAGAACAACAAATTGGTCTCTTCTCCCGTTTCTATCAAAAATTCTTAAAAGTGCTATAGTAAATCAAACTATTTCTTGGGTACACCCTACACAGAAAAATTAAGAAGTACAATCATTATTAAGCAACGACAAGGATCTGTGCTTGACCCTCTTCTCATTAAACACCAATTTGTTGTGAAAAATCGTGCGTTCTCATTGCTTCTTTCAGCACAGTAATCACCCTCATCTCAGTATACATTTCAGCTTACTTCCCTGTCAGCCACTGCTTTAGATTATATCCATACTTAAATGCTCATATTTGTTCAATACATGATTTCAAACCTTGTACTCCTTTTTCCAGAACTCAAAGAGCTCCATAAAAGTATTGCCCTCCTCTATAAGTTCAGAGTCCAGGCGGCGGATCTTGGCAAAGGACAAGATGGCTTTCAGGGTGCGTTCTGTCTCACTGGCTGCCCGCAGACCGCGACTAGTTGTGGGAAGCCTGTCGTCCATCAGTCCCTCCTCATCCTCAATCATATCCTCAAAGATGGCTGTCTGTCCTTTAACTCTGTGATACATCATAAAGGTTTTTAAGATTAATTATTAGTGTCTTAAAGACTAGGTCTTTAAGCTCTTGTATGTTTTGCTTTACTTGAATAATTCAAATGAGTTTTTTATTACTTACGTGTGAGAAAACAATTTTGACTCATAATCTGTGAAGAGCTCGTCAGATTTGCAAAATACACAGCTATAAAATAAAACAAAACAGGACTTTAATATACCATTTTTAACATACAGGAATAAAATATTGCACCAGGGTTAAACAATATGTAAAAATGATTATCAAACAATGAATAAGTGAAATCATTCCAAACCAACTAAAATGATCTTACTTGTTGAGTGGAAGGCGCACAGGCCTCAGGTGACAAGCTGTCGCCTCCTCAATGACTTCCTGTGACGGTGGAACTTCTAGCTCTTTTACAGCATCCTGAACGCTTTTCTGGGATGTCATCAGTTCATCCATCTGAGTGCTGAGTAAAAACTGGAGACCTCGGGCATCCCGGAACCTGAGGAGCATGTTGCTCAGGATGAACATGCCAAAATAAGCAAACAAAAAAAGCTCAAACTGAGATGATATTAGGTAGAATTCTTGAAGAACTTCTTCTGAATTACTTGTCAGCCATTGAGAGTTTATTGGCTTGCTGTTTATAGCTGCAGGTAAGCTCGTTTTGGATGCGGCCAACCAAGTCATCATCCACTGAGTACTGAATGGCCTGCTGAATGACGTCTAACCACCAGGGGGAACGCAGGTTAACCTAAAATAGAGCTGAATCAGAAACCTGTTTGTGCTTGTGTGTTTATGCAGATCAAAAGATCAAGTTCTCAAACATCCTACCTTGCGTTTGAGGTCTCTGATGTTCTGAAGTACAGGCAGGAGGTTCTGCTGAGCTTCAGACACTTCAGAGCTGACCTTAGTCATGTAGTGTTGTTTCAACTGCTCTGCCTAGTTAGAGAACGCACGCAGAAAATTTCAGACAGTAACATGGGTTAATTGTACTTATTCATAGTCTGTAAAAGGTAATTTTGTCTTAGATCTGCTTTCTAACCTCCTCTTTCAGACGATCATCTCGAAGAGTAGGTGGTATGCCAGGATGCTTGGCATTTAGTAGCTCCATCAAATTGTGTGTAGCATGAAGCCTCTATATTTTGAATATAGAGATAGCATTAATAAGATTTATAGATGGGGAAAATGTAGATATTTTCCCTCCCTAAGTATAGAGCAGGGCTATACCTGAACAGAGATAGAGAGCAGGGTTATACCTGCAGAGAGTCCGTTTTAAGCCGATCTTTGTGTTCTTCTGATGATCTAAGCACTTCTCTGTACATCTCTGCTGCCTCAATAAACTCAACTACCAGACATGTGAGAACACAGAGGCCAGGAATGTTTTTAAACAGGACCATATGAACAAAGTAAATTAGGATGGTGTTTTAGCAAATGGTACCTCTGATAATGTGGATTCCTGCCAAACCATTGAGAGCACACACCAGCTGCCTGTGAGCCTCCTCACACTCAACACGACACTTTTTCTGCAGGGACTTCAGCAGTTCTTCCATCGTCATTGTACTGAACAGGATTTAAAAACAGGATATGGATATTAGCAACCACATTAAAGCAACCAGAAGGTGGAAAACCATTTGTGTAGTCTTTAGGGGTGTTTGAGGGCAAAAATAATTAATCCAGACCGAATATGTTGTGCTGCCAATCAGAATGTTCCTCACCTTTTCTGGAAGGGCAAAAACTCTCCCCTGACAGCTTGAGGGTGGCAGCAAGCCTGGCGCAGGCGCAATAGTGGGTACAGGATGGTGTTGACCGTGCGACGGTCCAGGCTGCCCAATTTCAGCGACCAGTCTGAGATCTTCCTCAACTTAAGCAGAGCATCCTGTGAGCAGACCTCATGCTGGCGATGGTAAAAGTGGCCTTCCACGGGAGAGAAGTTAAGCCAGTGGATCTCTTCTGTCTGAGCAGGAATCTGGATCTGCAAATAATAGAAACATGCAAAATATTTAATTATTTATCATCCACACATCTTCTGGAATTCAACAGTTGCAAACCAATATTTGCATTCATTTCAATTTTATTTGTATAGCATTTTTAACAAGAGGCATTGTCACAAAGCAGCTTTACAGAAATCCAGATGTAGGTTTACTGCAGATCCCTAAGGAGCAAGACAGGTGACAGTGGCAAGGAAAAACTCCCTGAGAGAACACAAGGAAGAAACCTTGAGAGGAACCAGACTCAAAAGGGAACCCACCATGATCTGAGGGACACCAGATAGTCTTCTACAACAACAAATTGTAAAGTCACACAGTACTAACTGCACTGAAAAGATGTGTGTGAGAATAATGTTAATGGAAATCTTGTGATCAGCACAAAGCATTCTTTATGATTACAGAGACATTTACTATTATTATTGTTATTATTATTATTATTACAGTCTAATGGAAATTTTACCATGTATATATTTTTTCCATTAATCCAAGCAGTTGATGGCTAACGACCTTGGTTAACATCTCAGCAGTGGCTGACAGTGATAGGATTTGACATTACAAAAACATTATATACTGCATCAAGAACTAACCTGGTCGATAACATCTTTTTTGGCAGATCGCCACAGTAGCTGGCCAATGACACTGTAGAGTGGCCCTGTGTTTCCACGGCAATATGGTCTATATAGCAGCTGATCCCACCAGTACTTCACCCAGTATGGGTCGACTCCCAGAAACAAAACAAGTCCATACAAATCTGCAGAGCATTTCCATGTCAGTTACTGTTACAGACATTGTGGCACTCAATTCCATTACATTAAATGACAATCTGAGGCTCAGCTTACCTTCTAGACCTCTTTGTACTGGAGTTCCACTTACACACCAGCGATTAATGGATGTGAGTCTCAGCGCCATCTCTGCAGCCTAAAGACAAAAGGAAGCATATATATATATATATATTTTCTGGGTCACACTCTCTCTTTTTTTTTTAATATTTAAAAACATTTTTTTAACCATATCTCCACCAGCTGCTCTACCACTGCTTTTTTAATAGTAGTAGCCTATACATAGTTCAGTCACCTTGGCTGTCGTGCACTCCACCATCTGAGCCTCATCCAGACACACACGCCACCACTCCACAGCCACCAGGGGGCTTGGCACAGCCATGTAGCGTTTCTGGTTACGAAAGCGTCGGCCATCTTTGCTGTTACTATGAGGGAGATCCACATAGTTCAGCTCAGTACGCAGCACATCGTAGGTGGTGATGACCACATCCTGCTCAGCCAGGATATGAGGCTGAATGAACCCATGCCTCTTCACACCCTGGTACACCTGAGAGACATACACAACTGATTATACTATATTCACATTGACAGGTAGTATGAAAACGATGCTAAATTTGATTGTTCATTTACAAGGTACAGGGTACAATCCCACAATGGCAAAAATATGAATCCAAGCATTGCTTATCTGACAGGTTATCAGATATATATCAGGCTCCGGGTGGGTTCAAAATTTACTCACTTTGGTCCTTTCCCTTTAATAGAATTTGACCTGATTTTCCCCCTACTTTTATTTTCTTACTTATGTTTCTTGGACAATGGATGATAATTATTATGTTAATAATATTACAGTCCCCACCAAAAGTATTTTGTTTGAAACCACCCATTTTTCAAAGTGATCAAAACTATTGGAACATGTGACTGATAGGTGTTTCTTGCTGCCCAGATGTGCCTTGTTAAACTGATTGTTTCAAGAATTAATAGCTCTGAATGTCTACTCTTAGTCTGAGCCCTAGGTTTCACCTGTAAAGACTGCATTTGTTGTTAAAAAGGATAAACCAACATGAAGACCAGAGAGCTGTCTATGGGAGAAATCAAGCCATTTTGAAGCTGAGAAAAGAGGGAAAAAATCTATCAGAGCCATTGAACAAGCATTGGGCAATGGGCCCTGAAAAAGAAAGAAACAACTGGTGTACTAACAACCAGACATGGAACAGGTCAGCCAGGAAAACGACAGTAGTTGATCACAGAAACATTGTGAGGGCAATATTTGGGTAGCATTCAACATTTTAGGTCTAAGGAACACTCTAATGAAAGTCAGGAATATACAGTATGTGTGAAGCTTGTGTGAATTATCAGGATCATTTCTAATTTAAACAGTACTTGCCAGTATTCGAAGAGAGGAAGAGCGGATGTGCCGGTTGATTTCTTCGACCCACTGATGGCATATGGAACTGGGGGAAATTATAAGAGTGGCACCAGTGGGAACAGGAGTCATGGCCACTAGGCAGTGTGGGCAGTAGAATGGAGTAGTCGCCAGGTTCTCCTCCTTGTAGTTCACACACTCAGCATGCTGCCACAGCAGACAGTTCATGCACTGCACCCGAGCTTTATAGTCCACCAGGCCCAGTTCCCCGCAGATACACTCAAACCGGTAATCGGTTGTATTGAAGGGAACCACAGATGCTCGAATTGGAGGATGAAAATGCTCTGACTGTGAACCTTGGGTAATATCTGACTGAGGATTTTCTAGCTGGTGATTTTCATTACTCTCCATTGGCTCTGGTTTAGCATTAGCCACGTGGCAATCCGCGGTCTCTTTCTCACAATCTGCTTGTGAATCATGCTCTTGCTTTGGTTCCTCTGCAAGTACAGGAGGGTCAAGGCTGCACATTGTGTCCTCAGAGTCAGAAGCTGCACTTGAGGAGTTCATAACTGCTTCTCGCTCCTGGCCTGCACAACGACGTGATGTTCTCCTGTGAGGAGCCTCCCCAGTTGGCTTTTGCTATAAAAAAAAAAAAAGACTTTCAATAATGCTGAATTATAAATAATAATATTTTTTTAAACACTTTTTGTTAACATAATATGACTGTATCAAAAGGAGATACAAACACACCCAGTATGTTGTTCAAGAATATATAAAATATAAGATATCCTACATCTAGTACAGAACATAACTATATATAAATATATATATAAGTATTCCCAGCCAAAATATTACTTATTTGTCTGATTAAGTAAAAAAAAAAAAAAACAACAACCTAAACCTGCCCCTGTGGTTCACGGTCAAGATTTAAATTATGTTTAACAACATTCCAGTAAAACGCATAAGATAAGGCAACCTGACTGATGCTGCCATAATATTTCCACAATGCTAACATGAAAATACATACTGAAAAGTAACGAATACATACTGAAAAGTAACGAATACATACTGGGGTAACGGGTTTCTTCTTCTTTTCTTTGTAGTTCTTTCCCAGCTTGAAGGAGCCAGCTAATCCTCGACCTTTGACCTGTTCCACTAAACCTTCTGTTATAGTTTTTGTCAGCGTCCTTTTAATGTGGTTGCGGTTTTTCAGAGGGTCATATTTATACATAGTCCGGAGGTACGTAAAAATGGCATTGATTGAGGCTCCTTTACCAACTTTCATTTCCTTAATGGCAGTCAGAAGCATCACACGGACAGCTGTTAAGAGCAAGAGCATATAATGTTAGTATAGTAGCTACGATATGTAACACAAAAGCTTTTTATTAAATACTTCTGCTACTAATAACAACAATAATTCATGAAATACTGCCGGATCTGTAGGCTAGTAAATATGAATGCAACAAACCATCAATCACAAATATGGCTCCTTACCAGGGTGGGTGATTTTCTCTCTTGGCTTTATCTCACACTGCTTGATACTTTGCTTCTCTAATGGGGGAGGGGGGACATAGTAGTTCACTGACTGTCCCTGGTGAACACAAAACACACGTTTAAGGTACCAGACGTCATTAATGAGGAACTGCACATTACTTACTCTCCTACACCACGTAAATCGTATTATATATGGAGAAAGGAGTAAAATGTGGATGTTTGTAACTCACAAGCACACACATTCAGTTCAGGTGGTAGGAACCTATAAAACCCAAAGGAGACCAAAGTGGACACAGGGAGAACATGCACAGAAACTCCACACAGACAGTCACCTGAGTTCAAAATCAACCAGGGACCCTGGACCTGTGAGGTGTTAATGTTATCCACTGTGCCACTCGGTCTCTTCATGTTTGTAATATCTGACCCATATTGCATTCCACTTACCACAGGTAAGGTGAGCGTACTCTGCTTTAGGCCTTGGCGAGTGTGGCACAAAATAAGGGCCAGCACCTCTACAGTCTTTCCCAGCCCCATCTCATCAGCAAGGATTCCTCCAGGCCAGTCCACCCCAGCCAGCGGAAACTCCCGGATCAGACTAATTAAAATGGATCATTATGACGATTCAGAACATTATGCAAGCACCAATTTCAGTTAAATGCCCAAATCATGCCTTAATACTGTCCTTGATTGGGATGTGCACATATCAGCGTGCTCTTTAAACTTTCTTACCAGCCCGTGTAGGGGTTATAAAACAGCTTCTTTCCACACACCGTGATCACTTCCCTCCAAAGGAAATGTAGTTTTTGTTCTGTTGAAAAAACAGTTGTGCATAAAATGAATTACAATTCAGTAAATTCAGTCAATATACATTTATACAGACAAGTGACAAATTAAAGGAAAAACCATAATAAACGAGTGGATAAATATGACGAGCGAAAATGCTTTCAAACTGGTGTAAGTGCACAATAATTAATCAATTAACATCCTACCCTACGCTAGCAGGTTCAGCTGACATCAATTTTGGATTGAGATGGCAAGTGTAAAAGATCTGGGCAACTGTGAAAAATGGATTATTGGGGAGCTTCAGTCACAATGTTCAACTGCCTGTGTTTCAATAGGACCAGCGATTAAAGTGACATCTGCATTTAAGTCCACAGCAAAGACATCAGTATATACGGTTGGAAATTGTGGTTGAAAGCATATATTCAGTGCATGTGATGCTCGTGCATTAGTGCACTATGTAAGACCACAGGCTGGTTTGGAGGTGTCTGGTGGCACACTTATGCTGCAGGGGCATTTCATTGGCACGCTTTGGGCCAACTTGTCCTCTTAGAAGGAAGAGTCATGGCAAACCATTACTAAGTTATACTAAAGCACACTGAAGCTGTTCTAGTGGCTCATAGTGTTTTCCCCTTAATTTATAACCCATCTTTGCATTAAGACAATACAACGCAGACTGACAGGAGTAATAAATTTACCTTGGGAGAATTCACTCTTGTACCGTTCCTTTATCAGCATCCAGTTGACAGCCTGACTCTGGTACGGCCGGAGCACTGGGATGAGGGCTGGTTGCTGTACATCAAAACTCTGCTTCTGTTCTTCTCTTTGGTGAACGTGTCTGACGTAGTCATAGAGTTCTTCCACGTTCTGCCTCTCCAGATCAGTGTCACATTCTTCTTCTGCATTCTCCATGATCTCTGGCATGGGAAATGAGTCAAGTGCTAGATCAAGCTTATTTAAAAGTATAACATATATTAAACTTGTCAGCACAAAGTATGGTTATTTCTCAGCTGACAGGAAAAAAGGCTACCAGGGATAATGAAGTCATGGAACAATTCCATTAGTTTTTGCAAGAGCTGACTGGCTCTTCTTAAGCGTCCGTTTCCTTCACTGAGGAACTCTGGCCGTCCCAATCCAGACTCCAAAAGAAATATCTTTAGCTGCACCAGAAACATAAATATAACAAAGATTTTGGGTTTGTGGGTATTCAATGGCAATTTATTTCAATAAACAACAATGTGGAATGTACTAAGCAGGCTAATACAGGAGACAAAGCTTTGTTCATAATCTACCAAACACTGAACGTTTTATACTCTACAAATATATACATATAGACTACCAGTCAAACGTGAAACGTTTCTCATGATCTTAAAAATATTTTGATCTGAAGGTGTATGATTAAATGTTTAAAATCGGTGTTGTAGACGAAAATATAATTGTGCAACATATTCGTTTCTTTCAAGAGAAAACTAACATTTTATTTACAAAAATATATTTTTTATTTAAATGGATGACTTAGAGCGAAATATTCCGAAAAGCAGCCAATAAGTGTTCAGAATAGGTGGGAACTCCTTTAATACAGTTTGAAAAAAAAAAACTGATTGAGAAAATGTTAAGAATACATTTCTGGAAATTCGAGGCAAAAACAGTGTCTACTTTAAAATACTAAATTATTTTGATTGTTATTGGATTTTTTTTTTATCCCCATAGTTCCATGTGTTATTCCAAAGTTTTGAGGACTTTATTATTATTATTCTAAAATGTGGAAAAATAAATAAAAATAAATAAGTGTGACTAAACTTTTGACCGATAGTGTAGAGACACATTTAATACACGAGTCCCTCCAACCACAAACATATACCTTTACAGATCCTTCTCCAGATAAATGACAGAGCTGTATGACCTTCCTTTTCTGCAGCCAATCCAAATCCTCCAGCGATAATCCACCAAATGAGCACTCGACAGGGCAGCTTGTGAGCTCCTCTGAGCTTGTGCTAGTTATATTTATTGACAGAACATCTCCAGTCTGCTGCAGGCAAAAGGTAACGTTTGCAAGCTCAACAGGGACCTTTGGATAGAGTTCAAACTCTCCAATCAGAGCTTTCCAGCCTGGACCCAGCGCAGACACTGAAGGCACATTAAGCTCAGTGGTGTCTTTTAAGAAGTCCTGCATGGAGCTTCCTGCTTCCTCCTCCTCCTCCTCCTCCTTTTCCGCAGGCAGAAGGGAGGAACGGCTGAGTACCTCTGCATTGCTAACATCAGGAACAGGGTCAGGCTGATAGCTCACAGATGACTGGGGGAATGCCTCGAGGTCCTCAAAATCCCCCTCAGTCCTGCGGTGCTCATGCATGTTCCAGTTTAGTTTCTCCTTGGCCTCTTCGTCCATACGGACAGGCGCTGCACGTTTCCTCCTGCTGCTCATGTTCAAGATAAAAGAAGCTACAGGTCTGGAGAAAGAAATCCAAATGGTCCAGATGGGATCCTTACACTCAAGCACTCAGGCACTGCTATCTGGCTGACCATTGCACCTCACACCGAGCTCCAAACCTGTAAACGACAGAGTGATGTTGAAATGTATTTATTTAATAGCAGAGGGAAACGAAGCATCTTCTTGGTTATATCAGTCACACCAGACCTTTTACACTAACGCAACTAGTACCTCGTTGTAGACAACACATGATATTAAATTTTGTTGTCGTTCATGAGAACATATTTTTGCTTAAACTCAAGAAAACGTATTATGAATCTTAAATGAAAGATTCTAGGTGTTAGTTTACTGAAACTATCAGAGTTCCTGCAGACAGTCAATACCAGACAGGAACTCTACAGTTACCGTATTAGCTAGCAGGAGTTACCGACTACAAAGAGATTATACATGCAAAGTAAACAAAGTAACGGACAATATGTTATTCTTACTCGGCTGTCGGAGATTTGTCTTGCGTGCAGAGACAGAAATCAATTTCTTTCAGCTTTAGCGCCACTAATGCGATATATTTCATAGCGTTCCGCCATGTTTAAAATATCGGAAGTGACGTATGTTTGAGCCAAAACAAAGATCGAGCGTATTCGCGATCAGACTGCTAGATGGCGCTGTAGATCTCTGTTTATTGAAGCGCCAAACTACTGAAGAAGTCGAAATGTATTATTTTGGGTCAGCTATTAGGGAGAAAGAGAGAGACAAAGAGAGAGAGAGAGAGAGAGAGAATGTCACACAAACTTAATATGTGAATTTTACACGGGTTAGTTTTTCCAAATTCAAATGTTAAGTAAGGTGTCACAGATTTACTTCAGGTCACGTGCAAGTTCAGGGCATAACATAATGAAACGCACCTTCACACCTTCTCACGTGATCACATATTACTCACATAATCAGTGTGTGCATGACATGTATATGATTTCTGCGTAAGGTGTGTGTGTGTGTGTGTGTGTGTTATACTTCTCTGTCTTGTATTTTTCGGATGTGGTATCATATTTCACTATTTCATGTGTACAGTAACCCAACCAAATTTAAGGAGATATCAGTAGTCCATCCATGCATCCATCTTCTATACTGCTTATCCTCTTCAGTGTCACGGGAAGATATCAGTAGTTATTTGTTATATTTTATTATATAAATATATAATAATTATTTATTTTCTTTATTTATTATACATAGCCTAGTTATTTGCATTAGTGCAAGATATAGATCAGCTAAGAAAATGAAGTAATGAGTGAAAATGAAAGCATAAATATTTGTTATAGATGTATAATTAAAATGAAACGTGCTTCTGAGGAACGGATCCTAACAGGATTGGAGAGTGCATGGAGTCTGCGGTTGATGTGACCCGCTTTTGGATGCAGTTATTAGATGAAGGAGGGGGCATCCGCGCGCGCTTTAGGTGTGGAGGAAAGAAAGCGATCGCTCAGTAGAAAGTGAACTGCAGTTTGGAATGACACTGAATGCTTCAGAGCGGAAGAGGAAATGGCTTTCTCTCGGATTTCAGGTAAAGCTTCATCATCAGATGCAACACACACTGAGTAGATATTAGATATAATCATGCAGATGAGCCGTATGACTGGACTGTGTTTGAAGTTGTTTACTTGCGCAGATAGCAGTTTTCAGTTTTCCATTACAAACAATAGTAAAAACGTTAAAAGAAGTGTAATCCTTCGTCTACGAGTATATAACGGTACTAAAATGATCCGGTTCGGTTCGGGTGAGGAGATGCGGGATGCAGTGATTGAGACTGAATGCTGTCCATGGTGCTGACTTACTCACCAGGCGCTTTTCCAGGCTGCGTAAAGTTTATTATAGGCTGCACCTGTATGACAGAGTGTTCACTTCTCTTTGCAGGATGTCTGATGATCACTGATACAGCATACATGGGCACACCGTTTTCCCAGGTCGCTTCTTCACTCCAACAGTCTCTGCTACAGATATGATTCAGCGACTAAACCATATTGGACCATGTGGAGTATGATGAGAATGAATTGCGTATTATTTCTGTCTCTTCTTTTGCTTTGTGTGATGGCCAGTAATATATATGAGCGGTCGCTGGTTCCCAGGGCTGTGACCCGCTCAGTGGCCAGAATGGACGGCGATATCATCATTGGTGCCCTGTTTTCTGTCCACCACCAGCCATCGGCTGAGAACGTGGCTGAGAGAACATGTGGTGAGGTCAGAGAGCAGTATGGCATTCAGCGAGTGGAAGCTATGTTTCACACTCTGGACAGAATTAATGCTGACCCAAACCTTCTGCCCAACATTACTTTGGGCTGCGAGATCAGGGACTCATGCTGGCACTCGTCAGTGGCATTGGAGCAGAGCATTGAATTTATAAGAGACTCCCTTATTTCACTGCGTGAGGATGGGGATGGCTCAAAGTGGTGCCTTGATGGGACTCCATTCAGTCAGCCACTTGCCACGAAGAAGCCCATTGTAGGTGTGATTGGACCTGGATCAAGCTCAGTGGCCATTCAAGTTCAAAACCTGCTGCAGCTGTTCAACATCCCCCAAATTGCCTACTCAGCCACTAGTACTGATCTGAGTGATAAAACCCTCTATAAGTACTTCCTCAGGGTTGTGCCCACTGACACTCTTCAAGCCAGGGCCCTTTTGGACATTGTTAAACGGTATAACTGGACGTACGTGTCAGCTGTTCACACTGAAGGTGAGTTAGAAGCTCTGTAGTTAGTATCTTTTACCAAGCCATGTACCCATCCATAAAATAAAAAGTCTCCACAGCAATACTCTGCTGATAATTTGTTTTATAAATTCACTAATATATTTTACTTAATTCTGTAAAATTGATGTCCCCTTGCCATTTGAATCACTGCCAAAGCCCCAGGTACTACTGCATGCAGATTTTTTTTGGAAGACCACTTTAAAGAGTTGGTTGTAAGTTATTCATGTGAACTAACCATTAAGAAACAATATTCATATTTGGATTTTACTTCACTGGGATTAACTTTTTTCGTGAGGGAATTTGAGCCACTTTGTGCTTGTCATTTCAAAAGTGCCCTACATAGCAACATGGGCAATTTGGCAGGCAATGTATCAGCCTGTCAAAAGTGCCCAGAGAGGGGTCTTTTCTTAAATACCTACATTTACGAGGTCATTTAAAAATAACCACTCTCTCAACAGACCCTTCCTCACAATTCCAATGCTATGCAAAGTATTTTTAATCTTGTTAAAAATATTTTTAAATTCAACCAAAATGACTTTTTAAACATATTTTGATGAGCTTCAAAAACTCTGATTGTATTAGAGAGAATTTGATGAATCCCACTGTATGAGAACTAATAAGGTTTGGGAGAGCTGCTGCAGAGAGGGATTTTAGAGGCAAAGTTGTAGCATGCAAGTTTTTATCATTTATTTTGCGTTCTTCATAAAAATGATGCCATTTTCATCATTAGTTGATGCAGTTGATGCTCAGTGATACACTGCAGGTCTCCGCAGGAATAGTTAATACACTATAAGCTATCATACCCATTAGAAGTGCTAATTTTAGAGCCTATGATGTTACTGTGTTTTTTCTCTTCTCATAGGAAACTATGGCGAGAGTGGGATGGAGGCCTTTAAGGAGCTGGCATCTCAGGAGGGTTTATGTATTGCCCACTCTGACAAGATCTACAGCAATGCTGGTGAGAAACACTTTGACAGGCTACTGAGGAAGCTGAGGGAGAGGCTGCCCAAAGCCCGAGTGGTGGTGTGTTTCTGTGAGGGGATGACAGTGCGTGGCCTCCTTATGGCCATGAGGCGCTTAGGGGTGGCTGGAGAATTCCTCCTTATTGGAAGGTGACTGACATTTTAATTCACATGAGTTATAAATTACTGAAAGTACTCGCTTTTTCTTAAAGATTCATGCTGCCAGAGTGAAGTCTCTGAGGAGCGAAAAAGAGAACATCAATTGGTTAAGGCGGTTCTATTCTGGGTCAAGGAGAGTGTTTTGAAAGAGGCTAATTCAAAGCATTGCATTAGCTTATGCAGTCTGAGGTAGTAACAACACAGAATTTTTCTTTGCAAACCAATTTTGAATTGCTTCTGTTTTTAATAATAATGCTCAAAAGTGTTCAAAAGATTATATTAGATTTACAAAACCTTTAATTTCCTCCTTCAGTGTCCACAAGGGTCTGTATGTCTTTTTTGAACACATTTTATTGCAAGTAAAAAAAATAAAAAATGTGCCTCAACACAAACCATTGGCTAGAAGTAAATTGTTTCCTGTATATTGTGAACAGGCGCCTAAGAATAGGCCATTCTTGGCACCCATTACAGAGAGGATGCTGGGAGACAGATGGCTTTGGTGGCACTGAGTAGCCACAGAATTACACCTTCTTCACAAGCAAAAACAAAATGATTAACATACTGAATGGATTTATGACCTTTTGATTTATAATCACTGTGAAATGCTCATTTATAGCTCTGTATAGTAAATGGAGTTCACAAGTCTGTTCATAATTTTTCAGTGAGAGACACATTGAATAAAAAGCCTTTTAGCAGACATTAAATAAAATGAACCTCCTCATGAAACCGGCTGAATCTGGAAAGAGAAGGAACACTAGGAACATTTCTTGATAAAAAAAAAAAGCCTTGCATTAATTTTAATAATGCCATAGAACTACTGCAGGAGAACTTAGTTAGTATCAAAGCCTGGACTCAATTAAATAATCAAGATCAATCTATTTGAAGGATTTTACAAAAAAATAAAATAAAAATTAAATGCACTTTCTGCCTTCTATTCTGTTAAATTCACTTTGGTAGAAAGGGGATGTCAATATTTTTATTTTATTAAAATAATAATAATAATAATAATAATAATAATAATAATAATAATAACACGCATAAAAAGGATTCTTCTTCTGCTGTTCTAGCCATCTATGATTATATACATATAACCAATATATTATCATAAACCATTACTCAGTTTAGATTAATTCTGGCCTTTTAAGAATACAGACGGAAGTTGAATTATTCCATACAGTAATTAATTTTATCCTCTTAACAAGCAGCAAGCATTCCTCGGCTAAAATTCCATGTCATCAAAGGAAGGAATAAGTGTCTGTGGTGACTTTTTTCTTAAGCTATTGTTAAACTAGGTCAGTTCACTCAAGGGTGTGTGTTTGCTGAAATGAGACTCTGCAAAGTTAGCCAAGACCTATTACACTCTGTGTGATCTGCTTTCCTTAGTGATGGCTGGGCGGACAGAGATGAGGTGGTGGAGGGCTATGAGCAGGAAGCTGTTGGTGGCATCACCATGAAACTCCAGAGTGAGGAGGTCACATCCTTTGATAGTTACTTCTTGAAGCTGCGCCTCAATACGAACACCAGGAACCCATGGTTTGCCGAGTTCTGGCAACATCGTTTCCAATGTCGCATCCCAGGGCACCCACAGGAGAACAAAAACTACAGGAAGAACTGCTCAGGTGAGACCATTTCATGAATGTCACAATATGTGTCTAATAGTGAAAAGGACAGAGGGTTAATGTTATTAATACTACTAATAGAGTGGGTATTTAAGGTCTGTCCTTTTTAATGAATGCTTTTATTACAAATTCTTCTTTTTTGTCTTTTTTATTTACACATATTTTCTCTGCTGGCTGAAAAGGTGAACTAGGTAAATTGTTTTTGTTGTTGTTTTGTTTAGCCAACAATGCTCAACAAGCATGTTTTTAAAATAATTTTTTTTACCATCTGCAAAGCTGTAATATATTTATGTTCCGATATGAAAGTTGCTGAATGCTGAAATTAAGCTGAGTTAAGACTGAGTTATATTTAAGATATATATTTATATATATAAATAGAGAGAGAGAGAGAGAGAGAGAGAGGCATGAAAGTATTATCCCTCAGTTTTTATCAATTCCCTCCTTATATGTTTATTTTGCATCACTTTGTGTACTCATATCATTGTTTTTATTCTCTCATATTCTTGTCAGCATCATCATATCAAAGTGAAGTCACCTATGCCATACACTTCCCTAAAAACTGAATAGGAACTAAAGGCAGAGTAACAAATACCTTTACAAATGTTTACACAGAGGAATAGTCATAGTCTGCTGTTCTACTATTTTTCTATCTAGAGCTACGAGATGGTAAGTAAATACTTCTGAATGGAGCTAAGAAGCAGTGTACTTGAGCAATATAGATAGAGGTCAACTGATATCACAATCATCTACTGTATCTTTAAATCATTCTATCATTGTGCTCATTATGGTGTGCAAGTATGTGCCTGTCATTACTGTTAATTGTTGGTGCTGATCATCATAGTACTAATAACACAGCACAACATAGAAGAAGTCATGTGTATCGGTAGACCTCTAACATATATAAAGTTATTGGGATGTTTTGCAGACTGCACTAATAAATTGTGGGCACTGTGTGTATATGATTTAGATCCCAATAACGTTCACTTTATTTATGCCATGCCAACTGGCTTTGCTGCATGTTCCAGTGAGGGACACTGTTTGGGCCACCATGCACTTTTGGTTGTTTATGTCCTGCTGAATCATTGAATGCTTTTACAATTTGTATTAAACTAATTTTTTTCCATAAAACAAATGATCTACAAATGTCTGTTGATATGATACTGTGGGAAATATGCCAAAAATTGTTTTTGCACTTTAGTGTCAGAGAAATACAATCGTGTGAAAAAATAAGTACACCCCATGGGAATTGTTGTTTTTTTGGACATATTTGGACAGCAACCATTTGATCCTCTTTGCAGCCGTGCCTATTAATAAAGGTGATACACTCTATCAAATGACACATAAAATGCACAATTTGTAGTAATTTTCACAATTTAAATGAACAGAAATAAAAACAGATCAGTTACATGGGAAACATAAATACACCCCTACAGTGATTAGAACCTGCTTAGGGAGTGTAGGTGGAACCGGTCTTCTTTAAACACCTCTCATATCTAGTGTCTGGTGTTCCCTTTGTTATTGAGGTGTGTGGTGTCATCATGCCACGATCAAAAGAGTTCTGTAAAGCCTTCAGAAAAATGGTTGAGGATGACTATAAGTCTGGCAAGGGATTTAAAAAGATCTCCAAATTATTTGAAATACATCATTCCACTGTAAAGAAAATCATCTACAACCGGCACAGATTTCAAACAATTGCCAATTTGTCCAGGGCTGGCTGTCCCAGCAAATTCAGCCCAATAGCAGATAGTCTGAGGCAAAAAAAGTTTCCAAGAACCCCAAAATTTCATCACAGTATCTGCTAGTAAGTCTTGCAACTGTTGGTGCCCAAGTGCATGCTTCTACAATCAGAAAGAGATTGCACAAATTTGACTTGCATGGGAGGCATCCCAGGAAAAAGCCTTTGCTGTTTAATAAGAACACTAGGGTACTTATTTTTTCACATGACTGTATACATTACATCCCCATGCAGAATGAGTATCATGGCACAGTATCATATATTTACAGAACAATAATAGCATAATGATATTTTCTCTGCATTTCCGTAAACAAGAAAGTTAAAGTCTAATATAACAGTTCTGTTTGCTTAGAGTTCAGTCACGGCCAAACGGCAATTTATATTCACACAGAAGGTTTCATTACTAACCCACAAAAGACAAACACCAGCAGCCTTTTACACTCTGAGGAGCCTGACACTGCTGTGAACATACAGTGAAATAGGAAGAGAGTGAAAGAAAGGTGTTAAATACATATCCATTGTTTTCACAATAAAATATTGTATACAGATGAGTGTCACATTTGTCTGACATAGCTAATAGACACAACAAAATAAATGTAATAATAGCACATTAAGAAGA
Source organism: Ictalurus furcatus (assembly GCF_023375685.1). Lineage (NCBI taxonomy): Eukaryota > Metazoa > Chordata > Actinopteri > Siluriformes > Ictaluridae > Ictalurus > Ictalurus furcatus. Next base: position 18,360,360 of record NC_071263.1, read on the forward strand.
ACAACTAGGATGTAATCCTAAGGTACCTTAAACAGCAATACTTACAGAAATAAAGGAATTCATGTTAAAGTTCACTTGAAACAAAGTGGTAAATTTCTACATTTCATGAAAAAACATTGTGGATTAAAAAGGATGATCTTTTCAGTTTTAAGTTTCCTAGTAATATATTCTTCCATGCCATTAAAGAAAGTGAAATATTTCATACTGAAAATCAGAAAACAATCCAAACCATACATATGAAATCAAGAGAATATCACAGACCCCTAAAACATCATTATAATACAAAGACAGCATCTGATAAGTGTTAACAATATGTGTATTAGTCTTTGTTATTGTTATGATACTACCAACGTTTATCAAATCAGTGATTTAATTTTAAGGTGTTTTCACTCAATATAAAGGCATTGGTTTTAACAAAGCATGTCTGGGTTTAATCAGTTGCTCAGTGCTTCATTTAAACATCAACGCAGGGTAAAAATGAAATGTGTAAAGTGAAATTCACATCATAAAAAGAGCCTACTTTTCTTAATATAATTTCTCTTTATCTGCCAAATCATCAAAAATAATGCCCGATACTGCTTCTTGCTGGCTTGGTAAAGATCATAAAACTGTATGCTGATATGGTGTCCTTTGACCTTTCTTTGCTTATTTGATTTGATATTTCAGGAATTTTAGATCAATTGTGTAATAGAGATATTCCCATTTGTGTGGCCGACAGAAGATAGGAGAAATGAGAACAAGAGTAAATTATTAATCTCTTTGCTTAATTAATAATAATACCGTCCATTACTAATTAAACACTGAATGAGAGTGCAGAAATGGATAGTGTCATTGTGGTATGTTTCTGGCACTTTTTTTTAATGCTGCCTGTCTTTTTATTAATATTCCAACAATTAGGGGAGAACATTGTGACCTGTCACGTGTAGTTTTGGGGAAAAGTCTAGGTCTTTGGACACCCTATCAATCCCTTTACTCTGCACTGAACTGTAGTGTGATTTGCCATTTGCTGAATTGTTTTGCTATGTAGATGCTTTTATGCACTGGTTTATGTATGCAAAGCAAATAACCTTTCAGATGTTTGGTGCAATTGTCTGTCTTGCCCTGAGCTCAAATATCAACTGAAAAACCAAAGTCTGAACACTGAAAATGTACTAGAAATGATAACATTCTCCATGTCTGGCTTGACTGTATTGGCAGGTTATGAGAGTCTAGAGGAGAACTATGTACAAGACAGTAAGATGGGGTTCGTCATCAATGCCATCTATGCCATGGCTCATGGCCTCCACGACATGCATGAGGACCTGTGCCCTGGCTATGTGGGTCTTTGTGAGGCCATGGACCCCATTGATGGCAGCAAACTGCTGGAGTTTCTGCTCAGGACCTCCTTCACTGGAGTGTCTGGTGAGGATGTGCGGTTTGATGAAAACGGGGATTCACCAGGCAGGTCAGTCCTATAGAACTATAACCATAAAATAAACAGAGGTTAAATATATCAAATTTGCCAAAGCATGGCATAAGGATGATAATAATAATAATGATGATGTAAGATAAGATAAGATAAGATAAGATAAGATAAGATAAGATAAGATAATACTTTATTAATCCCCAGATGGAGAAATTAGGGAGAAGATCTCCTTGAGGGAACATGCAAATTAAACAGATCTTTTGCCACATTATTGTCATCCTCCATGTCTTTAATCCCAGTTTAACCCCTGCCAATACATTAAGTAGAAATGCTATATACAGTACTATATGTTAATATGTCCTGGTTATGTACTGGTTATGTTGGCAATGGCATGATATAAAAATGTGTACCTCTTTAGCTTCTTGTTGCCTGTGAAGTACATTGTGAGCCTTTTCTTTAGAAATACATATGGCACATTTTCTGCTTTCTCAGGTATGACATAATGAATCTGCAGTATGTGGAGCCTGGTGTGTATGACTACATAAACGTGGGCTCATGGCATGAGGGCATCCTGAGCATCGATGATTATATGATCCAGATGAACCGGAGTGAGATGGTCCGTTCAGTCTGCAGTGAGCCCTGCTCTAAAGGGGAGATCAAGGTGAGTCTGGCATTTATTATAAGGTCCACTAAGTCTTTTTCTGTTGAAATGAGAAAATGAGTATTATCTAATGTTTATATAGAGTGTATGGAGAGGAGCATAGTAATGGTAAGGTTTGGGGTTTGTAAATTGGTACCTGGGAAGACCCTGTAGAGTAGTGATGAGAAGTTCGGATCATTTAACTGACTTGGATTTTTGAATCTTCATCATTCGTTCATCCCGTGACTGCCCTATAGGCTGAATGCAGTGGGACTGTGACGTGATGAACAAATGACTCGGAGCTGAAGACTTGAGAGGTGAACTAATTATTTTTGCTTCCGGTATTGCATGGTGTATTGCCTATACGGTGGCCACCAGAAGAACAAACAACTCAAACCCGAAGACTCGAGACAGAAACTAATCATTTCTGTTTCTTGTACAGAACCTATGGGGATGTTGCAACACATGCATGGTCAAAAATGAACGAATCACTCTCTGAGACAACTCGTTGTTCCCGAGTCATATTAAAGATTCGTTCAAAATGAACGAATCGTTCATGAACGACACATCACTACTGTACAGCACAACTTGCTACGTAGTTGGCAATTAGTAAAAAGCAACAGAACTAACATCAGTGACAAACCTTGAGATATAACAGCTTTATTTATAATTAGCTTGAATAACTTTAACTTACAAAGATGTAGAATGCTTAATTTTTTTTTCTTTTAAAAAAAGAACAAAAAAGAACCATGAGGAATATGTGTTCAATGTAAATCATGTGCCAGGATATCCACACTATCAGAGCAATTTTCTGCTGGTGCCTGCTGCTACATGCTGTGTGTCCCTCCAGGTAATTCGGAAGGGGGAGGTGAGCTGCTGCTGGATCTGCACCGCCTGTAAAGATAATGAATACGTCCAAGATGAGTTCACCTGCAAGGCATGTGAGCTGGGCTGGTGGCCTGATAAAGAGCTGCAAGGTAGAGTAACACATCTGCATATCTCTAACACACAGAGAATGGCTTCTTATTCTATGAACTTATTCTATACAGTATCGGCTATGGTCTTGAATAAATGCGGATTATATAACCCATGTGGATCTATGAATTTTGTAGTACATAAAGACAGTAATAGACACCCAGGATTAAATCTGCACATCATTTATATTTGATAAAGTTTGGAGCAATTGGGATTTTTATTATGTATTTTTATCAGACAAGTATAAAGGATAGTTACAGACATTTTGGAGGATGAGGTTGAGGCTCCTTTAAAGGTTTCTTCCTCATGTCGTCTCAAGTAGATTTCCTTGCCATCATCACCTCTGGCTTGCTCATTAGGGACAAATTTATTAATTTAAAATTTATATCCAGAGTTGATATATTTCGGTAAAGCTGCTTTGTGGCAATGTCCACTGTTAAAAGTGCCCTTAACCCTCAGCTGTTATAATGCATATATGAGATGCACGTAAGTCGCTCTGGACAAGGGCGTCTTCCAAATACCATAAATGTTTAGGTTTCTGTCTTTGTATGCTATTTGGACTAAAGACTTCTATTATGTTTTGGCTGTTAGGAAGCCTGCTTTGTCCTATTTTCAAAAGGTTTCCCGTGACACTTGAAGACCATTTATCATTTTTACAAATCGCTCTCTTAGTGTACTTGTGACAGACCTACTTCACTCCCTACTTCTTTGGCCTGTTTTCAAAGGTCTTCAGTTATGCTCAATGTCAAAGCAATACTTTTCCATATTGTTCTATCTATTTAGGCGCATATTAGTCTAGCATATTTTCTCTATTGCTGAATTTCCGCACATAAAAAAATTATCATATAATCATATATCTATATTTAATATGCAGATGAGACTAGGTTTGGCTCAATGACCTATTTGGGGCAAATAAGCTCTATGATTTAGTGTAATGAGAAAATTGTTGGTTGGTTTATTTTATTTTTAATTTGAACATGAAGTGCTGTGAGAAGGATAAATGTTGGATAGGAAGATTTAGTACCTCTGGTATGGCTCGTGGATGCTGTATTGTATTCTCGCCCTTGCCGCAGTCTCTTCTCCCTTCTTTTGGCTTGCCTCTGTCTTACAGGCAGTCCCTGAGTGGAGAGTCTGTTTATTTTTAGTTGAACTGGAAACCTACTTTAGCACTTGGTGCATTGGAGAGCTGGCCACACTCAGATGGCTAATATGGCCATTCCAACACCACTGCTTTTGCCATTTCAGTGATATTCCCTTGTAATACTATATTGCCATGCTTATTCAAGATTGTCTGTTTCGAGATATTTAAGTAAGTGTATGTGTTTCTTGAAAAGATTATCAGTAAAAACATCAGTAAAGAAATTTAGCCATGACAGAGCCAAAGGACCAAAAGTCCAGGAGGTTGACCTGGGCCTGAGCCAAATCCTATAAGCCTAACACTAAACCCTAACTGCTAACACTAACCCTAACCCCTAACACTCAAACCCTAACCCCTAACATTAACCCTAACACTAAACCCTAACCCCTAACACTAATCCTAACCCCTAACACATAGAGATGCTGTATAACACGGAACAACAAACACATTTGTCCAACATTCAACACACTGAGTTGTCTTTACCCCCTGGGCATTTGGTATGACTCCACCCAGGTAGGAGGAACTGGATCAAGTCTGGCTCCACCCCCTGCACTTTTGGTTCTGTAGCGAGGAGTACTTGTGAAAGACTTGTACTGCAGTGTTCTTATTATAGTCAAAGACCTACTAACTTTCGTTAGTACTTTCTGGGACACAAGTGTAAAAGTTGCTGTATTTTTATCTATCTATGCTTTATCTATCTATCTATCTATATTTATTTATCTTTGTCTTTGCAGGCTGTGAGCCGCTTCCCCTGCATTATTTGAAGTGGAGTCATGCCGAGTCCATCGTTGCAGTGGTCTTCTCTTGTCTGGGCATCCTAGTGACCAGTTTCGTCACTTTTGTCTTCATTCTGTACAGAGACACACCTGTGGTCAAATCCTCAAGTCGAGAACTCTGCTATATCATCCTAACTGGCATCTTCCTGGGTTATATCTGCCCCTTCACGCTCATAGCCAAGCCCACAGTGGCCTCCTGCTATCTACAACGCCTCTTGGTGGGCCTCTCAGCCTCCATGTGCTATTCGGCTCTGGTCACTAAGACCAACCGCATCGCCCGCATCCTGGCTGGCAGCAAGAAGAAGATCTGTACACGCAAGCCACGCTTTATGAGTGCCTGTGCTCAGGTGGTCATCGCATTCATCCTGATCAGTTTACAGCTCACGCTGGAGGTCACGCTGATCATTCTGGAGCCCCCGTCACCCATCAAGTTCTATCCGAGCATCAGGGAAGTCTATCTCATCTGTAATACCAGCAACATGGGCATGGTCGCACCGCTCGGCTACAACGGTCTTCTTATTCTCAGCTGCACCTACTATGCTTTCAAAACCCGCAATGTGCCGGCCAACTTCAACGAGGCCAAGTACATCGCCTTCACCATGTACACCACATGCATCATCTGGCTCGCTTTTGTGCCCATCTACTTTGGCTCCAACTACAAAATCATCACCACATCATTCTCCGTGAGCCTAAGCGTGACTGTGGCCCTGGGTTGCATGTTCACCCCAAAGATGTACATCATCATTGCCAAGCCAGAGAGAAACGTGCGTAGCGCCTTTACCACTTCAGATGTGGTGCGCATGCATGTAGGTGATGGCAAAATCGCCTGCAGGAGCAACAGCCTACTCAACATGCTAAAACGCAAAAAGAACGCCTCTGGAAATAAGTAAGTCTGCTCTCTTTAGCTGCAGTAGCTTAGCCTCTTTCCATCCTGTTGCATGAGTATCAGTACCCATGGGCCCGATCTTTTAATTCATGCTACGTTCCAGACATTCAGGTCATGCCATTTCCAGATCAGCCTTCAATTAACAGCTTTCTTAGACGTCTCTGATTTGCAGGTCGACTGCAATTAAAAGATGCACACCCAGGGGCATCTCAGCAACAGGGTAGACAGACGCTCTGCTCCATATATGAGCTGCTATATACCACTAAGTCATCAATTACAGAATTAACAGCTTTTGTTTTACATTAATTAATTATTGCTGAACTAGGACTGTGCATAAAGAGACACTGTGCATAATCATTACCGTATATATTTAAATGCAGTATTAAAACAGTATACTATAATTATTTTTTAATATATATATATATATATGTAATATATAATATATAATTATTATATTTGCTCAAATAAAATGACAGTAATTTTTACATGAACCAGAAATGTTGTTCTTGTGTCCACTTTTCTTGGTTCCTGTGAAATAACTGCCGTCTTTATTTTGTTCATAGTTCTAATGGCAAGTCTGTGTCATGGTCTGAACCAGGTTCAAGACAGCCTCCGAAAGGAGAACACATGTGGCACAGACTGTCTGTGCATGTGAAGAGGCAGGAAGCCGGCTCCAATCAGACAGCTGTCATCAAACCTCTAACTAATACCTACCATGACACAGGCCTGGAATTCTCAGACCTGAGCACCAAGACTCTGTACAATGTAGCCGAGGAGGATGAGGGTGAGCCAGTCAGATATAATCCTCCGGCCAGCCCTCATCTGATTGCTCACAGGTATTCACCTGCCAGCAAGCCTGTGAAGGAAATGAACACAAAGCAGGAATTTTATAATCCGGAGCAACACTTGCCACAGAAATGCGTTCTCCCCCAGCAGGTTACTGCAGACCACTTTCAGGACATGACAGCTAAGTTGAATTCCAGCATGCCTGATCTGGATGACATTATTAGTTTACATGAACCAGTAAGTGGAGTGATGCCACCATACCGACCCCTCATTCCGCAGACACAGCAGGTTTATCCCATGCAGCTGAGCTCTTACTCAAAGAAACCAGATACTCTGTTGGAGGAGGAGGAGGAAGTGGAGAACGAGCAGTTTGGCCTCCTGCATGGCTACATGTACAACAATGCACAAATCCACGATGATGAGGAGCTGGTGCAGATTAAACTAGCAATGGAGGACTCACTGGCTCTAATGCCACCCTCTCCTTTCCGGGACTTGACGGGTTCAGGCAACCCCATTCCCAACTCTCCGGTGTCTGAGTCCATCCTTTGCACCCCACCAAATGTGACATATGCATCCGTCATTCTCAAAGACTACAAACAAAGCTCCTCTACCCTGTGAATGAACGAAAAACTTGAAACATAAATACTTGTAAATGATCTGTTTTCTCAGCATTTGAGAAACTGACACGAGCTGCCAATAAATTCATTATCAGTTCATTAGGATAATACATTTTTCCACTATTTAACATTACATGTTTAATTTGAACCAATTAGTAAAAGGACTCTCATTAATATATACCGGTGTAGCAGTAAATAATGATTTAAGCATTACTCATGAAATGACAAATGCTAGAATGTAGAATATGGGAATGAAAAAACAAATGCAACTTTTCTAAGTTGAGATGTAAAACTATACCATATCATATTCTTAAGACAGCATACGCTTTCTTGAATATTTTAGAATAAACATACATGGTAATCTAGGTATAAACCGATATAAAAAGAATTTAAATATATAAGATGCCTGTTAAAATGTAGCAAAAATGAATCATGTTTAACTGCCAGTGTCAAAGTCAATGTGAAGTCATTATTTGTCAAGGTATTTTTATAGCTGTATTTTTAATGTACACTTTTATGTGGGAGCTGTGTGTTTACAATAACTGTACATATTAAGTTAGATGTTATTTATTAAATTATTTTTCATGAATAATTGTAGAACAAATTCATATGTGGTACTTTAGATCAAAAACGTGACTTAAATGGTCATAACCTCACTATAGACAGAAATCCTGTGAATTTCAAACATTGCATTTTGAAGCCTGACTTCTGTTTTTTGCAAATTTATTGCTTTCTAAATAGTGTTTTTTTTTCTTATAAGTTGCTGTGCAATTCTGTTCAACATCTGTTTGTATTTTTAATACATCATGTGCTTTACATATAGTCACTATATTATACAATACATAACATAAGCACTTCTGCTCAGCAGAGCCACCGACGGCATTTTCTCCAGAATGTAGCTTGAATCAAATCTATATAGATGCTCAGCGTTAGCTGCATGTCTGGCGCTTCTTATAGTATAGAATGTATACACTATATACGTTTTGACCATTTAAGTCATATGATTAATGATTAACATTGTGTTAAAATGTTACATAAACGAATAATACTGTCTAGTATTTGGGTAAATGTTTGATAAGTATTTAAGATTATAATTAGTGTGTAATAGGAAATTATTTTCTGAATCAGTGCAGTAGGCTATTGTTCAGTCTCAGCCTGCCACACTTACAGTAGCTAGAATTCACACTTAAAGCTGCTATAATTAAGGTTTGCAATCATTCTAACTTCTGTCAGTAAAAGATACAACCTCACAGTCATATACAAACCCACACCCTTCATCCACACCTCCCTGCATAGATGCAAACACACAATAGGATGGTATCATGATGTAGCACAGTGATCCAGGAAGTGTTGGTATTTCATGCCAGTAGTTAGCAAATGCAGTAGTACAATAGTGCTAAATTGGAACTTTCCTTGTGTCTAGTGTTGTACACTCATGGGAACATATTTTGTACCTTAATATGTATGTTTCACCTCTACACATGGATATAGTGCACCTTTAAAAATGCTTTAAGGTACATAAATGGACTGTGCTTTTAGGGGAAAGCTTTAAAGCGACACTACATACAGGTAAAAAATACACACTAAAGGTAAGCTGTACCTTTGAGGCTGCCACCCAACAACAAGTAAAATATACTTAGTACTCATTTTTTTTCTTAAAGTGTTCTACAAGCTACATCTAAGTGAATGACATACAAGCATCAAAGCACAGCTTAGCATCCATTTTCATGCCTTGCAAATCTCTCAGGTTTCTCTAGCACCGAAACGCAACAAGGAAATTGACTCCTCTTTCCTGGTTTCTTGGTGCTATTGCTAACTGAATGCTTCCTTTTCTGCTGCACTCTTTATTTTTGGCAGCGTTTTGTGGTGGAACTGGACATTTTGGTTGAACGTCATTCTTTTTGGCCTCTACAGTCACACTGGACAGAGACTTCTTTTTCAGTGCATCTATTTTAGTGATAGAGATCAGTATGTAAAGACAGTTCTTGTTTAAATATCGATTACAGCATCTTTAAGATATAAAAAAAAGAACAGTATTGAAAGACCTACTGTACTATTAAGATGGATTTAAGGGTTAGCATGCTACTGTTTAAGGTAATGATCTGAACTCAGGTCTATTGTAAGTTTACCTCAAAGTTAGCTCACTAACCCATAAATCCAGCTTTGTAGTATAGGTTATCTGTCTTCCTGTTACACTGTATGTATTAAGCTTATATATTTCCTTAAATACGTAACATAAGGACTGTGTATTTGAGATTTGTTTAGTTGAACCCATGTAAGAACATGTTTTATTAATTATAATACATTAAATACTATATGTTTTTGTAAACATGTTTTCAGGGTTGCTGTTGTTATTTATTCACAAGTTTTCACACAGATATCATCTTAAAATATGAAAATGCTCCTGGCTATGTGCAGCTATATTAACGACATGGTGCAGTAAGAACATTTGTACATTTTATTTTATTTGATCTGCTTTACTTGTGCAGTGCTACACCTGCAACAGATTTGTAAAAACACAAGTTGTATAATCTGCACATACATGAAGATGTTATTCTTTATAGGATTGTCCCACTTTGTATCCAACAATGATGTATTTGTACACTGAAGTCATCTGCATCACTTGCTATTAGGAACGCATATATCCAAGACTTACCTACACATCCAATATAAACGTGTGACTGATTGGTAAACGAAACAAGACACAGAGGTTGAAGTTAAATAAATCTGACAAACCAGAAACACCTATTTATTTATTTATTTATTTATTTGTTTGTTTGTTTGTTTGTTTATTATTCTGGTGTGGTTGTTTTTTTCTTCTTCCATAAACCAGTATGTAATAAAATATAGCTCAGTTAAGGCTGCTTTCTTTGACACAGTATATATATGATGTAGAGCTGAAATTTCTGATAGAATGTTTGCACTGCGTTGAGGTTTAAGAGCATTTCAAAGTTTGAGAAATTACTGATTCTATTCGAACACAAAGGTGCATGAGGTAGAACTATTGTGTCTAATTTGGAAGAAATGTTGTTGCGTGCGTAACATTTTGTTTACTGCTGGTGTGTCAAGTAGAAAAAGAGATTATTTAATTACCTAAATGCTGTTCATTGCATCTCTTTATGTAAAGTTCAGGATCAAATCAACCTGTCAATCTTTTCAGCTCACCAACACACATTGTGTGTGTGTGTGTGTGTGTGTGTGTGTGTGTGTGTGTGTGTGTTAAAGTCTTTAGTAAATGATGAGTAATATTCAGCTAATGTAACCCTGATGCCATGGACTGGGAACATGCTGAGTTTCTAATAAACACCTCCCTGGGGTTTATCTTATTTCCCTTGTTAATCTGGCAGGAGCTCATATGCTAATTAACAGATCTGCAAGGCAGGAGATTATTGGCAATGTCCTACTATGCTGCTGCTGCCTAAAAAACTTTTATTATCTGAGTACGCACAAAGCAAGAATAAGATACTCCTCAGACATAAACAGGGGATGAAGAACCTGTTGATGATATTCCAGATGCACTACTAAATCATACATAAAGTGGAAATAACTAGCAGCTTGACCCAGTTCTAGGATGTTTTCTTGAAGTGTTTGGAATTACAGTGTACTGTTGTGGGCCCTAGAGACCTGTGCTATATGGAGTGAACTACATTGGAGTAAGGATTCATTTTTATTTTGTTTTTTTCAGTTCTGACCAACAGTGTAAAATGCTACGGCACTGTAACTCTATTAATTTCAGTATATGAGGATTTGTAGGATTGTGTCATACCAGGCACATTTCACAGACATAAAACTGCATACCATTTGTTAGGAAGTGTGGATAGGTGTAAAAAGAAGGTTAGCAGTGAGCCCTAAGAGCAGTACTAGAATCCAAAATCACCCAAAAGGGAATTAAAAGCACAGTCAAGCCTGCCATTTATTCTCTCTGACCCATTAAGTCTTCATCAAGAAACTCAGAACGAGTATAATAAGCTGAAATATGAAATAGGACGATGATATCAGATGAATGCTTTGGAAGGAAGTCCACAATTTAAAGATATTTTAAGTAGATTTGCCATATATTCACTTTACTTCACATTATTCTTATTATCTGGGGACTCTGATACTAGATTTGCTCAGTATGTCTAGGAATATAGGTTACACAGAGAGAAAAAAAGATGTGAGCACAGGAAACAGATATGTGGAGTGTAAATAAGTGAAACAGCAAGAATTTTATGTCAATTTGGAAATTGTCTTTAATTCATATTAATCAGTCCCTCCAGGATTTCGCAATTTTGTAATGACAGAAATGAATTCATATCAAGCAAATATCAAGCAAAGTCCGCAATATTCAGAGGAGCAAAATTACAACAAATTTGGTCCAAGCTGCATCATGTGACATCATCAAAATGCGCATTCAGCCAAAGCCTCCTTTGATTCACGTGTGTCGAACATGAGTACAGCTGAAAGGTCTTATTTACCATCAAACATCACTGTGAAATTTCCCATCAAACATCACTGTGAAAGACAGCACAAAACAATTTCATGCAGTTGCCAATTTTGCCACAGACGTTTTCTGCAAAAAAGCACAAAAAAGCTCAGCATATTGCATCGCAAATTTTGAAAAAAGTCACAGCAAAATCAAGCATTTTTGGCTGCAACAATCACAAAAAAATATCCTCAAAATCCTGTACAGACTGATAAATAATCATACATTATTTAACTTATAAATCATAATAGAATATTAATTAAAAAGGTATCTTTCTGTAGTGTCTTTCACAGATACCTCTCAAAGTCCAGAGTAAAAAAAAACATATTTAACATATATAAAATATATAACACTGTGTGTATATGTGTGTGTGTGTGTGTGTGTGTGTGTGTATATATATATATATATATATATATATATATATATATATATATATATATATATACACACACACACACACACACACACACACACACACAGATATATATGGTCATGGAAAAGGAAGGCTGTAGTTGGCTTGTGAGGAAGAATAAGTAGAGGTACAATCACAGTGACACTGGAGTAGAGAGTTCCAAAATATTGGAGCCCATGGTATATCTGACAATTCACTGCATGAGGACATGAAGGGATGAAAAGGACACTCAGGATGGAGAAATGGTGAAAAGGTAAAAAAAAAATGTGAAAAAGATAGGTAACCCATGTAATTCATTAAGAATAAGGTTAATTTGTGCAGATTACTCTGTATATGTGAAGCTGACGTCTGCTGAGGATATTGGCAAGGAGACCAATGAAAAGAGAGCTGCAAAAATCAATATGGGAGCTAATAAGAGCATGGTAAAGGGCAAATGTGCAATGTTACAAAGGTGATAAAAGCTGTTTGGCTTTATATGGATTTGTGATTATGTTTGGGTGTTAGTGAAATAGTAGCAATGAATCAAATGTGACACAAAGATCTCCACCTATTGAGGGGTTTAACTTTTGAGACCAGCCAATTATTTTTTAGCACTTCTAATATGCTTATTAATTCCTCAGTCCAGAGCATGTATGCTCATGAATTCCTTCTATGAAAGCAACACCTTTACCATGTGTTTTGCTGACAATGTGTGTATTTGGCTAAAGGTATTTTTGCTCCCCCATCTGTTCTACACTGTGCCGTAATTTTACTTTCCCATGTCCTTGCTGTGTGTCTGGGGATCTGTTCTAAATACCAAAAATTCCAGTGTCTCTACAACAACTTCACTCACAATTATATGTATTCCAATCACATTTACTTTTTTTTTGTCAAGTTCTGGACATTACATGGAGTCATAATTGAGGTATTTCAATGTAATAATAAACAGTGTACGTGTTTGTTTAAGTGCATATTGTGCTTGGAGAAAAACCATCAGAGAGAAGCATCATCTCTAAATAAGAGTCCATGTCCTAGATACGAGAGACCCAGTTTCAGAGGTCAGTAGCAGGGCTGTTTGCGTTAATGTCTTAAGCAATATGATACGTGATATTATATAACTATTTACTACAATAATGTTTATTTATTGATAAACCACTTTATATCAGTATATTTATATACTGCCTGTGTCTTGGTGCTATATAATACATTTTTCATATTTATATTCGACTGCATTTTATTCATACATTAGTGCCACAGCGATGCACCACGAACAGAGGCAACATTTTAGAAATCCCTGTAGTGACCTAAACATTATATGCAAGAATGTCCTCATGAAAACTCAGGTAATCAAGGGTACACATATTTGAACTAGGTCTGGTTAAATTTAGCTGTGGTACGTGCTACAGGTAACAGGTCTATTGCACTGGGAGTCTCTTTACTGTCTGAAGCGCAACACTGCCACCTGGTTTGTCATTTTCATTCCACAACACTGGTATGATACTGGTTGAAACAATTTGATAATGGTTTACAGTGAACAAGACAAAGCACTTGATTTTATCAGTGTAATTCTTGCAATATTGCCGTTCTTATTTATTTATTTGTTTGTTTGTTTGTTTGTTTGTTTGTTTGGGGGGGTCTTTCAAATGTATCATTTACCTAGATGCAAAGACTTTAAAGAAAGCTGAGATATCATGCTTTGTGAGTTCAGTGTAAAAACTATGAAGCTGCAAGCGTCTCAGTGTGACATGGCTGTAGTGAATATGGTGTGACTGAGTGGCGAGAGCTCATCCTCTCTCTGCTTGCTTTTAGAGCAGATGGTTATCATGGAGAAGCGGATGATGATTATGTAGGCATGTGGAGTTCAAGCAGGAGGAAGAAATGTTGGATGTAATAAAAGGGGGTGAGGGATGATTATAGACATTTATTTCTGTTGTATTTCTATTATTTGAATATTTGTCCATCCTTTAAATAAACAGTGAGATACTGTTTTAATGATGCAGCAATGTTCTGAAAGGTGATTCTATATCTGAGAGGAAAACAACTGAACACTAAAAACTCCCTAAAGAAAAACAAAACACTGAAGTTGCAATATTCTGGGTATTGTCCAATAAAAGCACACCAAGAAGGGTTTCATTCCTCTTAGATTACAGCAATTTGGCAAAGATTATCATTTTTATTTATGAAATAACAATACATCATAGTTTTTTTGAAAATCCATTTATAGTTACATTTAATGTTGAGAAATGTCCACAAAACAAGTTCCTGTTCTTCCTGACATTATAGCCACTATAAACAGCCTCTCTCTCTCTCTCTCTCTCTCTCTCTCTCTCTCTCTCTCTCTCTCAAATAAATGCAGCTTGTTAAGTTACTGAGGAATTGCAAGTCCTCTTTCCTGAAGATTTATTTTAATATTTTTTTGCTAAATAACAGGAATTTTAAAATTAGTCTTAAATTAGATGTTGCTGCCATACAAGTCCCGGTGACTGAGCTGTTACTATAGAAACAATAAGAATGATCAGATTAATAAAATATAGATGTAACTTGCTGTGCAGCCAGAATTACTGCCAGAGCTGCTGTGAATCAACATCTTCTGACCAGTCAGATTTGAGACTTAAACAGCACTGTGGTATAATGAATATTAATCAACATTTTGGGCCTCATAAGTATAAAGGGGCAATGAGTAGTCTCTGTAGAAACAGGCTGAGTTGAAAGAGAATCTCTGCATGAGTTCATAAATAGGTATGTAACAATCAGTGTATAAATCAATAGATATGTTAGTTCCTGTTAACTCTTACAATTCAGCTATAAACTCAGTTTCATGCAACTTGTCATGTTAGACATTCAAGGGAGTTAAAATAATGCCTGAATATAAAAGAAGACGTCATAACTAAATGCTAATCTTTCAGATCTCAGGCGCCATCTAGTGGTTTATGCAAAGCATGCATGAATCATAAGAATAACTAATATTTATACTGATTTATATTGATATTATATTGAATAATAAGAATTCATTTTAGTAGTTAGCACTTTTGCCTCGCACCTCCAGGGTTGTGGGTTCGATTCCTGCCTCCACTCTGTGTACTCTGGTTTCCTCCCCCCCCAGTCCAAAGACATGTGTTGAAGGCTGATTGGCATTTCCAAATTGCCCGTAGTGTGTGTGATTGAGCTCTGTGATGGGCTGGGCCCCCATCCATGGTGTCCCCTGCCTCATGGTCCGAGTTCCCTGGGATAGTCTCCATGTTCCCTGCGACCCTGTGTAGGATAAGTAGTACAGAAAATTAATTAATGTATA
Organism: Ictalurus furcatus; assembly: GCF_023375685.1. Classification (NCBI taxonomy): domain Eukaryota; kingdom Metazoa; phylum Chordata; class Actinopteri; order Siluriformes; family Ictaluridae; genus Ictalurus; species Ictalurus furcatus. The sequence continues at coordinate 18,375,731 of NC_071263.1, forward strand.
GCACTATATCTGAATGCTTATTGTGTCTGTTTATTTGTGCTACTTGTCAAACAATATGCCTATAAACTGCTACATAAAGATATAAAGGCAATGTAGAACCAGTGAAAGTTAAGATTAACACTGTGGATAACACACTGAAATCTGATTCACCTGAAAAGTACTTAAGCCCTGTATGAAATAATATACATATACAGCCTAATAATAGATACCAACAATGTCCCACTGAGAGTAACTTAACACACATTGTCTGATGCACAATAGAAGTGAGTTGGAAGGCTGCCCTGCTAGCTGTTGCACTTCTGCCATGCTCCTTGTGGGCTTTACTCACTGTAAACACGCTGTCTATTATACAAATTTTCTACGAAATATTTAGCAGGATAAAACTGAGCATATATAATGGATGAATCGATTGCATTAACACATAAAGACATTTCCCATGTGTGGATGATAATCTAAACACTGTAGAAAATCAGTGGAGAGAAAGAGCCTAAGGACTGCACCTGCACATAGAAAATGTTTTTTTATGGACCAATTTTCATGCTGCTATGATAATAGTACAGCAAGACTCAGTGTTGATGCTGAAATTTATTCAATGATCAGGATCGAGATGATCAGGAAATGACATTATGTTACTCTAAAAAAATTTATTATTTTCCTTTGACACAAAGGACACAAACCAAGCATGTTGCAGACAGTAAATCCCTCAATGATGCAATAAAATGAGGCTTTGGAGACTTATGTGTTACTAAGCTTCAAGAACGACCAGTCACTCCAGCGGGAACAGGTCTGCTGTTTCTCAGAGGATTTCACTTTGGGACTTTGGTGTCAGTATTAGCGTGAAAAACTGAGATGGAATGAACAGGCATATTAGTGCACCAATACCTTTGGTGTTTTTGTTGTGTTGTGTTATTTACAAAGCATAAGAATGCATTAAAATCTATTACAAACCTAAACACAAATAAATATGTTGCTCTTGATTGTTTTAATTAATATCAGTAATTCTGTTGTATAGGTCATATATACTGTAGCAGGGGATCGCAAACCTTTTGCATAAAGAGACACCTTTACCTGTAGAAGAAATTCCACAGACCCCTCAAGACAGTTTTATGAACATAATCCATCTATTAGCATCATTATGTAAATTAAATGTGTAAAATAATAATTTGGTTATTTCTTGGAGCTTTTTATTCCTGAACCTTCCACTGACAAAGCACATTAGGTCCAACTGACATTACTTATAGGCCTATTTGTTTTTCAGTTATTGAAGTTTGTCTTCATCCCATTCAATTCAATAGATTAAACAGGTGGAAAAACCATAAGAACTTAATAAATAATAATAATAATAATGGGAGGTTGTGATTTCCACCAATGGAGAAAATAAATAAATAAAATAAAACAAATATATCCCTGATTATGCTTCATGGACCACTGGGACTACCGCTGTATTGTATAATTCAGTGTATGTAATTCAGTCATTAAATGAATCAATAATGTAGACTACTTTATAAATCAAATCACTGGTACACTTTTTAAAATAAAGGTTCTTCAATGGTTCTTTACAACACCATAGGTTCTGCAGAGAACCTTCTTCTTGTCAAGAACCATTTTTCATTGTATAGGGTTCTTGAGTTGAGCTATATGGTTCTTTGTAGATTAAAGAAGTTCTTTATGATTAATTATAGATTCTTCAGAGTAGCATATTGGTTCTTCAAGGTATAATCCCTTAACAGGCTAAAGTGAACTATAAAGGTCTTTGTGGAACTGGAAAAGGTTCTCCTGGCATCACTCTTAAGAATCTTACTTTGGTTCCTTAACGCATTTGCTAAAGGTTTTTAGAGAACCTATAATAACATGGTTGCTTGTGGCACTGTTGTGAATAACCATTTTTGGGTTCTCTAAAGAACTTGAGAGTAAAAGGTTCGGTGTGCAACGTAAAAAGGGTTCTCCTATGGCATCAGGCTGAAAAATCCTTTTTGTTTCTAATTTGGACCTTTATTTTTAAGTGGAACATTTCCTTTTTTTCTACCCTTAAAGAAGTGTCACATTATTTTCACACGTGTATCACATGAAACACTTTTCACTTCTTTTCCTTCTTTCCTTTTTTTTTTTTATACATGTAGTGGACTTTAGTGCTTTAATGTATTTTCACATTCAGGTTATGTGCTTTTATTTTTCACAACTGGTCAGATGATGTCACATAAGGGCGAAAAGATTTTTTCCACACATGATCACTTATTACTCACATAATCACATGTGAAAAACATATGACAGTGTGGTAATCTATGTGATTTTCACTAGTTGCAAAATGGTGTCAGTTAAATAATTTCCTAATGAGTCCACATTGTCGATCATATAGGCGAATGTGGTCATCTCTCCCTGCTGGAAAACCCCCCGATAGAAACCGTCACAGAAACGCTAATGGTTTCCACTACAAATCTCATTACAAACAGCTGTTAATCATTAAAACCATTTCCATTACAATTATTGGTCCTTAATGGTGTCCACTAGACCAGGGGTTCTCAAACCTGTCTTGAAAGACCCCCAACACTGCACATTTTGTATGTCTCCCTTATCTGACACACCCAATTCAGTTCTTGCAGTCTGTACTAATGAATTGATGAGCTGAATCAGGTGCATAGATGAAGGAGACATACAAAAATGTGCAGTGCTGGGGGTCCTCCAGCACAGGTTTGAGAAGCACTGTACTAGACCAGTGGTCACCAACTCTGTTCCTGAAGATCTACCTTCCAGAACACTTTAGCTCCAACCATAACCGTACCCACCTGACCATCTAATCATTGCCTTAAGAAGTTATTTTTCAACTAAAACCAGTGTGTTAGATTTTGGTTGGAGATTAAACCTAGGCTACAGGACAGTTTAGCTCAAGGAAAAGAGTTTGTGACCACTGCGCTAGACATGACATGCCACCAGGCAATAAATGACCAGTAGAGACCCACAGGAACCATTACAGTTTCCGTTAAAACCAGTATAATTCCCATTAAAACCATTAGCATCAGCAGAGGAAAAACCATCATTAAGGACAGCTCTCACCCTGGCTCTGATCTGTTTAATCTGTTGCCCTCAGGGAGACGTTACAGGTGCATCAGAACAAGGAGTAATAGATTTAAGAATAGTTTTTTTTCCCAAAAGCTATAACCATTCTAAACACATACATGTACTGATTTCAAAGTATAGGTATATAGTGTCTCAGAACTGTGCGTTTTATAGTACCCCCCGGTACTATTTATTTATTTATTTATTATTTACTTATTTCGTGTTGTTATATTTATTTATTTTATTTCATTTTATTATATCTTGTTTATTTTATGTACATGTTGGCACGGAACAAAAAGGAGTGGCTCTTAATTTCATTGTACATGTGTATAGTGACAATAAAAGGCATTCATTCATTCATTCATTCATTACAAATTATATAAGTATTTCTATTGTCCGTTTTTTTTCCAGCAGGACTGCCTTATTTATCTGTGGCCTCTTTTTTTCTATCTCTCTTTTTTCTTTGCTTTTACTATAATGGCGGATTGTAATGGAATGGAATGAGTTGGGTTTGAATGTAAAGCCCGTGTTGGCAGTGATCAGAGAGAAGTGTGGAGGGTGAGGTGAGGGGCGGTGCGGTGGCTCTGCCACACATCCGGGTGTCGCTCCTGTTCAGAGCGCAAACTCGCTCCAGGCTGCGGCGTTTCCGCGACGCTCAGTGAGAGAGAGGGAGAGACTGAGAGACAGCCACCCCGATCCAGTTGGATTACCACCCCGAAATGAACGAGGAGTAACATTCAGTTCAATAACGCGTCAAATCATATTTGTACAAATGTGTGTTGCTGTGTGTTAACTTCGGCATGGACGACATGGAGGACGGCTTAATAACACCACCACCACCGCCTGACATGCGAGACGCAGCTACGGCCAAACTATAGGAGACTGGCCGCATTTCCCTTCTGTTTTATTCCGCGATTTCTCCGTTCATGCGTTCGTCTCAAATCTTGCGTCTCTGTCTGGAGGAAGTATGAAGAAGTTTAATATCAGAAAGGTGCTGGACGGCTTGACTGCGGCTTCCTCCTCCTCTTCCTCATCCGCATCAACTCAGCCGGGTAACAGGGAAAACGACATCATTCAGGAGACCCTGCAGTCCGAGCATTTTCAGCTCTGCAAGGTGGGCGCTTTTCTGATGATTTTACACCGGAGGCTCGCGATGCCTCGCAAACATGAGTAATATTGACCCCCCTTGGGGGACCCGCATGCTAACGCAATGCTAACCAGCCCCGCAACTGCTTCCGCCAACACTGAGCCCAACATTACATACACAGTCTGCGGCTACGTGGCAAATATAAATAAACCTTGTTTGTCATCACTGATGTTTATATTCCTGTCTATTCATTTTCATAATTATATAATAGCGCTCCATACATTATGGCAATATTGTGCGGCTGTTATAAAATATAACGCTTGTGAAATGTTTTCCCATGAATATTTGAAAAGAAGAAGAAGCGGGGAAAAAAACTTTCCCAACTCGCACTACATTGATAAGATGAAATGATCAGCTACGCAGTCGGGTTTGTGTAATAATTGATCCGAGAGTTTGTGAAGCTGAACCCGGGGACCGGTGGCTGTGGTCATGTGATCCCATCAGCTAGCTTGGTATCATTCAATTAGCAAGTTAACGTTAAATTTAAAAACAAATTATTTAAAAGAGATAAAGCGCTAGGTGGCTTGCTGTCCGTAAAATTGCTGTTAGCTTACTTACTAGACCTGTAGACCTGGCTTCCTTTACTGCTGTAGTCATTCATCTATCTGTATCTGTATCTCCCAGGACGTAGCTAGCTTAATTAGCTGTAGTACCTGCTAGCTAGTTAGCTACGGCTGCGTGCGCTTTTTCTTAAAAATACATTGGCATCTGTTTCTGTTAAATGTACTCAAACGATGTATGTAGTAAATGTCCAAAAGAGGCTCAAATTGTCAAAGCAGTATTTGTTTGCTAGTTTGTTTTTGACACGGTGTTAAACTATGTTAGCTGTAAATGTTAGCTGGTGGCAGGTGTTTCGCCTGACAGCTGTCAAACCACCTTTCGGCTTTAATGTTGACATTTACTTGGTGTTTGTGCAGTTATATTGCTACATCAGTTTACACACATAAAGATGGTCAAAATGATGTTTTTTTGCGCCTTATAACTGGTTTCTTTTGACACACTATATTCGTTAGCTAGGTCCTGTAGCTCCCGGAGGTTAGTGAATTTATTATTATATTTTAAGACGTGATGTGGCTATTACTTTCAACAACTACTGATATAGTTATTTTATTTAGGATGTGCTTTTATTTAGCGATAAAATTATAAGCCTAATTGACCTGTGACTGAACACTAATGTGTTTCCTATAGGAAGTTGTTCATGTCAGTTACTAAACCAGTAATAATGTCAATATGTATCTAATAACTTTATGAGACTAGGAAGAAACTGATTGGTGGAAAGTTCAGGAATTTCTCTAATGGCTCCAATAAATAAACATGGTGGTAAATATACCTAATGTGTCTAATATTTGAATGATTAGATTATATCTCATAAGTGTGTTATGTAAATTTCATACAACTCTGTGTTATTGTGAGACAGAGTTATACTGTACACTTTGAGAAGTCTGCTAACTCTGTTTGGATATTAAGGAGAGCATATTGGTGATAAGAAACTCACTAGAAGTTATTTCCTAAAAGTGCTTTATTGGTATAAACCCTCATATTTAAAAAGTAGCTGTTATTTAAAGAACATAATTTTTGTTGTTTAGGTCCATACATACTGTGGTGCTCGAGTAAGTTTGAGTTTTATAGAATTTTCTATATTTCTATATCACTTGGCCATTCCAAAATATTAACTTTATTCTTCTTTAACCATTTTTGGTTGAACGACTTGTGCTTAAGGTCGCAAAAGCAGGGCGCTCACTCACACCTGATTGTCATCCCATTGATTGAAAACACCTGACCAAGCCTAGAGGTTCACATACTTTTACCACAAGCTGATATGTAATATTGGGATCATTTTCCTCAATAAAAAAAGACCTAGTATAATATTTTTGTCTCATTTGTTTAATTTGGTTCTCTTTGTCTACTTTTAGGACTTGTCATGTTTTTGGTAATATTTATGCATATATAGAAAATTCTAAAGGGTTCACAAACTTTCGAGCACCACTTCTTATACAGGGAACAAACCTTTTAAGAATTTTTTTTTTGTAGCTGGCAAATGCAAGCAAACAAATATTTTCTGTACCTGCATTTGTTTTCCCTGTGTAATTTTGCCCTTGTTCTTTTTCCAGTACTAGTTTGGATTGCCAGTTTGTTGTGTTTCTCGTATTTATATGACAAAATAATAAAAGAATCATATTCATAGTGAATAACAGACAGTGTTAAGTATTCTACTTAGTATCTACTGCTTTATACGTCCATTAAGAGTTCCGTTAATATGGACGAATAATGGATATGTGGTTTAATATGATTTTTTGTTTGTTTTTGTTTCACAGACAGTGCGACATGGCTTTCCTTATCAACCCTCAGCCATGGCTTTTGACCCTGTGCAAAAAATACTGGCGATCGGGACACAGACTGGAGCATTAAGACTGTATCCTTCCATAAAATAAAGAAAATATGCTCCCAGGAGGTTTTATGTAGAGATTTGTCGATTAATGTTAACATTAGGGTTGTGATTGTTTCTGTATTGTAGGGTCTAATGTAAACGGCTAGTCTTCACTTTTTCCCCCCGTGGTCTTAGTTAACTTGGTGATTTAGTTAGCTTACGTAGGTGACTTACTATGTTCAGTTCTGATGTTTCTAGATCTCTGCAGAAAATCAGCAGTTGATCTATCTGAAATAAACCAAGACATGTAGTGTCATATGATGTACTGTACATACTGCTATGTTAATTCAGGAATATATCAAAAGGAGTAATCCATCTCCAAGTTAATGAGTCAGTAAGCATAAACAATTTTATGGATTCCTGTTTTAACTTAAAAACCGAACCCTTACCCATGATTAAGGAGGTAATATAGGACTCTGGATAAGAGCTTGATTTTCCTCCTGCGTTTTGTTTGTTGAATTTCTTGCAGTTTGATTTCAGTGTCATGTTTTGTTGGTAGTTGACTGTGAATTTCTGGAAGAGCTCCTGGAAGTTTCTGGACATAATGATATCTGTGCTGTGGCATGAGCCTCTCTGTTGCCATATGCTGCAGAGCTGGTCTCCTCATCACTTCTGCTCACTCTGTGCCAGGATGCCACCTCACATGTGCTGGAATCATCACTGGTCCTGCTGGGCACGTCTGCTAGACCATGTGACTCACACAGGAAAGCTGTGCTAGGATGCTGCTCTATCTCAAGTTTGTGGGTTTGTTTTGTCACTTACTTTAGGTGCACACATGGAACATCATGACAAATTGAAATTCAGTTCCAAACAGCTAAGTTTTGTTTTTATGAAGTTTAGTTTAAGTTGAAAGCTGTGTTACTAGCCAAGGCTGCTGTGGATGTATTAGTGGTATGTCTTTGTTGTGTAGTTGTGGCAGTTGTTCTATTGGGAGCTCAAAATCCACCCACCTGTTTGAGTAGTTTGTGTGTTACCGCAGGCTGTTGAGGAGGATTAAGTTCAGACACCCAGCTAGTGCCTGGGGCTGATGGACTTGCTGTCATTCAGCCGATTGAACCATTTATCAAAATACTGACGGTATCGATTTGCGTTATTCCCCAAACATTGGGAACCACAGCCCCAGGATATTTCTAAAGCAAAAACAAATAATTAAAGTGAGATCTTGCCTGATTTAATACCTTAATGTGGCTTTTATTTTGTCCTTTTTGTTCACAGAACCATAGCAGATAAATCATTCTGACCTTCTTGTTCACCTGATTAATTTTAGTTTGTAAAGCAGATAATGATATTTGACATCTAACTGCTATCACAAAAGCAGTAACAATCCTTCTCTCTCATTCTCAGGACTGATCAAATGTTTAGGTGTAATAGTTTTGTCGGAAAGTCAGTTAACTGACACAAAATTAACACCTATCATATAAAAACGCCTCTTTATTTATGACCAAAGGTTTTCTCATGTAGTGCCAGCCGTATAGCACCATTGACCACTTTGGCTCACCAAAAGAGGAAGCATTTAGGAATTGAGAAACCATTTTTCTTTTATGCTATCTGCAAACTTTATATCTTCTTGCTTAAACGTGTTGCATTCTGTAGACACTGAGCTGATTGCACGATTAATGTATATGTGATTATCACTTGCTGCGCCATAAATCATTACATTTACCTCCTCACTTTCTTGTTTCATATGCACTATAGCATTTATAATCTGTCTTTGGTAGAGAAGTTATTGTAAGCAGTAAGTGTGTTGTGGTGCATAATTAACACAAGAAAATTAATATGTTTTGGGAATCAGTGTTAAGAACCTGCACCATCTGCAGATGCAATTATAACAATTAGAAATGCTTACTTTAACCACATAGGGTTTGATGGGAATGGGTGATTATATGCGCTGGTAAAATGTATAGCTAGTGGTATAGTGCGAAATAGCTTGAAATTTGAGAGAAGTTCTAAACGTAGTTTTCAGCAAGAAGTAAAGATCGTCATCTTATATTCTCTTTAAGTGGGTTTTAAAAAATCTGAAATAAATCAAATGTATTCTGACATGGGAGAGAGGACTTTGCACAAGACGACAAACTGCATTTTTTTGGGGTCTAAATTCAGGAGAGGTTGTGGTGAAGGAACGGAGGTTTATAGGTGCTATGATAGAAGTGATAACTGGAACTATCATGCCTTATGGACATTCTGAAACTTTAAATATGCAGTTAAAATGAATAAGTGTTGATGATTAAAGTCACCATGAAATTAAAATAGAAGTTTTGTGACTTTTAGTATGTATATGAAGCCTTAAGGTTAGCCACCAATGATAGCCACCAATACGAATCAACAATTTTGATGACATCATGCTGCACTTCAGTTTCTCAACAGATTTTCTGTCTAATCAAATGCCCTGTAGATTCTGAAGTGTCCCGTCCCCAACGTTTTAAAAATCCATCGTACTAACTGTCAAGTACGGCTTAGCCCGGGATGTGAGGTAAGCTAAACGCTATTGGCTATTTAAATAGAAGGAAGGAGCCACTCAATATGTCCTGCACTCACTTCCTGTCTCAGTGGAAATTGTCGACACATCGAATAACGCTGTGTGTTTCAACTCACTTCATGGGGACTTTAATAAATAAAAAAATATAATTGTTGTCACTTTGGGATGTGCGGTTGTAGGAAAATAATCAGAGTTATAATTCTCCCCTAAAATTATTCCTCATCATGTTTTATTCCTTACTTAATGAACTAAACTGTAAGTTTTATTTACTGAGAGCATTAAGCACATACACATGATTTTTGATTCGTCTGCTGAATTGAAATGCATAGTCTTTACATGTGCACTGAGCTGCTTCAGGTGTGGACTTTAAGGCATGCAGTTTCTGTTTGATCACACTAATGTTAATCTTGTCTTGCACAGATCTTATCTTTAATTTACTGTCAAGAACTCTACTGACGGGCCTATGCAGATAGAGAGTTTGCAATAGTTTGATTGGATTTAGTTTCATTTCACAGCTTATCAGTTATTCGGGTTTGTGAATGCGTATGCAGGAGAGCCTTGCTTAAACAAACAGCATGAATTTTACAAGCATTGTTTTTTTTAACTCTGTAAATTTGCTTGTGGTATTTTGTGCTAGTGTTAGCTTGCATAGAGGACAAAGTCTGGCTGTTTAATACACACATGTTGGGTCAGTATTGTGTGATTTCTGCATTGAAGACTTCAAATCATAATGCGAAACAAATTCTTGATGGAAAGCAAATGTATAGTTTTTATCACAGTATGTATGTTTCAGGTAGGTAGAGACAGATGGCTAATTGATTACTCTGCACTGTGCAAACATCAGAGCTCTGAAAAATGCATGTATGTGGGTGTTGATGGCTTCCTCTTACCACATTAATGCTCTGTGTGGTTTTGACACATTTCAAGTTTTTATCCAGAAGCGTGTAAGCATTTTATGTCAACTTATCAAGCAAGACTTTTCCACTCTTCGACTGGAGATATACTCAACCGTCTCCCACTGATGGCTCTCTCAAGGTTGCCTTCTCTCTGTTTTGTCCCTTCAGAGAGAGCTGGTTCACGTAGTTTGTCTACAGCACTCGGCGAGAACAGATGTCAGCACTAGAGGGAAATGCTGACAGTCATGGCCTTTATACCGGTACTGCTTGTAGACACTCGTGGCCTGCTGTTTTAGTCAGTGTCACATGACAGCGCCCTTATCAGATTGCGAGGTCGTTTGTTTAGCACCGGAAGCTGCTGCTGTATGACATGCGTCACCTGTTGTGGCTGCACAATAATATGATGCCTATATGTTTGGTAGCTTAAACTTTGAGAACATACAGCAAATAGAGAGGAAGGGAATCGCGATAACCGAGGTCATGCCACAGTAGACGTCTACGGCACTCACTTTTATACATCTCGGTGTCTTTTGGGTCTGTGAGCTTGAGTTAGCTCGAAAGTCAGTTCTGTCAGTGTTAAGCTGTGCTAGTTGATCCACAGTAAGCTCTTATGTCTACAGTCGAAGTGATCCACAGTGAGCTTTTTGTGTTCAGCACACAGCACTAGGCTCTGCTCCAGTATGAACTGCAGAGAAATAGCAGCTCTGTCAGATGCATTGACTTATGAATAAATAATGCCGTCACGCTCTGCTGATCTTTATTTATACTATCCCACTGTTATTTATCTAGTCCGAGTGCTAAGTGTGATGATGCTAAGCCTGCTGTGTAAAAGAAGAGCCTCAGTGCATTGTGGAAAGAAGGTGACACAGGGTGAGGGGAGAGAGCAGGACGCTCCCCACCTGCCTGCCAGATTATGATTGCATAAATTTAATCACGAAGAGCCCTTATACACTGCCATGCTAAATATTTCCATAACCAAACGCAGAGATCATCTTCCAAGTCCGAACATGAATTAGTAAGCTGACATGAGCGACATAAACACCTGTTTGCTGCTCTGTCTCGTTCTTTCTGTCTATCTCTCAAGCACGCTTATACCTGGACGTGCACTCTTGTTTGTCCTGGATTTGCTCACGTAGTCAGAAACAGTCATTTAACTCTTACGTACAAATAAATGTTTGAAATAATCCAAATTATCTGCCAAATTTGAAATATCTTGAAAATCCCAAGAAATAGTCTTATATCTTAGATTTACTTTTATTTGATTTTATTCACAGTGTGTTGCTATTGTGATTGTGATAGGTATAATAGGGAAAGCTTAGTATGATTTCTCTTTAGCCTATTGAAGTGCTACAGTGGGAACAAGGCCTGTTCATACTGCGCTGTAGGCATGTACTTTTATTTGTTTATTTATTTTTTTACGAACAGGCGTTTCCTGTTTATAGTATAGCCCTTTAAGGCTTCTTAAGATCTTATCTAATGTGCCAGGACTCCCGGTTTCCTGAAATAGCAAACTTTTTAGGAACTCACATCTAAGAGAAAGGGCCTCGCCTCGATTTGTATTGTGCTTTACAGTAAGGTGATTACCAGGAGGCACATCTTGCAGAAGAATGCAGGATACTTTGTTTGTAGATGTCACAACAAATATCTGCTCTTCCCGTTGGATTACCTGCAGAACTGTTCTTGTTTTTTCCCTTTCTTTCTTTTTTTTTCTAGCTCATTTGTTTCATTTGAGTTTGTATGTTGAGGAATCTATCTACAGCACTTCCCATTTGACTTGCACATCAATCTTCATTTTTCTAAATATCACCCCTGTGTGTGCTGTCTTGTCTGATTGCTTCAGTTACAGGACAGCACATGGTGGCTGCTGCATGCCATTGCTCAATGTGGCTGGCTGTGTGTGGGCTGCATTCCTGTTGAGTGGCACTGAATGAGAGCATTTATAGCATAGTGTTGCAAATGGTTGCTGCAAACACTGACACGGCTTAAGCCTGTCCTCTGGGACTTTGTAATCCTTTTAGCAATGTCACTGGATGAGATCCTCAGTGATGGTACTGACAGTTTCCTAGGAGCAGGTCCCCTCTAGTGCTGAACTTATGGAGATTACTGTATTTATTTTGTCAGCACGATGCCAATCCGTGCCACATTACAGATCAATTATGCATAACGTTATGTCATATTGTTATATTACTGTCCTAAAGTGGTCGTTCAATGACAGTTCTTTTGTTTCACTGATTTAACCTTGACTAAGCTGAGCACAGCTTTGGCCGTGCCGGTGTGGAGTGTTACTGCCAGCATGAGAGTGGCTCGGCTGTCATCCAGCTGCAGTTTCTCATCAATGAGGTAAGTTCCTCTCTGTGTTCTGCACACGCAGTCCCAGTCCCAACTCCAGGTCCTGATAGCTTTACACTTTCTGCTTGAATGTGAGCATTTCTTCTTTTCTATTTTATGAGGATTGATTTACATTTCAATTATCCTGTTGCTTGGTCTACACCGAGTTATGTTTGACCTTTTCTACAGGGGGCGCTAGTCAGTGGTTTGGCTGATGACAGCATTCATTTATGGAATCTGAGGCAAAAAATTCCAGCTATTCTCCACTCTCTTAAATTCAACAGGGAGAGGTAAGTTGTAGTTAGTCTTGGCTTTTAAAAAAAAAACACACCAAAGTTATTTTCTTGCAGTTGTTCGCATGGGCTTTAATGTAATAGCAGTTAGATTTAGTTCAGCTTGTTTTCTAGCTGGACATCTTTGATTTTGAAACTGACTCTGATGTTTGGGGATTTCCAAATTTCCATGTGAATCTCAGTAGGAGCCCGGCTACTTAGGAGGGAAATGGATTAATACAAGAATGCAGACTGGGAGTGAAAGGCAGTCATCCTGCAGTTTTTCAGTACATTTCTTGTAGTAGCCTTAACCTCTGGCACACAGAGGCAATAGGATTCTCAATGTGCAGATGTAGATAGTCTCCATTCCTCCTTAAACATCTGATTAAATTGCATGGAGAAGTATTTAAAATGGAGAGCATCACAGTGTCTTTTGATGTGATTTAGGCCATTACAGAGTTATCAGGGTTAAGGTCAGGAAATAGAGAACAGCACTGTGTCTGAAATCACTCCTTCTCACACTTGTTCATTTATCATTTCAACAGTTTTATATAGAACATTATATACAGTCATAGTGTCATATTCAGCCTACACGTACTAGTAAGTGCGTTAATAAAATATAATCTCCCACAGTTACATACATAATATAAACAAATTACCTACAGAAGTGATTTTCTGTATTAAACAAGTATTTGCTGAATTAAGTGGTCATTAATCATATTTTCATTTACATTTATACATGAAGTTGAACACTCCATTTTACATCCTCACAAGTAAATTTCGATCTGAAAGAAATCACTGTGTATTGTAATACTTTAATACAGTAGTACTTTGCATCAGGTGTACAGTGAATTTGCAGTGCATTGTGGGAAATATAGTGAACTATCCACAAAAAGTTGTATATTTGGACAAATGCAAAATAGCAATATGGTACTAAATTTAAACAGCGCAGATCTCGGGATGTTCAGATCGTTCCACCGCTGAAACCTTATATCAGTCAGGACAGTTGAGCTGCTGGCTTTATTCCCAATCACTGAGACATGGCTTGCCTGCTTGAGACATCCACTTTTTCTCCTTTCCTTTTTTGTGACATGTAAATAATAGCAAATGCACAGGAGACTAATTGAATAAAGCTTTTTGCGTTCTTTAAATGCTTTCTCTAGAACGCTTTCTCTTTTACAACGATAGAGTTCTCACAAAGATTTGGCATTAGTATTTTAATACAGGAGTGCATTAATATGAGAGCAGTGTTTTTCCTGTAAACTGCATCGTCAGTTAGATCGACTGTACTGTATTGCTGAAGTTGCAATCTGAAAGAACTGACACATTATATTTATAATACTGGTGAGCACGGCATCTCCATTTGTTCTGTGCACTGTGTAACAGTGAAGTTGAAGTGAGATTATTTCAGTGGAGCTGAGTCGGGTGGAAGTGGTATTGTGAAACACCGATGCTGAGTCTGATCATGTGCATCTGAATTCTTAGTAAGCACTTATGGTTCAGAGAAGTATAGGCCATACTTCTGAACACCCACAAAAATAAGAATTTTATATTCAGATATGCAGTACTACAACGTAAAGCTTGTTAAGGTGTGCAAAATTGCACCACTGTATAGTTTTGTCTGCAGTAAAATAAATAAATAAAACCCTGGTTCAATATGATATACACTATATGGGCAAAAGTATGCGGACACCTGACTATCTCACCCATATGTGCCTTATGAAAATCCCATTTCAGATTTACCTCCTTTGCTGTTATAATAACCTTGACTCTTCTGGGAAGGCTTTCCACTAGAATTTTGAGCATGGATGTGAGGATTTGTCCATTCAGCCACATGAACATTAGACAAGGAGGCCTGGGGTGCAGTCTGCTTTCCAGATCATCCCAAAAGTGTTAGTGGGGTTGAGGTCAGGGCTGTGTGCAGGCCACATGAGTTCTTCCACTCCAACCTTGGTAAACCATGTCTTCATGGACCTTGTGTAGCACACAGGGGCATAGTCATGCTGGAACATTTTTGGGCCCTTTAGTTCCAGTGAAACTTGGAAATTTGTAATGCTACAGCATATAAAAACATCCTATACAGTTGTGTATACGTCGAGTGCATCATTATACCCAAGAAAAAGTCATTGATGACCATGTAAGAGCTCCTAAACACTCAGGTGAACCTCAATAAGTCAAATATAAATGGAAACATGCTTCAAGTTGCACTTTCTTTCATAAGAATTTATAAAGGGTGCCAATAATTTTTTTACTAATTCACAATATTGTCTTTTAAAAAAAAGTTTAATAATGATTATTTTAGAATAAATTTACTTCCGTTAACAGTCATATTTATAATATATTTTCAGTGTGAGATAAAGCTAATGAACCACAAAGACATGTTTCATAACCATTTTTACAGCTCCCAAGTGTGCCAGTAATTCTGCAGCTTAATATATATTATATAGTGTGCAGTAGTATTCTCATGGCTTTTGCCCATGGATTTTCAGTTATTTGAGTTATTTGAACTTCATAATATGTCATCAGCTCCAAGGTAACTGTTGGATCATTACAGTACGTTACACAAATGCTCAGACGGGAAGGACAGTGTTTTCGTCTATCGTTAACTGTCTAGTGACTTCAGCCTTTCCCCTATATCTCCTGAAGCCAAATCATTCCATGGCAACCATGCACAGTCTGCTATGATATCATTTGATTTATGCAGATTTATAGAGGCATAGCTGTCTGTTGAGGCACATAATGACTGTTCACATGCTTGTTGACATTTAGTCTGTATGCCTTTTTAAATCAAAAATCTGCCATAACCTCAGGATGTTTCAAGTGCAATGACTCATTTGGTTAAAGGAATGTATAAATCACCTTTAATGATGCGAGATCTCATCTGTTCTTTGTGTTTTGGCAGGATCACGTTTTGCCATTTGCCCTTCCAGAGTAAATGGCTTTATATCGGAACAGAACGGGGGAACATTCATATTGTCAATGTGGAGTCCTTCACTCTCTCAGGCTATGTCATCATGTGGAACAAAGCCATTGAACTGTGAGTGTGTGTGTGTGTGTGTGTGTGTTTGTGATGTTTTAACCCTTACTCGACTGTAATGCTCTCTCTGCTTGGTCCATACCAATTAGAAGCATAAATAAATAGTTTGCCTTTATTAGAAAATGTGTGCATTCTTAATAATCTTCTTCTAACTGAATTCTTAGACTTTATAGCCTGTATTTATATGTCTTAAGATTCTGCTTTTCGCAGAAAGGAGCAGTCAGTGTCCCACTGTTTCCAGTGGTAGGCTGTAATCAGCGACAGGAAAATCATTTGCTGTGGCCATCTACAGTCATCTCAGTCTCAGATATCCAGTCCTCCAGATGAGTTGCTATAGAAACAAGAAAGAAGTTAAAAGAATGCACACACACACATATTCAGTTTTGTTCTTTTTCCTCCCAGAGATGTCTATGAACTAAGCTCAAAAGCAAAAAAAGTTAGAACTGATACAGTGAGGACAAGAATGTTAAACAGAGATGTGTCAGAAGAGACAGAAACGCATTCTTGTTTAAGGCCACCTTTAGATGTTTGGAAATGAGTCGTTCTACCTGCAAAAGGGTTGAAACTAGGTAATATTTGTTTAGATAATGAACATGACATGGTTGAAGACAGTAGTTAGATTTGTACCATATGGTCAGTGCACCAGGATGGTGCCTCTCTAGGGTCCATCCTCACGTTCCTGCTGTTGTTGCTATGGAGATGGTGTCGTTCACATTTGGGAGGATGTAATTAAATTACTTTCCAGGCCCACTGAGGTAGATAAATGTTCTCTTGAGAGATATATATATATATATATATATGTGTATGTATGTATGTATATATAACTATGGTATATATGCTTGAGGTCATCGGAGCCCATCCTAAATATATCTCCGTTCACCAAAGAACATCTTTTCATATGATTTCTAAGTCACTTTAACTGATGCTCCAAATGATTCTTCAACTGATTCCTCAATTGATTGTGCAGCTGATTAATCACTGAATCTTGTCTGCTTTTTCTTGCTGCTCTTGCTTTTAGCTCTTCAAAAACCCACCCTGGTCCTGTGGTGCACATCAGTGATAATCCTATGGATGAGGGAAAGGTAAGAACCACAAAGCAATACAGTGTTTTTCAGCTGAATCTCACCAATTATACAGTTGTATGTTAGTTCTGCATTGCCTGTAAAGAGCAAGAATTCAAGTATCCCACTGAATATCTTTTATCTTTTGCAGCTTTTGATTGGTTTTGAATGTGGTATTGTCGTGCTATGGGATTTGAAATCAAAGAAAGCTGACTACCGCTACAGCTATGATGAGGTATGATGCATCTTAATATTTTAATTTGATTTGTTTAAGCTTTTATCAATTTTAAGGGTCAATCATTCAAATACATATTAAGACATGTTCTGGTAGATTATTAATGTGTACACTCCTATTGACAGTTCTTGACATCTAAGAGGGATTAATGATCCCATTCCCTTCAGTTAACATGGGGTCAAACGCTCACAGAGCAATAGGCAGGCAGTGTCCTCCACACCATAATTAACACTCATTAACACTACTAATAAATCAAATTCAGATAGGTGTGGTAGTAATGGTATTGGTACAGTGTACATGCAAAACACCTCGTGGAACTGGCTTGTCGCTCAATAAGTCACTCAGTTACTCACAAACTCAATCGCTCGCTCACACATTCGCTTACGCTCGCACACGTTCGCTCGCTCACACATGCGATCGCGCACTCACTTGCTCACACAATTGCTCACTCACTCGCTCAGTCAATTGCTCGCTCACGTGATCGCTCACTCACTCACTCACACAATTGCCCGCTCACTCACTTGCTCATGCGATCGCTCACTCACTCGCTCACACAGTAGCTCGCTCACGCGATCGTTCAGTCACTCGCTCACGCAATCGCTCACTCACTCACTCACGCAGTCGCTCAGTCACGCTCACGAACTCGCTCATGCACACAATCGCTCAGTGGTGTTTTTAAACATATTCTTTTTGTTCTTCTTTTCTAAATTGTTCGATACTAATACCATACCATTGTGTAAGACGGAACCCTTTAGTCACAACGAATGTTTGTTTCATCCGTGTATAGTTTAGGTTGGTAATAAATTGGAACTTAATGCAGTGACCTTTTCACATATAAATAATGGAGGCCTTTATTGCACTAAGATTTAATTTAACACTGGTGATGTCATGAGAAAGGGAACAGATATAAGGCAGTTTTTTACTGCCAAGAAAAGACAAGTAAGTTGAAGAGTAGTTCAGAAAGTACATACTAAGGCGTTCATGGCACTATTCATCACATAAAGATGAACAGCACTGTATGAATGATAGCATTTAAAGGGTTCATGTGCTGTTTTAAGGATACAGAACAGTGGTTCAGTGAAGTACACATCTGCATTACACAAACTAGTTAGTCTGGGAAAACTGGAAAAAAGTCAATGTATAATTCATACACTGGTGTTGGGGCACTTTGAGATGTGTTGGGATACACTGGGATGGTCTTGGGGCACGTAACACTGTGCATGTTTTTTTACATGAGGAAAGATAAAGGAAATGTACTGTAAAGAAAATGTTTAGTGTGAAAACAAGCTAATTTGTACATCGTTTTCTGGTATCAATTTTTAGTTTTCTCATGTGAGTTTTTTTTTTTTTTTTTTTTTTTCCCCTGAATCTTGAAATATTACCACTGGACAGATTGAGCTCACATTAATTCATGCATGTTTTTGCAAATGTGTATGCAGCTGCTAACGTGTTTCTCAATCGACCAGCCATGCTTGTGGTTATGTGCTATGCTGATCTTCATGCTTCAGGTTTTCTTATAAGAGTTACCTTTAAAATAGGTACACAAGCAACAGTTGTAATTTATACTTTCTGCTCTGTGAGGATTAAAATCTTCCAATACGACAAAAGCAGTGTGCATGTCTATGGTTTTCCTGGATGGTCTGTGTTTGATTGCTCATCCTTTGTTTGGCCTCTAGGCGATCCACTCAGTGGCCTGGCACCATGAAGGGAAACAGTTTGTGTGCAGTCATTCAGATGGTACTCTTACCACATGGAATATACGTTCTCCTGCCAAGCCGGCACAGATCATTACACCACATGGTAAAGCTCCTGTCCAAGCAAACTCAGCTTGGCTGATGGGCCACTTAAGGCTGTTGTAGTAAAGATTTCTAAATGCAGGTTTTTAAAAATATCAACATGTTTAATTTAAATAGTAGAATAAATAAAAATGAACAGCTGTCCTGGGATTATTTCTTTTAGGCAAGCAGCCTAAGGATGGAAAAAAGCCAGAGCCATGCAAACCCATTCTGAAAGTGGAATACAAAACAACCAGAGCTGGGTAAGCTTCTGGGCCCAAATCATCAGCACATTTGTATAATGCAAATACGGAGTTTGCTGAAGTCCAGGTGACTTCTGTCTAGAAATCCCACGGATTTTCATTATGTTCCTGTTCATTGTTTTGGCTAGGGATCCTTTCATGGTGCTGTCTGGAGGTCTTTCATATGATACAGTGGGACGCAGAGCCTGTCTGACTGTAATGCACGGAAAAAGTACTGCTGTACTGGAGATGGACTATCCCATTGTGGATTTCCTAACTCTGTGTGAAACTCCTTACCCGAATGGTAATCCACTTCTTCAGTCTTATCCCATGACTTTTTTGCTGTACATGTTTCCTAAACTATATGCTGTGCTAATTCACTGGATGAATTAGTAGGTGTATTAGAATTTTTGTAGGTGTACATAATAGAAACATTCACCATGGTCACAATATCATAAGTACTTATGATATAAAACTGAGTATAATTATCTCTGCACAGATTATCAAGAGCCTTATGCAGTAGTCGCGCTGCTGGAGAAGGATTTAGTAGTTATTGACCTCGCACAAACTGGGTATGCAAATGCTCAGGAATGATACAAATGGAATAAGCGTTTCACTTTCAGGCTACAAAAATGATGACATCGACATTTTACTATGCAGGTACCCTATCTTTGAAAACCCATATCCTCTGACTATCCACGAGTCCCCAGTGACCTGCTGTGAATACTTTGCTGACTGTCCTGATGAACTTATCCCTGCACTTTACTCTGTGGGATCCAGGCAAAAGAGACAGGGCTACAGTAAAAAGGTAACTGTCCATACATGCGTCTCTGCAGTTATTTGCACACAGATGGTCTATTCAGTGCTGAAATCTGAGATCTTCTTTCCAGGAGTGGCCTATAAGTGGTGGTAATTGGGGCCAGGGCACACAAAGCTATCCAGAGATCATTATCACAGGGTGAGTTTGTGTCCTGTGTGTCTGTGTTTTTTAGGAATCAATCCATTTTTTTTCCTGAGGTCATTTAGGGCATTTATGGAATTTACAGATTTCATCTTTTCAATGAGTGTTGACTCATGTCATTTATGGCATTTGGCAGAAGCCCATACTCAGTGACTTACATTCATCTCATTTATACATTTGAGCAGTTGAGCGTTAAGGCCCTTGCTCATGGGCCCCAGCTGGGCAGTGCTGGGATTTGAACAACCTTCACTAACCACTGAGGTTCTGCAGGTTATGAATATCCAGATGTGATGAAAGCTGCTCAACAGTTAGTTTTTTCCAGATGCAAAAATATATATTTCAATTTAATACAAAAAGGCATACGGTATACCATGTCTGCATATCAGGTACTGCGTACACGTGCGGTATTTTAGCCTAGCGTTATGGTAAATGATTCAGTGATTTTGGACTTTCTCTCCATGCCAATATAAACTCTTCTTGTCACATCTCATACAGTGGTCTGTCTCAGTGTTTGAAGTATGTAAGCAGCAAACAAGGTCAAATTCGAAGTTGATTACATTTTAATTACAGCTGCAAGGCATAAACTCCAAAGTGAGACTGTAGGCTATCTCCATAGAAAAATGATTGCTTAGCCAATGTAAACTGATTTTGTCTGTCCTCATCTGTATTCAGCCAACTAACTGTGTGGCAGTACGGTAAGGAGACGGTTAAATTAGCTAATTAAACACGCTGTAAGTGAGCGCAGCATGTCCCAAGAATGGAAATTAAAGTTGAAATATGGACAGTATTCACACACATCCACACACACACTACAGCAGATAAAGTCATAATGTTTTGTGTCATACGTTATTTTGTGTACATGTATGAGCAATGGTTTAAATCTTGAATATGACTCACATAATTCCTTGAATCATTGGTATAGTAATTTTAGCTGTAATGCACACCCAAACAAACAATTTGTGTAAAGAACATATCACATAAGATATATGAAGAGGATTTGAGATTTAAGAGGATTGCTAGATTAGTTTTTTCTTTTTTTATATATATCATATATTGATTTTTCTCACTGTCTTGGTGGTGTTTTTTCTTTTTAAGACACGCTGATGGATCAGTCAAATTTTGGGATGCTTCTGCATGTGAGTACCCAATAATCAATATAATTTTGGACTGTTGGCATGTTCTATCATGTTGTGTAATCTCTAGAGAGGTTTCTGATATTTGTTGGTAAATTTTCTGTGAATAAAATCATGTTAATTGAAACTGCTGTTATCACACAGTAATGCTGCAGGTGTTGTACAAGCTGAAAACAGCCAAGGTGTTTGAAAAAGCCCGTAACAAGGAGGAGAAGCCCAGTACTGACATAGTGGATGAAGACCCTTTTGCCATCCAGAGTCTGTCCTGGTGCCCGGAGAGCCGCATGCTGTGTGCGGCTGGAGTCTCTGCTCACGTCGTTGTTTACCGGTTCAGCAAACAGGAAATAACCACAGAGGAGGTTCCGGTATGAGTAACATCCTGACATCATACCACACATTGGCCTGCGTTCAGTAAACAGTTCAAGACAGTCCAAACCCCACTGTGATTCATATTTCTATTGTCATAGGAAACAAAAATGTGATTGATTTTTTTTTATTATTATTATTATTTTTTTTGTATGTGTAGCTGTTGGAGGTGCGGATGCAATGTGAGCTGAATGATGTCGAAACGCCGGATGGTGGAGGGGACCACGCATCGGCTGTATCCACACCAGGAGCTTTATCCAGCCCTCAGTCCAGCGCACCACAAACACACCTATCCACCAGCAGCAACAACTCCACTGATGGCCTGCGTGATAACGTGCCCTGCCTCAAGTACTGTAACTCTGACTTCTCTGCTCTCGCTTGTGTGCACTTCACTTATACTGTTGCTAGATATGCTCATAAAAAATCTAAAAACATTTGAACCTTGTTAGATCATGTCTCTCGTCATATTGTGTATCAGTATTGTGTATAGTGTATATATCTGCATCAGTATCAATCACCTAAAAGACGAAATTCTTGTCTGTAGCCTTCCAGCAAAATGCTCTGATTATTGACAGCCTCTGTATGACTTCTGAGAACGTCTTATCACAAAATAAGATTAAACACTAATATCATGCCAGGTTTCACCTCCTCATGTCACAGTTCAGCTATTATCAAATGAAAACAAATTAAATTAAACACATAATGGAAAAATGCATTCTGGTTTCCATGCCTAGGTTGTTTGCAATCATGTTCTATACAGGACACATTAATTTCTTGTTAATAGTATTGTAGCGGTTGTATTGTGTGGTTTAGCTTTGCATATGGCTGCTTTGTTGTGTGTTTACAGGGTGAGGAGCACTCCGCTCAAGCAGTCTCCAGGCTACCAGGTGGAACTGGTCATTCAGTTGGTGTGGGTGAGTGGGGAGCCACCACAGCAGATCACCAGCCTGGCTGTCAACTCTGCATACGGCCTGTAAGCTGCTACATGCAAGATAACACAAGATTTGCATGTATTTAAAACGAACTGTGCCATAAGGAGATCTGAAATGTCTACGCAGTGAACTTTAATATGTAGAGGACAACCGATAATGGATTTTACTGATAGCTAAGTTTGGTAGTACTTGCTGATAACCAATTAATCATCAAATAGATTTTAAAGTTTATACTGACTGAAACCATAACCCTCAAAGTAAAACTATTGCTAAACTTTATTACAAAAATAAACAGTACTGACTTCCATGAAAATGTACTGTTCTTTTTAAATATTTAAATATGTATTTATTTATTAATTATTAATAAACATTAAAGTAAATAAAATATACATCCAAACTCAACCAAAAAGTAACAAATAAAAAATAGAGACCTCCAAAATGAATAAAAAACACTTCAAATAGCACAACAAAATTTGTCAGCGATAGTTTTTATTTTGCCTCCAGATGCTACTCTCATACTCTATAATGACAGCGGACCCTTCTCAGCCACTCCCACAATGGACGCAACTAGGCAAATCTATCGGTATGGATTTTTTGCAGATAAACGATAGTTCCAGCTCTCAGTTATCGGTGCCAATTGACTGGCAAAACCGATCAATCAGGCGACGTCTATTAACACGTACCAATACAGAGAATGACATCACAAAAAATAGGACGCATTAGTTTTATAGGGGGCAGGGTAATTTAATCTTTATATATTTTTTACTTCTTTCTAACCCTGAGAAAATTCTAGCCTAAATTACCTACAGTTTTTCAATGAAGTCGAAGGTAAATGCCTAAAAAACGTCAGTTTCAGTTGATGAGATTACATAACATTAGAAACATCTCAACACAAAGGTTTAATAATCTTATAGTAATTAGATTTTTTAAAAATCTTAATAAAGCATATTAGATGCAATATATTTTACTTGCTCAGATATCATTGATTGACAGTGTGCCACCGAGATGAAGCAAGGTGTTGGAGCTTGCTTCGGAAAATAATTTTAATTACTGCCACTGTGTATTTAGTCATCTTTGCATGTGTAATCCAGAGAATGTTTAAATACTTCCTCTCACAAACTGATGGCTCCTTTAGAAGATTCTCGAACAAATTTGTATTACTTTGCATCCATGCTGTCCCGACTGAGACACATTAGACGGAAAAAGAAAGTCAATCAAAGGAAAGCGCTTGATGCTGCAAGCTGATTAAATCGGCTATTGCAGTTATTGCTATTGCTGCTATAAAACTGCCATAATATTGCACTATTGCATTATATGGAAAACCATGATTTTGGTTTGAAGGGTTATTACACTGAATTTTCTTTATACCGTTTATACATTATTATACAAGAATACATCATTTGTCAGCACTAACTGAACCTGTATGATTCTTCCTCTTACCTCACAGAGTGGTTTTTGGTAATGGTAATGGCCTGGTGGTGGTGGATTATCTTCAGAAGATGCTGCTGCTCAATGTGAGCACAGCAGAACTGTACGGCTCCTCTGATCCCCAACAGAGACAGCCACGCTCACCCCGCAAAGCCAGACAACCCTCTGGAGGTGAGCAGTGAGCATGTCTGGTAGGCTAATAATCAAGCTCACTGGGTGAGTGAGCAGCATCAGTGTGTCCGTCTTTTTGGCTATTGGGCAGTGCAGTAGTCTTGGCTGAAAGGCAAGATTACAGGCTGTACTCCATGACCCCTAACACTAAAACAAACAATCAGTATAAATAGTGAGGGAATGTTCATGAAGTCATCAATCTTACGCTTTTAGGTTTTTATGTGTTGTCTTTTTTTCTGTTTTTGATTTTTTTTATGCTTATCTAAGGATTTACATGTTCTTCTTGCTATGCTATGCATGTCCAATGCCCTGAGAAACCGTATTAGCCTAGGACTCGTAAACTGTACTACTTTACACTAATTCATTAATATATATAATATATATATGGATTGGTTTGAAAGTGATTTTCAATTTTTACATTCTTCTGCATCAAAATTTATTAACGGGATCTGTTTTTAAACATTCATTAGTGGATGTAATACCACTGTGGATGTAATGAAAACAAATACAAAAACATACACCCGCACTGAGTGCTGTAATTAACACGTAGGCATTTTAACGTATCGGATCAACAAAAAAAACATAGCATTAGAGAAATTGGCTGCAAGCTCGCATGCAAATATTGTATCACACCAGAAAACATAGCTCTATACTAAAATGTAAGAAAATATAATGAACCTCCTGTTTACCGACACTTTCAGCCTGATAAATTTTCCAACAACATTTGCACATCATTTTCACAGAGATTGCATAATGAGAATAAGCAATACACTTCTAAGGAGAATTTAGTGCTAAGTGTGTTAAAACAGTTAAAATAACACACAAATTCACTAACATGTCTAACATTTATACTTTGTGCAAAGTATCCGATGTATAACACTTCTGAGTGTTATAACAAACTAATGTAAATTACAATCCTGATATTAACCCATACATTAACCTAAACCCAGGAGCTGTCACAGAATATGAAAATTATTTTCTAGCTCATATTAACCTTGAAAAATGAGGTACATTTTAAGCCTAAATGTTGATCTGATAAGCGTTCTCCCCATCATCCAGCGATGATACAGCAACACCAGCATGGGTGTTTCTCATGCATGTGGAAGGGGTGGATAGTGCTTTCCTTTGAGTGTGTTATGCCACCCCGTGACACAGCATGAGCAGCAGTTTGAAAAGGTGCACGTGTCTCAGAGGAAGCACGCGATAACTTCACCCTCCTGGATTGGTAGCTGTGGTACAGTAGGGGAGACCTGACCGGTGGGTGGGAATTGGCCAAGACTCAATTAGTCTTACATTAAGAACAAGATTCAGTTCTTGCAGTTGTGTATTTTTATGGAAATTTCAAAATGTAAATATGTCAGTTTCTGCGGTAACTAGGAATGACTTAAATAGCAGAACGTGTGTTACACAATCCTAGATTATGCTTTTAGGCTGTGGGTGATTCAGGGCATTTTAACTGTTCCTTTAATTTTCTTTAGTTTCTGTGTCTCATCTTTGCACTGTTCTTTCTGGTTTTGTAAAAGACAATCTACATAGGAAGTCTTGCATGTCCGGGCTCTCTAGCTTTTATTCAGAATCTGTGAAAAAACTGCACTCTTCTTTTCTCAGTAAGTCATCTGTCTTCATTCTCCTATCTTTCTGCTCTCTCTTCTCTCCATTTGTTCTGTGGTGGCTGCCTCTGATATTGGTCTAGTTTTTTTTGTTGTTGTTTTTTTGGTGATTTACAAGATATTTACCTGTCTAGCATTAGTTCTTTAATGGCTTTGTGATCAATAGGTCTCTGTGATGGCCATGACGGTTCTACTGCCTTAGAAGACCGGTGCAAATCTCCTACATCAGGTAGTTATCATTTATTTCTTTGCCGAATATGCTTTTCTGTAATATTATCATTTGTTACTGTTCCCCAAGCCTGTACAGGTAAAAAAAAAAAACAAACAAACAAAAAAAACATTTCATATATATATCTCCCCCTGTGGTTGGTACATATTGTAGCTAATGTGCTGAATAGAACAGTTCATAGCTAATAGACAGCAGCATGACCCATCACTGGACAATTGCATATATTTATATGGAATATGTTGTAGGCTGCATAAGCTCTGACTCCCACTGCCATTCTGATGATGACAGCAAACAAAATTTCTTTGAAAGGGGTATGGTATTTCCATTTTCACTGTTATTACCCATATGTTGTACTGATAATACCATAGATGCACCTTACTGACCTGTTTTTAAACATTTTGCAGTGAAGTCGAAAAGCAGACTGTTATCAAAGAGTGTTGCCAATGACCTTGGTACTGTATGAGGTTTTTTTGGTTTGTAACTTTCTTTCCACTAATGCACTGGTGCTTTAAGCTTGAACAGCTCGTCAAAGTGACATTCGTGCTTAACAATTACTCTGCAGTGCAAGTAGTATGTCAATGAAGAAAAAACAAAAGATTTCAGTGGAATACCTACAGAATTGAGAATATTCATTTGCATGATAGTTTGATGACACTCTTCTGGTTGAAATGATTAATTCACACAAACACCTAATCGTTCTTTTGTTGTAGCTGATATTCAATCATGGATAGCTGGGTTCAAAACACTGATGCTCTTACTAACTGTTACGCTTCTTGTTTGTGTCTCTTGACTAACCTTGTTTAACATTACAGGCTACGTGATTCACTACAAGGGTAACACGCGCGCATACACGATTTATAAAACACCCAACGCACTTTTGCTACTGGAATCTTACGAATCAATAGCACATCGAATTTCTCTCAACGAGACATCTGATGTTCTGCTTGGATGGTGCTGGTCCTCACTTTAACTAACCCCTTCATGCATGGTCTAATTACAAAATGTAACTAAATGATTTATGAATGAATGTTAATCTCTTCAAGGCTACAGTTGAGTTCGTGGCAGGCTCTAATGGTTTGACTCTGCATCATGATCTATTCTATTTCAATCAGTTTCTGAATCGCCTATTTTT
This sequence comes from Ictalurus furcatus, assembly GCF_023375685.1. Lineage (NCBI taxonomy): Eukaryota > Metazoa > Chordata > Actinopteri > Siluriformes > Ictaluridae > Ictalurus > Ictalurus furcatus. Next base: position 18,402,644 of record NC_071263.1, read on the forward strand.
TTTAAGCTAAATGGAGGAAGACACAAAATGACTAATTTTTTGTTCATTTTACATTTTTTTGCTTTCTCAACCTAACGAGAGAGATTTCATAGACACCTACTTTTGTTGAGAACTATTATGTGTTTTTTTTCCAGCTAAGATGTCATGGAAATTTAGCTTGGCTGCTGATCAGAAACAAGATGGTAAGCCTGAACTTTTGCTGTGTATGTGTGCGTCTTATACAAATATATAATGTATTTGTTAAGGAAGCAATGGCATTAAAAAGGGTGCATTTAAAAAAAGGTGCTGAGTGTGGGTGAATGAGGCTTAGTGTTTTGTGTGCCAGTCTGCGTGTGAGCTCATCAGTGTCGCTCTGTTGCTTCTTTGATTCTTTACGCTATGTGTGAAAGGGACTATACAGCGCCAGTGCTCTCTCCCTAATAAGAAACGTGTGTTTCATGAGAAGGAAGAAGTGTCCAGAAGAAAAGCAACATCTATTTACAGGACTCACTCTGTGCCTGATTCCAGTGAGTGGTCATGATCTGGCCTCGCAGTGGCTGACGCGGGGTGACTGCCTGTACTAACTCTTTTCCTCCTTTGGGATCTTCTGTATTGGCTTTTAATATGCTCACTAACTTGGGTTTGTTGTGGCTGGAACAGAAGTCATTTAGATTTTTCCACCTACGTCCAGGGCAGTACTGGACAGATTATAGATTAAGGCAGGAAAATATTTATACCCTCTATATACATGTTTTAGAATTTAACAAAATATAATGTTGCATTTCTCTTGTTATAAGGCAGATTTTCTTAAAGGAAAAATCCACCAGCACAAACATTAAATATATCCATATCGAAATATGTGTGATGTGCTTAACGATTTTGATGTTAATTTGTTTAGTTATGCTGCAATTTCATTATTCCCATGAGACATTAGCGGTTGTCTGCTTTGCTCACATCACAGGAAGACATTGCTACTGCAGGTACAGTGTTAATAGGAGAAACGGTTTTAACAAACTCGGACATACTTGATAACAGTCAGATTTTGCTGTTGGCATCTAACAACAAAATGTCATATTCTTGAGAAATCCAATGTAGAAGTAGTGGTGCAGCAAATGTTTCACTCCAAGGTACAGAATGCAATGCAGCGAAACTATATGGCCAAAAGTATGTGGACATGTGGCCATCCCACCCAATACAGTATGTGTCCATTCCAAAACAATTAACACAGATTGAGTCACTCTTTACTGTTATAATACGCTCTCTCTACTCTTCTGGGAAGGCTTTCCAATAGATTTTGGAGCATGGCTATGGGGATTTGCCCATTCAACCACAAGAGCATTAGTGAGGTCAGGCACTGATGTCAAGAGAGAGGTCTTGGTGTGTATTTGGTGTGCTCCAGTTCATCCCAAAGGTGTTCAGTGGGGTTGAGGTCAGGACTCTGTGCTGGCCACTCCGACCTTGGCAAACCACGTCTTCCTGGACCTCAGTGCACAGGAGCATTGTCATGCTCAAACAGGTTTGGGCCCTTTACTTCCAGTGAAGGGGAATCATAATGCTACAGCGTACAAATACATTCTAAACATCTGTGTGCGTAGAACTTTGTGGCAGTAGTTTGGCAAGGCCCACATATGAGTGAGTGTGATAGTCAGGTGTCCACATACTTTTGGCCTTAGTGTATATGACACGGTTGCGCGGAGTTACAGCACTGACTCGGCTAGGCTAATTAGTGATCTGTGACATGACGAGCACAATGGCGTTGATGGCAGTGTTTGCATTATTGGAAGCTGAAGCTTTGGAACCTTATCTGTTTGAGGAGGTGAGAGAGCTGCACAGACTAAAGGATGAAAGCACTGCTGCATCAGTCTCTTTAGGTAGAGATGAATTCCCACTGGTGTCAGTATCAGCAGGCAGTCAGGCAGCACTGTAGGAAACTGTTAGCCAAAGTAAAAATAGACTTACTGGACATGAAAGAAGTTAAAAACTAAAGCCAAAAGAATTTAATCTCACTCTAAATCCTTTGTGGCATTGAAGATGAAATTGATTATAAATATTTGATGCAAGCCATTTCAGGGTGGATTTTTCCTTCCAAGATTATGTGAAGCACATCATTGATGCTAATTCATTAATAATTGGTTTGGTGAGACTAACCTTGGTCTGGTTTCTCAGAAGTGTTACAACATGTCATTGTAAGTGGAGTATTGCCCCTTCTTAACTCTAAGCTATAACTCTAGTCTGCTTAATGTAAGTGCCCTTTGTGGCCAGTCTTGCCACTTGCCTTTCATAAGCGCTCTGGGCAGGAACAGCGCAACTGTGTCAGTAGGAGCAGTCAAAGTTGATTAAGAATGTGACTTGAGACAATGGGACAGTGAATAAACAGTGTATTTTTGTTTCCTGGGTTGATGTAATGACTATAATTACAGTACAAACACTTTCCTCAGCAGGTACAGGCCACACAATCAAAACATCGCTGTAGATCATGAATATAAATAGAAGGCGGGAGAATAATTTGTATGGTTTTCTGTGAAGTTTATGCTTCACTTTGAGTAAATGCAAAAGAGACCAGCAGTATGGATGGATTTACAGGCTTGAGCTGAGGTACAGGTGCATCCCAAAAATTTAGAATATCGTGGAAAAGTAAATTTTTTTCTGTAATTAAATTCAAAAAGTGGAACTTTCATATATTCTAGATTCATTACACAAAACGAAATATTTCAAGCCTTTTTTTTTGTTTTAATCAAAAATCCAGTATCTCAAAATATTAGAATAAAGAATTTATAATACAGAAATGTCGACCTTCTGAAAAGTATGTTAATTTATGCACTCAGTACTTCGCCCAGGTAGCTTTGATAACGGCCTTCAGCTCATCTGTATTGTTGGGTCTGGTGTCTCTCATAGATTCTCTATTAGGTTCAAGTCAGGCGAGTCGGCTGGCCAGTCAAGCACAGTAATACCATGGTCAGCAAACCAGTTACTAGTAGTTTTGGTGTGGGCAGGTGCCAAGTCCTGCTGGAAAAGGAAATCAGCATCTCCATAAAGCTCATCAGCAGATGGAAGCATGAAGTGCTCTAAAATCTTCTGGTAGACGCTGCATTGACTCTCGACTTGAGAAAATACAATGGCCCAACGCCAGCAGATGACATGTCACCCCAAATCATCACTGACTGTGGAAACTTCACACTGGACTTCAATCAACTTGGATTCTGTGTCTTTCCACTCTTCCACCAGACTCTGGGACCTTGATTTCCAAATGAAATGCAAAATTTACTTTCATCTGAAAATTGATTGTGTGTACTGAACCAGGCTGAGAGATTAAAGGCTCAGGAAACCTTTGCAGGTGTTTTGAGTTAATTAGCTGATTAGAGCTCTTCTCAGGTTGACATTTCTGTATTATAAATTCTTTGTTCTAATATTTTGAGATTCCCATGAGCTGTAAGCCATAATCCTGAAGATTAAAATAAAAAAAGGCTTGAAATAGTTCTCTTTATGCATACTGAATCTAGAATATATGAAAGTTACACTTTTTGAATTAAATTATGGGAAAAAAATGAACTTTTCCACGATATTCAAATTTTTTGAGATGCACATGTAGATTGAAAAAAGGTAGCTGTTCACCGACACCTGTGTGACCTAAAAACACTTCAGAAACTTTGTTGGTGTGAATTGCCCTTAAAACACTTCTGGGGAAACCAGGCCCCTGATCTCTGCAGGATCAGTTGACCTAATGAAATGATGAGCAGTAACTAAGACTACTGCTGAATCTCAACACCATTCTAGTTTTTGGATTATGAAATGTTTTTGTATGGTATTTTAATGTGTCTCTTTGTGTCAGACCCACTGGCTTTACTGCAAGCATGTGATACTAATGTGAAAATCTTTGTCACGATTATGATGGGAAAAATAATTGTGTGGTTTTTCCTTGTAATTACACTGAAGATATATTTAGCTGCCCCCTGTAGTTTCAAATGCTAACTAATTTACCAAGTGTTTCTTGTGCAGTACAAAACCAAAGCAAAGAATTCTGTGATTCACAGTAATTATTATTAATCCTCATGGGTTCTCAGGCAATTGCTAACAATGCATAAACTCACTTAGAAATTTACTGCAACTGCTGTTTTTTTTTTTTCTTCCTTCAGCTTCAGAGTTCCATGAAGTTTCCTAAATCACATGTTTATATTAAACAGCCCTGTGTTCTCCTTCTGCCTCTTTTTTTCTTTTCTTTTTGGCACCTAATTGATCGCCATGCTGACAGATGCCAAGGACAATTCCTTTAGCCGCTCGCGCAGCTCCAGCGTGACCAGTATTGACAAAGAATCACGTGAGGTCATCTCGTCTTTGCATTTTTGCGACTCCCTATCCAGGAAGAGTGATGTGGCAGCAGCCCCCAGCCTTTGGGTGGGCACCTCTGTGGGCACTATGCTGGGTATCTCCTTCAATGTGCCCTCCACCCCTGAGCAGAGGCTGCAACAAACAGTAGGCGTCTCCTTCTGTGGTAAGAAGACCCAAAACTAAATATATAATTCATAGAGGCCTTAAGGCATGCCCAAGGTATGACTGTGTGATTTGTTTAAAACTTTTGAAAAATTGCAGATACCCTGTATATAAAATATTGCAGTATTGAATTGCAAGGAAACCAAAATTTTATGTATGTGTGTCATGTCTATGGTTTCCCCCAGGCTCCTTAATTCGGTTGAAAGGAGGCATTTTGCGCATGGCATTGATGGACTCAAGTGGCTCTCTACAGCCTCCTGCCTCTGAGTGCTGGTATGACCTCAACGCCCCTGAGGAGGAGAGGGAAAAGACACGCCGGCGCCGGCCTGCCTCACCCCCTTCTTCTCAGGAGAACCTAGACACCCACTACGCTGTGGTCTGTTCTGAGAAACAGGCCAAAGTGGTGGCCCTGCCCTCACAGAACTGCATCTTTGAACACAACATCACTGAAACCTCGTACGTGCTGAGGGCCGACGTTGTGGTCATGCCTGCTGGCATCTGCTTCGCCTGCTTCTGTGCCAACGGGCATATCATGACTCTGAGGTATGCATGTAACTCTGTGGTAATGTTAAAACCTTTCCTTCTTTGTAATCACATTGCCACACAGAATTATGGCGCATTAGTGCTAGCGTTGCGAAATGTCAACTGTTTTCCTTTTGCCATACTCAGCCTCGTTTCTCTGTGTCAGTTTGCCCAGTCTGCGGCCGCTACTAGATGTGAACTATCTGCCTCTGACGGACATGCGGATAGCCCGAACCTTCTGCTTCTCCAACCTGGGCCAGGCTCTGTATCTCACCTCCCCTACAGAGATCCAGAGAATCACCTACAGTCAGGAAACCTGTGACAACTTACAGGTCAGACATCCCTACTCACTCGTTGTTTTTGTGTGACTGTAAGATTTATGTACAACACTTCTCGTGCATGTAGTTTGTAGGCAGGATTAATGTACATAATTAGTACTCGTGTTGATGTTTGCAGGAAATGCTGGGAGAGCTGTTCACTCCAGTCGAGACACCAGAGGCTCCGAACAGAGGCTTTTTTAAAGGTCTTTTTGGAGGCGGTGCCCAATCCCTGGATAGAGAGGATCTCTGTAAGTATCAGAAGCACACTCTGTGGTATTGAATACATTAAATTTTTTTTTTTTTTTTAAACACCCCTCTACTTGGCCTTTTGCCACTGACAAGGCACCAGTGGCCTGGGACTCAATCCCAAGCTGTTTCCATAATGGCTGTTAAAATAAAACGTGGACATTGCAAGATTTGGTGAAATCAGATATTGCAGTGATGTGACTGTGGTCCAATGAGGAAACAACCATTTTAGAGTTCATGCCATGCCATGCTATGCTAATGGTTCCTTTGAGAGCTGCATACTTAAACTAAACATTTACCTTTAGTTATTCAAACCATTTGGTGAATCTGTAAGGAATCAAACAATACAAAAGACCGTCAGTACTGAGAAGGACAATTTCAAACCTTAGTGCAAAATTATTCAGATTACTAAAAACCAAGAAGTAATAAGATTTTTCCAATGCACGCCATCTGAAGATATGTGTGTGCTATGAATAGATGCTGGTGGATTTGAATTGATAAAAATAAAATATTATCTCAATCAGGAATAAAACTAGTAAAACCCTCCAGAAAATCTTCCACAGTTGTTATTATTATTATTATTATTATTATACTGTTCATTAGGAAACACCCACATCTGATTACATAATCTTTCCATTTTTAACATGAAATTGTTGCTCCTGCACCAGCATCATGTCAGATCATTGGGCACTAGTTCTAAATATTCATCATTACCCTTGTTTGTCCTTGGTGTTGTGTTCACAGTTGGAGAATTGGCAGCAGGGAAGGCCTCACGCAGCCTTGCCCAGCACATTCCAGGACCAGGTGGCATGGAGGGCATGAAGGGGGCAGCATCAGGAGTGGTGGGGGAGCTGGCACGTGCCCGCATAGCTCTAGATGAGAGAGGACAGAAGCTCAGTGAGCTGGATGAGAGGACGGCAGCCATGATGGCCAGCGCAGACTCATTTTCCAAGCATGCACACGATGTGAGTTCATTGCTGGCATGAGCATATGACACCAGAATAATGCAATGAATATTTGACCGTTGTGATTTAGATGATGATGATGATGATGATGATGATGATGATTTGAGACTATAAAACATTAAAAAACAACTTTTTATTTTTTCTGTCTTTCAGGTGATGTTAAAGTACAAGGATAAGAAGTGGTATCAGCTCTGATGGCCATGCAGAGAGTCAGGGGGTCCTTGGTCTTGGGGCTGCACATCCCTCCCCAACCTTCTCCCTCTATTCCCCCTCCTCCTTTCTCTCTCAAAAATAAAGGTTGTGTCTGCTGTTCTCAAGTTCAACACTGCAGTGTTTCCTCAGTCATCCGACATCTCAGGTTGAGCTGAGGGGCTGAACAGAGAGTGAGAATGGAAGAAGCAGGAAGAGGGAAAGGAACGCTAGCAAAAACCTTCCATTTCTCTAGAAGGAATGTGAGCGGTTGAGCTCTCTTTCCTGTCACAAAGATGCTCCTTCCTGTTACAGGATAGGGGACTCAACATGAGTTCTGGCCATGTACCTTGCTCTCATCATCATCATCTGTGCTATCATTTTGTCACTGCCATTCTAATCATAAAAAACAAAACAAAGAAAAAAAAAAACAGAAAAAGATTGTGATTATTTCTATAAATGAATGGGGTGAGAGTAGTTGAACGTTGGGCACAGTAAATGTTATGCCCGTAGCATTGCCTGGTGTAATGCCTTCTGATTACATCGATTTAAATAAATAGCATGTCTAGTGACTTAGAAACCTAGAATTTACTACTTTTTTATTTCTTCCCCCACACCCACATAGACTGAAGGCTATAGATGTGTGATGAAGTGTCATTAATTCCATCTCTAAAGGGCTGGTAATGTGCTGTAACAACCATATAGCATGTGATAATTTCTGCCAGATCATGGACATACCAGTCAAAGTAGAATCATGCCGATCTTTCGTTTCAGTCCTTTTTCATAAAGGACGTGTTGGTTTACACTGATCAGAAATCCCTAGAAAGCCATTAAAAACTTTTGGTTTAGACACAGAACATGTGCATCCAAACAAATATTAGGGTAAATGAACTGAGCATGATCTAATCATCTGCTGAATATATGTAGTTTGAGTGGCTGCATATCATAAACTGGAGAAATATATCCTGGAGCATGTGTATTATTTTTGTCCATGTGGCGAAACTTGACAAAGACTTGACAAAAGTGTGAGGCATGACATACAGTATGTGCCTTGTGACGACTACTGTAGTAGATTTCCTCACTAACTGGTGGAAACTCAAGAATGTTCTGTGGATACTTTGTGGAGTTTTGCTCCTCCTCCCATTTTTCCCATGATGCTTCAGCTTCTCTGCTGTGCGACCCCTAAGGAGACCCCTTAGAGCATCTCTGCAGTGAAACTGCTATACAGGCCTGGTTCTATTCAGCAGTCCTCAGGTGGAGGAAAGATAATATATTTCTCTTCTATTCATCTCCATTTCCCCCCCAAAGTAACTTGATAAATGCATGCGTTTCATCCAGCTCAGAGAAGCGACTACAGCCATCTTTGTGTTTGCTGCAGAGGAAGTAACCAAGCACCACTAAGCAACTCCATGCCATTGGTCAACATTTCCTTAATCTGTACCTGAGAGGGGTTTCTCTTTTGCCTTTGCTTATCATGCAATTATGCTAACCTCGACCTATGTGTGTATCTGTGAGTCTTTGTGAACATACATATATGCAGGAGTATGTGTGTGCTCACGTATGGTTATAGAAATGCCATAGCACCTGATTTATTTTAAATTCTAAGTTAATACTTTTTTGATTATGTATGTGCTGAGTCTTTTTTTTTTTTTTTCTTTATTTCGGTTTGTGAGGTGCAAGAAATTGCTGCTACTTGTTTATTTAGGAGCATTTTTTTGTTGTTCTCTCTTTACCAATGAAGAATGATGCTTTTCTGTTCTTTTTCCAAATTGCTGCCAAATGTTGTAAATAGTTAGACATTTGAAGACAAATTTGAGAGTGCTAGCACAAAGCAATTGGGGATGGCGGCCATGTTTGTGTCTGACACCAAACAGTTGTTTAGCTAGTATCTCATCATCCAAACTGAGAGGGTCTGACCTGCTGTGATGCTTGTTATAGAGGATCTGAGAGAATGGTGTCATGACCTCCATAGAAATACATTGAGCTACTCCTTTGCTTGCCATGACATTTGTGTAAATACCTACCAAAATGGAGAATTTTCAGCGTTGAGCGAACTGAAAATTAATTACGCTACTGTGCTTAATATTATTTTATTTTTTTTTGTATAAGCTGTTGTGATTTTGCACTATATGTTTTGTATTATAATGACATGAATGTCATTTTATTGATATTTTTGTAGTTTGTTTTGTAACTATTTTTTGGCATTTGTTTCTTTTAGAAGGACCAAAACACGAGTAAGCAAGATACTGAGATGTGTTAATGGCAAGCTTCAAGGAGTGTCTCTTACTCTCAGATCTGTCTTCATTGTCAGTTCAATGATATAATATATTTATATATTTGGAAAATATATATATACTTTTAATTTCAGATATTTACAAAGAAATACTTTTAGTATATTATTTAAAGAGAATGTCACATTTTAAGATAATTGGTTGTATATATTCTCCCTGAATATCAAATTTAAACACTTAAAGGTGAGCGAACTGCTTGATCATGTGTAGATTGAGGAGCTGCTTCAGCCTTGAAGCTCTGTGTGTCTGAGACTATGGGCCATTTCTGTATACTGTGTCCTACCAAGTTTTCTTGCACAAAAAAAGGCAGCATGATACTTAGTGTTTACAAATTTGAAACATTAATAATGTATACCCTTTAGACAAGATGTCTAATTTCTGAATCATGTTAGACAAGAGCAGATCCCATGTATCTTTTGTTTCTCACTCAGGCATGGAGGAACATATTTAATGTGTGTTGTTACATTTTGAATTGTTCACCGTGAGCATACTCAGCCAATACAGTACTCCCTAAAGCCCATGCTCTTCTGTTTTCTGGGGAGAGGGTCTGTTTTCTTAATTGCCATGTTTGAAAGTTTCTGTGGGGTGCAGTTTTCCTCATTATAGCCAAGTTATTGTACAGTTTTATTAAGCAGAATTTCACATGGATGTTTGTCTTAATATGCTGCCACCTACAGTCTAGGAAATATGTTGATTATACATAACTGTGGATTGGAAAATAAATGTAAAGCAAACATTTGTTAGTGATTCTTTTGTTTTTAAGAATTTGTGTGTACTTCAGAGAAACAGCCTTCTTACAGGTGTTGGTCACAAAGCGCCATCATTTGCCCACTATGCTAGCGTACAGTTGAAATAAATGGTTGTTTTGTAATCTGGACTTTCAACTTTAAATTCTAAATTATTTATTTATCTATTTATTTTTAAAAAGCCAAAGCAAGAAAATCAAACCGACTCCGTCCGATCAGCTTTTAACTTGATGCATACACGTTCACTCACTGTAAAGCATAGATCTCATGATAATTGAGTGTGTTCTAACTGTTTTATACAAAATTTCAAGAGAGTATAACTCTCTTGTAAGGTACAAAAATGATCAAGCATGGGTTCCTACCCTGTTTCCACTGTCAAACGTGATTTCGAGACAAAATTATTTCCAGTTATTCCAGTCTCTGAACAGGTATTGGAAATTCAGCAATGAAAATCTTAAATAGAAAGAGCTCAGCAGAGCAGTTAGTAATCTGTTTGGAACCTCTGGTAAGGCGAATTGCAGTTGCAAAGGAAATATCTTGTCCATTTTGAAAAGATGAAGACACACAAATGGCTGCGATGGGAAGGCCTCCTTTGAAGTGCCCAAAGGAGGGCTTCCCATTGCAGCCATTTGTAGAGAGCCATTTCAAACTGAATTCATGAAAGAACTATTTTTTAAAGAGCCATTTGAAGTAAATGCTTTCATCATTCAATGTTTGAGCTTCAGCTATGGGAGGGACATCTAATCGTACTTTTTCTTAGAAAACATTCTGCTTCTTATTTTCTGTTTCTCAGAAAACATTCACTTCTTGCATCTGAACTCCCCGAGACCCAGTAGCTATGAGTCTGTGTAGCGGACTGCAGTGCGCTCATTCACATCCCTTCTGTGTCACTTGTATGAGATTATAACATGCTGAGGAATCTATCCCCCCCCCCCCCCCCCCCACCAGAAAACTACAATGTTTCCCAAAAAAAAGCACCATAACTATAGGTTCAAAATTGGTGTATCCCAAAACTTCAAGCCCAAAACTATCAGCAAGACTCTAAGGACAATGCCAGCCGGATGACAGCTATTTTGCTGCATACTATCTATTTCAACTGGCCAAGAGTCCCAAACCTGCTGACTTGGGCCCTGCCTGGGGGCCTAGAAAATATATATCCTGCCTGTCCTCCCTGCATATGCGAAGCACATGAAGCATCACTAAAGTACCACTTGACCTGAAGGTCAAAGGCATATCAGCCCATGGCATGGGGTAACTGGCACTGGCAGGCCCAAGCCCAAACCTCAGCCAGTAGCCTGGCTTCTTGCTCAAGCCTTAAGGAAAGATGTCTTTTGCCATGGCCAAGAAACCCCTCAACCTGACCCCTGCTAACCCCCAGAAAAAGAGTGATTGGTGGCCTGAGGGGTTTCCCAGTGGCCAGCCAATTGGACAAGTTTTTCACTCATCAAAAAAAGAGAAAAATCTCAGTCAGAGGGGGGCCTTCCCTTTGTTCACTGGATCAACAGTACTGTTCACTGTGCTGCCCAAAAAAGTCCTCTCAACCCCACCAGCACACAACACAGTGTTTGTTTTTTTTTTTAATGTGAAAAATCATCTCCTGGAGCATCTAAATATTTCACCACTGGCTTCACCGCTAGAGGGCTGTCACTCACCATCTATGAGTGTGACTGCTCCGCCTGTAATTAGCAGCCTCCACCAGCCTCCAGCTCCAGCTGGACAGCTTTCAGACCACACATAAGCTTGGCATACTATATCAACTACGAAGTGGGTGGTCAAAACAATAACAAGGTAATACAAAAGTCCTTATGCCATGAAATTTGTGTTTCTATGGAATCTTTTTTCCCCTCACATGACTCGTGTTTCTAAAGGAGGAAATTTACTTTCTATTAGAAAATGGTGCAATATTGGAAAATTTCCAAGGATCAAAGTCAGCAGGGCTTCTTTACCTGATATTTCCTTGTTACCATGAAAAGTAGTTTACTACATCCCATCTTGAAGTGATGAACAGACATTTAAGGAAATACAATTTCAAAATATTATTTGTGTGTGTGAAGGCAGGATTAGCCTTGTTAAGATCATGACATACCTTTATATAGATGACTGGTTAGTTGTAGTTTGTCCCAGGGATTAGACTCTGAAGATGCTATATTCATGGGACTGGAGTTGAATTCCATTTCCATGTGCACAAACCTGTAACAGGAGCTCATTCTGTCTCTCATGAGCTGCTACTAAGAACAAGGCTTTACGAACCGGATTTTATCGATTCACCTCAGTGCTAATCACAATTTCCAATCCCTGTCACAGTGACTGGTACATGCACATCAGCATGCACATCCCAGGTATACTGAATACAGGCATGGACCTGCTGTCAAGGGGTAAATCCACTATATGGGGAGGGGCATCTTCACCCGTTGATAGCAGAAATGCATGGAAGAAATATAGACAGCTTATTGCATAAATGCCCCCTGCACAAGTCCACCAATGACCCATGCTTCATGCTTTTCCTCCACTTTCCTTGTTGACCCAGGATAGGCTCTGGATCCACTGTAACACTGATCAGGATAAAGTAATTACTGAAGACATATAAATGAATGAATGAATGAATGAATTAATTAATATTTCTATGTACTGTTGCTGCATTAACTTATTTCTTTTCACTTGTTAATTCATTACATTCTAATCAGAAACACAGTATATGCAAGGAACATTTATTGTCTGCATAAAAAATTAAACTAGCATAATATTAATATAATTAATCTAGGATACATCAAACACCTACTCTCCAACCTTTGAACAACTACAAAAACAACAACAACAAAAACAGCCCACTACAGCAGTGGAAAATTTGCCTAATTTCACTTAAAATTGAGGACCTCTTTTATGCATTTGCGTAATTAACAAAAACGTAAATTAACTCACATAGCTGTGCTGCAAGAGTTTTCCCAACTCTGAGGTTGATCACTCTGTACAGGTCCCCTCTCCCTTCAAAAATACATTGATTTAATCTTTTTGGTCAGCAAATAAGACACCCGTACATGAAAATCTCTCAATGTGTACTCTTGCAGCAGTACTATTAAGGAAACAGGTCTTCATTTGTTATAGTTGTGAAAATGTTTCACTTCTCTTCCGAGTGTTTTCACCTGCTGTCGAGCAATAAACTCGAGCTAGCCTAGTGGCTTTGCTTGTCTGCTAGTACAGTGGTTTTAAAAAGTGGGGGGTCGCCAGGGGGCGCCCGGGGGGCCTCAACAATTTGGTGTGAAAAATAAATTCTCACTCTCAGACAACCACACACACACACACAATCAATTCCTAATATAATGTAATGTAAAGATGTAAGATGTCATTATTAATTAAAAAAAGGGGGTCATATTCAGAAGTCTGTATTTTTAATGTGTTTTAAAGACATCTTCCAAAAGGGGGGCCTTGCCCTGGAAAAGTTTGGGAACCCCTGTGCTAATAGATGGTTAAAACGACAAAAAAAAAAGAGAGAAAAAGACTGAAAACATCGGGTAGTTGCATTTCCTCGCGTGGCCTCTAAGAGGCGCTGTGGAGTAATGAAACAGACAGAGATGCAACCTCGCTTCAGTTCAGCCTCAGACTGATAATGAGACAGAAACAGACACAGCAAGTTCAGTTGACGCGACGAGGCAGCAGAGCTACTTTCCGTGTGTTTCTGCCTTTGTGTTAAAGACTGAGAGGAGCTGCTGGCTTTCTTCTGTAATAATTACAAAACTATCTGCACTGCGTGAAGACATGCAGCGGTCCCCGTTAAAACAGTTCTCAGTGGCTAATTGAGTGCAAACTCGGACATTTTCATTGACACTTTGGAAACGCCAATGCTGTTTACACCTGAATGCTGTTGGACACGGGAGGTGTGTTTGAAAGGGACACTTTTGCGAAGGTAAATACGTCCTCAGCGGTGGAGAATGTCCCCAGTTTGTGTTTAGGGTAAAATGCCAGCAGCGTTTGCAACTTTTTACCTGCAGTGGCAAGTTTGTAGCTAAACTTTCATCTTGCTTTTGCATCCTCGATTGAAAATGTAGCCGCTTTGGCATGATTCATAGGCGCAACAACAACAACCTGGCTTTCCCACTGGTTCTGTTTTGGAAACACACACTTTCCTTCCAGAGACGGACTCTTACGGATTCACGCCTTGCCAAACTCCACTTCCCACAAAGGACGAGGAGGATAATGGACACACAGCAGCTCTTCTAACTGGACTTTTCGGAGTAATAGTAGTAATGATGATGAGCAGCGGTCCAGCTATCGTCTTTGAGTGGCTGAAAACCCTGCAGCTGACCCAGTATGTCGAGGCGTTCGTAGATAACGGCTACGACGACCTGGAGGTGTGTAAGCAGATCGGAGAGGCTGACCTGGACGCCATCGGTGTGTTTCTCCCACATCACAGGCTCAAAGTTCTCCGAGCAGTGCAGAGACTGAGAGAGGAGGACAAGAAGCTGGCCCCGGGTCTTTACTTCACCTTAGAGCCCCTTCCAGATGTCTCCAGTGGCTACGACAGTAAAGCCAGTGGGTCCCATTGGGACAGAGAAGGACTTGAGCTGTCCAATAACAATAATCTGCTGCTCGGAGGCCCTCCAGATCCACTGTCTTACCCGAAACTCAAGCTGAAGATCCTGATCCGAGATAAGCTGATCAAGGATGGGATAGACCTGAGTAAACCCCCTTACTCATTTAAGGTGTGTACATGATTGCAGCATGGCTGCTTTAATAGCATGCACCTAATTATTTCACCCAATTGTTATAAAACCTACCTGATAGTGATTGTTACACTCCATCTTTTATATGTGGAAACTTTTTTTTTTTGTAGTATATAAGTCTTAAGGGAGGCACGTCTTAGTGGGTAGCACATTTGCTTCACACGTTCGGGGTCCAATTCCTGCCTCTGCCTCTACCTTTTTCTGTACATCTGCATGTGAAGCCTTTGTACATCTTCTGTAGCTCATGACATTGCTAACTATCTCTTACTCTATGTGGGGCTATGATTTATTTGTTAAACTTCAATAAAACACCACATTATGACCAGTGTACAGGAGGCCAGATTTCAGCTGTACCTCTTTAGGGAGCTTCACATACTGTCACTATTACCCCGGGTGGAATGTAGTGGGCATGGCGGTGTTTCCCAAACCGACCCCCCAAACTCCCGAGATGGTCTGTATTTTTCCTGCTTCTCAAACATTTCCAAACATTCCTGTATGTACCATGTAGAAGTGTTCCTGATTGCTTGGTTCAAGTGTGTTTGGAGCTGCATGGAGGAAGAAATGTGGTGCCTGAGGACCGGTTTTGGAAAGCACTGTTGTACAGTAATCACACACTCTACACCGGCCGGAGATGCAAATACAGATGGTCTAGTGATAGGCCTTGGATATCTGGCTGTCTAAATTCAGCACATCATTCGTTAGAAGACTGGGGGTTTTGGGAGGTAGCACTGTCTTGTTTTTAATCAATAAGCCAGAGCACACAGACAATCTATTAAGCACATTTAATACTGACATTACACGGTCATCACAATGAAACTTGTCTACTTGGTGAAAGCCGACTTGGTTATAGGAATTTTTTTGTTTATAAACAGAGTTGATTTAGTTGGCAGTCTGATATATTTAATCTGGCAACTATGCTGGCTGTTTATTATCTAATACTGTATATATCTGTGCAAAGTGAATCACAAATGTATTGAAATGTGTATATTTTGTAATATGCTATATTATGGTGCCTGGATGAGTTCGTCCAAAAGCTATTACATGCCTCTCGTTAGTGCTAGCTGAAGGTTGATCAGGTGCAGGCAGATATCACACTATTGCTTTTGTAACATGCAGAGTAAGGACTTCATAGCAATGTGCTTTCCATCTCACTGCAGTGTGTGAGCTAAATAAACCATTGCCACTGAAATTCAGGATATCAACCTGTGGCAGCATGGGACCTCAGTAAGAGCTTGTCATGCTACAGAACAGAGCTTTCAATGGACTCATCCCATGCTTTTGTTCCCAGGCTGGGCAGTGCTTCTGCTCCCCTTCTTATCAGCACATTTATCAGAGTGGCTGGTCTCTGGTGACAGATGGCTGTAAATGGCTTTATTGGGGTTTGAGCATTACTCCAGAGAGCCATTTAAACTTCACATTGAATGCCAATGATATGCAGATCTCACCAGTCCTCATTATTTGTCACGTTTGGCCGTGTTTTCAGTGTGCTTTCCGCTTTTTTTTTGATGTCATACTATTTTGACAGCTTTTGTTGTTGAGGACATTAGTTGAAGAGTCAGCTTAGATAAAACAGAGATGTCTTATCTAAAGCTATTTTACTCTGCTGGGATTTGTTGAAAGATGAGTGTAATTAGTAGGTTGGAATATAGTTTCTCTGGCTGTTTTTCTGTTCGTCTGTATTCTTCTGTCTTTGTTGAGGACCTACATTAATCATAAGCAGATGGAAGTTCTTTCTGGTGTGTTTGACTACAGATCTCCACAGCTATGTGCCCTTCTGTCATAAAACCGAAGTGTGTCACAGTTCATGAATCCTTTGTCTTCTACCTAAGGACCCAGCATGTAACAGGAGGGCGGGAGCTTCAGATTCAGATCTCCCTTAATTAAAACCACGTTTTCCTGATTAAGGAGAAGAAATGTCTAAACAATACCCCTTCACACACTATTAACATTTTGTCATGCATTTGATTAAAGCCATATTTGGACATTATTGTAAGTTTGTGTTTAGGCTTTCTTTGTTTTCACTGTTCTATATAAATCCATTTCTGTGTCAGCATTTTAAGAGTTCATATTGAACTCTTCTCAGGAATCACCCACACTGGGTCGGCTCAGTTTTGAGACCAGGATGTGAGACAGAAACAGATGCGTAATCAACTGCTTAGATGTATTGTCTGGAGTTTCAAGGATTGTGAGCATTTAAAATGTGAGGGCTATATTGCTATATCATATCACTTTATTATGTTGCATCTGTGACCTTTTTTTCAGTTTCTATGCATTTAAAGCAATTTATTAATTAATATCTCTTGACAGAATGTTTTGAAAGCATAGTTTGCCCTATTTTTAGTGCCACAAGGCAACGCCTTTTAACAGGACACTTGTTTCCTAAGATGGACCCAGGAAAACTTTTTTTTTAAATCACAAGCAAATATAAATGATCTTTTAATAGAGTTGTCTTTTTTTATAAGCTGTTTTTACAATTAATTTTAATTAAAAAAAAATGAATGAGCTGAATTTTATTGAAGGTTTGATTAATATCTGTATTTGCTATGAAATAGCCATTGAAGCTGGTATGGCAATAAATGTCAAATCAGCTTTAAAAGAATATTTAGTTGTCATGCCACTGAGTAGTGGAGGCATAATGTTTTCGGGTCGTTTATTTGTCTGAGATTCTCATTAGCGTGATATGTGGAACTATCATTGTAACTAACAGATGGACTTATTCGATTTTGGAATTGATCCAAACACGATTAAGGCCACAGCAAATGTCTGAAATAGTTTTTCTTCAATAGCTTCCTTCCTGTTTGATGCATATTTTAACGGTATTTCAGACACAGAACTTTGTAACAAGAAGGACTAGACTTGTTGATGGCAGAGGCATCCCAGTCGACACTGTTGGCACTGAGCTGTTCTTGTTATTTATATCAGGGGGGAAAAAACTACATGGTGCCTATGTTTCATTATGTTTAAAAAAAAAAAAAAAGGCCATAGTCAGGTCATTCATAAAGTTGAGATATATATAGAAAGAAGCGTAACTCTAGTAGGGTCCACAGAGTCTAAATTCAGTAATGGTAGTAATATTGAGAGTATTACACAGTCTAACAGCTTTTATGTTAATTTGAGGTTCTAAATGTCCCTCTGTCTATTCTCACTAGCTCTAATGATAATGTTTGTTTTATTTGTAAGCTATGGGTCGTGTTTAGCGTGTTCAGTAAACAGTGATTTTGGAGCCATCTGCAACAAAGCAACAGAAAGACTGCACTAAATCACTGCCTGTACTGTAGTGATGCTGCTGTTTTTGCTGCTGGGATTTTATCTGTGCTTTTTGCACTTTGTGCAAGGCTGTTTTCCAACAGATTTTTGCTTCTTTAGTATAAAAAAGGGTGAGCCCCTTCTTTTTTTTTTTTCCCTGCATAGCTACTGAGCCATCATTGATCTTAACAACACCTTACAGATTCGTCTGTTGTGATATGGAAAAAAAGACAGGCGGCGCCTCTGTAAAGTTCCAGACTCTTACTGCTGAGAGAGTACAGGCTCACTGCTGTGTAATCTTCAGAAAAGTTTCAGACTTTAATAAATTGCTAAGTGCTGGAAAAACTGCACTTTGTGACCTACATCTGACCTTTTATTTTTATTTGAACTGTGGGAGTTGATTTGTATTAGTCTGGAACATTTCATAATTTGAGTTATTCCGGTTTTTCACAGTAATGGGAGCAGAGCCATTTTAGAAAAAGGGTTGTATGGATTATTGAAAGGACAAACCACTAACATTTTGATATAGCATGGTGCCTTGTTTGTCATTAAATGTCAATGAATTGGTTCCCCTGTCAGCTTGGGCCAACAGATCAGCGATGAAGATGAAGCATAGGTTAATCGTTTGTCTAAGCTGCTCATTCATGCACTTATTTAATCAGCCAGTCATGTGGCATCAGCAAAATGCATACAGTGCTGTGAAAAAGTATTTGTCCCCATCCTGATTTCTTTTGTCTCGTACAAAATTGTTTCAGAAATTAAAATAAAACAAAGGCAACCTGAGTAAACACAAAATACAGTTTTTAAATGATAATGTTATTTATTGAAGCCAAAAAGTTATCCAATACCAACTGGGCCTGTGTGAAAATGTATTTGCCCCATGGTTACTAATTCCCCAAGTCTATTAAACTGCACTAGATGCAACCAGGCCTGATAACTGCAAACCCTGTTCAATCAAATCAGCACTTAAATAGAACTTAATAGAACTTTTGCCCAGAAAGACACTGGGCAAAAAAATGGCAGAGTGGTGATGTGAAAACCACTGCTAACCCAGAAGAACATTAAGGGTGGTCTGAATTTTGGCAAAACACATCTTGATGATCCTCAAACCTTTTGGGAGAATGTTCTGTGGACTGATGAGTCAAAAGTGGAACTGTTTGGAAGACAGGGTTCCCGTTACATCTGGAGTAAACCGATCTCAGAATTCCACAAAAAGAACATCATACCTACGGTCAAGCATGGTAGTGGAAGTGTGATGCTGTGGGGTGGGGATGCCATGTGATGATATGTTGATGCTTTGCTGCTGCAGGGTCTGGGCAACTTGTAATAATTGAGGGAAACATGAATTCTGCCAGAAAATCCTAAAGGAGAGTCTTCAGTCCGTAAGTTGAAACTTAAGCGCAAGTGGATTATGCAGCAAGACAATGATCTAAAGAATAGGAGTAAGTCCTAGACCTAGAAGTAAGTGAAAGACTGATCTCCAGTTATCGGAAGCATTTGGTTGCAGTTATTGCTGCTAAAGGTGGCACAAAAAGATTTTATGTTTAAGAGGGAAATTAGTTCTTCACATTGGTGAAAGGTGTTGGATAACTTTTTTTTGCTTCAATAAAATAAATTAAGTAATTTAACCGTATTGTGTGTTTTTCTCAGGTTGCCTTTGTTTTATGTTGTATTTCGTTTGAAGCTCTAAAACTATTTAGTATGAGATGCACAAAAACAGAAGAAATCTTTTTCACAGCACTGTATATCATGCAGATGCCCACTAGCCTCAAGGTTCGATGTCTTGTAAATGGTCTGCACTTAAATAGCACTTTTATCCAAAAAAAACTTTTATCCTGTCTCTCATTCACATCCACTTTTATCCTGTCATTCACCCATTCACACACACACTCACACACCCATTCACACACACTCACACACACACACTCACACACTCACACACACACACACACACACTCACACACTCACACACTCACACACCATGGCAAGTTGCATGGTAGCAGAGCTGCCATGCAACTTGCCATCAGTAGCAACTTGGGGTTCAGTGTCTTGCCCAAGGACATTTTGTCACGTGGAGTCATGTGGGCCGGGAATCGAACCACCAACCCTCCGATTAGTGGACAACCCGCTCTACCACCTGAGCCATAGCCACCCGTCTTGTGCTTTTTGAGATGCTTTTCTGCTCATTACAGTTGTACAGAGAGGTTATTTGAGGTACCGTAGACTTCCTCTCAGTGCAAAACAGTATGCACATTCTCCTCTGACCCTGCTTATTAAAAAGGCCTTTTCAACTGACATAGTTTTTAAGCCACTAGAGGTGGAAGCATTATATTTTCAGATTGTCCATCAGTCTGGAATTCTCATTAGCATCATATCTCAAGGTTGAGTGGTTGAAGGTTCGTAGGATTTATATGGAATCATCATTAATTCCATCCATAATATCAACAAACATGAATTGATCCAAATACTTTTTCTTCAATGGCTTTCTTCCTGTTTATCATACAGAAATGTTATTTACACATTCATATTCAGGAACTCAAGGCCCATTTTCTGTGAGTGGTTGAATGTTTGTAGGATTTAGATGGAAGTATCATTGTAAACAGCAGTTGAACTGATTAGATTTTGGAATTGATCCAAACAGGGTCAATGTCACAGCAATAGCTTCGATCGCTTTTTTTCCTGTTTGAAGTACAGTACCATGCAAAAGTCTTAGGCACCCAATTTTTTTTTTAGTACAAAATTTTTTATAGATTTTTATTTTATGACTTCTACATTATCGAGTCAGTACAAAAACATTTTAGATTCCCAAACATTAGTTTTCCAGTATAAAATTAAATGTTACAGAAAAACTGTTTGTATGTCAGTAAACAAAGCAACATGTTAAGTGGTAAAAGACACTTTTCAGACAAAAACACAATGAAGGCTGATGGGTTTTGCTGCAAAAATAAGAAGCAAGTGCGACAGTCAAAGTCTCCAGAACCGTGTCTGGTTCTGCAAGATGCTCAATAACACTTACAGCTCATTTCCTTATAAAACTGCACAGATTCTACCTGAGACAACCTTTTTTTTTTTTTAAGCAAATGGTCATCACACCTGATATTGCCTTTGTTTCATTTATTACTGTTTACTGCTCTTTATAGTATTTTTTTTTTTTTTAATGGAGAAACATTTCATTTCACTATCTTTGCTCTACTGCA
The DNA here is from genome assembly GCF_023375685.1 of Ictalurus furcatus. Lineage (NCBI taxonomy): Eukaryota > Metazoa > Chordata > Actinopteri > Siluriformes > Ictaluridae > Ictalurus > Ictalurus furcatus. The sequence goes on from NC_071263.1 coordinate 18,423,551, forward strand.
TTTCTTTGCATGTGCGTAAGACTTTTGCACAGTACTGTATATTTTAAGGGTATTTGAGACATAAACATTAGATACTCTATGCAAGATTTCAGTGTTTTTGTGATTGTTGTGGCCAAAAATGCTTGATTTTGTGGCACTTGTTTTTTGGGGGGTTTTTTTGTACCTTTTTTTTTTTTTTTTTTTGCAGAAAATTACTTGAATTTGCAAAAATTGCAATTGCACGAAATTGTTTTGCGCAGTCTTTCACAGGGATGTTTGTTGGTAAATGAGACCTTTTAGCTGTACTCCTATTCAAAGGGTGCTTCGGCTAATTGCGCTTTGTGATGACGTCACTTGACGTGTCTTGGCCCAAATCTGTGGAAAATCTGAGGTAATTTTGAATAATTGCAAGCTCCTGCAAATGTTTTTGATTTTGCATTCATTTCAGTGATCGCAAAATTGCAAAATCCTGGAGGGACTGATTCGAACAAGAAGGACTAGACACGTGACCGAGGCATCCCCCATCAACACCATGGCATTGAGTTCTACTTATTTGATTGTCACACCATTCTGTGTAAATTCTAGAGACTGTTGTGTGTGAAAATCCCGTGAGATCAGCAGTTTATGAAATACTCATACCTGTTACCAACAATAATGCCATGGTCAAAGTCACAGAGATCACATTTTTCCCCATTCATGTGTTTGACATGAACAGTAACTGAAGCACTTGACCTGTATCTGCATGATTTTATGCATTGTGCTGCTGCCACAGATGTCAAGGTATTTCTAGTAACGTGGCCAGTGGGTGTATATGCAGCCTATTTAAACGTTTCTCAGAACAGACTTGATTTGCATGTGAATGGTGAAATAAAGTTGATGTGACGTGTAACAATAGAACGTATGATTTGATATCTATCTATAATGTGAGCTTTGCCAATGTGAAATGTAGGGAAACCACGCAGTTAAATAAATGAATCTATGGTGAGTGCGCACACTGGGTTAAATTCTCCTGGGATAATCTGCTAAGAAGTTGAACTGGGGGTCAGTGTGCACAGCTGTGTCTATGGTAATGCTGAAATTAGTGCACTGCCTTTGCTGCAACACAAAAGTGGTTGCATGTCATTATTAGGTTTATTACAGCAGCATTTCCCCAAAAATAACTTTGCCATATTTTCAGCATCAGCAAGAACAACCCTATTAAAGCTGCCAACACTCATATGGGCTGATGGATGTAAGTGACGTATTAGCTGTCTGACGGTTTATCTCCACTCCAACTCTTGTCCCCCTCCCCCCCCCCCTTAATTGTTCCTCAAAAATTATTTTATATACTTTCTCAAGTGTTTTAAAGTAATAAAGATCTTAAACTGGGAAGAGTGCCCCATGCATGTTAGCATGTTCCTTTAAGAATAATTTGCACCATCACATGCTTTCAGCTTTGTATTCTGTTTGAGTTCCTCTTTTGAAATGACAACATACCTTATTTTAAATACACTGATTTTCATAGTTCACCGTTTTTTTTCTTCTTCTTCTTCTTGACAATAGTGTATGGGTGGCTGAAAACATTGTCACCATCTTATGATGGAAAGTAACAAATAGCACAAAAAAGAGTTTTCTTATATTTTGTAATAGTACCCAGACGCCTCAATTTTAAGGTTTGTTGTTATGGGTTGTGCAATTTTAAAATGGCTGAACGTTACACGCATAAATCCTTAATATGTATGCAGATAATTTGAATTTTTCAGTTTAACAGTCATGCAAATGGTGTCCACAGAGTACTGGTTTTTGCATAATTGTCAGATAAGGTCGTGCCTCCTTGTGCTAACATCCTGGAAAAACACACTGATGAAAGAGATCTGAAAGAGTGTGAAGAATATCATAAAGTGTTTGTTTTATGCATCTCTACTGTGATTGGTCAGTTTGATCTGTGAAATACGACACCCATAGGATTGGTACAGTAAAAAAAATTGTATTCTTTCAAATTGTAGGTAGTGAGACAGCTTTACAGAAACTGTGACTTTAAATTATCCTTTGTATATACCATCCTGTGTGTGTATAAAATTAGTAGTACCTCATACCACTGTTGTCCCCTGTGTTTATTTTGTGCTGTTGTTGTATGCTGCTATGTTTTCAGTCCGCTGTGTTTAATTATACTCTCAAAGGTTCCCCAATGGTTCTTTGAGTGGTTAATAGTTGTTGAGAAATGAAACGTTTAGCTGTACAGTTCTGTATAAACCCTTTAATGGTTCCCTCAGTGAGACAAACTAGAGAAGACCTTTAGGGTACAAGGTTTTACACCTATATCCTGAGTGTACTCATCCAGACCTCTATAATTATGATTGTTAATAAGTCCAATTAATTAAAACATTCTTTTCAGTAGTATTACATTATGTAACTGAGTCAGTCATATGTCAGTCCCTCCAGGATTTTATGATTTTGCAATCGCAGAAATGAATGCAAATCAAGCAAACTCCACAATATTCGCAGTAACTTGCAATTTTTCAAAATTACCACAGATTTTCTGCAGATTTGGGACAAGACGCGTCATGTGACGTCATCACAACACTCATTCAGCCAAAGCCCTCTTCGATTCATGTGCATTGAACATGAGGACTGCTAAAAGGTCTCACTTACCAACAAACATCACTGTGAAACACATCAATTTTGTGTAATTGCAATTTTACCAACTCCAAGTTGCATCGCAAATTTTGAAGAAGAAAAAAAGCCGCAGCATAATCAAGCATTTTTGGCCGCAGCAATCACAAAAAAAACTCTGCAAAATCCTGTACAGAATGATATGTAGTTTGGTGTTTAAATGGTTTGGACAGGGTTTTTTTTGGTTTGTGTGTAGACAGGATTTAAATCTCATTAATGCAAATGCCTTCGACAGGCAAACACAGCTGTCAAGGCAACTGCTTGTGCCCTTGCTGAATGAGTGAGGATGCTTTTAAACACTTGGACGGACACTAGGTCTGAGTGATCAACTATAGAACTCAAATAATCCAAAACATCCAGCACGGACGAACGAGCGCAGAGGTGTTTCAATATAGTAATTGCAGACTGTGTTGCTAAAAATGAGAGTGATCAGCAGAAAGTGAATGTATAGGACAATGGTGTGTATACAGTGTGCTATTTAAGACCACTTTCTTTTGACCTTTGAAAGATGATCTGTCGTACACTGTTATTTGTGGGATAACGCAGCTTTTCCCCTACGCACCGAAAGACTACGAGAGAACAGTTTGAATACTAGTAATTATCTCCTTAGTACTGACAGGTCTCTCCATCATGAAATAAACACCGAGTCCAGGTTGGCCGACATCCATGCAGGCCAGCATTAGGACATGGCCCAGATCAGCCAGCACAGACTCATCCCAGGAGGAATGCACTGTACAGCTCAGTTCATGCCAAATCTGGTCATAATGCTGAGGCTTGCTGTTCACTGCAGCAATTTACACTAACCAGTTCTTGGACTCAGTTTACTCTGTTCCTGCTGTAGGGTTCTAACAAGCTATGAACGCTGGGACATACAGTATACAAAAACCTGTTGAACTTTTATCACTTATGAGAAATGGTTTCTATAACAGATAGTTGGTCCACTGTTAATGGTCTGTATGTATGGTAGAATTCCCACAATTTTACAAAGGAAGGTATACAGGAATGACAACTTGATGATTAACTTTTGCAGGCTTGGCTACAAGTCCGATATTATATTTCACTGTTCATCTTTCCCTTAAAAATAAATAAACTCCCTGCTTCCTTTTCTGTTTTCTTAATGGCATTTTAAACCACTTCCTCTGGACATGACCAGAGTCTTTGTTTTTTGTTATTCCCTTTGTGGGAATCTGTAATCTTGGCCCAGATTTGAAACACTGATTACACAACTTTATTTAGAACCAGCAATTTCCCCAAAGCAATATGATATGATGGTACTTGTATGGAAGCTCGCTTTTCTCCAGCCAGTATGATTTTTGCACTTGACATTAGACACATGAGACACTGTGCGCTTTCAGCGGAGATGACAAGCCAGCACAATGCCCCAAATGCGCTTTTCCACCGAATTCACATGTAAATATTTGCCTTTGTCACATTGAGGCAAGACTCTCTGGGGAAGTGTCTTGTCATACAAAACCCCTGATGTGACAAATCCCTGCTGCTGCCGCCAAAACAATAGGCCACACTGTCATCTTCATAGTACCAGGCGCCTTTCTGGAGATTCCCAGCCTGCGTCTCTCCTCCTCTGCCGTCAGGATGAGCTGCGGCTTCAGGCAGCTTCAGGCAGTGGGGGCTCGGGAAAAGCTCTAAAGGCTTTGCACAGCCTCAGCACCTCAAAGACGACAGCTGCCTCTGTGTGGTGAGATTTGAAAGCTCTTTTCATACAGTTTCTTTAATGACAGGATTGGCTTTCAGCAAGACACTTTGTGCTGCACTAAAGTGAAACTTTTGCTCAGATTGCTTTCCAGATGTTTGGCACTTTTGTGTCAAATCACTTTATGTCAGCAGCCACCTTTGATGAACACAAAGTCATTAGCAACACTGATTTATGATACTTTCTTGCATTTGATCCAGATGAGACACTTGTGTAGTTGTAAAGCCAGTGGCAGTGGGAGTCCTCTTTAATGGATTAACCTCGCACTGGTGTGAAGGACGTGGCTGTAGACATTTGAGAAGAACGTCTGACTCATTTGCAACCAGTTCTCTACTCATTGGTGTGAACGACCAATGTTCTCTCAAATGCTCCTCTTTTACACATTTCCAACTCTGTAGGCTAGCTTGAGTTGGTCAGCCGCACCAAATCTTTGTGTGTGTGTGTGTGTGTGTGTGTGTGTGTGTGTGTCATCTTAATAGGGATGGGGAGGGAGCCTTTCTCTCACTCTTCTTACCCACCTCGCCAGCTTTAATTCTGCTGGTTAGACCGTGTAACCATGACAACACAAATGCCTGGGTCTGTCTGCATTATTGAGCCTGGGGGCTGGCAGAATAGGCTGCTGTTGTGCCGCACTCAGTTTCCCTGCAGATGCAGGGATTGTGTTTGGAGCTATGGATTTAAGAGGAGTCCGCAGTCGAGGGACACTTTTTATTCAGTTGTTTCTACTGCCACTATCCTCAGCGTATTACCTGCTTTGGCAAGACTGGTTTTAAACCTTTTAGATATTCCAAGCTCACAGTAAGCAGCTTTGTATATACACCTCCTCTATCAGTTTCTGTCCAAAAGCTCAGGCTGGGTAAATCAAGTCTGACTGGCAGGCAGACAGTCCCGTCTCACACCTTCACAGCACGGTAGCCCTTAAATCAGCCACCTGGCCTCTTTAGTGTTGCACCCCCCCGCTCCCCCCCCCCCCCAAAAGCACACAATAACGTCCACACCTCTCCACTCCATCGCATTAAAAGAGAAGCCTCATTCTCACATCCTGATGTGATTTACTTGGCTATTGTCCAGTTGTGATTCTGGTGTCTGTCTTGTCATGTGAAGCATTGACGTGTGGAATTGTGTGTGTGTGTGTGTGTGTGTGCTTCAAACCTACCACTCCAGTAAATTAAAGTAAATATGTAGTATTAGTTCAAGAAGCATTTCATTATTGTTCAAAAATCAGTGTTTTTGAAATGTGTACAAATTAAAAGGTGAAAAAAATATTCATGTCACAGGAGATGTGTTGGAATATGAAATCTCCATGATGTGTAACCTCCTACAGACAGGCGAAACGAGCCTTTTGTTTTATTGGGACTCATTTCCAGCAAGTAAGAGGGGGAGTTTAGGGAGACACGGCTTTGGTGATATTTACACTACTTGCACATTAAATGAAAAGGCCAAAGCGAGCTGCAGGGCTTAGAACTATCTGTCTGGAGACTAAGATGAGGATCTGTGCCATGCAAAAGATTAATCTGGACAGTAGGACCTAAGAGCATGGTCTCTTTTGGACTGCTCATGGCTGCTCTTTTTTTGGGTAGGATTAGTCTAGTAGTAAGTGTCATTTATTATGTTAAAAAAAAATATATATATAAAATTTCCTTTTTTTTTGCACTTGTTATATTGAGTCAGAGTATATGCTTTGTGTACATGGTCTTCATTGTTACTGGACTAATGTGCATGTCCAGCATTCTTGTTAAAATCATATGAGAGCAATTCTTTGTGAGACTGTGTTGAGGCTGAATTAAATCTCCAGAAAGTCAGCAGGCTCTTGCATAAATATACATAATAAAAGGCTTACATGAATGCTCAGTATAGCCCTAATACCCATAAGGCTTCCAAAGGTGGCCAGAATATACCAAAAAATGATCTGCATGTGTTCTACGCTGTGATTGTTGGGCATTTCTAAATTGTCTTCTTTCCCTGGTTCTCTCTGCATTGTTTAAGCCTAAGCACATCCTGTAGCCTGTCTGCCTTGGAACAATGTTCAAACAGGTCCTGGAGTTTAGACACTGTGCGATGAATTTCAATCAGCTGGGAAGAATAGCTGGGCTCGTTGCCCCATCGCAGCCACATGCTAGTCGCAGGGCTTCTAATTGAGCCTGAAAGACTTGAAAAGGAATGCAGTCCCATGCTTTACTCTTCAAGGGCCTGAGAGCACTACAGAGGGATGTAATTTGTGTTGCTACAGGGTGCGAGTGGGATAAAGCGTGTGCAGTAAATATGTGGTTGAATGAGACAAAAGAAGGGAAATGGTGTTGTGCATCTCCAAGAGCACATGAATGGGGTATGTGTGTGTGTGTATGGGCATGTTTTTATATATTGGTGGGGATCAAATATCCCCACAAAGACACTAACAGCAGATATTTTGACCTTGTGGGAACTTTTGGCTGGTGCCCATGGCTAAAACTGGGTTGTTGTTTTTTTTTTTAAATTAATTAAAACTAAAGCATTTATTAAAAAACAAAACTAAAAGAACCAAAAGGTTTCATTTTAATTACCGTGGTTATGGTTAGGTTTAGATTTAGGTGCAGGCATAGCATTAATTAGTGGCATTAATAATTATGTCAGTGGCAGGTCCTCACAATGATGGTAAGAAAAAAACGTGTGTGTGTGTTAATGGTCTGGCTTAATGCGGTTCACTGAGTGTCAAGTACCTGCTTCTTTGCGTTCCTGTCATTCAGGCCCTCGTCTCCCGCGCTGTAGCCATGCCCTAACCACCTGTCAGTCACGCAGCTCCTCAACATGGTCTCCAAACTCCCCCATCCAGCCTGTACGGGTCAGGGAAAGGCCGCGCTGCTGCCAATTGGCGATGCTACTCCAACCGTTAGTCATGGTCTTTAACCCAGTTTCTGGGTGAAGCTATTTTTATTTGTGTGTTAGATGAACCATATAAGCAGAATTAGACTACCAACAGAGTAGGGCAGCTCACTGTGGGTTAAACTACTATTAGGCTTGTGCATTTAGTGTTTACTTTTATGGACCGAATATATTTGTTGTATTTGTTCTATATTCCACATTTATGTATCATGGGGCGGAATGGTCAGAAAACGTACGACATACAGCATGTCACTGCTGTTTAGTGTTTGTCTTAATGCCATTTTTCCACTCCTGTTGTGGGGTACAAAATCTAACATTTTTCACTGATTTACACAAAAAGTCAATGGTATTTTAAGAGCTGTAAATTTGTGGTGAATTGTAGATTTTTAGGATGCTAGCAGATGGCTCAAACTCATGCATAATTCAGAGGATTTATGGAATTTATGGAGTGTGTCATTTGCCAAGAGGCCCTTTTCAGACTGCTTCCTCTATCTGAAACACATGTTTCATGTGACCGGAGGTGCTCTTGTCCTGCATTGCTTTTATGCCTGTACCAGGGGTATTCAAGTACAATTTGTAAAGGTCCAGTTACATAAAAGTCTGTGCTTAGAAGAGTCCAGTTAAGCAGCTAACATAACTGAATGGCATTGACTGTTAACTTTTTTTATGCGTAAACATTAATGATTAACTTATGGTTATATATATAAAAAAAATACACATTTGTTTTTATGGCTATAAATAAGACATTTCTAAGCAGATGTTTTGTTTTGCATTTGCGCTTCATGTTGCCAATTGTGACCAGTGCCATGGACTCTGAAATAAAGCTTTGGGCATGACTGACAGTTTAATCTCACTAAAGCTGCTCCTACATTTATTTTTTGCCTGCAATATTTTCTAACAAACATTTATTTTCTCAGTTGGTTCTATTTCCCAACATATAAACAGAGTAATCATTTAAACTACAATAACCCGGACTAGAATGAAGCAATTACTGAAGAAGAATGAATGAATGAATGTGGTAAATGTGTTGCTCAGAGCCATGCAAGCAACCCGTATACTCCCAAGTTAATGAACATGGCCTTTCTTTGGCCAGCAAGCTTTCTATCTGACCACGTGTATTAAAGTAAAAACCCTCAAGAAAAAAAAAAGTTTGTTGGTCCCAATGCACAGCACTACAATAAACAGATCAGGCACAACTGCTTTGAAATTTAAACACAGAATAAACACACACTTTTCTGTCCATTTGTCTTTAAACATTTAGTTTTTGTTATGGACTGTTTTAACAAGTCATATTGTCAGTTTAGTAATCAGACCAGAAAGGGTAAATGATACTGTATACGGCGATTAGCTAACATTAGATGACATTAAACCACTGACAGGTGAAGTGAATAACATTTGACTATCTTTTTACAACAGCACCTGTCAAAGGGTGAGATATATTAGGCAGCGGGTGAAAAGTCTCGAAGTTGATTTGTCTGAAGCAGGAAAAATGGGTAAGCATAAGGATCTGAGTGACTTTGACAAGGGGCAATTGTGACGGCTAGACGACTGAATCAGAGTATCTCCAAACTGGCAGGTCTTGCGGGGGTGTTTCTGGTATGCAGTGGTTAGTACCTACCACAAAGCGGTACAAGGAAGGACAACCGGTGAACCAGTGACAAGGTCATGGTGCCCAAGGCTCACTGATGTTCATGGAGAGCGAAGGCTGGCCCATCTGGTTGTAACCATGCCACGGTTAAAGTCACAGAGATCACATCTCACCCTTCTCCTCCATTCTGATGTTTGATCTGAACATTAACTGAACCTCTTGACCTGCATCTGCACAATTTAATGCATTGTTTATATATTTAAATCAAATTAAAATAAGTCAAAAATCTTTTTTTTTTTTTTTTTTTTTTTTTTTTTTTTTTAAATCAATGTTCTTTAAATATTTTTTCATGTACTTGGATCAGTCCAGGGAAATAATTTGCTGGGCCCACGTCCAGACCATGCCATTGACTATGACTGACCTATGCAGATTTTCATTACAAACTTCATAGAAATGATCAACAGTCATTAAGTCTGATCCTTCCAATGGTGAAAAAATCACTTAATGCTAAATTTTCATCTCGGTTCAGAGTGGACAAATACTGTAAACCTTCACTTTTCCTCAGCATGTAGCAGAAGGGAAGCCTTTACTCTCTGAACTGGAGAAGCTGAGAATCAGTGGGGATCTCTTCACACCCAATATTTATTGGCAACAGCTTTCAGAGCCCTTTTATTAGCTCCTATAGGCTTTTCCCCCCTGTGCTTTAGAGCCAGAATAAAGAAAAAGATTGGTAACAGGATGAAGGCTGAGAGCTCTGAGTGTTTACTGATGGACCAGATTTGGGGAGCGTTTATCCTTCTAAGATTGTTGTGAAGCTGAGTAGCATTCAAGGACATGAGTGCTGAATAAGAAACAAAAGGCAAAAGTCCATGTCAATGCCATTTCTGTAAAAGAAATCAATACTAAGCAATTTGTGAAGCGTTGCTCAGTGTCTATCACTCAGAGAAAACTCAATATTGTGCTTGTTTTGAATTTTATGAACTACTAGACTAAGAAATGCTATTTTATAGTTAAAAATGCTAAAATATATATATGTTTAAAATGACTGTTTCTAAACTGGTAGAAATCACCCTGGCAATCCTGTTTATAATAGTAATTCACAGTCAGAGCTATTTGCTTTGATTTTGCACGAGTGTCTGGATGCACACATGACGGGCAGGCACAAGTCATGCGAAATCAATGGTCTGCTATCGACGGCAGCAAACCAATCAAAGGGGTGCAAAAGTAGGTGTGATGTGGAGTTAAATAAATGAGTTTATTTATTTTCTAATTATCACTTAGTTAGTGAATTATAGTCAGCTAATGTGTTATTGATGTCAAATTAGTCACTACTATTACCTAGTTGTTTTAGCTAACAAGTTAACTTTAGCAGCTGGTGGTGCATGGAGTGTATTTAGTGTGTTGCTTTCAATTTTTGGATTTCTAGCTTTATCTTGATTCAAAGCACTAGCTCACCTTTGGTGCATTTATTTTTCACTGATCTTTTATCCTCTACTCTGTTTTAGCTAGCAAGCTAACATTACCTGGGCTAATAGCTACCAGTCTACATAACACTTTCTGAATACATATTATGATTAATTATTATTTACACGCAATAGCCATTACATTCTAGCTGTTAGTTTCTAAAACATTTCTCAGTGCTCCTTTTGTCTAATCTTCTTTTACCTAGTACCTGATAACTGACTGAATATTTAGGCTGCACCCTGAACCGTTCTAAATAGTATTTCAGTATTGATTTTATGTGCAAGTTGCTTGCAAAAATAAATTGTGCGTTAATTGTAAATTTAGACAGTTTTCCACACACTAGACAGTTTCTTTGCAAATTCTACATCATTGTTTTCTTCGAAGGGAATCAATTAGACAGAGCCAGTTCTAATTCAAACCTATTTCCCTGCAGTTTTTCAATTATAAGTAGCTAATGTTATTAGATGATTCAATCCCCTGTCATTTAACGTCATATTCATTTTTGTTTTGTTTTGAAATGTCAGCCAGTCTTGTCAAAATATCAAGTAATATTGATCTGATTTATATATGAGTAGTACATTTTCGAAATTCTGTGCCTTTTGAGTTTGTACCTTTTTATAAATTCATAGTTAGTTGGCAATTCATTTTCCCCACACAGAAAACACAAAATTGCTTCTCATCAAATTTAATATGCACATTGTCATATTTAACCATGCATGTTATTGTAGCATTGTCAACTGCTCATAATTGTTTTCCTCACAAAACCTTAAGCATGGCCCCTTTTAATCATATATAAATTCAGTTCATCTGTAGCAGTCAATGTGAGATTCCTTTATCCTTTGAATTGGTGCTGAATTGCTGTTATTGTGTTCTGCTGAGACCGTTTCCCCTCGATCTCCAGTCCCCTGAGCTTTTCCTGTGCCACTCTGAAGAGGAGTGCAAGTGTGGGGGTTGGGTTAGCTCTGCAGAAAAGGCAAACGGTATGTTCATGTGTCAGACAATAGGGGACTCGACAGAATTTTAAACCAGAATTTTAATTCAGCATTCATTAATATGACCCACCATTTTGTAGTTTTTAAGATTTGTAAAGGTGACTTATAAAGCTTAGTAATCGTACTGAAATGGCTGTCAGGCACTACTTCTGTAAAAAAAAAAACATGAGAGCTTTCCAGCAAGCAGTCGATTTCTGTTGTTTACAACCTGTACTCACTCAATCCTTTCATGCATGGCCTTTTTCTCTCATCCACGCATGTGCACGCATTCATATGTGACAATTCAGAACATGGCATTATACATACCTACACCTAAACAGTTCTTCTGTTTGTTGTATCTCATTCTAAATTGTTTCAAAAAATAAAACAAAGGCAACCTGAGTAAACACAAAATACAGTTTTTAAATGATCGTTATTTATTGAAGCAAAAACGTTACCCAATACCAACTGGGCCTGTGTGAATATGTATTTGCCTCCGTAGTTACTAATTCCCCAAATCTATGAAACTGCATTCATAATGGGGTTCAGCTGGACTAGACACAACCAGGCCTGATTACTGCAAACCCTGTTCAATCAAATCAACACTTAAATACAACTTTTTCAACAGCATGAAGCTGGTTAAAAGGTCTTACACAGTATCACACTATGCCCAAATTAAAAGAAATTCCAGAAATGATGAGGAGAAGGTGGTTGAAATACATCAGTCTGGGAAGGGCTACAAAGCTATTTCAAAAGCTCTGGGACTCTGAAGAACTAAAGTGAGAGCTATTATATCCCAATCTAAAAATTCAGCACAGTAGTGAACCTTCCCAGAAGACGCCGACCTTCCAAAATTCCTCCAAGAGCACAACAACTACTCATCCAGCAAGCCACAAAAGAGTCAGGGACAACATCAAAGGACCTACAGGCCTCTCTTGCATGAATAAAGGTCACTGTTCATGACTCCACTATCAGAAAGACACTGGGCAAAAATGGCATCCATGGAAGAGTGAAAACCACTGCTAACCCAGAAGAACATTTAAGGCTTGTCTGAATTTGGTCAAGACACACCTTGATGATCCTCAAACCTTTTGGGATAATGTTCTGTGGATTGATGAAATGAAAGTGGAACTGTTTGGAAGACAGGGGTCCAGTTACATCTGGCATAAACCAAACACCGAATTCCACAAAAAGAACATCATACCTACAGTCAAGCATGGTGGTGGCTGTGTGAGTGTGTGTGGATGCTTTGTGGCTTCAGGGTCTGGGCAACTTGCAATAATTGAGGGAAACATGTATTCTGCTCTCTACCAGAAAATTCTAAAGGAGAATGTCCGGTCTTTACTACGCAAGTTAAAACTCAAGCGCAACTGGATTATGCAGTAAGACAATGATCTAACGAATAGGAGTAACTCTCTAGTTCGAACTAGACCATGGAGCAATGGAAGAAGGTGGCCTGGTCTGATGAATAATGTTTTAATTTTTTTCTTTTACATTGTGTGTGTGTGTGTGTGTGTGTGTGTGTGTGTGTGTGTGTGTGTGTGTGTGTTTCTTACCTGGAGAAGAAGTGGCACCAGGATGCACTATGGGAAGAATGCAAGCTGGCAGAGGCTCTGTGATGCTCAGGGCAATGTTCTGCTGAGAAAACGTGGGTCCTGGCATTCATGTGGATGTTACTTTGACACGTAGCACCTAACTAAACATTGTTGCAGACCAAGTTCACCCCTTCATGGCAACGATATTCACTAATAGCACTGGCCTCTTTCAACAGGACAATGCATCCTGCCACACTGCAAAAATATTTTAGGAATGGTTTGACGAACACGAAAAAGAGTTCAAGGTGTTGATTTGGCCTACAAATTCCCCAGATCTCAGTCCGATCAAGCATCTGTGGGGTGTGCTGCACAAACAAGTCCGATCCATGGAGGCCCCATCTCGCAACTTGCAGAACTTAAAGGATTGGCTGCTAACGTCTTGGTGACAGATACCACAGCACATGTTCAGAGGTCTTGTGGAGTCCATGCCTCGAAGGGTCAGAGGAGTTTTGGTGGCACAAGGCAGTATTAGGCACAAAACAAAACAGTATTAGGCAGGTGGTTTTATGTTGTGGCCGATTTGTTTGTGTTTGTGGCTATAACACTATATGCTGTCAGAGCCATCTTGCAATACCTTGGTTGTTGTTGTTTTTTTTTTTTCTACATAGGACATTTTATTCTTGACACTTCAAAAAAACACACACTGAGGAGAGTGGAAAAACCAAAAGTTGATAATGCAATAAGCCTTTTGTTCAGTGCTCATGTCCTGAGCTCACACATCAAAGTTAATTTGCTCTTGATTCCTAATGAAGAGAATTACAGCTCAAACCACAGTTCTTAATATGGAACACTGTGATAACAGGTTTGTTCCTTAAATAGCTAGTGTGCTAAATCCTCGCCTTCCTCACAGAGGAGCAGTTGTTCAAAGACACAGGATATAAGCAAAGGATAAATTAAACTATCAAATATAATAAGAACCATGTTCTTTCAAAGTGGTACTTGTGTTTCAGTCTCCATCTCAGGTTTGATACGCTGGAGATGACGTGTTTTTCTTGTGCTTCTCGACTCCACAGGTCATGTGATGGATGTCTGTCAGGCATTGCTAATGCAGGGTGACAGTTGGGAAAGGAGAGAATGTCTCAGATGTAACGTGACACTGGTGCAGGAATCTGTGCAGCTTAAACCTGAGACTCAGCACATCTGCTTGATGGTTTGACTGGTGTCCAAGCTGCAGGACAATGATGAACTTTATTTAGTAGCTCGGCTGAATTAAGTATGTGATTTGGACTTATGTCATATGTGTTGTCTTTAAAGGTATAGTCAGGGCTTTCAGTGAAAGTTAGCTAGAGGTAACTATTTTGAAAGTGAAAATTCAAACAAGTTCAGTGTTCACCCTCAAAACAAATACCTAGGCTAGAAGCACTGAATGTTGGCGCAGGAGGCAGAGACTTCTGAATTAACAGGTCTCCATGAATTGATTGGCATAATGTCGATGCTTGTTTGTTTTTCCATCTCTTTTACAGAGCCAGGGTCATAACAGATAGTAAAGTTTTACTATGCAGACAAAAGATTAATGATCACTCAAAAAATTAGCAGAATTTTGCTCAATTCAATTCAGAAAAGATAAATTAATAAAACTTCACGTTTTAGTTCCTAAACCTCAACCATGGTGTGCTAGCTGCTAGCTATTTTAAGAGTTTATACCACACCTTATACGCTGGCAATGTTTGAATTCACGTTCTCTTGTTTGTATTTTCATGGCCCAGATAGCCTGTCCCTCATTTCCCTTTTTCATAAACCCAGCCTTCATAACTGTGTACTCAAATCTTCCCGAAGGCAACTGTGAAAAATTTACATGAGCAGTATGTAAGAGTTTAGGATGTTTAGGCTTGAAATACAGTAGAGTAGATTTGGACTCCAAAATAAATACTATGCTCACGTTCAAACATTGAATCTCATATGACTAGTTACATGACACCGCTGCTTGTAGAAAACAGTAATCAACAGCTAACCGAGGTACATTCCTTGCTCTCGTTCGGGGTTAGGACCATATGGAGCATTTCCCAGTGGCATGTCTGGAATTGAGGCTGTTGGATGTATTGGGAGCTCAGGTTTGCCTTAGTACAGTATAAGATTAATTTACTTTAACCCAGCTCTGCCACATGTGATTGCTTAGAGGTGAAAACACTTCATTAGTACTGATTGTTCTGCTCACTGGAGCAGCTGGTGTCTATTCTGTTCCTGCACTCCATCTACCGCCAACTCCATTTTCCCCTCTTTGGCCGCCCATATCGTAAATTGGTTACGTTTACATAGAAGCTTGTGCACACTGTAATGTTGACAGGCTTTACAGTCTGTGGTTACCGGTGTATAAAAAACGGATGTCTGGACGTGAATTGAGCTGATTAGCTCCAGGGTTTGACTGTGGATCTGCACAGCATAATTCTTAAGCCTGTGATCATTAGCTTTGTTCTTGGAGATCCAACACTAATCCAATATGCCTGCTCCAGATAGTCAGTCTATTTGATTAGCCAGATCAGCTCTGCTGGCTTGGGACTGGAACTAGAAGATTGATACTTCCTCCATGTGCCAAAAAAGTGTAAGTTTGGTATTGATATTTAACCTACAGCTCCCCATGCACTTTGTGATGAAATTATTAGAAGAATTACATTGAACTCAAATGACATTTTAGCTGTCTACCTCACCAGCATGGCTGGAGAACACTGAGGTATAAAAGGGGATTTTAAAAAGATGCAGGCGCCTTATCACTCAAACGGTGGCGGGAATAAACACAAAAACAGAACGGCCGTTCTCTGCATAATTATACGGGTAAAATAAAAAACAGCTTTCTGAAATATTCCAGAAAATGATTTTGCCAAAACCACACGCAAGTTTTAGACCAAACGCATTATGTTCATAGGGTACAGTATGTGGATGTAAACAAAATTAATTTATTTAAAATCTACATTTGACCCATTTAATTTTTTACTTGTAGATCTTATAAATTTATATAAATCTACTGGCACAAAATGAGCTCCATGTGCATTAATGATTTCTTTTAAACAAAAGTTCATTCATTTAAAAAGAGGGCTGTGATGATACCCATGATGCTACAAATTACACCAGATCCCACCAAAGAAAAAAATTACCATTGAAGCAGAATTAAAGCAAGATCAGCATCATGTCTGCAATTGCATCTGTATGTTCTACTACTAACTGCTTTATTAACGTCATGCTTAAAGGATTGCGTTTTTGCCGCTCATTCATTCATTCATACCTCTTCACTACCCACTGTATCCTCAGCAGGGTCAGGATGGATCTGGAGCATATCCTGGGAACACTGGGTGTTCACACACATTCACACACTCATTCACAGCTATAGTATATGGCCAAAAGTGTGTGCACACCTGACCATCTCACTCACACACACACACACACACACACACACACACAGACATACACACATGCTTTTTGAACATCCCATTTCAGATTTAGTCTCCCTTTGCTGTTATAATAACCTCCACTCTTCTGTGAAGGCTTTCAGCTAGATTTTAAAGCATGGCTGTGGGGATTTGTGATCATTCAATAATGAGCACTAGTGAGGTCAGGTGCTGATGTCAAACGAGGAGGCCTGGGGAGCAGTCTGCTTTCCACTTCATCCCAGAGATGTTCAGTGGGGTTGAGGTCAGGACTCTGTGCAGGCCACTCAAGTTTCCACATCAATCTTGACAAACCAGCTTGCTTTGATCTAGGGCTACAACTAACAATTATTTTCATAATCGATTAATCGGATGGGGGTCAGACTTTCAATACCATCTTCTTCATTTATTTTAAATAAAATGCACAAACTGAGTGCAACAAGTATAAACTTCAGAATAAAACTTTACATTAACATAACTGATTTTATATATATATATATATATATATATATATATATATATATATATATAAAATAAAATAGGTCTTACTCACGCTCCCACTGTTTATCATCGCATCTACATAGTGAGTGAGGAGCAACACTGCCTCGTTACTGATAGATCATTCCCATTATAATAAACAAAAGATTTTGCACTGCAAACACGCAAATACATCATGTAATGACCATAAACGTGAATTAAGCTAAACCTTTTAGGCAACTCGCACCTGTTTCCCCGATCTGTTGCACTCAGTGGAGCGTTTTGCATATAAACACAAGTTTGTGTTCGTGCATCACTGTCGTGCTTCTGTGCTACACAGGTTTAATATGAAGTTTCATGGCGTTTAATATAAAATGCTCCCCAGCCTTAGTGAACTTGGGTCGCACACTTTTTTTTCCTGCTGTCACATGACGATTACGCCTCTGTCTGATGGTGACTGAGGTCATTTTGGGAATTAAAGGTAACGTTGACCAACAGTAAACTAAAGAACCTTTTTACCGCTGACTCTGGGTATTAGGCTAAAGCTAGCGGAGTTGCATTACGTGTGTTTGACGTCATGTGCCATCAACTGGGAAACGCCTTATACTTCCAGTTAGTAAAAAAACGTTAGTGTTCCATTTGAGCTGTGATTTTGCCACACATGCAAAGATGCCTCCGTGTAGAATTTCCTGATTAGTTAATAAAGCTGGAATATGTTGAATATTAAGTTATTAAAGAGCTGATTGCATCTGTTCATAGTCATAGCTATCAGGATGCTTAAGAATATGATTATTTTGGTAACTAACTTTTTTTTTTTTTAAATAACTAAATGTAACTGTTCGTATTATTGAATGCATAGCAGCACTCCATGCATGTTTTGCCTTAATACATTATTTACAAAGCTATTTTTAGCAGCTAAATAAAGCTAGCCAGCAGGGGCAGATCTGCAGGGTGTCGGCTCCGAATCCGATGTAGCACTTGCCACCCTAATTTGCAGCCCTGATGGACCGCTGTTAGAACACATTGCACATTTTATTAAGCACAGTGTGTCTATTCAGCCATAACTCACGAAAGCAGCAACTTCCAGATGAAATAGCTGGAGCTTTTGTTGGAGGAGATAGTAACCTTTTTGTACTGTAATATTCAATCACTAAAACATAATATACTGAATGGAATTCTATAATCATGGCATGGCCGTAATATGTATGTATGAAAAGTGAGAGAAGCACATGAACACAAGCTGGTTTGACACTCTATCTAAAGAACAAACCTAAATAAATATATATTTTTTGTCAAACTCCACCTGACCTCCAGGCATGAATAATCCATTTTCAGCGCTACAAGAGAAATACACACACGCAATGTACTGTGTATATATACTGTGTGTGTGTGTGTGTGTGAGAGAGAGAGAGAGAGAGAGAGAGAGAGATCACCTAATCACCTATGTAAATGCACTTGCTTCAGTGATGGGACTTTTTTAATACCATACGAGAGCTTTGTTCCTTGCTTTCTATTCCTCTTCTGCTCATTATTGTCCTCATCTTTGTATGTAATTTTACATATGGTGTTTATTATCAGCATTGTGAACTCCAGATGTTTCCAGGTCAAGAGGTGTTGTGCACTAAATTGTGATGTGAGTGAAATTGGAGTTGGGTTTCAGTACAATTCGACCTGCTCATATACCCTCTCTGTCACGTAGAAATGAGGTTTTGAGGGGTTTTTTTGTTTGTTTTTTTGTTTGCAAAATATAAAGGAATGAAAATTTAAATACTGTTTTTGCTCATTTTCTTTTTATCCCCTTTTCTCACAGTTATTTAAACATGGTTAAGTAAGTACTCATATTCTGTTACAGGCGACAATTGAAATCATCAGACGCATCATTTGCAGTTGGCTTTCAGTTTGGTTTCTATGAATTCATTTTGATCTCACCTTGTCATCACATGCTTGCTGTTTTCCGAAGAGATATTTGGCAGATGTCAAGACACCTTTTGTGATGCATGTACATTCTGTCTTGTAGACAGCAGAATTTCTCTGCTTTCTCAACCGTTCATGGTGCAGAGCAGCATGTACTCATCTGTATAAATTGACTCGGTCTGACACAGACCTTGCTGAAGAAGACGACGACGTGGTTGCATTGGAAAAAATCATCATGTGAAATAACTACCAATTACTTTATTGGAAACTTGGAGGAAGATGGAGAAAAAGGGTTCTAGAGCAATATTTGCCTTGCAGATATTATTTTGCTGGGCACCTGAAACACAATTTGTTATGCCCAGGCTGACATGTCCTTTAGCTGTGCCATCTGGGATCGATTAATGTAAGCGTTTGAAATCTCAGCTGTCTTCATCTGAAGTATTTTGGAAAACCCTTAAGGTGTCCCTAATGAAAGTGTTGCTGTTTAGCTAAAAAGCAAGCCAAATACCAAGCACACGTAAAGCACTCTCGGCGCAATTTGCAGACGTTCTCGAAGATCATCCTGACTAAATCAGAGCTCAATCAGCCTCAGGTTAGCGTGTCATTTTAATCATCTCCCACCTCCATAACCCGACCTCATGCCCATTTCAATTTCAGGCTTTCTAATTAAGCTAGAACGATTCCCTGCGACTTGCACAATTGCTCCAGATGTCATCCTGCATTCCTGACACAATTACGGATGTAGATGAGACGCATGACCTATTGCTTGATTTCTCATCAGCCTCATGACAGTTTTGGGATTTCCTCTCTGCTACTACATGCCCTCTGCCCTTCATGGTGTGTTTTGAGAATCTGAGATCATTTAGCCAGCAGCTGAATAATGGAAGAGTCTTCCTTCCGCATGCATGGTGCCGACTGCTGATATGCCAGCCGCTGCTGCTGAGCTCAAATGGAGCAGAGTCTTATTTACTGATGGTGTAAGAGTCATTAAGAGTCAGCGTTTGTGTTGGCAGAATTGATTATCTCTCAAGATTGGATTTTTTTTTTTTCCTTCATTGGCTTTGTAGTGGCATGGGGGAGGCGGAATAAAGAATAGCATTCGTATATGAAGGGTTTTTTTTTTTTTTAAATTGAGACAACAGCTAAACAATATTCAGAATATATTCATAAAATATTCATAATGTGTGTTCTCTAAGAAGAGGTTTAGCTTAAACAATAACATTTCTAAGAATGACTAAAACGTTCAGAATGGATGAACTTATCTAAACTCGTTTTCATGTTAGCATTTTTATTTATGTAAAACAGAGCTGCAGACAGAATTTTTACATTTAATGTTTGAAACCTGTTTTAAAATGGTGTGTCAAGCATAGCTTTAGATAGATAGATAAAAAATGTTTCTCATTATTCATTTAGTTTTCATGATTCACCATTTCATATTATTTATGTCATAGAATGGAACAATTTGAAATTATAAATTTATTATTAGGTATTATAAAGGGTCTAGCAGTCAGTATCTCTTGTACTCTATACTCTATATAATTCTATTTTACAGCATGCGCAAGATGAACGAAACCGAAATAGGAAACTGTGCTTGAGCATGGAATTTCTCTGAATCTGTGTCAACCTTTTGAAGAAGTCTCAAAAGGTTTGAGATTGACAGGTGACTCAGTACAACCAAACCCCTTTCAAATAGCCTACGGTGCTCCACTGTGTTCTCTACACACACACATCCAGTTTGCCTCGCTTCATCTCTACGTGGATTTACATTCTGATTGCAGTCGTGGGTGTATTGCCAATCATGAAGGTGAACAAATGCAAATCCAGGCAGAGAGCTGGTAAGGGTGGTGTGGAAAGAGCAGCTGCTATAGCAGACAGGAACAGAGAGGTGTATGAGATGATGTGCCACTCGAACATGATTCATTCAGCGTACATCCTGATGCAGACGGGGAAAACATCTCCCTTGCTTTTGTGCGTGTATGATTGGAGTGATTCAGAATTGTGCATATGTTACAAGTCGAATTTTGTGCCTGAGAGGGTAAGCGGTGATCCGCAATGTGAAAATGCGGGACTTGTTATTAGCATGGCGGGAAAATGTGGCTATGTTTGTGATGTGGCAGCTTGTCCTGACAGCACTGACGAACGCAATGAGCTCTAGGAAAGGATTAATGAGGGTCATTCGAGAAGAAGGTTAATCTTCATCATCCAGCTGGCCGACTGCCCAGCCTAAATACAGCTCCAACCTGCACCGTGACCGCAACGTACTCCCGACATACACCAGCTCAGAGGCTAATAGTATCTGAGTTCAGATGCTGTTTACCTTAAAATTGGCAGTACTTCGGTCGAACCCAATCTGTAATGCTCGTCAGTTTATTTAGAAATTGTGTGATTAAAAAAAAAAGAAGGAAAAGTAGATATTGAATGCAGACCAGTAGTTTTCATTTTTATTATGTATGGCACGGTTTAGTAACAGTTCCTCCTTTTGCTTTCTGGGTTATTTCATTTGTGAGAATTACATAAATTAAATAACTGGAAAAGAATTTCCCCCATATTGTCTTTCTAGTGCACAAAATACAGAATAACATGAATACTTCATGGGTTGTTTTCTGAAATATTGCTAAACAATAATAGAATCAGTTTAATATTCATATACCTAATTTGTACTTGGAAAGCGGTTTAGCTAAAAACATAATGAACTTAAGGTTTAGGGATATGCAGTTGAATCATATGTGTGAATTACATGAGCTGTTGTGTGCTATCATAAAGCGTCATATTAACAAAAGATTCTGCATCTTCCAGAGTATAGATTATGTGAATGTGCAAGATGTTTGCAGTGACCAGGCTTATAGAAAGGAAATGCTTAACTCTTAAAGTGATCATTTATAGATTTGAATGTATAATTAAAAAGGTTCGAATAAATCTTATTTGTCCATGGTTATACTCAGAAATGATAGTTGCACAATATTTGTTCTGAGCAGTTCCCACTACTGGATACAGTTTCTTTCAAAGGTCCTAAACTATTTAGGAATACTTATGGACGGGGATAACTTCCCAGTTTTGTTAGTTTAAGCTCTGTAATTAAGGTGATGGATGAAACAAGGGCCTAAAACATAATATCTAAATCAGGACGTGTCAGAGTAGTTCAATTTTCCAGAAGAAGTCCACCAAAATCATTGACGTCAATTTGAGGTTGAGGTTTGGTGCAGGTCATATTTTGCACTGCAGTTCATCATATTGGCACTCTAGCAGACAGGGAGAACTGTAAAGAGTAATATTTCCATTGTTCGTTTCCTTTATATTTGTTCCCACTAACCTCACCGTGCTCCACTCATGTCATATGTCAGTGTCTCCACCCATCCTGTTCGTCCAGACTGTGTGAGAGTCCCAGCCTCAGTGGCGTAACAGATGGGAGCCTGGACTCTGTGTTGACCACAGATGGAACGACCCACTTTTGACTGATATCAACATTCAACAGAGTGTCAGTACAGTGCAGGGCAATCTAATTAGTCTGTGGGGGGGGAGGACACTCTTTTGAAACAGCAACAACAATACATTACATCAACTGTACGTTTTTCTGCACATTTCTCAGATGTTGCACAGTAACAATGCAGCTCCTCTTTTCCAATTTCACTTAAAATATTAGAGTTGTGAGATCATCTAAAGTCCCAGACACATTCTCACAATTTCTTAGGAGTTCTATGACTTCAGTACACATTTAGATGCCACATTTTACAGCGAATTCTCCTCTTGCTGTGTCTTTCATAGTGCGCTTCAGTGCTACATGACATGGATAAAAGTGCCTGCAAGTAGCATTAACTATTCATGGAAATACATCCCCACTAATGGGACCTACAACTATTTTAATTATTGATGCTCTAATTGACAGTGCCGGCTCTGTGTCCCCAAGGGAGAGGCTGGATTTACATGCATGACATTGTTCGTTGTCCCTATGCGCTGGACTCAGCAGCTTTCAGTCCGGTCTCACAGATCTCATCTGTCTCCAGGTTGTGATCCTAAATCTGAGCACTCGACGCTTTACGAATGTTGAACATCTCCTCGGCTGCCTCTCTCTCGTCTGCGGGATTGTGATGAACAGCTGTGGTGTATGATGTAGTGCCAGGCATTGGGTAGCATGGGAGGATGTCGGCACATAACTGCTGATAAACGTTCATTTATCACCAATTAAAGCAGTGAAGACACCACTCTGTCCCTGAGGGAGGTTATCTCACACCAGCACAAATTAAACAATTAGAGACCATCCCCAGCCTGGTTTAGGCATGAACTGTGCTCTGATGTGTCAGCTCAAGTCTCTTGCTTGTCATCAGGGTGGCTCAGTTATCTGTTATATTAAGGGGTGTCTCCTGCTGCTTTTATAACTTGCATAAAACATAACTGAATATGAAAGTGCTATTATTGACTTGTGTATCCAATTACAGAATCCTGTTGTGAACAGTTACTCAGTGGTGCTTCTCCACCAACAACTTGGCAGCAAATGCAAACATGGGGCTATCTGTACCCCGGCAGAGCTCGTCATATTCCTTTCACATAAATCTATCTCCGGAAAGAAGGAGGACTTTGTCTGGAGAATATCGACCGGTGATTTGATATTTGTTTAGTGTCTGTAATAGGAACCAGAGTTCAAAACATCTGTAACTTAAAGTGAGTCTAAACAGTGGCAACACACTGCAAAAAACATTACACCTTGCAAATTAAAATACCTTGATTTCAATTATTTTACATTAGTTTTTCCATTTGTTTCTCCTTTGCACCTGGTCAACTTGCTCTACCCTGGTTGCTGGCGTTTTCTTGTAGTGAGATGTGGTCACACAAATAAAAATACCTAGCTACAGAATGTACGCAGAACCTCCCATATAACCGCAAATAAGATTTCTCCCCATCGTAAATTTGAGGAGTTTTGCCAATTCTGACCCCAAATCAGATGCATTTCCACTAAAAATTTCAATTCTAAAACAGAAGGCTTATATTTAAATCATATCCCTGCAGTGTGTCATTGTCTGTAGTGTCAGAATAAGCCTACAATATTGTCCTCTGTTTGTGAAGAAAACACCTGGAGCAACTCTGTTTGAGTACATCAAACCGGTCAAATATCTGGAACCAAATAAATAAAGATGATATTTCACAAAGGGGAAAATGTACTGCCATATCTCACTCCCATGGGTAGTTACCACATTGCTTCATTTCTCTTCACTTCAAGTTACTTGAAGTGCTCAGCTATTGTGGGATTGCCAGGCGGTCACTCCATCTCTTCTCAGTGTTAAATACCAGCTCTCATTGAAAAGGAATGACTTACTGCTTTGCTGCATAGTGGGTCAATGTGCCATAGCCATTTTTTTTGGCAAGCAAGCAAAAATAGTCTACAGTTCTACAGCGGTTATGGAAAAATGAGGACATACAAATCAGACATGTGTATTAATCAGTGGAACTGCAAATGATCTGCCATTAGTCCAGTTTAATGACTTGACTGACATCTGGCCATGCTGTCTTTCTTGTCTGGTTCATGCTAGTTCATTCCCTCCAGGTACATGGAATAAAAAGTTTAACTCTGCTGGTCTGATATAGGGCTTTAAAAAAAATATCAACAACAAAGAGACACATCTTAAGAGACAGAAAGTCTTTGAATAAATGGTATTGAGAATTGCCAGTAATGGCATCATTAGCAGCATCCGAATATCCCTACCACCCTACAATACTGTAGGCAAAAAACACCAAAGGAGTAATATGTCCAAATTCTCAATATTCATAAAACAGTAGGTGAGAAATACCCAGATGACTGCTTCTGCTGAGATTCTGCAGTATGGAACCAATGGACACTGCGCAATCCCATAAGGCAACGGGACTGGCGCGGAGGAGTTGTCAGATTCAAAAATGGCGGAAGGCTGCACGTCGGCTCTTTTTAAGTGTAAGTGCTATAGGTATTGAAGGTTGTTCCTTGTAGTTAAACTGTACTAGTTTAACAACACCTGTTTAAATTGTTAACTTGTTAAAGATTTAAACAATCAAACAAAAAAAAAAGCAGTTATGTTTTTGTGGTTATTATGACATTGTAGGTCACATGACAGTGCCAACATGGAGGATGTAGAATGTCCGGATTGTATTCATACTACACGCATATACTGATCAGTACGTGCTGTATCAACGGCCGAGCAGTAGGTACTGTCACAGTACGCGATTTTGGATGCACGGATTCACTTCTGGTTGGCATTTTGCTACATCAGCAACACCAATTTCTATTCAGTCTGGTCTGTTCTGCTTCTGCGCCTGCCAATTCAGTCTCTGTCACGCTTCAGGCTCTCTGCTGGCTATCAATAGTACAATAAAAGCCTGTCATGAAGCGTAGCACGCAGGAATCACATTGAGAAAAAAGTAACCAGAGGATGCTATTTTATACAAAAATACATCGTAGGCCAAAAACAACCATAAAACAGTCAGATTATGTATTTATTATCCTTTAAAATAATACAGTTTTGTGGCTTTAAACACTTCTGATTTTATTACCACTGCTGTGAAAACATTAGAATGATGCATTTTTTTAATATCGAAACAGTCTGTAGGACTAGGCTTATTTCTCAACATGTCAGTTATCATGTATTTGCACTTTGTGTAATCCTGTGTACGGTGCTACTGTAT
Source organism: Ictalurus furcatus (assembly GCF_023375685.1). Lineage (NCBI taxonomy): Eukaryota > Metazoa > Chordata > Actinopteri > Siluriformes > Ictaluridae > Ictalurus > Ictalurus furcatus. Next base: position 18,448,765 of record NC_071263.1, read on the forward strand.
TGTGTGTCGCATCGAGGTAATGAAGAAACATTTCATTTCAAAGTATACATATTATATGAAGGATTGAGAATAAAACCCACTTGACTTGACATGACTTGATGTTTTACATTTTAGTATATTTTTATAAGCTATATAAAATTTCCCGCTAATTGCTAAACTTGATAGCACACCTTGAATGTTAATTCTATTTATATATTATGCTTTATATGGCACTGCACGTAATACATTCCACTGCCGTTTAGGGAAAAGTTCAGCTAAGTCCTCTTTTAGAGATGGGTCCTGAACCATTTTCAATCTGACTAAAGCTGTCCAATCCTTTTTAAATCTGTCCTAACCTCCAAACTTGGCATATCACACACAGAAATGGAGATGATTAAGTTTTCCCTTTGAGGTCTAAAGCGGGCTCAGATGTGTCTGTTTAGATTGTAGGTGAAGGCTCCGTCATGAATTTCACTGCAGGCGGTTCACTGAATATCTCGATTAGCATAACTAACTGCATGGTGATTTGTTTTTTTCCCCTCCTGAGCCTGTGCATGTTGCCTGTAGTGATGATCTGATGCATTGTGGGCACTCATTAGCTCAGTCACAGCGTGGAAGCAGCTGGGGGAGGGGAAGCTGGTTGGCCTTGGAGCACCCATGAGCACCAGGGGCACACATGCAGTCAGACGGTGGCCCTGAGCTGCTGCTGCCAGCTGGCTGTGTTCACTCAGAGCAGCATGCATGCTTGTGACTGATAGTATTCCAGTGGCCTGGAGTTCCCTCTATACCTTCTGCTCAGGGGGCAGCCCACAGCAAAGCACATATTCACCACATTTGAGTTCTTAAAAAGCACAGGCTTAATATTAAGACAGTGGAATTTTCTCAGTATTGGTGCTGTTGCAAGCCGTGGGGCATAATGAGTCATCTGTGGAAACCTGTCTGTCTGTCTGTCTGAATGTCTGTCTGCTAGCTGGATCGCTCAGCCACCTACTCACTCACTGACTCACTCACCCATCCATCCATCCAAATTGATATAAATTGGTCCAAGGTTATTCTTTTGCTATTTTGGCAATGTTTGACTAACTTTAAGATTAGATTAGCTGACCTAGGAATTTGGTGAACTGAATACATCTTTTAAAGTCAAATATGAATAAAATCCCAAGTTTTACTCTTTGTTCTATATAAGTAAAATAGCCTTCATCTATTCTCAGGGAAAGAATCAGTGCTAACCGAAATATTGACTGCTCTTTAATGGCCATTCATTCATTCATTCACTCATTCACTTATTTTCAATAACTGCTTTATTTTGGTCAGGGTCGCAGTGGATCCACAGCCTATCCCAGGAATGGTGCAAGGTGGGAATACACCCTGCATGGACTGATTCAGGTTTCTGAATTTTAATTTTTGTTAGCGCACATCCAAGGGGAAAAGAAATTGTGTGCAAAAATTCACTATTTTTCCCCCTTGTGTGTCATGCCATCTAAATGGTATTTATTTATTTTGTTATATATTCATGATGCTGCTTCCCTTCTGCATGATCAAAATTAGAAAATAAACCTAATGACTTAACGTGGCCATTTCTTTTGAGTAACTGCAATGAACATTTGCATGCAGCAGTGCTCACATTCTGTTTTAATTAGTATGTAAAGTGTAAGCTGATTCTAATTACAATTCCGTAAACAGGAGGTTAAAATATTCTCAGTAAATAGAGATCCTATGTACGAAACTGTCACTAGGAGACTAAGAGAGAAATGTTGGACCACGTCTGCTTTCGTCTTTGAAAAGTAAACCGTATGAGCCCAGCATTGAGGACTTGGACAACAAGCTGAGGGGTAATTGGTGTGTTTTAAGTTCAGTCACACTCCTCTTCTCCATCTGAGGCCTCTGGTGTGCCTCTGTTTTCTGATTCCTTCATCTCAGTTAGTCTGTCTAATTTGAGCGTGAACACATAATGGCCATGCCCTCATTCTGTCCCACTTTCTGTCAGCGTCTCTTGCTTGTTTGTAGCCAATTACATCTCTGTGGTAAGAAAACAAACATGCCAGAGCCTGGAGACGCCATTGGCATTAGTGAAAGACTGCAGACATAGAATTTTTGTGATAACCCATAAAAATAAGAAGCAGATGATGCCTCCAGCTCGTCATAATCCCTATGAATCAGGATTAGGAATGTTTCTGTTCAAAACAATGCAGCCATGTGAAATCAGAAAGACAGTTATTTCTCTTTTTTTGGTAACTGCTTTATCCTGATCAGTGTCTTCAGTGGATCCAGAGGCTATCAGGTGAAACCTGGCCACATTCACACCTAGGGGCAATTTATTGTAGCGCGGAGGACACTCTGGCGGGCACAGTGAGAACAGGAGAGTGTTCTGATGATCAAATCAGCGACACTGGAGATGTGAGGTGGTAATGCGACCCACTGCACCACCATGCCACTGTTTAACTGTTTTAGATTGTACCTTCTGTTGTTCATAACTTTCTTTTCACTTTGTTCAATCGTTTGTTGCTTTCAGTCATGTCCCGATGGTGATTGATGCTCAGTAATGCTATGGTTCTCTTTACAGATCAGAAAGTTGGAAGTGCCTTTAATTTAATCCAACACTAGCCAAATGAAATGGCTGGGGAAGACAGACCAATCTCTGCACAGGAAATGCATTTTATTTTCAGTTACAGACAGATTCAATCTTGTCAAGTACAGTACTCTAGCTCCTGGAATCCTCCCGAAGCATTTTTGCTTCTGCCTTAGGATGCATCTGAAAAGGTTCAAGAGTGTAACAAAAAGGAGGTTCTTTCAGTCTGGCTTCCTACATATTTCAATCTCAGTATAGCATGGTTCATTCATGAATAAATGGGCCACGTTCCTACCACATAATAATGTTAATAATTGTAATCAATTATTATTGTAAACCGTGTGCTGGTGTATCGTTCTTGTGCAGATGTGTATTGTAATAAGACTTTTCAGTCCCTATGTGGACCTGTGGACCTCCAAAAGTATCTCAAAAGATCAGAATTTGTGAAGGATGCACCATAGTTCATCTTCATTATCTCCTGTTGGCTTATTAATAAGGCCCCCCCACAAGATATTATAATTTGTGGAAATGCCCTTTGCATATGTAGCACACAATCCGCAGCTCCAATCATACATTTCTTTTATTGTCATTTTCAGTGGAAACCTGATTATAAGAATTTTTATGGCCTTTTTTTTTTTTTTTTTTTTTGTTGGCTCGGCTCTTGTCCTGACCATGCATAATTTGATTGGATGGATGGAGGGAAGCAATCTGTTTCTGCATTAACTGTGGAGATGGTTCAGTTAAACTGTAATGTTCTCTTCTGCATTGGACTTGCACCTTTTCTCTCACCTCAGCAGTTTCTTCTGCACAAATTAAGAAAGTAGCAGTCCAGTCTACACAAAGAAAACTATATCATCTTTGGCCTTTAGTAAATGTCTTTTGTTTTTGTATTATATTTCTATATCATAGCACTGTTGAATCCTCTAATCTGATTGGTCAGAAGGTGTTGATTTGTTTTCTACTGCCAGTTTTAATTCAAATCAAAGGTTTATATTAATACTCTAATATGGTATCGCTTCTATAGTTACAGCTGATTCACAGGACCTTGTATGGTGGATGTTCCACATAATCTAATACAAGTAATAAACATGCCTGCTATTTAACAAAGAAAAAGGTATATTCATTGATATGGTGAAGCCTTCTGTAAGGAGATGTTTATCTTACGTTTGTGGAAATTATCTCCGGTGTCAACACTTTTTTTTCCACCACGGGAGAGATAAGTAACGTAACATCAGCTGCATTTTTTGTTTTGTTTTATTAAACGATCTGATGCTCTACCTCTTGAGGTTCTCATCAACTGGAGGCTACATTCTGCTACTGAGGACGACCCCAAGCAGTGCAGCCTGGAGCCACTTGAAGTCGATGGAAATGGTTTTGGACCTCAATTTCACATGAACAGTTGCGCTATGGTGCTGGAACTACGGTTGCTGCTGTGGCCTTAGGACTGCAATTACCACATACAATTTTTCACTCAAGTCTCCTTTAGTGAACAGTGGATTAGTTTTTCAAAACAGACTTTATATAAAAACTATAATGAACTTCCCTTTACTTTCACACTATCCGTTGTTACCCAGATGAGGATGGGTTCCCTTCTGAGTCTGGTTCCTCTCAAGGTTTCTTCCTCATATCATCTTAGGGAGTTTGTCCTTGCCACCGTTGCCACCGGCTTGCTCAATAAATTCACACACTTAAAATCTGTATCCTGTGTTTATATGTTTCTGTAAAGCTGCTTAGAGACCATATCCATTGTTAAAAGCGCTATACAAATAAAATTGAATTGAATTAACTTCAAGTTAATAAAACGGGTTACTTCCTGTTAACCCCAGACACTCATTCTTGACATTAATGAGACAAAAAAAGCCTTTTCATTTTACGGAGAGGTCCTTTCCTGTGTCAGAATCCTAAAAGTTACAGCTTTAGCTCTGACTGTTGCAAAGAGCTGGAAACAACTTCTAAAAATGGTAAATAAACATCTCCTCACAGAAAACTTCACCAGATCAACCATTAGACACACTTTTATGTTATGTAATATAAACTTTGCAGCCAGAATTCAATACCACCGAGGTGTAAGTATGGAACACAATGCAACGGCGTGTGCTGTTATAGAATAATAATCAGTGATGGAGTGGTGTGATTTACATAAAGCATAACATGCCTGTGATGTGGTAGAAACCATTTCGAACTTGTTTTAATTGCAGTAAATTGAATTTTTGTTCATTTATCCCCTCACCATAACCTTATTTAATTCTGCTCTTCAAGGCATATCTTGACTCCACTGTGAGCTCTGCAGTAAACTGGGTTAAGGCTAAGAATAATCTTTTATTCCTCTCTAATGTGGCTGAATCATGGCCTGTACAAACAGACAGAGGGAGACAGCAGGAGACTGCATGAGCTTAGATGATGAGGTTGACTCATTGACATTTAGCTTTTGCTGCAGAGTGCATCTATGCATGTATCATTCAAGAAAGATCACCTCAACAATTAAATCAGTGAAGGCAAAACTGCAGTGTATACTAACTGAAAGCATCTTTCTCTTATGTTCACACTAAGCTGTTTTATCATTTATTTGGACACCGTTGGACACTCGTTCTAATATGTTATTTTATATATATATATATATATATATATATATATATATATATATATATATATATATATATATATATATATATATATATATATATAGTAACTCTAGTGTTAAAATGTCTTAAATTCTTTAATGTAAAAATAAGGTCTTAATTACCATTAAAATGTCTTACATTCACATTTCAGAGGTATTAAAATGCAACTGAACCGACAGCATAAAGAAAATTTAGATTTTATTTTGGCTCATTGCTGTTTGAAATTGTAAAATCTGCGGCTCATCAGTGTTTTAGACCAGCTCGGTTCACAGGAAATGCCGCTCCACACCAACTTCATCTCTGTCTAGGCTGTGAGATTGAGTCACTTTTAACCTGCATTTACATTTACAACACGTGCCAGATTCACTTTGGTTTTAAATTAGTGTAGTCTGTAACATTTTTGTGGGCAGAGGTTTACAGCATTTCATCTGACTGGTAATGAGAAGTGAATTTATAAAAAAAAAAAAACTGTTATCAACTAAATGGAGGAGTTTTTTGTATGTATTACCTTGGCATTAAATTACAAAAAAAAAAAACTAAAAACTTGTAAACACTGCTATGAGGTGAATTTGAATTTTTTTTCTCTTCTGACTGCTGTAATCCATCTCTCCTATATTTTTTTCCCTCCCTTTGAAAGTCATGTAAAGGAAGTACTGGATTTTTTTTTTTTCTTTCACTGTTGGAGCAAATGGAAATGCAAAGAAGACATTTGCTACGGTCTCCCATATACCTCTGTTGAAGTTTACCCTGCTATAGTTTACTAAAACCCAGGAATGGATGTATATGCATGAAGACAATCCATTATAGCTGATGTATCGTGTAGCATGGATGAAGTGACGTGCAGGTCTTAAACGTTTTTGTCTTGAAGATGGTGTTAAAAAGTATTAACTTTGAAGTGCTGATACCTGCAGATACCCTGAACACACAGACTTGTATGGCAGTCCTCATAACCAGATTTTTAAAGTGTGTGTAATCGTTAATATGGCAAAGTTTTCTCTGGGGAGATATTTTGGAAGGAGTCTCCAGTGTCAGCGCTTTGTAACAGTCACAGATAAGGCTAGAAACTTTAAGATTTCCGGCACAGGCAGGTTTTCAGGACAGAGGGCTTTGCAGAGCTTTTAATAGGATTTGATGGTTTACAGTTGATTGAACTAGTAAATTAGGATCCACCTCGCATCCATCGTTTCTGGGTCATTAGACTTTTTATTGAACAAGCCAAGCTTTTAAGAGCCTTGAATTTCATTTACACATTGCAGCTACGGATTTCTCTTTTCCAGAGTGCGTTTTATCTTTCCCTACGAAAAAATCAAACCAGATGTAATAGGTATTGGGAAACGAGAGCTCCGTTTTCACAGTAGTGCCATCAGCGGACCAATGTAGTTTTCCATCTCTCTTCTGAGCACTTCCAGCACAGCCTGGAGAGCACTTACCAGGAAGAATGGTGATGCAGGAATCCTAATGGCAGGATATTCGCATTAACAATCAAGGTCAAATGACTCCCCCATGCCTGTTAAAAGAGTACTGAAGTCTGCCATAAATACTAGCTCACATTTATTATTCAGTGGGCATTAAATCCTTTATTGCAGCAGGTCTTTATGTTAGCGGGGAAGCGAGAATGTTCAAGCGAAATTAATTGCACTACCGCTAATTCTGTGTAGCTGAAAATGCACTGCTCATGTGTGTGGATCTTTTTAGGCAGGTGTTCCATGTTTCCTTGTTTCCATTTACTGAGGCAAGCAAATATCTTGTTAGTTCTTGTAAACTATCTTGTCATTCCAGCAGCAGGACATCATGAAAAGGTTTTCTGAGTGATCAGTGCTTTTGACTGGACATGTTCTCTGCTCATATGGTACACGCTTACATGTAATGGCTTTCAAAATCTGATCTATAGTTCCCCTTGTTCAGGTTAAATACTGCTGGCTCATATATGCCAAAGCATCAGAATGGTTGTGCTTGGAGACCTTGAAGAACCTCAAGTCTCGCTCACTGAACACTTGCTGTGACAGTGGTGTCAGGATGATGAATTGCCAGAAGAAAGCCATCAGTCCTGCCTTGTTTTTGTCTTTATTTTGTTTTCATTCCTGCACAGGATGATTGCGAGCAGTTTTTCATGTGATTGCTAATCAGTGGGAGCATCCTAGTGGAAAAGTTATAATTGCACAGCTGTGGTCTCACTGTCCTTCCACTGTTGTGATCACTGGACTAGAGCTCCATTTCATTCTCCCCTCAGGACTCTGGAGCAAGTACAGTGTGCTCCATTTTCACTCCTGTAAGCCACTGGCAACTTATCACACCTGAAATCTTCAGACGACAGCTTCCTCGGTGTTGGTCACTCGGTGCTGCGCTCTGCACTTAGTTCTAATTGGTCTAGTCCTTTTTAAAAAAAAAATTATTTTTTATTTATTTTAAACAGCAATTTTCCAAGAGCACTAGGGAATATGGATGCAAGCTGAAAAAGCATGCTTCATGCAGTATCTTGCATTCTTTTTATCTATGTAGTATTTTAAGAAGATGCAGGCAATGACACTCTTATCTGCTTTTTAATATTGGTTTCTTTTTATACTGCTGCTTTGTGCTTGATGTCATATTGTATCCTTGTCTTGTGTTTTCACTTTTTCTTGCAACCTCCTTTGCCTGAGGGAGCGTCTGTTTCAGGAGCTTTCATTTATAGACTGCCAGTCCTCTAATCCAGTCTGGCACTAATACAGTTTGGCCTTGATCAGGACAGGGGACTTCAGAGAAGATGGGAACAGCCAGCATTTGGATGTGCTTTGAAAGCATCTGTTTTCTAGGATGCTGAGGTCATCTCATTTGATAGCATAACTCATCTTTTATGCCCCCCCCCCTTTTTTTTTTACGTTGAGCCAGAATATAATTTTCATCAGTACCGCCATGTTATTACAAAAGTTAAATTGGCACAGATGGATAATAATCAGATTCAAGTCTAGTAGAGTGTTTGTTCAGTAGTAGTCACTTGACATCAGTTTGCTTTTTTGCAGGGTTACCGATGGTGTCACATGGCTGCTGAACTGATTACAGATAGCATCAGTGTGTCATACAGCAGTGAATGACTGGCTGAAAAACAAAATGGCAAAGTTCAACACTGCTAGTATATAGGCTATTACAACTCTGATCGTTTGAAATGAAAGGATCAGCTTCGTATACATTGTTCATTTTTGGGTTTCCACTCTCATTTTCAACAAAGGCATGACAATACTGTTGTTCTAGTGCTACATACCAGGACTACACAGTAATGATTAAAATGATCCTCATCCTCATTATTTTATACTCAATAATAAAAGCATGCAGATTACAACTGTTCAACAGATTTTTAGAATGAAATCCCTTTTATTGCACTTTTATCATCTACCAAAAACATGATTTTCTTTAACAGTGTGTATTATAATCCTACAATCCATCAAATGTATTAATTTTTGAATCAGAATAACACTGCTCATTCATTGGTCACATCAAGTGGATCTTTTTAAGTGCTTTATAAATGAATATGCAGTATATGCCATAACAGTATGCAGTACAGCATATAAATGGGTAGCTTGTGATTTAATGCGCTCGAGTCAATTAAAAATGAACCAATTGGCCAATCCTGTCAATTTCTCACGAAGTATAAATTTGGCATAATGCTCATCACAGTCATGCCTGGTATTACTGTATGCCTTTGTCTAGAAGTATTCCTAACTCATATTTCCACTTTGTGTAGACTGTATTTCCTCTACAAGTGTCTGAATATTTTACTGCAGAAATTCTGGTTTGATGCCGTCTGTAATATCTCTGATTCAGGATTAATTTAAATATGGTTAGCATTGGAGCTATGCCTTGGCTTGAGATGAACTGTCAAATGAGCATTTTCATTATAAGAACTGGAGTAAAACTGGTTGACAGGAATGTTATTAAGCGTCTCCACAGGGCGCCTGTCTGGCAGGCCGTAAGTGTGAGAATTCTCTTGTCTCTGGCCTGGCATTATTCTATATCCATGATGATATAATAGAGCTAGAGACTAAATCTCGGTGCATGCTCAGTAAGGGATTTCACTCGCAATGCTTCTCAAAACCTGTTTGGGAAATACTACATTTGGTATTTGACCAGTGTCCGTGTGAATGAACTTTTTTTCCCCCCAGAGGTAATTGCACTAGACAGACATGGAAGGAGCTGATATGAAAGAGAATGAGAGGAATAAAGGGAGTATGAAGATAGAGAGCAGATGAATGGCCTGCAGCAGGGTAATTGCGTTATCAATCTGCCTCACCTCTGGCACCCGCCTCGTGCTCTCAGTGTTCGGAGTTTTGAAGAGTCTTATTATGAAAAGACAAATTGTGGTACAGAGCCAGCAGAGTGCCCATCAGTGACAAGCTTGATGTTTCAGGGCAAAGGCGATGATTTATATGAACGCAGTGTGAACTCAGCATGCACAGATAGCCCCAGATGCTTTAATCAGTCATTTAGATTTGCAGTATTAAGATGAATGTCAGTTTTCTACATCAGTGGATTTCTGTGGTCCATGCGGTCATGTCCAGATGCCTTTTATCATAAATAAAATGTGATGTGGCCCTATTTTAAAGCTTAAATTTAACTTGGAGATATGTATTTCACAGGCACAGTGGGTAGCTGTACTGCTTCTCATCTTCAGTGTGTGTGTGTGTGTGTGTGTGTGTGTGTGTGTGTCTGTCCTGTGGCTCTGCATATATTGTGTATCTTCTGATTCAAAATAGCTGTTACCATTCTGCTCTGTAATGAGTTTCTCAGTTTCTGTGATGATTTTGATGTTTTGGTTTTGTCATTTTGACATGTCGTAAGATAGCATTATGCAGCTCGTTATTGAATGAACTGTGTATGTGAGGTTGGCTGCACTGGCTGTGTACAAATTTTTATTGCATTTAGTTATAATAATAATAATCATCATCATCTTTATTTGTGTAGCACTTTTTAGAGCCCAAAATGTCAGTGCTATACATGGTATTTATGATAATGCAAAATAATTAATGATAATCTATTATTAGTGCCATCTGAACATCCTAAGATAAAGACCATATCTAGTGACAATCCATATAATACTATCATTACTCACATGCATGTAGCTCACCTGTATGACTTGCACACACACACTAACATGAAGATGCTAGACAATGTGACTGTCAGGATGTAACATATGGAAACAAAGATGCAGAATCACAAAAGGATTTCTGCAAAGCATAGCAAATGTTATGATAAGCCAATTGTATTATAAGGACAAATTGATTTACAATTATTTTATTATCATAATTAATCAAATAAAATCTATAATTATACAAGTCACTACTCAGCGTAACTGCAGACACCTCTAATAATCTGAGAGAGATATGGCAGAACGAAGGAAGGTTAGGGGAAAATTCATTCAGTACAAAATAGTACATAGATATTACTGGACACCACCTAGGCTCTGCAGGATGGGGATAACTGGAAACAATTTATGTTGGAAGTGTAATGAAGAGTAGGGCACTTACTTACATATGATGTGGGAATGTTCTTTACAGTAGTTCACTCATTCTGGTGCAGAATTCTGGGAATACTTGAGTGGCTTGAGAGGCTAACTTACCTCTGGAGTCACGACTATGCCTTCTTGGAGATCTTGGAATCGGCGGTACCCAACATGGCAAAAAATGCATTTGTCCTTATTAAGATTGGTTGCATTACAGCTGCTAGGATGATTCTACATAACTGGAAATGCCCCCGATCTGATAGATTGGATTGATGGGATTGAAATCGCATCATATGAGAACAGGCCGAGGGGATTGTAGAAGGAAGGAGAAATGAAAAAACGTGGGATCATATCTGGCAGCACATTAAAACTGGGTAAATGAACAGGACTGTTCAACAACTGTTTCATTTCCATGTAGTTTGTTTTGATTGCATTTCCTTTATTGTGGCGAATGGCTGACTATATGAAGGTACTTATTAAATGATGTGGTGATGTACTAAGTTCTAATTGTTGAACAATAAACAGTAGAATCACACACTTTATTACAACAGATCACGAGACAATTAAGTTGTGATCACGAGAAAACAAGAAAGAAAAAATAATAATTCATGGTCGCTTAGGGCTTCCGTAGTTTGATTATGGACCATAGGCCGGTTAATATGGAGGAAGGGGGTTGATGGAAGCATTTGGAAGCATTGCGTCCTCCAATACAACCTAAAAGTCTGTGTGTAATAAATTCTATGTTGAATCATATAAAATAATACACTGCTTTCTAAAGCTACTTTTTGTAATGTCTATTCAATGCTTTTCTCCTCTGACACAATAATAACTTCATATGATCTTTTGCGTGTAATTTCTCAGCCAAAATTGATGTGTGATGAATTAATCGGCACATAATTAATCTTTAAATTAAATTAATCCTTATAAATTTGTATAGAGCTGTACTGAAATTGCCACAACTTGACCCACAGAACCATTATATGCAATAAATATTTCTAATGTAAAAGCAATTCACCTGTCTGGTCATCTGTAACTGCTTTCATTTCTGAACCTTTATCCTTTCGTCTAAGATGTAAGCATTCAGCTGGTGAGACTAAGTGGTGGTAGATTTCATTTTTGACATTTTTCAGCTCAGATTATTCTGACTCGGAGTCATGCATTATTCAATGCCAGAATATGTATTTTATCCAGAGCTGTTAAGATGGATTTTATTAGAAATTTTCTTCTCTGTATTCCTTGCTGTATTATATGTAAGGTGCTGTGCAGGAAAATGGTTGTTTGTTCCTCTTCAATTCTGCAAAAATAATTGAGTAGGTGTAACAGCACCTATGTCTATGTCAGCAGGTTTGTGGCTGGTTAATGTAACACCACTATGGTGGGTGGATGAGTTCTTATCGATGTGGGGGTGAGCTGGCACTACTGGCTGTTTAAACCTGACACTTGGACAGCTGACTGTAAATTGGCCGCGTGGGAAGAAATGGGTGGCCTTTTATTGATGGAAAAATCAATCTGTTTCATGATTCATGAAGCATATTCCATCAGAGCAGAGATGTCCTGTCCTGTCTCATTACAGTGCATGAAGGTACTGTGGGCCCTAATAATAATGGGCACCCTACCCATATAAGTGTGGAATGTTATGGCACTGTGTATGGAATGCATATAAATGTGGAATGAAATCGAAACATTTCTTAATGGGTTTTCAGGGGTAAGCTTCTTGGCAGTGATGACAAAGTAGTTATGGAATTAAAATAGCTTGATTCTTATAATTCAGTCTTCAGAGATTATGTTTTTGTGTGTATAGTTTGTTCATGCTTTGGTGGTATTTCTAGATTTTTACCTATTTATTTATTTATTTATTTATTTTACTATTGTGTTGTATATTTTATGTATAAGCCAAGCGTGCCATCTGATGCACAGGAGGCAGAAATATTTAGGGTAGATTTGTATGACTTTTTCCTAGATAAGCATTGAATTAGTGTTATTGTTTTTATTGACCCTAGTCTTTAGTATGTGCTCCTCACTCCTGGAGGATAGGCTTGAATGAAAAATCGTGAATCAAGAATAATCTGCAAGGAGAAATAAACTGAAGGTGCTGAATCTCTGGGGATGTAGTCACTTGTGGTTGCAAAAATAGCACATGTGTGTTCTGAAAGATTTTTAATGCAGCATGAAGGTATCAGAGGGAACATGCTGGAAAATATAAGTCCGGAGAAGACACCAGAGTCAAGCCATTCAATCTGAGCAACAAAAAGTGGAGTAAATGTGGCTTATAGGCCCAGTGAATAAGAAAAGTGGGGCGTATGAGGCCCTAAACCTAGAGAGAAAGGAGAGGCTAAGAACACCCAGCATTCACCCAACCAAATAATAGTTTGATGTTGCAGACTGAGGCAGAGCCGAAAGCACGGTTTTTAACGTTTAAGAGGGTTGCCTGAGATTTAGTGGTGTACAGTGTTGAAAATGAAAATGTGAATGTCCAGAATGTGAACTCCATGTTAATCCATTTATTGATTCCTTTGATACTGAATTGTGTACAGTTGTCATGCTTAAGATGAGGATGCATAAATTATTTTTTTGTTATCCACCATATATAATTACTGCGGCAAGTGCAAAATCTTCTGTGCGCCACACTCGTGCACATCACCATTGCAAAAACCAGTCCCACTGCAAGATGACAGATTTTAAATTGTTTTAGATAATAGGGACTCCATCACTATAATTATGTCGGGTGTTATTCATTTTCACACATTTTGTAATTTGACAAAGCAAGACACTGATGAAGTGCTCATTACTCACTGTGTAGGGATTAACACAAAGAAATGACTGGTTTTACACCAGGACATTCATTAATTAGGCCTGATAATCAGCCAAATTCTTATTTGAAGCGGCCTACAATGATGTACATATAATCACCCTGTCACAGCTCATAATTAGGGACGATATCAAATCTGACACATGTTCCTGCAGGGAGCTCTTGCGCTCTGACACAAGTTCAGTTTTCAGATGTTTTTACAGATGTTTCTACATATCACATGTTTGTCAGAAGAAGAATTTGACATGCTTGAGTCAATCAGTCAATCACACATCTCAAGATCTGTGGATCTGTAATCATTATGGGCTTAATAACTCCGATGTCTAAATACACCGATCAGCCATAACATTAAAACCACTGACAGGTGAAGTGTATAACATTGATCACCACGTTACAATGGCACCTGCCAAGGGGTGGGATAGATTAGGCAGGAAGTGAACAATCGGTTCTTGAAGTTGATACGTTGGAAGCAGGAAAATTGGGCAAGTGCTAAATTGTGATAGCGAGACGACTGGGGAAGAGCATCTCCAAAACGTCTTGTGTGGTGTCCCTGGTATGCAGTGGTTAGTACCTACCAAAAGTGGTCCAAGGATGGACAACCAGTGAACCGGTGACAGGGTCATGGGTGCCCAAGGTTCATTGATGTGCATGGGGAGCGAAGGCTAGCCTGTCTGGTCCGATCCCACAGAAATATTGTTACCTAAACTTTGTTACAGACTACGTAAACCCCTTCATGGCAACAATATTCCATAAATTGTTCCATGATTCCTCTTTCAGCAGGATTATGCCACCTGCCACATAGCAAAACATTTTTCAGGAATGGTTTGAGGAACATGACAGAAAGTTCAGTGTATTGACTTGGCCTCCAAATTCCCCAGATCTCAGTCTGATTGAGCATCTGTGGGATGTGCTGGACAAACAAGTCCGATCCATGGAGGCCCCAACTTACGGGACTTAAAGGATCTGCTGCTAACATCTTGGTCCCAGATACCACAGCACACCTTCAGAGTTCCTGTGGAGTCCAGTCCTCAATGGGCCAGAACTGTTTTGGCGGCACAAGGGGGACCTACACAATATGCAGGTGGTTTTAATGTTATGGCTGATTCGGTGTATATCATACGACTCTGAATTTCTGGTCATATTTCTGGTGCTGACACTCCACGATCCTATTATGACACATGCTCTTTGATTTTTGGCCAGCTCCACAAGGTTGGTATATCTAAAGTTTCGAATAATCATATATTAATGGAGCATCAAAAATAAAATTGTTTTTGTGCTAAATTTGCTAAGAAAAAAATCATATCAGCTTCAGTAGATGGAGCATTATGGTGTCAGAGGCTGCAATCTTCTTTTAAGTGGGATTTGAGGGCTGTACTTCAGTTTTAATTAATGCTGCCATGATGGATATGTCTCTTTACTGCCTCCCCGAGGAGACTTAATTGTGTGAGAGGGTTAAACTGATGTCAGGGCAGCGGTGCACACTGCATATTCTCAGCTATTAGTAGTGCAGAGCTGGCGTGTGGCAGATCACCATGAGCCTCTGTGGGGATTGCTGTTCACTCAGCCATGTGTATTTATGTGAGCATTAAGACTGACTTTTGCAATTCAGAATTAAATGTTCAGCAGTGGCTGAGAAAATGCTTGACATTTTTTAAAAGAGCAAAGTCAATTTTTGCATGAGCTTGAGAGGTTTATATGAGTGCCCTTTGCACATAAGAAAGCAGATGTGATGGAAAGAGGTGGACTGTTTTAAATGCAATGAATGCTGCTGTTTGAAAATAAATACATAAATAAATAAATAAATAAATAAATCTAACCCAGTGATTTTTCTTTTTTCATAGAAAAGCAGCCTCAGTTCATTGTATACATGTGTGTTTGCTATTTTACTACAGCAATAGCCCAACATGTTTTATTTATAATGTGCCTATATACTCAGATGCTTCCAATTTGCATCACTCTTGGCTTTGTGTCCACATAACTGAAGTGGGAAAAAATGAGACCTTTGCTGTTCTAAAAGGAAGATGTAATGGAACATTTGTGTGTAAATATGAGTGATTTTGTTGTCCACAAAAGGCTCCTCAGTGTAACCTCCCTGCTCTTCATGGACCTGTCAGAATTCTCCTAGCTGTACTAATGTAGTGTAATTGGGAAGACAGTGTTACACAATTTGACCACTAATCCTCATTTATGCTCTGGTTGTATCCAACACATGATGTGTCTCATGTAAAGTTTATAACTTAACATTGATGTGTTCAATCCAGTGTTCAATACTGCTAGAATGGATGATAAAATGCTGATGAAAAATGTTGATATAGAGGAAGCTGTTTATGAGCTGGAGAAATGCCTGTATATTTCTACAGCAGCTGTGTGACAGGCTATACATTAAACACTTCTTCCTAAACACTTCTTTTGTATAACCAATAGTACAGTCACTAATGAGTAACTTCAGGGAAAAGCAGGTGACCATGTTGGCTCTTGTACAGAAAGTTCATAAATAAGAACATCTCATACATGCATACATATACACTTGTCTCATGTTTGATGAACATATTTAACAAATTTAACAAATCACTGGATATTCATGTGTGCAAAAGTTAAATTTAACTTGTTTATATACAATTCAATTTATTTGTATAGTGCTTTTTACGATGGATATTGTCTCAAAGCAGCTTTACAGAAACATATAAACACAGGATACAGATTTTAAATGTGTGAATTTTTCCCTATTGAGCAAGCCGGTGGTGATGGTGGCAAGGAAAAACTCCCTAAGATGATATGAGGAAGAAACCTTGAGAGGAACCAGACTCAATAGGGAACCCATCCTCATCTGGGTAACAGTGAGCATGAAAGTAAAGGGAAGTTCATTATAGTTTTTATATGAAGTCGGTTTTGATGAACTAATCCACTGTTCACTAAAGGAGACTTGAGTGCAAAATTGTATGTGGTAATTGCAGTCCTAAGGCCATAGCAGCAACCGTAGTCCCAGCACCACAGGGCAACTGTTCATGTGAAATTGAACAGTGAAATGTGAAATTGAAGTACCATTTTCATGGTACTTCAAGCGGCACCATCCTCCGCAATCTCAGCAATCTCCATGCTGCACTGCTTGGGGTCATCCTCAGCAGCAGAATTTAGCCTCCAGTTGATGAGAACCCCAACCAGAAGTAGGGCATCAGGATGGATCAGGCAGGTCCGGAGAGCAGAAAAGGTCAGGATCACTGGCATTTATGGAATATCATGTGTAGCTCGAAGAAGGAGAGAGGGAGAGGTTGTTGGGTATACTTATTATCCTGTGATGGATGGGACTCTGTACTTTGTGTAAAAGAAAAGGCTATTCATGGTAAGCTTGAGTAAACAAATATGTTTTCAGCCTTAAACACTGAGACTGTGTCTGAGTCCCAAACACTAATTGGAAGGCTGTTACATAACTGTGGGGCTTTGTAAGACAAAGCTCTTCCCCTGCTGTAGCCTTCACTATTCGAGGTACCAACAAATAGCCTGCACTTTTTGATCGAAGTAGGCATGGTGGATCTTAAAAGACCAAAAGTTCACTCAGGTACTGTGGCTCGAGACTATTCAGTGCTTTATAGGTCAATAGTAGTATTTTATAATCAATGGAAAATTTTACTGGGAGCCAATGCAGTGTAAATAAGATTCTGGACTAACTGGAGTTTGTTTATGCACTTACTAGAACTTCCAGACAGTAAGGCATTACAGTAATCCAACCTAGAGGTGACAAAAGCATGAACTAATTTTTCTGCATCGTGTAGTGACATTATATTTCTTATCTTAGCAATTTTTCTGAGGTGAAAGAAGGCTATCCTAGTGAGATTATCTACATGAGCTTCAAATGAAAGACTGGAGTCAATAATCACACCAAGGTCTTTTACTGTTGCACATGATGAAACAGAAAGACCATCCAGAGTTACTATGTAATCAGAAAGCTTACTTCTAGCTACATGTGGTCCTAATAGAAGTACTTCTGTCTTGTCAGAATTAAATAGAAGGAAGTTAATAAGCATCCAGTGTCTAATGTCCTTTACACATTCCTCAACTATAACAAGCTGCTGTCTGTCATCTGGCTTTGCTGAAACATACAGCTGTGTATCATCACCGTAACAGTGGAAGCTGATTCCATGTTTACGAATAATTTGACCAAAAGGTAGCATATATAATGTAAAAAGTAGTGGGCCTAGAACAGAACCTTGTGAAACAACAGACTTTACCTCGGTATGCGTGGCGAAGTCGCCATTTATATCTACGAACTGATGGCGATCTGTCAAATAAGACTTGAGCCAGAAGAAGGCCGTTCCCTTAATGCCAACAACATTTTCTAGTCTATCAAGGTGAATAGTATGATCAATGGCATCAAAAGGTAAGGTCAAGTAACACAAGCAAGGAGACACAACCCTGATCAGAGGCCAGTAGTAGGTCATTTACCACTTCAACCAGTGCTGACTCTGTGCTATGATGAGGCCTAAATCCTGACTGATAGATTTCATGAATATTATTCCTATATAGGTACAAGCATAGCTGCTGTGCTACAACCTTTTGCAGGATCTTGGAGATAAAGGGCAGATTTTATATTGGCCTATAGCTGGACAATTGACAGGGGTCGAGGTCAGGTTTTTTAGTCAGTGGTGTAATAACCGCTAGTTTAAATGATGTAGGTACATAGCCAGTGCTAAGGGAAGAATTGATCATTTTTAGAAGGGGTTCGATTACTCCCGGAATAATCTGTTTGAAGAAACATGTAGGTAAGGGATCAAGTATGCAAGTTGGTGATTTTGATGAAGAGATTAATGAAATTAGTTCGGTTTCTCTAAGGGGAGTGAAACATTCTAATTGTTGAAAAAGCAAGTGACCCTGTTTCAGTCATTTAGAAGAACTTCACATGCCTCACAGTCTTTCATTCAACCTGGAGGGATTTTTTTCCTTCTCTTTACAAAACTTCACTTGGCGATTGCAAGACTGTGTGGTTCAAAGGTTGTCTTGAATGAACTTCTTTTAGTCCACTATCTCAATAAGACTTAGGTCAGGCCTTTGGCTTGGCCATTCCAGGACATGGAACCTCTTCTTTCTTTCTCTCACTCTCCTTCACTCACTCACTCACTCACTCACTCAAAGATTCTCCACTAGGGGGACCTTTTGACTATCAGTTAGCTTTGTGTGAATTGTTGTTGAAAGCAGAGAGAAGGTACATTCCCAACTTGTGTGTATTTGAAGTTAAATGCCCTAAACACATGGTACATTCATCATTGTTTTATGATTATATTTTGTTCATACTGGAAAAAATGCATTCTGTCTGAGTAGCCTAATAATAACAACATATTGTCTGGCTAATTATATATATTTTTGTAGGAATATAATCCCAGTGGCACCAATGATTTGCTGCACTCATTAACCAAATGCCTTCAACTAATGGTAATGGTATATCACGTTAGATACAGAGCTATCAAAAATCTATAAACATGATTATTTAACAGCTTTGTTAATTCAAATTGATTAACTTTCGTGAAGACATTGTTGGTAAAAGCATAAAACATTCTTGTCAATTCACCCACCCAGAAATTCATTCCAGACCCACATTCATCAACCCAGCTTGTCCATATCATCTTTTAATGCTTTTATTACCGCTTGTGACACTAGAAGTAATGACCTGCCTTCTTGCATTTATTTAAGTCTGAACATCAGTTCAGATCTTCAGTGCACTTAATTAACACTGTGTTATTTGGTTAACACACTGAAATTGACCACTGGGGTCCTGCTTTACTTTGAGGTGAATTGTAAAACTAAACTGCATATTTGGGTTTTCACTTTTAGACTGGACGACCTCATGAAGAGCAAAACATAGGCTTTTCTTTGCTATCTTGTGCAAAGGGGTATTATACTGAACTGCTGGCAGGTCATGATGGATTTATGATTGGAATGAGGTATGATTGAAAGCCCACACAGGTTTCTGAGAGTGCTGTTAAATGTGAAAGCTGTCATAGGCATGACTCACTAAATTCCTGCTTGATATTAAGTGGTTCTTTTTAAAAAGGAACATTAATGACAACCCCCAGTGTGTGGGTTTTATATATATATATATATATATATATATATATATATATATATATATATATATATATATATATATATATATATATATATATATATATATATTTGTTTTTAAAAAAAAAAGGTCTAAATCTAGAGAACACATTTGATATATAGACTTCTGTTTTTAACATTTACAGAAACCAATGTCCAGCCAGTGAAATAACTGTGTGCCAAAATAAGGGCTGCTTAGGGCAGAGAGAGAGAGAATTCGAGTGTGCTGAGGTGAGGGTCAGTGCAGGGTAGTGGTGCGGAAAAATGATTTTTTTTTTTTCTGGTTCTGCTATGCATTCTGGTATATGTCCCGCATACAGCACATCAACTCAATCTACCTCCTTCCATCTGCTCCATTCTGCACTCAGAGCCACAGATTTAATATTCTTGCAATGCTTTTAAAATGAGAACTGAAGATAAGACTGGGCACAAGGCAAACATGAGATCTGAAGATTGATGAATGACGTATCAGAGCAGCCTAAATCATAAATGCAGATTACATGCAGGGGGCTGGAAACAAACAGCTGTGATCGAGCAAACAAACGTGTACTCAGAGGAGATTTGGTCTGAGCTCGCAGACTACGGCAGAATGCAGCTTAGCAATGAACAATGAAGGCAAGCTTGACAACCTGTAACAAATGCTGTTCCGGTTGAAAATTTAAGGCTTTTCCAGTAATTACATTAACCAAGCACACCTCATTTACATTAGCAGCCTAGTTATATAAAAGTGCTGCCATCTAGTGACAGGCTTTTTTTTCACGAGCAAAGCAACATTTCTAATTGAATTGCTTTTTATATGTATTAGTATTTTTTTTTAAAAAAAAGATTGATCATTTAAATGTCTAGTATATATTTAACTCTCTATGGACCTGTTTCATTTAGAAAAACAGGCTATTCCCTCTGACAAAGTCTTGACGATCCAAACTTTTTTGCCAAGTAACCAAACTCTTTGGTTATCAAGACAAGAACTGCTAGCTTTTCTGACACATGGTCAAAGCACACTATGGTAAACATATTTTTACAGTACTTAAATATCTTATAAAGCCAATATATAAGAATAATTTTACATGTGTATGAAATACGTGAGGAATAATTAAAGACATTGGCTTCCAAATGGATTAAAAACAATGTGCCATGATAAATGACAATGGCCCATTAGGGAATATATATAAAATGCATGTTAGCATAATCTCGTTTACAATGAACATGGTGGTCTAAGCATTTTTATGCATTTTTTGGTAGATGTTAGTAGGTTTTTTGGAAAGAGGAAAGGTATGGCAAGATGGTGCAGATACTGGAATAATAATGTTTTAGTTACATATTTTTATCTAAAAGGTTTTTTAAATAGTTTTAGTCTACACTGAGGACAGTTTGTTTTGTGGCCTAGTGTAAGACTCACAATGAAATGTGTTCAGTGTTCTTTCACATAAGGTTTTTTTTTTTATGTTGTACTCTTAATCAATTAACTGTCAAGAATAAATCAAATAAACAGAATTAGTTTCTTCTTGTGGTATAGTATATACTTACAATTTTCATGAAATAAAATGCCCTATTTGATGATAAATGTTATCTGTTAAGGTTCATTGGCCCATGTATAAACAGCATGTTCCTAGGTCCAAATTAAAATGTTCTATTTTAGAAAACATTTTTTTGATGTAGTTAGAACGTTACATTCATTTTTTGCTGACATTCAACACAATGTTCACGGACTGAGCACGCATTGGTTTTATGTTTTGTGTCATACCTACAAACTCATTGTTCATGTTTCTATACTTTTGTGACTTTTTGTGAATCTTGTGTCTTTATTAACCATGAGCAACAGATGGACCACTTAGTGTAACAATAGAAAATTGCAGGCTGTTACCTAAATAAAAGTCGTTTATTTAGCTATTGTCAGGGTAATCTTATCTCCTTTCCCCCTCACACTCCTGGTTATCCTTCTCACTGATGTACATTTGGAAATGCAATCCAGAGGAAGTTTATGAAACTGTGGTTGTGGCATTTGCTCTGAGTCAGCTAGTGTGAGTTCAGTTGTGTCATGGAGAGAGAGAGAGAGCGCGAGAGAGAGTGTGAGTGTGTGAGTGTGTGTGCGTGTGTGTGTGTGTGCGTGCACTCCACCCTGCAGTCTATCTAGCGTCATCGGCTCCCTACTGCTGGCCAGCGTGTCTGTGAGACACTCCCCCTCTGCTCCACTCTGCTCTATTCGAACATGCATTGTTCTCAGAGTGCGCTGAAGAAAAGTTTCAAACAGAACTCAAACAGCGGGATCACATCAGAGCAGCTCTCCCGATAGACTCAAGCAGTGGTGAGTGTACTTCACACAGGGTCTTTATGGTCTGTTATGTTCTGTTAAGTTAATTAAGTTAAATAGCAAACTATCTAACAGACTTGATGTAGTCTAGTAAGAAGTTACTCGATGCAGTTTGGAGGATGTGCTTTGTAGTACTGTATGTTACGTTTTCACTGTTTGTGATGCATTTTCTTTTTTTTTTCTTTCCTTTTTGGTGTTTCTCACTTCATTTCACAAACAGCTTTGTTCTCATCTCTGCTATTCTATCTTGTACATGTTTGGGCGTCAAGTACATCATGTTGATTCTTGTGTCCTGTGAGAGGAATTGTTAAAGTTCCTACACTTCTTCAGCTTCTTCGGGTGTCTTGAAGCAGTGTATGAATAACGTAACTTTTCCAGTCCAATCAGTGTGTCTACAGCATCCCCGTATCTTTCCACGGTTAATCCAATTGTGCGTTTCAGAAACATGTCGTTCCCTAAATGTGCTGAGATGTCTGTATATGGCTGTAAGGTTTTAATGAGGAAAGGATATCCGCCAGACTAAAGATAGGGTGTTGCTTTAGGGAAACAACAGAAGTTTGGTCTAAGCACATGCACTTAATTAGTGCTTACGCATACATGTTTCAAGAAGTCTTACATGCAGAATTCATTTGATCTGTTAGTGTAGAAAGGAGATAGGTTGCAGAGTTTTAAAGACTTGTGCTTGCGTAGTCATTTATATGAGAAGTGACAGGAGAGGCCTTGCTTGATCCATCTTCCCAATGCCAGCGACAAAAAAAAGTGTCTCTTCAGTCAGGGAGCAAGCCTCAGATGCTCTCACGATGAAGGATGATGCACAGTCACACAGGGATGTGTCTGAGTATGATAGAGGTGGAAATTACACTGTGGAAGTAAGAGTGTGTGCGTGTGAGTGTGTGTATGTATGAGAGAGAGGGAGACGGAGACAGACGTGGGTGTGAACCAGTGCTGTCCCCTGCTGTGTTCTGCGTGCTCTTCAGTAATGAGGCCAAGTTGAATGAGTTGAGTTCTCTGGCTTTCCTCACACTGATTCACACTCAGCAGGGATTTCACGAATGTGAGACAGGCCTGTATGCATTGAAAGCTGATAGTCTCCCGGTGTGTCTCTCCCTCCTGCACCCCCGTAAACAAAAGGAAATCCAGTATGTGCTAGATATTGTGTGGATAATATGCTCCAATGGAAATCTCGACTGCTTTGAAATGATGCCTTTTTTTTTTTTTTTTTACATGCAATATTATCCGATGTGTTTGCTTTTCAACCATACACCATGGTGCGGAATTTATCGTACCTGCTCGCCAAATATCCTTTTGTGCCTCCCATTTTGATGTGCTGTCTTTATTAGAGATGGTAATATAAAGATTAACAGAAAATTTGCATACAGTCACCAAGAGCCATTCCACTATAGTGGAACTCCCCCTATTGTTCCCAATCTATACCCTTCCTCCCAGAGCTGTTACAGGACCTGATCACTGTGTATATGGTGTGACCTATGTCTGCTCATGAAGGCGTGAGAGATTGAAGGGAATTAGCAATACAGAGGCTGGCGTGATTTCTTCACCTCCATCTCTTCAGCTCTGGATGTATAGTACTGTGCAAAAGATTTAGGCACATGCAAAGAAATGCTGTAGAGCAAAGATGCCTTCAAAATAATGACATTAAATGTTTCAACATTTAAAAAAAAATACTGTAAAGAGCAGTAAACAGTAGTAAATGAAACAAAGTCAATATTTGGTGTGACAAAAAATAAATAAATAAAATGAGTAGTCTCAGGTACAGTCTGTGCAGATAAGGAAATGAGCTGTAAGTTTTATCGAGCATCTTGCAGAACCAGACACGGTTCTTTTGGAGACTTTGACTGTTGCACTTTTCTGTAATATTTTTCTGTAATATTTAATTTTGTGCTGGAAAACTAATGTTTGGGAATCTAAAATCTTTTTGTACTGACTCGATAATGTAGAAGTCATAAAATAAAAATCTATAACAAAGTTTGTACTGAAAAAAAAATAGGGTGTCTAAGACTTTTGTGCAGTACTGTAGCTGCTCTAGTGTGAGCCTGAAATGTCAGTTTGTTCATCATCTGTACCAGTTGATGAGGAGGCCGAGTGGGAATTCTACATGGTCTCGGGGTGAGATGAGGCACTGAGCTCCTGCTGCTCCACGGTGAAGGGGGGAGAGATAAATGAGCTGCTTGCTCAGGCGTGACCACAGCCCCAGACACTCTGATCCTCTCGTGCCTCTGACATGCTCAATTTGCTCCCCATTGTCCAGGGTAATGCGACAGGATTTTCCTCATTTCAATAACCTCATAAGCAGCAGGTCGCATGCCACTCTGCTATTAATGGATTAGTTTTCATCTACAAAATCTGACAGGATTATTTTCTTCATGACATCATGTATTGACAACCCATACCAGATTGCTTTGTTCTGTTGCATTCTGGGCATATCCAACAATGTGCTCTTTCTACTCTTCATGTGTACTGATGAATACCATATGTATGATGGTAAGCAGTGAGGCCTGCACAGATGTCTATAATACATAATGTGGGTTAGTCTCTGCTGTGGCATTTCAACCCATATAGCTGCATCTGCAATTCATAAATGTAACTCTTGCTATATCTTGTAATGTTTGAGTTATTGTCTTTTTCTAGCTCTCTTCTGCACTAAATCACTGTTTACATGCAAAGAAAGAAACTCATTGGAGACAGGGACTTGATCATGTGATCAGGCCATAATGGAGTGTTTATCAGAGAACGTCTGTGTTTTGAAGCTCAGCGTGGCCGTCACAGCACAGTGCTTTTCATTTGGCCACTGCCGCCTTTCTTAACTGATGAAAAGCAGCCAGATTTCAAGCAGCTTTGACTCAAGGGCATGTCACTTAACAAATGAATAGTTCTCTCTTAGAGGACAGTCAAGCTAGTCACAGAATGTGGTACCACAAGCCCCCTGTGCCTCTTGCAGCAGAGGAATGCGCGTGCTTCCAGGGAATGGAATGAAGGAAACGTCTCGGAGCACTTCAGTAAGAATGCCCATGCCTTCAGATCCTTTCAGTATTTTGCTTGTATTAACTTACAGCAGTTTTACACCAAATACATTTTTTTAGCTTATTTGAACAGACTAGTTTTAGTAAGTCATTTTGTTTAGTGTAAATTGTATACTTATTATCTTTTGAAAATATGTGTTTGGTCGATCAAAAATCTAAAGATCTACAGGAAAAAAAAACCCATACGGAAGCATTTCTTTTTTCCATCTTTCAACCATTTGGACACTTTTGTATGTCTGAGAATGTAGTGCAGAATTAGGTCTTATATGTAGTATAGACTGTATAAGAGGCTCTCACCTCAAGAATAGGTTGTTTGTTTTGTCACTCAACTTCTCTGTTCTTGAGCCCTTTGTGTGTTAGTGCAGGAAAATCAGACTGTTTAAGGCAGTGGATATTAGAAGGCGTGATATAATCTATTCTGTATCTGTAATTATGTTTAGACTTATACCAAAAGTGCTCTGTATTTCCATTATGTACAGTACGTAGAGGATAGAGAATGTAAGTCGTGTTCTTTATGTAGATGTGTAATAATATTTTCATTTGTGTTTGTATTATACATCTCTCTTTGTGCATCTTAAGAGTATGTTCAGTACTGAATATTGCACTCTGAAGGAACATTGATGTGTGCATCATGCTCTTAATACTAAGCCAGCTCTGGTTGTCAGTACTGCTCTGCTTAGTCTGTGATATATTAATCATCCCAATAAGCCCTTTCATGGTTTATAAAGGAGCAATAAAATTTCCATATAATCACAGTTAAGACAGCAAAACTGATCAGTGCCATGTTTCTGTTCCATGTGATGAAGAAGAAGAAGAAGAAGAAAGAATTCCTGCTTGTATTATGAAGGCTAATTACTATTATGGTTTTGAATTACATTTATTTGCCTGCAGATGTTTTAGTGTAGAGGTCGACATGTTTAATGTGAGGAATAAAATCAAGACATCTGTTGAGTACATGAAAGAATTACATGACCAGCTGTAGCAATTCCTGTGACAATCCCTAAATGTTCCCATAGCAACGCTTTGCACTTTTTAAAAACGAGCTTGCGTGCCAGATGTGCTTCCACAACCCTTTCCTGATGGAGTGTAGAATGGACATTAAAATAGTCTGTAATCCACGTTCTTTGTTTCTTTTTTGGGCTTTTTTAATGACTAAATCCCAAATGACTTCCTTCACCCTATTTATATGCACTATGTCTGGTTTAAAATTAATAAAAAGAAGACTTCTATGATCTACAGTGCCCCACAGAACTATTCGTGACCTTCATGAAATTTTGCTACCCCTCCAAAAATACAAATGATATAGTTGTATTTAACTTTTAAGTAGTTTGCATTTTGTCTACAATTCAACAATTATCAGCATTCTTACAATTAGTATTTTACTATATCAGTCTTGGAGAGAATAACAGTACTGAGTCTCTTCCTGTAATGTCTAACAAGGTTGGATACAACAACCTCATCCTGTCTCTCACCCTCACACTCTCACCTGATAATGATTCTCCTTTCATATTAATGCTTGGCTGTTACTTACCCAATGGTTTTCATTGCTATTTAGTAACTTGCAACTGTAAAGAATGCAATAAACGGCATTAGCAATTAGCTCATGCATATTCATGGTGCAGTCTCTAAGCTCATTCAGTTCATATTCTGCACACTTTGTGGCTGTAGCACTTGACCAACAGAGGACAGTCTGCTGGAATATAAATGCACTAATATTGCATAAAAAAAAACATTAAGATGGACTTGCATTAACATCTGGTGAACTGATATGTTCATCATTTTTTGCATATTATTTATATAATCCTGCTTTCCATTCAAACATCTAGTATAAACAAACATTAAATAAATAAACTTAATGTAGTCCATTTCGAAGCGATCAGTACATGTAATTATAGTAATTCAAATGAAATTCAAATTGACATCAATTCATTGATGCCTATGGTATGTAGAGACACTTTATGGTGACTCTTTTTAGCCTCAGACTGTATATAACTGACCTGTGCGTCAGTGATTACTGAGGCTCATTTTCTTTGTCATTAGCTAAAAACACAGACCTAGAAAAATGTATTTATTAATATTATTTGTTTTGAATTGCCCCCCCCACCCCCGCCCCGCCTTTACTCTACAGTCAGATTAACCTTATAATACAGAAGGAAATGTTTCAGTAATAGTTCCATAATTTTTTTTATATATAATATTATAATATATTAGTGCCCTCCACTAATATTGACACCCTTGGTAAATATGAGCAAAGAAGGCTGTGAAAAATTGTCTTTATTATTTAACGTTTGATCACACAACAAACAGTGCTAATGATGTTTGAGGTTTAGGTGCTGCATTTATTGATGCGCTCATGAGCTCAGCCTTGCAACAAGTTGTTGGTGTCAAACCACACTAATGTGATCTGTGGGGTTTTTTTCAACCTTTGTCACTATACACCTCACTGTGTGGGGGAACAGTGTGCTACTGGGTCACAGTGTTTCTGGCATGTAAAACTTTGTTATAGTACTAATTGAGCTTCATTGTGCTTTCTTCACCAATCTGTTTCATCTGTCTCTATTGTGCTGAAAGTCAAATTCTTGCATTTATTTTAAACATTCTTTTGGGTTCTTGATTAT
Organism: Ictalurus furcatus; assembly: GCF_023375685.1. NCBI lineage: Eukaryota > Metazoa > Chordata > Actinopteri > Siluriformes > Ictaluridae > Ictalurus > Ictalurus furcatus. Next base: position 18,476,276 of record NC_071263.1, read on the forward strand.
TTTTGGCACATGTATCTTTGAGAGAAAAAAATGTAGAAAAAAAATGTAAAAAAAATTAATAAAAATATGCTGATGAGAATGATATTTGTTAGGACTAAGTTCTAGTTACTTCTATTTTTGAGTAGAAAATTTTAATTATTGTGTGTAATGTTTCTTTTCCACAATAATTTTTGCTCATTGTTATGAAAGATAATTCTGGTGAACACTGTATGTGAACTATATGACTAATAGAGAATAGCAACTTGGGATTCGGCCTTGAAACGTTACAAAATCTACATTGTGGATCTAGTTTAGAGTAGATTGGAAAATTGAACCCTGACAAATGTGTTCTGCACATTTACATTGCTTTCTTTTCCCATCATCCCCCTTGTGCTTTGAATATGATTAACAAAGCCTCTATTTAGATTATGTACCAGGAAAAAAAAAAGTTAGATTTGTATGATGTGGTTTCAGTTTGCTTGTAAATATTTGCTTGATTTTAACAAATGTTGTAATCACATCATCCTGCATTTCGCCTGAAGAGGCTTATCAAGCCCAGCTGCACTTCCTGACACACACAGTTCATTTATTCAAATGATATCCCACACACACTTAATGGAGAGGCACGTATGAGTACTTGATGAATGGATTTCCGGGCTGAAATGTGTTGGCGTAGTGAGTGAGTGTTGGTATTACTGTGTGAGAACTCAAACTATGGTGTGCATTTTTTAGTGATGAGTTGCTCCAGAACAACAGATATCATCACATGCAATTCCCTGGAATTTCAGGATGCTCATAAATAATCAGGGGACATTTCGGGATGAGTTTGCAGTTTGCATGATGACGCAGGTCTCTTTTATCTTTTTTGTGGCCACAAATCAAAGTTTGCCTAAAACAATAGCTGGAAATTCTGCGTTTATCAGTAGGACCTGTGAACTCTGCTGTCTTCTGCAATTTATCTAGACCTCTGACTCCCCCTTTAGTTTTGCTCCTTGAGTTGATTTAATTGCAGTCCCTCTTGGCTGCAGCTGCGTCATCCACTTCTGATCTCAGTCAAGTTGAGGTCGAGTAGGAGTCAGGAGAATGGACACCTGGATACAATGTAAAGGGGGTTAAAGATACGTTAATAATTCACATTTTAGTCTGAAAGTTACTCATTTGTGATTATATGAATGCTTGATAAGTTAAAGCCATGCCGGTGGCTTTTATTCCCACAGCTATCCTTTGAAGTTTATGGCATCTACTCCTTTTCTTTTACAGGATGGATCTCTGGGAAACATTGAGGATTTGGCTAAGGAGTACTCAGAGTATTACAGTACCTCTTACAGTGACGTGAGTGAGAGGATGGAGGAGCTTCGCAAGCGCAAAGTGGCTCAGGAAGCAGAAATCGTAAGAACCTTTCTTTCTTTTTATTTCCGTGCTCTTTACGTATAAGTTAATTAGCTTTGAAATCACAAACATAACACCAGAATGCACATTAGTAAGAGAACTAAGGGTTTGCCAAAGCTTCCTGGGTTCACTACTACATATATTTTGTGGTTTCTGTTTTTCGGTTATGTATATTTTTGATTTTTCAGGCAAATACCGAGTCAATGATCACATCACTTCAGCTGCGCTCAGAAATCCAGGTAGGCCTCCAGCAAATCTTTGCACCTTTCATTCAAGATTAATTTGTAATTTCATGTCCAACTTGTTATTTTCACTAAAATTTCACCTTTTCCAAGGAGTCCCTGGGGTTGAGCAGCACTGTGTCCACTCCTGAGGTCGAGAGAAGGTACTACTTTTAATTTTTCTAATTCTCCTGATTAAAAACCATTTTTCCCCCTTGCATTTTGATATGTTGATCCATTTAATGTCTTCCCAAAGATCCAAAGATATAGTGTGAGAAACATCTTTCCCATCCATGAAACATATCCACTCATGTGAGTGTAAAGGTGATGCCTTGCGCACTTCCTGGTGACCCATTTCACTTCCTGCTTCCTTCCTATGATTCAGTGATTGGAAGGAAAGAGGGGGAGATAACACTAGGATCGTGCAAAAATGCATGCGTTCCATGACCATTTTCATTTTTGTATGTAAATAAGTATGTATGGCCTTTGCTTACAAGCTGTAATAAAAAGTAAGGTTCATAGCTTAAATAAATTAAGTAATTAAATTACATGTAGCATTGCTACACAGACTGCTGATCTAACATCAGCAACAAGGGTCAGCTGAGAGAGAGGAATGCACAGGCCACGTGAGCAACAGAGTTTCACTAAAAGCCCGACAGCATTTGAAAAGCCTCCATTGTTATTGTGAGCTTTGGTGAGGTGTGTGTTTGGCTCCAGAGCCAACAGCTTGCCTCTCCATAACTCAACTGTAAGAGATTGATCACCACTGCAGCAGCCTGTGGGTATTATGGACACGACAGTGTGATGATATGTGGGAAAATTAAGACATTGGATAGTTTGTAAAAACAATATGAAGAATATAATGTGGGAAAACAGGTGAGATGAAGATACGGTGTCCCGGCTGCTTTACTGAGAGCTGTGCTTTATGACTTTTTTGTTTCTAGGCTTTTGATGCACAAGTCAGGCTCAGAAGATGGATCTGGAGGTAGGTACTGTGTGTGTGTGTGTGAGCGAGAGAGAGAGATGTAAATATCCTTAATACTTTTGTGTATCTCTAAAGTCCTCTTGGCAGTGTCACAGACAAAATATTTACATGTTAAAAATGCTACTGTTTTTACTCATGCTGTTTTTACTCATTTTTAAATGTAGATGTGCGTTTGTGATGTATAGGTCTGAAGTTTTATTTTGACATTTCCTTTGCTAATGTAGGAAAATGGGACAGAAAGAAAAACAAATCCTTCTGGCAGAATTTCCGCAAGACACAGAAAGGCGTTACACGCCAGACGTCAAAAGGTGCCGCTGACATTTCGTTATATGACCTGAAATCCATTGGAGCTCCGTGTTCTTCTTAGAAATCTCTGACCTCTTCTGAATCTTGTCTACAGCTGATGACCTTGGCTTTGTAGCCAGTGAGATCACGATGAGCGATGAAGAACGCATTCAGCTGATGATGATGGTGAAGGAGAAGATGATAACTGTAGAGGAGGCCTTGGCTCGGGTATGTCACTGCTCCTATCTCGCTGTCCTTTCTGCTGGTGCGTGGTGTTGTGGGGGGCTTACTATGATGTCTTTTATTTATTTATAGTACCTGGCTTTCATACTTGTGTTACTTGTGGAATTAAGGTGGATTAAAGTGTTTAACAGCCATATTTAATCTGCAAGTGGCTCAACTACTTTAACCTAAACTAGAAAAAACATTAAAAGTCCCAATCAATTTCCAAATACTCTTCTACTCATCTCTAGCTGAAAGAGTACGAGGCTCAAAATCGTCAGTCATGTACCACGGACACAACGGAGTGGACTGATGCTTCGAGTCCCACTACGAACGAGCTCGCGGTGAACTTTATTGTAAGTAGCAGTGTTCTCCTATTGTTCAGTCTTGCATAAAACTTTAGAATGGGCTACACTTGCACATATCTCTGACAGCTTTACTTTATCAAACCCTCTCACTCCTGAGCCAGTTTAATGAGTGAGTTAATAGCAGCTGTGTATGATTAGCCGTGCCACATCCTTGTTTGCTGTAATGAGTTTATTGGCTGCGCCACATCCTCCCGTCTCAGGCATTCTCCCAGCAGGAATGTCACCCACTCTGTCAGGCATTAGTTGATGTCACTCCCCCCTTCATGGCCTGGATGTGAACCACTGCTCTCCCCCCATTACAAATCCATCAGTCCACCACTGGGCCATGTCCCCAACCCCCTATTAAGCTCTATTCATCACCCTCAATACTTTAACCCCCTATTGTGTCACTTTGGCTGTATGCAGCACTGGGCTGAGTTCTGCAGGGTGCAGCTTTTTTCAGACAGGGTGGGTATGATTTGAGAGCTCAGTTGAAGGGCACATTCTCCTGGGCAGTCTCTCTATGTGCCTTTTCCCCCCAACTTATTCCCTCCTATTTTACTATGCAAAACTCAGGAACATGACTTGAGGGTACTAGGACAGCTAGTCCTGTAGAATGTTAGGATGTAATCCAAGCATTGAAGGTTTTGTATTGGCACATGGATCAGGCAAAAATATGCAGTAAGAGAATACATTGTTGTTCTGGTTATATTATGATAGAGCTGGTATGTGTTTTGTGGTATTCCACTCAGACCTTGAACAAGACCTCTGACCATGAGACTAGTGCAAAATCATAACAGAAATAAAAAGCCTTAGCCTCCAATAGTTCTATGACAAAATGTATCAGTAGCACTAACAAAAGTAACACTGTCTGAATTGTTTCCCAGAACTTCAGAATTTTTTTCGTGAAGCTGCGTTTAACCAGATTGAAAGCCACACTCAGCCTTTCATTTTCATTTCTCTTCTTTACCCACATAGATCTCACATGTAGAACATATTAGTAGCTGTTCAGTGTCTAATTCTATGCACAGAGGTTGTCAGCCTGTGTGGAAATATTGGTTTTAAACAGAACTACATGGGGTTGATGTGTATCATAGGTGCTATATCAGTCGTGGCTGGAACACACATGTTAAGCACATGAGGTTTCAAATACGGTTGGCTGAAAATATGGTTGCAGTCTTGTCTGTTTCTGTCTCATTAGGTTTCAGAAGAGAGCTCACAGCAAGCAGCTACTAAAACAAACTGCTAAGAACTTATTATTCACGGAAACGTCTGTGTTAAAACCAGTGTAATGTCTCGCAGGTTCTACTTTGAATTTACACTGTTAATAGCTACAGTTCTATAGTCTGCAGAGTAAAAGTTGAAGGGTTATTTATACCTATAAAAAGGCTTCATGTAAATTGTAATTGGTCAAATTTGTCATGTACTGTACCTACTGAATTAACAGAAGGTACAGTACATGACTGGCTTGATGTCTCACATTTATAATTTTATCTTTTTTTTAAACTAAACTATCTCAAAGCTGCCTTTTTTCTTCCATTACTAAAATGTTCATTATTATTCATAATTATTATTCCAGCATTTATTCCTGCTCAGTTTAGTGTTTACCCAAACTGATTAAACTCTTCAGGTGCATTGTCTCTGTATGAGAGAAATCAGTGGTATGACTGGGAAAACACAAATCTATGTAGCATTCTGGCTGTCTTGGCCCTTCTTTAAGTACTAAACCTGACATGCCACATTATATCATCTCACATTTTTGGTTAATCTACTGATTTCACACGTTCTTGGTTAATCTACTGATTTCACTTTTTTGGTTAGTCTGCTACTTCACACGTTTTTGGTTAGTCTACTGATGGTACCGAAATATATGTATTATATGCTTTGTTACTAAAAATGTGACAAGCAAATTAAAACATGTTGAAAGGCAGTGGTTTAATGACCTTTAACTCCTCCATCCTGGCCTGCAGTCACAGGAGCAGTCAGATGATGAGCTGGAGGAGTCGGCGGCTTTTGGCAGGCTTCACAAGCTGGTCAACTCTACCCGCCGTGTGAAGAAGAAGCTTATTAGAATAGACGAGAGCAAAAAACACACATCAAAAGGTGAGGAATTAAGACTTTTGGTGCACCCTCAGAGAGAAAATGTCATAAAATACCTGGCAAAAACTAAAATGTGGTTTGTCTTTCAGACTTTGTTTTTGGTCCTCTTTGGAGGACAATTGAGTCTTTACTGATATTGATAGATATTTGATCACCCATGGTCTATTAAGGAGGGGGAGATAGTAAATAAATTAACATTTGTGAATGTAATGTGATACACATTTAAAGCTTAATATGGGTCAGTGGAGGGTGTAGGGGGTAACAGACATGACAGTGATGCATATTAGGACAGGGGGAGGGGAATGAAAGAAAGAAAGGAAAAAGGAAAATGTGTAGTGTTTGTAATAACAAATGAGAGAGTTCAAATGTACACCACCATTTTTCTGGTTTCCGTGTATGTGTGTGTAATTTAATTGTGTCTCTTTCAGACTCGTTGAGCACTGCCTTCTCGCCTACATGTGAGGAAAAGGCCGCTCTCTACTCAGGTGTACAGAAGCGTCTGGTCATGTCTCAGGGTGATGGTTTGGCCTCAGTTCTGTGTGTGGACGAAGATTCAGACAGCCTGACCACATCTCCGTCTTCCAGCAGCCTGGACACCTACAGTGGCCATAAGCAGTTTAAGCCGTTTAACAGTAGCCAGGGGCTAAGCTCCCCTCCCACAGGGCCCAGTGTGGACCCTTTGGTGATGGACGCAGGCAGCCGCTCATCCTTTTCTGAAGCTGAGGGCTGCTGTGAGGAAGAGCCCAGGATAACCCGTTCTGTGACCGATGGAGAAATGAGACGGGCCTCGAGTCCCTTTAAATTACATGGGGTGAGTTAAGAAGCTCTGATTGTATGGTTAACCCCAAACACTGTGTTTAGATATTGCTTGTTATTGTCTCCAGTTAGAGTGACAACAGTGAGAAGTACTTCCATAAGTAGATCTGGTAAACCCCCATTGGATGAGTGATATGGAAACAGAGTGTTGTATGTCTGCTTCCACTTATTCCTGCTGTTAAAAAGCCACAGCAGATTCTCACACTCTACCTAGCTGCTTTATTCATCCCTATATTTTTATGTAGCGGAGATCTTCCAAGTGTTTTTATTTATTTATTTATTTTATTTTTAGTTTAAGCAGATTTTATATTTTGTGGGAAAAATGCACACTTTTGAAAAATCTTTAACGGATATATTTTGCAATCAATCTGGTTCAGCCGTTCAACAATAATGTTTTTCTGCAGAGGGCGTGTAGCTTTGGTGGGTTTGACCTTATGAACCAGGCTGCATACATGAGACACAGCTGTAACACCCCTGTAAGTACTAAACACAATATCATTTTCCAAATCAGACAATATAAGACTAGAGGTATTGTTGTTTTGTTACATACAGTACAATAAATTGAATGGTTCATTGTGTACACATTATCCACACACACCTCATGAGATTGAGGTTGAGGTCTGAGGTCAGTCTGCCAATGTGTTTTCCGATTCCACTGCAGAGTGATAATGGGACCATCAGCAGGAGAGATGCAGCGAGGTCACCAACTCCGTCCCGCATCTCTCTTGGGAAGAAGGTGAAGTCGGTGAAAGAGACCATGAGGAAACGCATATCCAAGAAAAGTAGTTCTGTCCTGTTTGAGCAGGTATTGCAGCAATACATCTTGTTTTTTTCTATTTCTGTTGTTATTCTGAACCATTAACAGGGGGAGCTCTCGTGGTACTCTTAGGATGTGTTGCTTTTTCAGAGGTGTGTGAACTCTAGGGTTGTTATGATGTCACAGTTTCATGGTTTGTCACACTGTATGATCGGTTGATTACCTCAGTGTTGACATTTTCAAAAATACTGGTTAAAATACATGGCACAGTGGGTAGAATTGTTGCCTTACGGTGCATGTGTGGGTTTTCTTCATGTTGTCATTTCCTCTCACTGTCCAAAAACCTGTACATAGAAAGATTGGCCATGCTAAATTGCTCGTAGGTGTGAGCGAGTATGGGAATTTGTTTGTGGATGGTACACTGCGATTGACTGGCAGTCTCCCAGCTTGTGTCCAGTGTTTACGAGACCCTTACCACAATAAAGCATTTACTGAAGAAAGATGAATGATGGAATGATTAAAAATGCATCTCCATCTATTACAATCTACCAGTCTTCGTTACTCCAGTGATCCCATCTCTTATATATCTGGCTCCCCAAAACATTCACAACCCCCTTCCTCTGTACTCCCACTATATACAGTTGCAATCAAAATTATTCAACCCCCATTGCAAATCAGGTTTATCGTCAAAATTTACAGACTTTCAGCTGTTTGCAATGAACAAATCAAACAAAAGCAATTAAAATAGTTCAACACAAAGAATACTTCAAGTGGTTTCCCCAAATTCAACTTATAATGATTTCCCCAGTTTCAAAATTATTCAACCCCTTGAATAGAATCCCTCACAACAGCACAAATATGCAAAACAGGTGTTGTCTCCAGCACACCTGGTGCAACTAATGACAATGAAGCCGTTGATTAGTTGCATCAGGTGTGCTTGAGACAACACCTGTTTTGCATATTTGTGCTGTTGTGAGGGATTCTATTCAAGGGGTTGAATAATTTTGAAACTGGAACACATGAAATGCCTGAACTGGCTAGGGGCAGAAATTGATATAAAATAACTGGATGGGGCAGAAAAAGGAAGCCTTCAACGGCTGCAACCAGATTTCTTTCGATGTATTTGCGCTTTGCCTGTCTGATAACCCAGGACAGATTGGCCTTTGCTGTGCCGAGGGCTGCTTGTTGTCAGCCCTGAAGGCAGTGTCTCGGGTTTTCATCAGTGAGCACACTTCAGCAGTCATCCATGGTTTCTGGTTTGCACGTGTGGTGATGCTCTTTTCTCAAAGGCACTCTGGCTTTCAACTTACAATGTCAATGTGCTGAAATAATGAAAATATATAAGACTTGTATATAATAAAGTAGCATGTGTATTGCATTCATTCACATTTTGAGTAGGACTGGAAAATCATCATAGTGGCATTTTAAATGCACAACTACATGCACTGACTTCTAGATATCAGTCACTGTGGTTTTGATTCCTGCAGCATTTAAACCTACAGTATGTGCTGTGTCATGCAATACTCTATCCATTTGTATGTGTTGACTGCCCCTACTGGCAATTCTATTAAAATACAGTATAATGTTATATCGAGCTCTCTCGCTGTCTATTCCACTCAGTTGAGTCCGAGCAGAGAGCCCGAGTCACTCCAGTCCCCCCACACAGACACAGACTCGCTGGAAAAACCCAAGCTCAAGTCCGGCGGTTCTGTCGAGAGTCTGAGGAGCTCACTAAGTGGACAGAGTTCAATGAGTAAGTGTGTGCATCAGCCTGCTTCTGCACGGGTGATCATAATCCTCCCTAATTGAATCACATTTCAAAACTCTATTTGATGTGCATTTAAATGGACTTGCATTTGCAGGTGGTCAGACAGTAAGCACCACAGACTCCTCAGCAAGTAACAGAGAGAGTGTGAAGTCAGAGGATGGTGATGACGAGGAGCTGCCTTACAGAGGGCCATTTTGTGGCCGAGCCGTTGTACACACCGACTTTATCCCCAGTCCCTATGACACAGATTCCCTCAAACTCAAGGTGAGAGTTTTGAAGTTAGTATCACTAAATTATATAATTCATGTAAAAAAAAAAAATTAAATAAAACCCCCCCAGAAAATAAAGTTAGATGCTCTTCAAAGCAGTATTTGGGAAATACTTTGGGTACACCAAGGACTGAGTGAAAATAAAATGTTCAGGCATACAGCACTAATGCATTTCAGCTGAGACAGGTCTACCGGTCTTTTTAAACTTAAAGATTGCATGACCTTAACTATCATCTATCCATGTGACTTCTATCCAAAGCAGACATCACAACAAATGTTTAACATGCCGAAGGCAGTCATGTGAAATATGGGGAGACAATCCGCCACAGAAAGTTAACATCAAAGAAAATATCACAAGACGTACATACACAACACACATTCAGTCACAAAGTTTAAAATCTGAATATGGGAAAATAAGAATATGTAAAATACCAGACAAAATAAAAGCTATAAAATCTTGATAGAAGCTGGATTCAGCATCATATGAATCCAATTTGTAGTACTGTGGTTTGGATTTTTTTATCCTTATTGCCAACTGCAGTTCGTGCAACTTGACTACAATAGAACATTTTCTGAGAAAATGTATCCACAACGGAATCCTAGATAGCATTATTACCGTGTTCACATGACCTATAGGTGTCGGCCAGTCGTGGACAGTTTGTAAGATAATTTGTAACACAAGGTGTGCTGAAGGAAAGAGATGTATTGCATTGAGGCCCTTAATGCTACCATTTTCCCAGTTGTCAATGAGGAGGTGGATTTCTGTTCTGTTTTGCAATATATTATGATGTCTTATCTGGCATTATTTTGGTTCATTTTTGAACATACTATATGTTCAGACTTTGATATTAACTCTTTGTAGTGTATTTTGTATTTACACTTACAAGCATAGCCACATGTTTTCAGTCGTCCATTCATCGCTCACAGAGTTGCCTTTGATTGCTTAAGTGACATGACTAGATCAGGTGACCTACAAGTATTTTAAAGAGGCCTGAATTCAGACACGTCTCTCACCTTGAAACCTCAGCTGAACTTTTGTTATTAAATCTTTTGGATTTCTACACTATAAAGTATCTCAGTTTTTCATCAGGACTGTATATTTATATCTGTATAGAGTAGGTTATACTTTTTCTTCCACTTGATGTTTATTCCATATACATAATATAATTAAATAATTTGTAATAAATCTAACATGTACTAGTTAATGCAGTAATGTTGTTATGTTGCATGATGGTATGTGTGCTTTAAGCCAACATGTATGATCACGATTTTCCAGAGAGGGGACGTTATAGACATAATCAGTAAGCCTCCAATGGGTACATGGATGGGCCTTCTGAATAACAAGGTGGGCACCTTTAAGTTCATCTATGTGGACGTGCTGAGTGAGGAATGCGAAAAGCCCAAGTGCAGCATCAGAAAGAGAAGGAAGAGTCGGCCTCCCAAACCCACCTCTGTGGAGGAGCTTCTAGAGCGCATCGAACTCAAAGTAATGACAGTTACAAGTACCAAAACATGCTGTAAAAGTCCATAGTAAAGTCAGGTTCCTGTTAAAGTTCAGTCTTTTTTTTAAATCTTCCTATGCTGTCTGTTTCTATAGGAGCACATGCCCACATTCCTATTTAATGGATATGAGGATCTAGAAACGTTTAAGTTGCTGGAAGAAGAGGACCTGGACGAGTTGAACATCAGAGACCCACAGCACAGAGCAGTGTTGCTGACTGCAGTGGAGCTGCTGCAGGAGTACGACAGTGAGTGGACCAGCAGCTAGAGATGCGCACACATACACAAAGCGTACCTACTGTATGTTAAGAGAGATGTATGTGAAAACATGTCATTTTCCTCTGTTGTGTGTATGTGATCCTAGTTAACAGTGACCCCGAGAATGGTGGCTCCTCAGTAGACCCAGAGGATAAGGTTCAGCCAGAGATATCAGCTCCTTCAAGAGATTCTCCACGCGACTCTGGTTGCTATGAGAGCAATGAGAATCTGGAGAATGGTAATAACAGCTTTCCTCGCCCGTGATTCTCTCCAGCCGCACTACTCATTTTCTCTGTGGGCTGCCAGTGTCTGCATGCTCCAGAGTTGAGCAAAACAAACTGACGTGTCTGAACAGTGTTTGTGATAAGCACACTCTGGCCATTCATCTCGCCACCATCTCTACACTTTCTCTTGCTCACTTTGTTTTCCTCTGCTCCGAGGGCCGACCTCTATCTTTCTCTCGGCCCTCCGCAAGTCTTTGCCTTCTGCATAGTGTTTGTCCACAGACATGTCAATCATATTCTCCATCAAAAACTCAAAGGACCAGTACATTCCGTCTCATCTTGTTCATCGTGTACAAGGAAGTGATGGCTTTGCATCTATCTTGCTGTTCCATCTGTTCTGTTATGGCCATGAACAGCAATGGTTTTGTGTTTGGCTAAAATTGTGTTGAACCAAAAGTGTGACAAAGTTGTAGTTAACTGCTTAGCTGGCAGTAGTTATTGTTAGAACTTGGAATTATGATTATCATTTTAGTCTTTTGCTTTCATTTAGTTCTATAAAACAAAAGTGATTCTGACGTGCTCTTGTAAATGTCAGTCGCCACTTTGGAGCATATTTTCCATGCTTGTATTTTTGAAATTGTTCTGTTTGTCTGTGTATATTTTTCTATTAAACATCTAATATAATTTGCACAGTATAATATGTGCCTCAAAGCTCTATTATATGCAACGTAAAAAAAAGAAGCATAAAATCGATATATTTACAGAAATTACTTGGAAAATGTGGTCTAATCATGACAATTGCAAAAAAATCTATATATTAAAATGCATCTCTGAACAGAAGAAACTGTCTTAACTGGGGAAAAATATATATATACACATGCTTTCTTAGTTTGTCCTTGACCAGTTATAATAGAGGCTACAGAATAAACGGCTGTAACATACTTGTCTGGACTGTCTGCTTTTTTTTCTGCCTGTTTCCATTCGCTTTGTTTTTGTGCCATCTGCTGTATGTGTGAAGGCATGCTATCTCTCATGTCAAGTGTTTGCATGGAGAACTCGGTATTATTTCCATTTAGTAATCTCTTCTGCATACTGATTTAAATATTGTTCATGTTGGTGTGTAAGTCACATGTTGCATGGCTCTTTTTTTTAGGGAAAGGCAAAAAGACATCTCATTTAAGCAGGTCTTCATCAGGCTTTGAGTCCAGTCACCTCCCATCTCCTGAGTATCCCACTCCTCCTCTCAGCCAGTCCAGCAGCAGGCAGGATCCACAGTCTCTCCTGCCACCTTTCCAGATAACCTCCATCAAAGCTGTTCACTTAGGGGCAAACCGCTCCTTGCTCAGCATAAAGCCCCTCAGTCAGAGCTATGATGAGCTGCCTTGCATCCCTGTACCCCAAGGCTTGTGGAAACGTTCTCTTTCATTGGATTATCGGATCCTCCACATGAAGGAGCCCTACAACCCAGAAAACTTGACGCCCATTCAATCAGTAGAACCTGATGCTTTGCTGCAGAGGTGCAGCGCTGCTGAGCAGAATGAAGCTATAATGTGTCAGGCATGTTCCAATCAAGAGGATGAATCTGAAGAGCTAGGCACAGGAGATGAGCTAACTTTCCCTTCTGTTGACTCCTCCACAGATGTGGAGAGTGAGGATGTACCTGTAGATAGTGCTGAAACCTCTCCATCAGATCCTCCCTTATACCCACCTCGCATAAAACCACCAATTCCTCCTAAACCTCTTCCACCGCCATTTGTAAATGACAAAGAGACAACAAACCCTGACAACAAACACGTGTTCCAATCCACCTTGGTGTCACACAAATCAGACCCTGCCTCTGGTATTCCCAAGTCCAGCAAACCTTTTATCCACAGACTTGGAAAGAAAGTGCAGCATGCTCGATCACCTAATCTGGAGTCACTTGTAGAGGAGAAGCTGATCTTGGATGGTATAGACCTCACAGAGGAGCCCTATTCTGACAAGGTATTTCATAACATTCAGGAATTGATCATGTTTTATGCTCTATTATACCTGCATCAATATTTGGTAAGGGTGTTGTTGGAATTAGGTCTTTTATATTGCCATTGTGGTAGTAATCCAAACATCTTTGATTATCTCCATACCACTCCATCCATATCTTCATTGATTAGATACTCAAGTTGTGACTGCCAGTTGTATATTTAATCAGTTCCTCCTTATCACCACTAACTTAACAGAAGATAATTGACTGTTTGTCTTCCACTATGTACAATCCTGCTCTGTTTCCAGTGGCCACTTTCACAACTGACCTTTTCTAATAGCAGGGCTGCTTTTATATGGACATTATGAATTAACCTGGGTTCTCACATCTTTGTTGTGCATATAATGTAAATGGTAAATCGTCTGCACATATTTTGGACTTTCATCCAAAGTGCTTTGACCCATTCACCCATACTCACACCCAGTGGTAGCAGAGCTGCCATGCAAGGTGCTAGCTTGCCATCGGGAGCAACTTGGGGTTCAGTGTCTTGCCCAAGGACACTTCGGCATGTGGAGTCATGTGGGCTGGGAGTTGAACCGCCAACCCTACGATTTGTGGACAACCCACTCTACCACCTGAGCCACAGCCATCCATGTATAAATAATAGAATGTATAAATAATAAATTAATGCATAAATAATCAAATATTCCGGGCTGTACTGTTATAGAAAGTTAGGTCCCATCACTTACATTATAACCGCTGTTATAAAGTCATTTCTTCATCAGCCTCTCTTTTGTCTCTCTTGAATTTAAGACAAAAACACAACTTGTCTTGTTACCAAGAGACTGTAAAATGTAAAGTTACAGCTTTTCCTCTGTTACTAGTGCTGACACTGGAGACTCCTTCCAAAAATGCTAAATCTGCTCTACAAATCCCTGTGAATGAGCTGTTGCTATAGAAACGACGATGTATTAAAACGAGTGCATTCATTTAAACCTTACAGCCAGCCAGCGCTAATAGAGCTTTGAGCTTTGCTGTTATAGAAAATTAATCAACACTTTCTGACCAAGCAGAATCAAGCATTCAGTCCAATGGTTCAGCCAATCAACCATGACAATAATGTGTATACAATGAGTTATTTTATGTACGTATATGATTGCATATTTAATGAACGGATTGTCATGAATCTGCACCTGAGCAGTTTGTATGTAATTTAGCTGTATACATTTCTTACCTTTCTTTCCAGCATGGCCGTTACAGAGTCCCGTTCTCCCTCATTCAAAGATACTCTGAAGATTTGGACAAGCCTTTGGGGGATATTGCCACAGTAATGGATCAGACCAGAATCCAGCTGCTTCGCAAACAGCACCGTATGGCAGTGAGTGTAATATGTGACTTTTCACATCTTACATAAAGTAAATTACTCAAATGTTCTTCATTCTGATCTTAATTTCTTTTATTCCTCAGATCCCACTGAGAGGATTATCAGAGATTTGTATAAAGCTCTAATTCTTTGACTTTAATGCTGGATCCCAAGCCGTCATGTTGTCATCTGTTGCTCTCTGGCACAGATGCTTGATCGATCAACTGTCTGATCACCTAGCAGATCACCAGACTACAGCAGCAGTCACAGCCATGAAGGATGCAAATGTGTATAAGGGCTGATGCCTAAATGTTTGAATGAAGGAAGAATGTTACTGACTGTCATGAAAGAAATCTGTACACTTTTCAAGTGTTACTGGAGCCAATTTAAGATTGAACTTCTTTTCAGAATGCGGTTTTAATTAGAGGCAAGCAATATGACAAAAAATATACCGCAATACCTGAAGACATTTCTATGATAAACGTATGTATAAGAATTTCCATTTGCTGACAAACTGCCAGCAAAACAGTAGCATTGTGTTTTAATTAAAAACCTGTGAAATATTGAGCTAGGTGATAATTTTATTTATTTTCCAAAAAAAGAAGAAATTATTTAACACTGAAAAGAAGGAAAGAAAAAGTACAATTTCTGTCATTCAATTTTAACATTTTACTATTTTAAAATATTCGGTACAAAGTTTTAACTGAGGCTGCTGCTTCTAATCAGTTTGTAGTTTTAAAAATATATAAAAGATACTGTGATGCCAATATCACTATGATATCCTGACGTGGCCCAGCCCTTGTTTAACATTTTAATAGGAAAAATAGATTTGTGAAATCAGATACATGCTTTCTCTGAATCTGTCATTTTCCCCTCCCCCATGGTTATATATAATACAATTAATTCAGTACTTGTATTTATCCAGCACCAGATCAGCATCTTGGAAACTTTTTAAATCTATAAATCATGCTACTTGTAAATTAGAATGTGATGAATGTGATTCATTGTGAAGTACGACTGCTGCCTTTCAAGTGTAAGTATAAAATAGGAGCTCTCTATGATGACTTGTGAATTTGCATTTGTTTTAAAATGTGTTTAGTCTCACCTTGAAAAATGAAGATTGTGATTAAAGCTACCTGAAATCTTGGCTTTATTATGAAACGACTAGGTCAGTGGTTCTCAATTCCAGTGAAACCCTGCGCAATTTATTTTTTCTTAAATAATTCCTCTGGTTTGCGTCTTTAAGTTTCAGTTTAAACACTTTGAATTGAGTCCTGTATGTAAGACCATGAGAAGAAGAATCCATACATTTTCTGTGTATTAAATTGAAATTGAGGGTCACACCCTTCTTTGCTACTGAAATTTATAAACAATTTTCAAATATAAGTATTCAAATATTCCTGTTACTTGTTGTAAAAGACAAGGGTATGGATGTCTTTTTTCCATACATGTTTGTGACTGCATGCTGTCCATTGTCAATTTTTTTTTCCTATATATTTTCTCAAAAAACTGTTTATCAAGGTAAATATTTATTTTTTTCATTGTTACAGGGTGTATTCAAAGATACTCTCTGCATCGTGTCATTACATACTTTAATTCTCTGAAATGGCTTTAATGGTCTTGTGTGTAGATTATACAAATGGACTTAAACTTCTTGGGAAGAACATAATAATAATAATAATAATAATAATAATAATAAAAGCAACAATCATGAAGTCTTATGATTTATTTAACCATAAATAAAGGGATTTTTAGATTAGGATATTTCCGTGTCCAGGTTGAACGTTAGGAGTTAGCTACAAAAAACAAAACACTGAAACACTGATTTTAGCCAATCTGATTCAAGAAAAATATATATATATATATATATATATATATATATATATATATATATATATATATATATATATATATATATATATACACACACACACACACACACACAGTATCTCACAAAAGTGAGTACGCCCCTCACATTTTTGTAAATATTTGATTATATCTTTTCATGTGACAACACTGAAGAAATGACACTTTGCTACAATGTAAAGTAGTGAGTGTACAGCTTGTATAACAGTGTAAATTTGCTGTCCCCTCAAAATAACTCAACATACTGCCATTAATGTCTAAATTGCTGGCAACAAAAGTGAGTACACCCCTAAGTGAAAATGTTCAAATTGGGCCCAAAGTCAATATTTTGTGTGGCCACCATTATTTTCCAGCACTGCCTTAACCCTCTTGGGCATGGAGTTCACCAGAGCTTCACAGGTTGCCACTGGAGTCCTCTTCCACTCCTCCATGACGAGATCACGGAGCTGGTGGGTGTTAGAGACCTTGTGCTCCTCCACCTTCCGTTTGAGGATGCCCCACAAATGCTCAATAGGGTTTTGGTCTGGAGACATGCTTGGCCAGTCCATCACCTTCACCCTCAGCTTCTTTAGCAAGGCAGTGGTAATCTTAGAGGTGTGTTTGGGGTCGTTATCATGCTGGAATACTGTATACTGATCATGCTCTGCTTCGGTATGTCACAGTACATGTTGGCATTCATGGTTCCCTCAATGAACTGTAGCTCCCCAGTGCCGGCAGCACTCATGCAGCCCCAGACCATGACACTCCCACCACCATGCTTGACTGTAGGCAACACACACTTGTCTTTGTACTCCACACCTGGTTGCCGCCACACACGCTTGACACCATCTGAACCAAATAAGTTCATCTTGGTCTCATTAGACCACAGGACATGGTTCCAGTAATCCATGTCCTTAGTCTGCTTGTCTTCAGCAAACTGTTTGTGGGCTTTCTTGTGCATCATCTTTAGAAGAGGCTTCCTTCTGGGACAACAGCCATGCAGATCAATTTGATGCAGTATGTGGCGTATAGTCTGAGTACTGACGGACTGACCCTCCACCCCTTCAACCTCTGCAGCAATGCTGGCAGCACTCACACGTCTATTTCCCAAAGACAACCCCTGGATATGACGCTGAACATGTGCACTCAACTTCTTTGGTCGACCATGGTGAGGCCTGTTCTGAGTGGAACCTGTCCTGTTAAACCGCTGTATGGTCTTGGCCACCGTGCGGCAGCTCAGTGTCAGGGTCTTCGCAATCTTCTTTTAGCTTAGGCCATCTTTATGTAGAGCAACAATTCTTTTATTCAGATCTTCAGAGAGTTCTTTGCCATGAGGTGCCATGTTGAACTTCCAGTGACCAGTATGAGGGAGTGTGAGAGCGATGCCACCAAATTTAACACACCTGCTCCCCATTCACACCTGAGACCTTGTAACACTAACAAGTCACATGACACCGGGGAGGGAAAATGGCTAATTGGGCCCAATTTGGACATTTTCACTTAGGGGTATACTCACTTTTGTTGCCATCGGTTTAGACATTAATGGCAGTGTGTCGAGTTATTTTGAGGGGACAGCAAATTTACAATTATACAAGCTGTACACTCACTACTTTGCATTGTAGCAAAATGTCATTTCTTCAGTGTTGTCACATGAAAAGATATAATCAAATATTTACAAAATTGTGAGGGGTGTACTCACTTTTGTGAGATACTGTATGTGTGTATATATATATATATATATATATATATATGTATATATATGTGTCAATATGAGATCCAATACAATAAGTGAACACCTAAAACACTCCCCAGAAATAAGTATCACCCAAAGATTTTCAGTATTAATGGCCTTTTTCCTTAAGTTGCATTGCAAAATCAAAGGTACGTGATTTTATATGCAATGGCCTCCTCTGACCATGATCCCTTTCCTTGCCAGCATCTCTGTTCCTGTTTGATTGGGAGGTGTCGAAATTGAATATGTAGAATGCCACCTCCATTTGTCTCGCTCCTTTAATCTGTCTATCTGCAATACTTGTACTCCTTATGGCACATCATGGACTTGACAAATCTCTTCTTTGCATCATCTTTCATCGTCATCTGTCTCCTCTTGGCACTCTGTTCGATTTTATGCTTGTCTTCTGCCATATTTGCCTTGTTCTCTTTTTCCTTTCAGTTTCACACAACCTTTCTTGTTAACTACTCAATTAGCATCAGCCAAGCAGTTTCCTTTTCTGTCCTCTGTATCTTATGATTCTCATCACCAAACTGTGAAATTCCTTCTTCTATCTATGTTCTACAAGTTCCTCGTTCTCCTTCTTAACCCTTGCGCGTCAATAAAAAAAAAAAAGTTACACATAGGTCCATAGAAGGCAAAAACGTCCATGTCCAAAAACTCCAAAATATATTAATATTTTTTTCCACTTTCACTGACATTGATTTTTTTTTAACCAGCATCAGTTCTAATCATAACTCCCAAACATTCATTAATTTTAAGAATTTTAACTGGTTTCTTTACATAATTCAAAAAATCTTCAAAGCTCAGCAACCTCTTTTGTCTCGTATACATGGCGTGGGGTTTGTGATTTCCAGTACAATATAATTTCTTTCTTTCAAACTGTTCTCACACACACACACACACACACACAAAATTTTCAGTACACACATACCAAACCAGAACTCTGATACCCATACAAACACATCCACACTATTATAGCTGCGTCATTTATTCAGTTGGTCTGCAGTGCTCTATAATACAATAGAATCAGAAAAAAAGGAAAAACATGTCTTTTCCCCATAGGCTAAATCTGAGAAAATACTACACATTGCAGATTTTTTTTTTTAATTCAATGTTTTGAAACCTTGTCAACAAAATAAAAGCCTATTAACACAGAATGCAGGATTTTATGCTTAAAAGTCACTGGGATTAAATATTGCAGTTTGAATGGGTTTCAATGGGAACATTTTTGTCCTTAAGGTCCTGAGTGTAGCTATTTTGTGTACCTACAGTAGATTTATGAAAGCAAATGAGGGTGAGAGATTAAAATTCCAATAAAAATACACAACTTTTGCAAAATTTATGCTGTTTGCATTAACACAGACAAAATGATTTAAAAAAATACAAAAATGAAAAAGACAAAAATGTCCATAAGGACACAAGCTTTCCTTTACTTTCTTTCTCTAATTTCCAGCAGGCTGTGATTCTCCTGCA
The DNA here is from genome assembly GCF_023375685.1 of Ictalurus furcatus. Classification (NCBI taxonomy): domain Eukaryota; kingdom Metazoa; phylum Chordata; class Actinopteri; order Siluriformes; family Ictaluridae; genus Ictalurus; species Ictalurus furcatus. The sequence goes on from NC_071263.1 coordinate 18,495,772, forward strand.
AGTTCTAACAAGCAGCTACTACTTGGCAACCTCTGTTTCTGTCTCTGTTTTTAGACAAAATCCAACGAGATAAAGTTTGTTAATCAAAAAATATGTTTATTAAAATAATTATAATAATTACACTTGAGCACATAAGCCTATAGTGCTCTATATAACCAATAAGCATAGTGCAAATTTATGTTATTAATATAATTCTAGCTGTTGCACGTATAAATCACTTAAACTTAGCAAATGTAAAAGGAATCACAGGCGATAGCTAAACTAAAAAACAATTACATCATTTTTAATAATTGTGTTAGTTCATAGTTTGCTGCAAGTTCTCTCAATACTACAGCTATTGGATTAGATTAATTTGATGAATTTGGTCAGTGAATATAATGATATTTTTAGCTCCCCAGCTAAAATATAATGGCATCCACTAAGAGCACACATCCACAAATATTTTAAAGTGTCAATAGGTACTGCACCTGAATGAATGTAAGTTAATAAACTTGTAAAACTTGATTTTCAGTTGTTGGCCAAGCTCTGAGGTTTTATTTGATGCAAATGCCATAAATGTTAATGAAATGAAAGTGTAAACCTACGAGCTCTAGCTGAGCTGCACACCTAGTCTGTGGAGAAAAAATGAGTTGCTTGTGTAATTTCTTGCACTTCTAATACTTATGCCTCCACTCAACTCCTATATATATATATATTTTTAATGTAGTCTAATCTGGCACCCTTTAAAAAAAGTTTGGAAACCCCTATTGTATAGTCATTTTTTGTCCAGGGAGCTTATGTCTATATGATTTCTGTGCATTCACAGTCTGGCACGAGGTGGTTTCTCATGCAGACTTCTCCTCACCAAGTCCAGTGCCTCTAGTGCACTGCCCCAGCTCAGAGAGATGCCCCAGGAGCCATGGCCATAGTTGTGAACCAGTGGCACCTGCCGCTCCTGAACCTGCAGCCATTCTCTCTCTAGACGCAGGTTACTCCTGCCAGGCCTCAGTCCCACCTTTTCTCCCAGCACCTGGGCGGTCCTTAGGGCTGGTACAAGCTTACTGCAGCGCTCCATGATGCCCTTGCTATCATCCTTATCCACCTCCAAACGCCAATCATTCGCCTGCTGTGTACCCCCCAGAGTGACGTAGTCGATGCCAGGGTAGATGTAGTCATTTTCATCTATAACACGAATGAAATGCTTCAGCCAGGGAGCATGAACTTTGAGAATCTGGCCACGTACTGGGTAGACCTGCTCATCTCCCACCAAAGAACGGGAGCCGAGGCCTGAGCAGTTGACGATGACATCGTAGCTATGAGCAAGCTGCTGAAGGTCGGTCACTTTCTCTCGTTTCATCTGACCACCTGCTTTGGTCAACCTTTTATTGAAAAGAGATTTAACAGCTCGCTTATCAGACAATTACACAACAGGATAGAATTCAAAAGATAACAGAAACGGCAGAAAAACAGACATACTATAGTAAAAGGTTCCAGAAGTTAATGTTAAAGAGGATTTCTAAAGTATGCTTTGCTGCTCTGTCCTATGACCTTCGCTCGACTCTTTTTAAATGAATAACGGGGAAAGAGGAAATATTTACCTTTTCTCCAGCCATGGCAGATATCTGAGGCTTTCACACTTTAAAGTCGTTATAGCTTGACCAAACTTATAATTAGGGAATCTCTTCATCTCACGATCCGTCATAATCCGAAATCCAAACACAATATCAGCCCAGTATGGTTTTGTGATACTAGGGACCTCTTTGAATATTTGGTATCTGGACAAATTAGATTTAGATTTATCAGAGAACATAATCTGTAGTACATGTAAACTGTATATTTGATAGAACAACGTCTCTTTATAAGCAGATGCAGTATAGGTTTATACAATACCCTGAACTCATGAATACTCCTGCTTCTGAGGTCTGTGGTGATTCAGTAATTGTCAGCAGATGATCAAATGTGCCTTTAAACCAACGTTGCTGCCGTTCCAGAGGAACACCTGGTGCATTCACAAGGTGAGAGATCAACATTGTGCATCACTGAGCATAGTTTTGGACATTTCCCTAGTTTTAGTAACAGTCCTTCCTACCTTGAATCTCCTTGGGCAGAAGGATCCCAGCAGCTACATCACTAGTGGTGTCTGGAGAGAATTTCTCAGCCAGTACAGTGACGGTGCAGAAGGGCAAAGCCTCCGCTATACACACGGCTGTAGACATCCCAACCACACCTGCTCCAATTACGACAACTTGCACCTTCTTCATTCTGGAGTTTTACTGCAACAATGGATAAAATGCCTAGGGTTAGGAACCAAGTTATATAAGCTCTGGCAAGCTCACCCTTTCCCTGCTGGACTCATTCAGACTCATAAACTAGAACAGGTTAACCTCTGATACGTTATAATGTGTGTTTACAAGACAACTTAAGAGCAAAGATCACTTTTTCTTGTAGAGCTGAAAAATGATTATTAAGATTTTAGGTCAAGTTGCACATTGTGCAGTTAAGTTTCAACAGTAAAATGCATGACAGAAAAAGTTAATGCTTCCCTTGTGCTATTTTAATAAAAGCAACAGTTTGGTCTCCACTACCATACCTGCTTGCTTCATGCACGTCCCACACCTCAGCAATATCACTGCACAGCAAAAAGGTTGCACAATGATTTATAGCTTACATTCTAGGAACAGGACTGTGGCTTATGCAATAAGCTTATATAAATAAATAAATAAACGGCAAGGCACAATGATAGGCATGATCGAAGCTGAGATAATCATTAAAGAGAGACACCTCCACACTAAAATAGGAAATCTTCCCATTGTGTGCACTCCCCCACCTATTTCAGTGTATTTGTTTAAATTATAGCTTTGCTTTCTAGTATATTAGCTGGAAAAGATGTAAGACTTTATCATTAAAACTGGTTATGTATTGTCGTATTTAACAGTATGTGTGTTAAAAATAATAAATAAAGCTTCTTCACCATTCTGGTTCCTATTGTAAATGAGAACAGGACTGATCTTGTCATTCACAACTTTTTTTTTTTAATTTATATTTTTGTTTATTAACTTGTTCTTATCAGCCATTGCTGCCGTCAGTGGTTAGGTTAGCTGTGTCAGGGGAAAGTAACCTCTGAGGTGAGAAATGAGCGCATATGAATTGTTTGGCAATTAGACAATGTTGTCAGGTTATACCATCCTTTGTGTAACAGAGTAATGAATGTATTTTTTGAATCTACTACTTTTTTCTGTCTGCTTTTTTTATATACATTGAAGGCCATTCTTATACACTTAGACAGTGATTCATGTCAAGTAACAGTTACGTTTCAGTGTGAATTCTAAATATACATCTAAATATTAAAGGAGTCATAAGATGCTTTTCAATGTTTTCCTCTTCCTTTGTTGTGTAATGTATCTCTTTGCGCATGTATAACATCTGCAAATTTACAAAGCTCATAGTCTCCCACAAAGGGATTTATTCTATCTAACAGAGAACACTGCTCCAGACCTGACTAAATCGCCTCGATCGAAATCCAGATATTACTTCCGCAAACATCTACATCACAATTTGAAATATTAGCGTAATGCCACCCAATGGCAGGCGTGAAGAAATAAGGCAAGGCTTCAGTGAATTGTAGTGTTGGCGAAAATGTGGGTTTCGATACGAAAGCAAAACCCATATGTTTGGCCTTCCAAAAACAGACGAAAAATAGGAATCAGTGGTTAACGTTTATTTATAACGCTGTTCCTGAGCAGTACAACCCAAAAGTTTGCTTATGCACAGAGCATTCTACAGAGGACAGCATGAAGAACTGGCATGTTCATTACCAATATGAATGGGGCGAGAGGCAGTATCTGTTGTGTGCAGACTCGGCTCGAACGGTCTCTACTGTGCAAACTCTGGCTCCAAATCTTACCTACTACATAAACGCAATCGAGATGGTGGCTTTCAATTCGACCAAATTTATACTTCAAAACCACACAATGGGAGACAGTGGCACCATGTTGTCCACTCATGTACAGTATATACAGTCATTGGTCTAACACCGTATTGTGCTAGCTTTGGAAGAAGTTTATAGATGTAAAAAGCAAGTCCACTGATAGCATTTTTGGGCTGGTTTAAAACAATCCATGACCACCAAGATCTTATTTTAAAGCAAATTTCTCTAAAGCTGCTTTGGGACAATGCCAATTGTTAAAAGCACTATACGGATCAAACTGAATTGAACTGAACCTACTTGCTTTGAAAGTTTTCCATAATTATAGGTCCTTAATGCTTTATATCCTATAATAAACATGGCATGTGTAACCTGTCAAATATGAAAATGTCATTAAAATTTTCAGGTGACAATAATGTGGAGTTTTTGTGTTGGTATGTTTTGGGAGTAATTTGTATTCTTTCTTCTTTTTTTAGCAAATGCATGTGCCTAGAATATCAAGAGACTGTTGCGGTAATTAAGAAATTTAATATCATGAGACATTATGGAACAAATCATGGGGATTGCAAAAAAAGAAGGACCCTATGTATGCAGGATGTTTTTTGTTTTCTGCACCATTCTCTGTAAACTCTGTTGACTGCCATGTGTGAAATTCCCAGGAGATTTCTGAAATACTCAAACCAGCCCTTCAGGCACAAACAACCATCCAACTGTGCTGCGGCCACATGATTGGCTGGTTGGATAATGCCATAAATGAGCAGGTGTACAGGTGTTCCTATTAAATTGAGGTTAATTTTGGTTCCAGAACTTTTGTGGCTCATATCTGTATTTCTTTATGAATTCCAATCTGGCTTTCCGATTCTTACTGCTGATGAGTGATATGCATCTTGTGGTATGGCCTCTATATTTCTGCTCTCAAAGTCTTCATCAAGTGGTGGATTATGATACCTTCACCCCTGCCCTGTGGAGGTTGTTGATGTCACTGACCGTTGGGGATTTACTTCACAGCTCTCATAATGCCCGTATATTTTATGCACTGCACCGCTGAAACACACTGGCTGATTAGATAACTGCATGGATCAGTAGGTGTACAAGTGTTCCTAATAAAGTGCTTCATGAGTGTATATGTGAAGGCTTTCGTATGGTAAACAAATTTCGGTCGCTTTATTGTAGGACATTAGATAGCTACTTTCAAATGAAAATATCTGAACGTTGTTTTTGTTTCCCCTTTTCAGTAAAATAAGTTTCAAGTGAATAAAATGAAAACATCTAAAACCAACTCACTACGGTTAGTGTTATTTTATTAGCTGGGTACAGAATAATAACACATGCCACAAGAGGGCATCAGTATCCGTTGTTGGAACTATAATTGGAAATCTCGCGATATTACGACTGTTGACGTGATCCGTTTAAGGTAAGGTCCTGGAAGCTTTGTATGTAGGGTTACAGCAATGTCCTTGCCATGTTTTTAATGTGTGTAAATAAATAAATAAATAAATAAATAAATGCACAAAAGGTCAGTGTATATTATGTACTGTTTCGCTGCTGTTTACAGAAGTGTATAGCGAGATTTTGCATGAAGACAAACCAGAAATCCTTTGCTTGGTTAATATGGCGCTCACATGACAGTCAGTATGTTATAGCGTTTATCGCTACATTGTAGAAGAGAACTGAGACACTGATATATGAAATAGAGAGCTGGGGTTCTCACCTAGAAATAGGTGGAGATGGAATAGTCCACTTTCTGCCAGACCTGAAGAAATAGACGCTAAATGAACCACGATAAAACCATATAATTTATTCGACAGTGGAGCACGGTTCAGGAACCGTACCCCCTTTTCTCACAGTATCGTGTAACGCTAAATGTTTACGCGAGAAAGTGTGTGTTCCCTATTGGTGCAGCGCGCTCATAGGCGACAATGAACATGAGGGCGTTAGCCTTTAATAAAGTTTTATTTATATATATATATATATATATATATATATATATATATATATATATATATATATATATATATATATATATCCTTGCACCAAGAAGTGGGAAATAGTCCACATTTTTTTGACACACCATGCAGCTTCATTTTCCTACATGGATGCTAGTGACTGATGAAGCTAAACCCAAAGTAAGATGAGTGCTTGGTTTTAAGGGAAGTGTTTGGGAAAGGGCCGGACCCAGCTCCCATTTCTTGCTAACCTAGTTAGTGAAAAACTTGGCATCGTTTGTTTGTTTGTTTTTGTATCTCTAGATGCAGTATATTTAGTTTTTACCAGTTTATGTTGGGCTTTTCAAAAACAAAACAAAACGGTGGCTTATTGATTAGCATGTTTTCCTCACACCTCCAGGGTTGAGTGTTCTCCCCATGCCTCTGGGGTTTCCTCTGTGTACCTTGGTTTCCTCTTCCAGTCCAAGACATACGTCGTAGGCTAATTGGCATTTCCAAGCTGTCTGTAGTGTGCCCTGCCTTGTGCCCCGAGGTCAATAAGATAGGCTCCAGGCTCTCCTGCGACCCTGTGTTTGATAAGCCGCACGGAAAATGGATGGATGGATGTTTGGTACAAAATTTTAATCACATGAAGGCTCAGATGTTATAAGCATTGTAAAAACTGTGCCACTGATCCTCTATTAAATGACCGCCATACATTGAAAATATCTTGTATAACAATAATGTCTGTGGCTGATGATACCTTCCTGTCATTTTTATAGGTTGCCACACAAAGCAGAATGTCAGAGCGAACACAGACTCACGCTCCCAGCTTGCTGACCTTTCATTCCAAATCACATAAGGACACAATCCTTTATAAATTTGATACGCTGAGGAAAAGACAAATGCTTTGTGATATAACCCTCATTGTAGAAGATGTGCATTTTAAGGCACATAAGGCTCTGCTGGCTGCGAGCAGCGAATATTTCTCTTTAATGTTCACTGCTGAAGACCAGGCCTGTCAGACTGTATATAGGCTGGATGGCATGGATGCAAAGACCTTTGCATCTGTGCTCGAGTTCATCTACAGTGCCAATGTGTCAGTGGAGGAGAGCAGCTCCGAGCAGCTGCTTGACGTGGCCCGCTTGCTAGAAATAAGTGAGTTAGTCAAAGCTCATGCAGACTTGAGCAGCACAGCCTCAGCACCAAATGTCTGCTCAGAAGTAGGTGATGGTGACACAAGCACAAATGAAACCCCTTCCAAACGCAGAAGGGGACGACCAAGGAAAAACACTAACCCTTCAGTACCAGGATTAGTACTACTCCCTCAGGAATCAAGTAAAAATGAAAACAGACTTCATGATGAACCTGCTAAAACTACAGTGGATTTCTCTGTGGCCTCTCCAGAATCCACAGAACCTACACGCAACTCTTATTCCGTTCTCAATGACTCAGATGACGCTGATTATGACCCAAGCGAAGACATACCTCGGCATGGCAAGCGCCAAATAAGGCAGCCGGTGAAACTAAAAAGCTATAGGCTAGGAGATGAAATTAGTGAGGGAAGAGTGCTGGGAAAGAGGGGCAGAAAGAGGAAATACCCAGCCACAGAACCACGCTGTGATGACTGCGGCAAAGTTTTTAAAAACCACCTGTTTTTAAAAATACATCAGCGAACTCATACAGGTGAATATGTAAACTGAGTTTAATGGTGTCAGTTGCTAATGCGTGTGTATATTCAATGACCCTCTATGATATCTTTTTTATGGTTCTTGTGCAGGAGAAAAACCCTTCCGGTGCCATGTTTGTGGGAACTGCTTTACACAGAAACACACTCTTTTAGTTCATCAGCGCATGCACACTGGAGAGAAGCCATATGTGTGCAACATTTGCTCTAAAGCTCTCTCCACAAAGCACTCCCTGCAGGAACATATGAACCTGCATGCAGGTATGGAAAGTTGCTGGGAATTTTCATAAGCGTACATTTTTATAGCCATTACATTCTAGGTCCTGTCATATATTTTGGTGTATTTCTATTTTCTTTCTCAGAAAAGAAATCTTTTAGCTGTGACCAGTGTGGGAAAACTTACAGCCAGAAGAGGCAGTTAAATAGTCATTACCGGGTTCATAGCGGAAAAGCATTACCTGAATGTGCACATTGTCACCACAGGTTTAAGGATGCAGCACAACTAAAGAAGCATCTGAGAACACACACAGGTAACAGGACAACAGGGCTCAAATGTAATGAAGCGCATGCTTTATTACACTCTTAGTCAAGTCTTAAAGGGATAGTTAACCCCGAAATAAAAATTCTGTCAGCAATTACACACCCTCATGTCGTTCCAAATCCATAAGACTTTCATACATCTTCAGAACATAAATGAAGACATTTTTAATGAAACCTGGGAGATTTCTGTCCCTCTGCTTACAGTCCAGTAACCAAAACTTTTAAGCTCAAAAAAGTTCATAGAGGCTTTTTTTATCGTAAAAGTAATCCATGTGACTCCAGTTTTGGGTGAACTATTCCTTTAACAGCTAATATAACTGCTGTTTAAACTGTACATTACCATAAGTACACTTACTTAATAAAATACTCCATTTAAACTCCCAGACAAAAAGCTAGTGGCGTGCATAATTTCTATCTATTAACTTACAATAACTTACAGCCTTTTCTCACTGCAATAACAGCTTCAATCCTGGTATCTTTAAATCATTCCTGTACGTTTTAGCTCACTTTTCCATTGACTAGATGCACAATTTGCTTAGAGTTCATGAGTCAATGTTTCATCTGCTATTCCAAAAAAAAAAAAAAACGGGGGACATGAAGCACAAAAGGCTACCTCAGATTCTGGCCAACAACTAACAGTTAATTCAGAGATACATTTCACATTCAGCCAGTATTTACTTGTTGTTTTAGGTGAGAAACCCTTTACATGTGAGATTTGTGGAAAGTGTTTTACTGCCAAGAGCACCCTACAGACACACATCAGAATCCACAGGTAAACTGTCCTCTTTATTCTTTGGAAATATCTGATTCGGCTACAGCATCAACATTGATGTGTGATGATTTTGATGTATTCCTTATTCTTAATCTTGTCTTGTTTAGAGGAGAAAAGCCATATGTGTGCAACATCTGCAGCAAGTCTTTCACTGATCCTAGCGCCAGAAGACGCCATGTCGCCTCTCACACAGGGAAAAAGCCCTACATGTGCTCTGTGTGTAGTCTTTCTTTTACCCGTCTGGACAATCTAAAAGCACATACTAAAACTCACAACAAAGAGCGGCCAGATGTGGAGGGCACACAACTAACCACAGTGGAGGCCATGGCCGGGGATGAGAAGATGCACAATGTCCTGGAGCTGCAGCAGTACCAGCTCCCCACTCACACAGAGCAGGAGATCCAGTTAGTGGTTACCAGTGAAGTGGACAATATTAACCTGGTGGCAGGCCAGAAGCCAGGCAGCATTAGCATTATCACTGCTGAGAATGGGCCAGAGGAACTGGCAGCAGCAGGCCAGACCCATTCCAACCTCACCCTTCTTACTCATCCCTCTGCACATATCCAGAACTTGGCTCTGGTCACTCAGGATGAACTAGACCCCAGTGCACAAATCCAGACCATCAGTGTGGTTGAAGGCCAGGTGAGCAGCGAGCAAGCTGAGCAGATGCATGTCATCACACTTACTAAAGAGGCAATGGATCATTTTCAGGTTCAGCACGGAGCTCCACAACAGCTGCAAATTAGCTCACGGCCCACTCAGCAGCTGCAGGTGATTCAGCAGGCTATGCCTCAGCTTTCTGCCACACAGGAGCCTCCTAGAGAGCAGCACAACCAGAGTCACACAGGTGCTATCCATATCAGCAGCCAAGCCGGCCAGCCAATCTCCATCAGCCAGACCAGCGAGCAGATTCCCAGCACTCAGATCCAGGGACAGACCTTTCAGATCCAGGCAGGTACAGTCTCGTACCTCTATACCACAGGTCTCACCCCACAGAGCTAAGGAGCTAAGACGAAACAGACTAATCTTCATCAGGACTGCTCGTGCTGATACTCCTGGCAATGGGACAAATTATTCTATTCATCAGTTGTCATTGTATGATTTGGCCCAAAAAAGTGAAGTGATGCTTTAATAATGACTACACTACTAATGATTACACTGTGTGGTCCATTTATACAAGCCTAATTTAGCACAACTCCTGACACGTCTTGCCACTTTATTAAACAAACTGTCTGTGGTACGTTGATCAAAAATACATTACATACATGAGATGGGATGCATATCTGCATAACTGTATTAAACAAATTATACAAAGTTTTGGCTCATATGTAGAAATTCAGCTGAAACTGGTGAAAAAGATGTATATAACATAAATGAAAGCATGACTTTATTTATGATCCAAGGTGCTAGAATTGGAATTGGGTAACAGCATGTGTGTGGTCTCCAAACATAGGTGCTGCAAGCCACCATTTACATTTACGGCATTGGGCAGACTCACTTATCCAGAGCTCATTTTTATCCAGAGCTCTCATTTGTACAACTGAGCAGTTGAGGGTTAAGGCCTTGGTAAAGGGCCCAGGGTGGCAGCTTGGCAGGGCTGGGATTTGAACTCACAACCTTCCAATCAGTAGTTACAATCAACGTCTTAACAATACCACCAAAAGAGTTAAATCAGCCATGTATAGCTCACATGTAGAATTCTACCTCTCACCTATCTAATTAACATTAAGAGGTCTCTAGACTTTTCAGAGTTTTGGACATAGTTCTTTTTTTTATGTAATTTGATAGAGCTGAATTTCTATAATGTTTTGTTTTTGTTCTCTCAAACAAGTCTCTCTTGCTTGTCATTGGTCTCAATATCCGAGACTTCAGATATAGTGTCAATAAAAATGTTGTCACTTTTGTTGGTCAAACTTATTTACATTTATTTATTATTTAAATTGTTATTTATTTAAACATAAAATCTATTAATTAGTACTTTTTAAAGAAATTAGTGTCTGTGTGTGTGTGTATGCACATAAATGCAGAATGACACATGGTCACCAGGTGATGATATACACTAGATGGCCAAAAGTATGTGGAACCAGACCACCAAACCCACATGTAGTTCTTCCCCAAACTGTTGCCACAAAGTTGGAAGCATGCAATTGTATAGGATGTTTCTGTATGTTTGGCCAAGGTTGGTGTGGAAGTACTAAAGTAGCCTGCACAGAGACCTGACCTCAACCCCACTGAACACCTTTTGGATTAAGTGAAATTTTGGGATTAAGTGAGAGTCCATACCAGTACGTTTCACTCAACATCAATGCCTGACCTCGCTAATGCTCTGTGACTGAATGGACATGAATCCCCACAGCCATGCTCCAAAATCTTGTAGAAATTCTTCACAGAAAAGTGAAGTTTATTATAACTGCAAAGGGGGACAAATCTGGAATGGGATGTTCAAAAAGCCATATGGGTGTAATGGTCAGGTGTCCACATACTTTTCCCCATGTAGTGTATTTCTACTACTATATCTGCTAGAGGATAGTGTCTTATATTCTGCAGACATAGAAATATAGAAAGTGCAGCTTGATAAAAATAAATGACACTGTCAGCACCTGAAGGAGAAGAATGTTTTGACAGTGTAGCCTCAATGCTGGAGAGTTGGTTCTGCACTTCATCCACTTTGTGCATTCATGAAGAGTCTAGGACACATCTCTGCTATTCTTGCAACTTAATAATTGGCATGAGGCGTACAACTTCAACCATCATTCCACAGTTACCTTCAATAACATCGTTATTAGTCTTTCTTTGAATTATATGTGTCTGTACGCTGGCATACTGTGCATACTTTATTGTAGCGATTGTTTGATTGCAATTGTAGTTTTGAACTTTTTTATGTCCTTGAGCATTAGATAAAAATTTATTAGAGGATCTCTGAATTAATGGAGAGGTGAGGAGTCTCCTTGATAGAACAGCTCGCCATGCTGTTGTAATAGGTGCTTGTAGAACTGTAAGTAAAGCAAGTAGCTACTATACTCACTGTCCATCATAGCACAGCCAGGGTCAGTCACACACTCCTGCAGGTGAACCATGGGGAACATCGTCGTCTAGTCATGATGTGTTACCTCTAAGCTCCTAGTCATTAGAAATCACATATTATTCATTTCCCATTTTTAGTTTTTCCATTTAGTGTTATATTAGCATCAATATATGTGTGTGTTTTATATCTGTCCTTCATTCTCTTTTTCAACAACTAGACCACTAGACGTTCTCCACTTTCTATTGCCCCCACCCCAAAAAACACAGACACACACACACACACACACAACTCAACAATGTATTTAAGCACAAATAACAAGTTTTCATGTTAACCTTAAACAATCTTTTATTATTGTCATGTTTATCTTGTCTCCACATTCTGAACATACAAAGAAATCCATGAAGCATATAGACATTTAGGTAATTGACTGCATGCTTCTGGATATATACCCTCAAAGTTTAGACTGCTCCTTTCTGTGAAAGCCAGGCTCAGTTGCCAGCCTCCTGTTGTGGGAACTGCTTTCTGATGAGTCTGCACAGTACAACAGTGTATGGCGTACCTGTGGGGAGGGCTGTGTCATGCTGGGCCTGTTCTGACATCACCACACTCATTTCCCTGTTTATCCTCCTCTGATCAAGTCTGTCCTTTTTGTTCTCTCCAACAGCCTGAGCAGCTGCTCCACATAAACAAACAGAACAGGACATGTACGAAATACCATCCTACTCACAATCACGTTAAAGAAAAATGAATAAAATGACAGTCAGAAAACAAGATGATCAGTTATATTAAAAAATTAAGTGAATTAGTAACAGTACCACAACACAGTTAACAATAAATTCGTCTAGTTGCCATGTCTTGACATCAACCTCCATGGCTCCTAGAGGGGGGTGAACAGCTTGGTTGTGCTCGTTATCTGCCAGAAAAGCTTCATACTCCTGTTTCTTCTCCATCTGCTGAGCCAGAGCTCTTATACTCAGGTAATAAATCTCCATCCTACGATACATCATCATGCATTTATCTTAAATATGTCTGATAATGAGGGGGGAAAAAAGAAGTAACTGTAGAGATTGGAAAACCTGAACAAAGCAGCATTTGTTTGTTCAAGCTCTAGTTGGTTCCTTGCCCAGGGTTCTTTAAAGACTACCAGCTTCCACAGTGAGAAATCCCTCTGCTGGTTGACAGAGTGAATGTAATTGTTGACAGAGTGAATGTAATTGTTGACAGAGTGAATGTGAGTTTCTGTTGTCATTTTCCATGTCATTCATGTTTTCCACAGCTCAATCGATAGAAACAATGTATTTAAGCAAAACTGACAACCTTATTGTCAGTAATAACCTTAAACAATATTTTATACTTCTTGTGTTTAACTTGTGTATAGATTCTGTACAAAAGGTGGTAAAACCCTGGAGCATAAAAATAATCCTCTTGCTCCCAAGTGGCACAACAGAAAGTGTAAGCCCTATCATCCAGAGATTGTGAGCTTGAATCCTGATGATGCCATAGCAATCAATCCATAGCCAGGAGTCCAAGAGAATAAAATTGGAACACTCTATCAATTACCTATATCACCTATCAATCACAGTGACACTAGCCAATCATGGGTGTCTGTGAGCACATGCATGTGGAAGGGGGTGGATAGCACTTTCTGTGTGTTACACAGCCCCTTGACACAGAATGAACAGCACTTTGAAAAGATTTGGTTGGCAATCAATACAATTAATACACAAGAAAAAAAATCAGTTATTGAAATTTGCATGTCTGTAGAGAACCTGAATATCTGTATGTCACTAAGAAGCAGAGAAACACCCAGCTTTGCCCCAATAGTCTCCATCATGATCAGAGGATCCCTGTAACATTAGTTTATATTCTCCACAAACTGATAATGTAAATTGTAGGACTTTAACAGGAACTGAAGTAGTTTATGAGATTCCATCATTAACATTCGCTGCATGCAGAAATCTTCAGGTGTCACATTACAGCTATCAATCTGGAATGTTTAAAGCTAACACATGCTTGCTCAGAGACAGGTAAAAAAAAAAAGTGCTTCTCAGGCAGCTTTACAGGGTAGCTGAATGTGCTTGGAAGAGAATGCTAACTGCCATTTTTTGGTGATTGGCTAGTGGCATGCTAATAATCAACAGGGGAAAGAAAGTCTGTCTTTCACACCAAGAGAACAGGGCTAATTACACCCTATTGATCTGGAATTTGTATTGTCTGGAATTGGGATGCAAACTTCCAGACACTCAACAACTGGGTGAATGCTTAGACCATTGCGCCACTGGGAACCCAGGTCTTGCATTTTTTGTAACTGAGTCTGAAGTACTTGAACAGCCCAGACGCCTCTAAACGAGACTGGCTGAAGCAAAGGAAACTGACAGACTTCTCATTTGAGGCTGTTGCTCATCACTGTGTACCAAAATTTACCATCTTAAATCAGTGTTTTGTAGCGCCAAATATAACTAAACACACACCTGATCATGCAGCATACTACAATTTCAAATTCCCGGATGAGCATGTGTCTGAGCAGCAGAACTGGTCCTACAAGCTCGGGGCTGCCAGGCTCCCATGGAGTAACAATCTGCTGTCCAATGTCCAATATTTCAGCTTCTGCGCAGCTTGAGCACATAAGAAGTCGAAGCTGTTCACTGGCTGAACATCACAGTGAATGATATTACTTTGTCTTACTGATGATTTCTGATCCTTCTCAATTCGCAATGAGCATAAGTTCACCACTGGAGCTGAGAGAAATTTTGGGGTTCCATTTGGAAACCATGCTTTCTAAAAAAAAAATAATAATTAAAAAAAAAAACATTGTTGGGAGTTTATGGGTATGCTGAAGAGTTTTGGCAACAAGCCTGCAACACAAACACACAAGTTTTCATGGAAAAATGTTATATACACATAAAATGTGTAAACCTATACTGGTAGATATAAAGTATCAGTTAAATTATATTAAATACTGTTTTAATGGGAAATAAAAATGATAATGAGTTTTCTGCACTAATCCTAACTTGGGAATGCACAGTATTGAAATGACTCAGTAAAGCACAGCAGTGATAGTGGCAATACTTCGCAATGGCACACATCCAACATGCTGTAGTAATATGGCACAAATTACAAATTACAAATTACAACAGGTGTTCAGTACAGTATTCAGGTGAGGGGCGACCTCCTTTGATCGGCAGGAGTAGTAAGGTTGGCGGCTGTATTAAAACTATAAAATAATCCAAAATATTTTCAATGAAGCCTACATTTTAAATCAGTGTAGGCTAACTGGTATGAGTTGTGTAGGTGAAAATTTTAGGAATATGGTTCTGATAAATGGGGTGCACGGTGGCTTAGTGGTTAGCACGTTCGCCTCCAGGGTCCGGGGTTCGAGTCCCGCCGGGGCCATGCGTGTGCGGAGTTTGCATGTTCTCCCCGTGCTGTGGGGGTTTCCTCCGGGTACTCCGGTTTCCTCCCCCAGTTCAAAGACATGCATGGTAGGCTGATTGGCGTGGCTAAAGTGTCCGTAGTGTATGAATGGGTGTGTGAGTGTGTATGTGATTGTGCCCTGCGATGGATTGGCACCCTGTCCAGGGTGTACCCCGCCTTGTGCCCAATGCTGCCTGGGATAGGCTCCAGGTTACCCGTGACCCTGAAAAGGAGTAAGCGGTAGAAGATGGATGGATGGATGGTTCTGATAAATAATTTTGATAATACATGAAATAAATCAATGCTGTTATCATAAGGAGGTTCATTAATCACTTTAACAGTGTTTTCCAGGGGAAAACAACAACAACAACACCAAAAGCAGTATAATAATTTACATACAAATAGCTTTCCCTACTCCAGTTCCCTTTCTGTTTTCGTGTGGGTTTTGTTTTTGTCTTTTCTGGACTACAGAATATATTTTAATATATCATAATCTCAATACTCCCTGGAGCTGATGACATTTGTCACCACAACCACCACCACCATCATCATCATCTTCTTCTTCTCCTAAAATTATTGCTATGTTTAGCAATGCACTCGTTTTCCGTTGTTTCGTTGCTCCACACTATTTGTTTTTTAGCCTATATTTATTTTTGGCCTATATTTCAAACAGTATTTTAACTTAAATGTATGCTGATTTACTACGGAATATCCCCAAAACTCAAGACCAGTACGAAAAACGTCCCACAGGATTCCCACATATAATTGCTACGTAATTTAAATTGCTTACAAAAATTCACTGAAATTTGTTTATAGGGGAAGTAAACAATAAAAACGCGTTTAATTGCTTACGAGTTATAGCTTCCGGCTCAGGAAAATATACCAGATGCTTCGGAATTGCTTTACAGACTTTGAACAGCAGATGGCGATAGAAACATGTCGATATCTATACTCTTATTCTCTCGCACGTCATTCATTTTGCTAAAGCAGACATGAATTAGGAAGACCTTAATGGTTGCAGTAGACCTGCGTCTCATAATCAATACAAACACTAGAGAGTAAAGTACTTAGATAGTAGATGTTTTATGCTACAGTTTACAGTACTACAAGGTCTGCAAAGCAAATACAAACAAATTAACATTAATTAAATGTTTCAAGTTTTAATTAATTGACTGTGAATTGATCATAACATATAACCAATTATAGAGTCCACAAGTTAATATGTCAAGATTGTGGCACAAAATGCAGGTGACTAGACTATGTAGTCATAATGTAGTTTAAGTGTAACTGTGTATGTTTACAAATACCTATTATTTACAAATGTAAAGTAGCCTACAAGTTTTATTGTTGTTGTTGTTATTATTATTATTACATTATGGTTTTGTTGTTTTAAAAAATGGTCAAGTCACATATATGACATACATCATAGGTGCATACATCATGTATGCAATAAATAATTAATTAAATAAACACACAAAGAAACAAACAAATAATTAAGTCAATTATTTCCATCCTGTAGCTTATATAGTAGAAGAACTTTTTCATGACTTAAATTAAATATCAGACATTTTCCCTCTAATGTGGCCTTAAATAGCTCCTCATCCCAAATTCACTTGGATACAGACCAGCTGATTGGCTCACAGCAAAGGTAGCCTATATCCAATGAGAACTCATCACTGAGGCGCTGACCAATCAGTGCACAAGGACATATAGAACATATTATATCTACTGTCACTAGGAATGGAGACATTCTTTTCCTCCTAAGAGGATTGTCAAATAACCACACAGGCGTTAAACAGTACAATAGAGCAGCGTTTACTAGCGCTGCATTCATTCTTTCATTCATTTCCCTTCTGATTTTCCTGGTGGGGGTCGTGGTGGCAACAGGATACACTATATTGCAGAAAAGAATAAAAGGAATATTGTCATCATCCCTTTGCAGGTGAATGTCTACTTTACAACCAGTGTCAGATCTCAGCTGCCCTGGAAAAATATATATATTTCAAATGGTTACAACTGCAATTGAAGTAAGCAAATTGAAAAAGCAAATGAGATACAGGCTGATGGCCAGAGTAACAGCACACACGACCTGTGTGATTTTGGGTTGGTACAATGTAGAACACTAGGCTTGGTTCTTGAGAGTACACAAATTAATATATTGAAGGCACCACGTTAGTAACTGTTAAATCTAGTGGGACTGGGTTGAGATAAGTGTACTAAACAAGGTAACCATATTATTATTTATATTATAATTATTAATAGTAGTGGTAGTATGTATTGTATATTTACACAATTCACCCAAAGTGTAAATGTAGATTCATCCTTCTTTCAATTTGGCAATTACTCTCCCTTTGAAATACACTTTAACAGTGTACCAATAGGGATATCAATTTACTTAAATTTTGGCAAATTTAAGAGATAATCTGAGAATAATTCTAAATCTCAGACCAGAAGAGCTCTCGATGTTTACTTGCATCAATCTAAAGAAACATTTTTAATTATGCATAACCAGCTTATGATCCTATATTATCTATAGATAGTTTTGGCCAGCAAGATAAAATAGATGCCAACATAGCGATCTTTGTGGTTATAAAGACTTTATTAAAAGACCCTTGGTATTGACAGGTGGAGCTAATTAAAGATCGAACAATAAGTGAGTTTTTCAGCTGTATTTACAAATGACAAGAGTGTTTGGGATAAGCTTTTGTAGAATGTTAGCATGAATAATCGTGGTGAAATACACAAGGTTTTTCACTGTACAATGTTTTCTGTGACAGACTTTTTAATAAGTTGAATCAGGTTCATCAGGAGGTGGTGAAGAACCTCCACAAGAAAACAGGCTATGTTTTAATTATTAAACTCCTTAATTACCAAAAGACAACAAGGACCCAAGACAATCATAGTACTGTGCAAAGCTTTATTTACATGCACTATCCCATCCCAATCTACTACCTAACTAGCAAACACTCAACTCATATGTTAGTACATAGGTTCAATATAGCCAGTCATGGTATACAGGGCATGTGATACATAAAACATTTCACTTTTCTCATTTGCATTTCCTATTGATGCCTTAATAATACCATGAAATCAGGATACATTTTCCAAGTTAAAATTTTTGAAGTAAATATCCCATAATCAGGACAGCAATGTACAATACTCTTGGTTTTATTAGCACAATGGATTTATGTAAACAATGAAGACTACCCTAACTCAACATTACTCATAAAAAGATTGCACATTGGTGCTTGAGATGTTGAAGATCTGGGTATAAAATTGAGTTCAACCATGATAAAGCAACACTTGCAAGTTTGCCAAGTGACAGGGGTCTCTGAATGGCACTACTACTCAACATACAAAATAGTAGGCTCACTGTTGGTCAGCTAATTTGCTTTACATGTTCAACAAACTATGTAAAACAGAGTCCTTGTAAGCAAACTAACTTGTACTGATTGCAGCTATAATACCAAAATTGGTCTGCTTCTTGCATGCAAAGTGAAGATCTTTGCTGCATATTGCAATAAGAGCAAAAACAAAGCTCTTCAGAGCACCACGGAGTGTGCAGATATGTACAAAGGCTAAAAGTGTGCCATTGTAGCCCTAAAAGCTTATAAATGGTGATTTTCCAACTATACACAAAAAATGTAGTGGCAATTCATGTTCTAATATTCTGTAAGTGTTTGTAAAGTTTCTTACCTCTAGAATAAATATGCTAAACATTTTAGTGTACACATCACAGAAAACTACTTTAAGATGTTCAGACCTTCAGGTGAAGTCAGGATGGAGGTGACAAAACAGTTGGTAGGATCAAGTACTCAATAAAATGCACCCCTTGACAATTTAAAAGAGCATTAATGCCTTGCACCAGAGAAGGAACAGATTTTTAAACATCACATTTAATAGCTCATTAGCTGGTCTTATTTCACTGTTCTGTGAAAGGAGTAATGGATACATCACACAATTACTTTTCTTCCCTTTTTTCTGGTTTACAAGATTAATATAAAGCACAAGACATTCCCATGTCAATTCTGAAGAAAAACAAAAAACCAAAACAGTACCATTCTCTAGTCTATGGTGTAAACAGGCCAATTAAATGGTCTATTAAATGATTACTAGTTTGGCAGAATGCATTTCTATCGATGTGAGTAACAGCAATATGATCATCACTGCCTATGTCTATGAAACTATGGTTACACATAATCTAAATGTAACAGTGAAATACTTGTCTAGGCCTAGTTCTTTGAATAGATTAAGGGATTATTGGACTTTACTTTTATTAACTAAAAACATCAAAAACCTTTCCAGCTTCATTAGTTTTCTTTAATGCAGTCCTTTCAGACCTTCTACCTTGTTGTTGCCAAACTACAAAATCAATTTCATGAAATTCATCATTTACAAGCCTATGTTTATCACAATGCACCACTTTTGTTGACAAACCCATTAAATCATCAAAAGTGTTAGTAAATTTAATAACTGATAACTGTAATCTGAAGTTGTCAGATTATTATACAGGTCCTTTACGCAGGACAGTGTTTAAAAGGTTGGGACAGGTTGCTTTGTTCTGCCCCATCATGACATTCCATGTGCTGAGCTGATCAGCTTGGTACCCAGCTTTGGGATGAGGTTCGTTTGGTATTTGACATACTCCCTGAATTCAGATTCGCATTTTGATGGAAAAAGAGATGAGAATCAAAGCTGAACTCCAAGTCATCTGCATCCATCAGGTCATTCCGCATGATAGTGTCCATGTCACAATCAAAATTACCGCTGAAATCTTCAAGATCAAGATCAGTGGAGAATCGATCCTGAGTTGATGACTGTAGACAGGGCATGACACCGTTGAGACCTGACAACAAGGAATCAGAGGAGCTGAGCTGCATAGATGTGCTCCTGGACGGAGACTGTTGAAGATGCTGTTTGATCAGGCTTTGGAAATCTGATTCACTTGTTGACCCCAAGACCCCATTCACTCGCCATCCAGACAGCGAGACCTTCTTGAGTCCCACTTGCCCCCCAGGCCCAGCTTGTCCACTGCGACGGGAGCTCTGAATGGAGATGGAGGCACTGGCTTGCGACATCAATGGATCAGACTGGGTCAGTAGGACATCACTGTGGTTATGAGGCTCAGAGCTGAGCATATCCTGTAAACTCTGCTTCCCGAAGTGGGAACCACAAGTAAAGGTGGCCTGCTTGTTCTCCTGAATCGTTTGCATGGGGGACTGGCGCAGGCTGGTGACAGACAATGGGCTAAACATGGAGTTGGGAACCCCAAGACTGTTGCCAGAGCAGCTGAAGGTAAACACTGGGCTTCCTTGTTCACTGGCACTATCATCATCTTGGCCTGGAGACTGTGAAGCTGTTAAACTGATGTTATCAAGCAAGTCATCCATTAGATTGTCTGAGAGGCCATCATTGAGATTCATAGTACCTGCAAGGTCAGCAAGGCGGGGGAGCTCAGTCAGGCCAGTGGAAGGAGACATGCTGCTAGGACTAGAGTACAACATGGGAGAGAGGGGAGAGTCATCATCAGCAACCTCATCCACTTCCAAGTTGGCCAAGATAGGAGACAGTCGGCCACTTATGGTGCTGGCATTGGAATTAGTGCGGGAGCGGAAGTCTGTCCAGGCATCTAGCTCATCACTGCTACGGGATGTGGGACTTCCAGTCCATTTGGACAGACTGGAGGAGCTTTCAGAGCTTCCATCCTGAGCAGCCTGGAGAGCAGCTTTCTTCTTAGCAGCACGGCCACGGGCACTCTTAATTAGCTTGTTGCTATTGTCCATGGAAACAGCACGTCTTCGGGGTACTTTACCACCTTTCCCACCATCTGGGTTGACCATCCACCATGAACTCTTGCCTGTCCCTTCATTTTGCACTTTGACAAACCGACTGTGGAGGGACAGGTTGTGTCGTATGGAGTTCTGTTGAGGGGGGAAAAAAAAGTTTATCCCTGTATTAAAGTAAGTAAGAGTAAAGTGAGTAAGAGTTATCAAAGCTTAAAAACATGCATAGGGCTTATTCTTATATGAATAGCCTACATTAGCTGCACTAATCAAACATCTTCAGGGTTCTATATTAGAAGCTGTTAACTACATAATGCTATTTACTTGGACTGTTGGAGCCTGGTCAATTTAACACTTACGTAACGCTTATTTCATCACCAATTTCATCAACAAGGTCAAGTTCAGGTATTATTAATGGACAAATCTGGACCCATGAAACCTCATCAATGCAGCATGCTGCTTTTCACCATTAACATGTAAATGTTTAAGACTATTAAGAATCTCAAGATATTATAAATGTCTTATATTCATACAAGACCATTAGTAATTAAAGAACTGACCACAAAAATGGGCTGAAGGCTTTATTGCTTCCTTAAGCCATGCAGCGGTAACTTTAATATATTTTGCTTTTGTCTATGCTGAATGTTGATTGTATACAAAAGCATTTCATAGCCCTACTTTGCCCGTTCATATTTAAGTGTTTTCTGTTTACTGATAAAAGATAATATTCCACACATTAATCTCTAATAAACAATAAATAACCAATGTCATTTAAAGGACTACTTGGAAAAAAAAAAAGCATGTGCAAATGACCATTTCTCATACTACAACACTCTAATCACAAAAGACTATTAGTTATAAACAGCATGGCTATTAACAAGCTGCAATATTCTGTGCTTCCTATGCCCATCCTCCTGAAGCCATGCTCTTGTCCCTGTTCAGAAGAGCACTGGAACTGTGCCAGTCTACACAAAGCTAGCTGTCAAACACCAAGCTCCTCACATTCTGCTACACACTGACCTACATAGTTTCCAGTCAGCTGATTGATTCTTATGCTCAAGCCACAAACCAATAGGAAGTGGAGGTGGGGACGAAGCAGCCAATCAAAACCCTGTATCAAATTAAAGACTCATATTTCCTTTTTTTCCTCCCCAACTCCAATGCAGGGAGTTGCAAAATCTCTGTACCACGAGATGATGCGACAAGCCTAACCTACCCCACAATGCACACTCCTCCACACTGAATGTGTACATCTTTTATAACTACTATTTATCTTTAACGTTGACTCATTTTTCCCGATCATAAGACAAGGATCAATCTAAGAAACATTATTTTTATTGATTTCAATTTGCTAGGCTTCATCCTCCTCAAATAGTTCATTAAACATTTGGAATGATAATTGTTACTGTTATATACTGAGGTCCTCTTTAACAACTCTTAAACATTTATATGATAACTATTTATAAAGAGGGATTTGTACTTGAAAATGACTGTACCGAAAATAATACACCTACTCTACATGGGTTATATATTTTTGTATTTCTTGATTTACAGCACATAAACTACAAAATATTTAAATGTGGGAAGTAGCAGTAATGTTTTATAGTCATTTACATTATTTTATCACCTTTTTGATATGTATATCTCCTTTGTGGCAATTTTTTTCGTCCGTCAGGGTTTAATTGGGTCAGAATTAGACAAAATGTAAGGAAAAGCCTCATTATTTTATAAACACAGTTTGCATTTGGGTCTTTGAAACCCAAACATTGTTTGCCTTTACGTGGTTTGCCAAAGCCAAAAGCTAAGTAGACATTCCCTTGTCATCATACACAACTTCTTTTTCCTTTTCTCTTCAGGTCTGGTTTCAAAGGGTTTGCGTTAATATTCGAAGCTAGTCTTGCCCATTCACTGGGCTTCATTTCATTCTGTAGAAAATTGCTTTTCAAGACAAGGCTAAAGGCCAAAAAAAAAAAAGTACCAAGTACAGTACAAAACTGTTACACAATCATATTTATAAAAGGAAGTAGGCACATATCAAAGCTTAAACTGGAAATGCAATATCCATAGGGAATATTTTTGAAGGTGTGCATTTCGACAGAGGAGATTATTATATTTGACTTGTATAGTCTGTTCAGCTCCAATAAAGCTATACTGATTCTGACCATATTAATGATCATTTTTTTGCAACTGCATCAACTTTTGTTGATGTACACATATGAGGGAGAGATAAATCTTTGACAGGGTCTTGAACATTTGTGGATAATCATATTTTTGTTGTTGTTGTTTTGCAGTACCGGTCAGTGCCAACTATGGGAAAGAAATAAATTAAGGTCAAGGCTGTAGATACATGCTTTATCTTGCAGATCATACCCTACCCTTCACCCCAGTTACTGGCTATATTAACCCATGATGCTGTTCTCACAGTGCTTGAAAAGCCACATTTCTGCTACTTCCCTTTATAAGCTTAACTGCTTATGCTGGTGAGAGATACTGGTCTGATCGAAATGAAATGTAGGCTGAGGAGGGTTTATCATTCGCAACCTTGCTCTAGTTATCTCTGGTTACTAGAACAGCCTTTGGCGTATCCCTGACATCACCCATTTAATCACCAAAGCCCACAACCCCGTTACTCGTTTTTCATTTCTGCCCTTTTCCAACCTGATCCTTTAAATATTTATTCTCTTGACTTAAGCACCACGCCTACTGCATGATGATCATGATTATAATAATAATAATAATAATAATAATAATAATTATTGAGGTCTAATGTGCAGCCCACATACCTTCCAGCCTGCAGAGCTGTTGCTGTCACCTTTGTCCTTGAAGTATGGCACAGATCTCACCATCCAGTCATAGATCTGGGCCAAAGTCAGCCTTTTCTCTGGGGAACTCTCGATGGCCTGGGTGATTAAGTCAGCATAGGAGTAATTTCCCCATGCATTTCTGCGTGCGGATGATTTTCTGGGCTGCTGGAGTGTGAGAGTAGTAATGCCCGAGTCAGTAGCTGCAGCTGCCAGCGATTGGGAGGCGCTGGGACAGTCACTGTCCTTGTCATTACAAGTTGTATTTAATGTTGGACCAGGAGGATCGCAGTCGTGGTTCTGTTTGGCTCGTATGTAGCTTGTTTGCTCTCCTGTGTGTGTGTTGGTGTTGTCCACACGGTGATCAGAGCCGCTCTCGTCGTCCTCCTCCTCGGGAATAATGTCCGCTTCGGTCGGCTCAGGCTGCCCAGTGCTGCACTCCGGTCGAGGCAGAGGCCATGTGCAGGACCTCGGTCTTTTCTGAGGCTCGAAGTCCGGATCTATGTCAACGTCTCCTGTGGGAGGTTTCTTCTCCTCGCCACTAGCTTGTGCCATGTTTCCCCGGATGAACACTTTGTGCGCTTATGGTCTTGGACACAGTTCCGCCGCGGTCCGAGTCCCGCATTCCATCAATAGACGGATCTCTGAGCGAGTATTTCTGTGCAGGACGGGTCTAACTTTACGTTTGGCTCTTGTGGCAAACCAAAACTAATGCATGACGTGCTCATTTTCAAACTCCAGACTGATCATGAATGCAAAGTTGCACTTGGATGCCTTAGCTGTATTTTGGTTTTGCACCAGTGCTTATAAACCTTCTCTTCAGCCCTCTAACTAATCTCCACGTGTCCTGCTGAGAGCTAGTGCAATTTGCATTTCACTCTGTACAAATGCTCGTTAAAAGCGCTGAATGCGGTCACACAGGGGAGCAGCGAGATCACAGCAAGCGCCTGATACCGAGTTCGACAAGGATAACGTTTACACTTACGTTAGCTGCCACAATTCAAAAGTAACACTACACAAGCCTCAAGCAAACCACTATATCCGTAACATAATCTCCAAATACAGCTGCCATCTTGACAGTGCTTCAAGCCTTTTCGCTATCCAGGCAGAATGAAAAGAAACCCGCTTGTTCCGAGCGCCCTAAAAGCGGGGGCGAATGAATCACCGTGCAAAGCTTCAAACACTGATCAAGCCATAATCACCTCTAACATGCAGTCCACACGCAGTAAATAACAACGAGCGAGTTCTTGACAGATCGTTTCCCCCAAATGTATTTCCATCAGCACGGTTCCGAGCAGAATAAGATCCCGCGCCCTCATCCTGGGCGCTCCGACTACAGAGCCTCGTTAATGCGCTGAACACAGACTCCCTCTGCAGCAACAAGAAGGAACCAGGGAGGACGAAGCCCCGCCCCCTGAGATCCACGATTGGATTCAGCTCTTAAAGAAGCCGTGTCTATGCAACTCGAGCGGGATTTGTTCATTTGTACATGCAGTGTACGTCACATAATGCTGTCTTTCGGTTTGAACATTTCTCTGTGCTATATGCGCACCATAATCTCTATATTTTCACGCAACATCAAACTATAGGTAGTATACTTTGATACTGTTAGCTTATGTTCAGAAAATACCTCCAGCGTTAAAAGAGACGAGAATTTCTGAGGCGCTGAAGTGAAGTACGAATGCGCAGAAGTACGCATTGCTTTTGATAGTCCGGATACCTTGCCTCACCGCCTACACCCCGCCCTCAACCGAACCTATGACGTCACTGTCATCTGATTGGCTCAGACACCTGTTGTCAAGCAGGACACCGGGTTGTTGACTGGAGAAAGGAGCAGGCGCCATTTTTAAAGAGCTACATCCAGCACTTTTGCTGCTTTGATTTGTTTATCATCGAGGGGTAGGTTGGAGGAGATAGTGTCATATTAACAGATTTAGAGCCGCAATTTGATTCTGTACATTAATTTATTTTCGTTTGAAACAGTGTGGCGGATAGAAGGGCAAAGCGCTTGGCTGTTTTACACAACAGCCAATAGAGTACGAGATCCGCTGTACACACCCCCCTCTCTCCAAAATCTGGTACTGTGGCAGTTTTAGTATAAAATGCCCTCAAGTCTAATCAAATTAAATTACAGATATACTTAAGTGAATGACAGATAACAGTTTTGTATTAGTGACAATAAATGTTACAGATATACAATATCATTCAATTGTTACTATTTGACACATGATAATGACTAGTTAAATTGTTACTGTAACTAGTGGACTAGTTCTAAATATGTATGACTAGTTCTACAACTATTTCCTCTAATTTCCTATATGTAAAACTGAATGCTTACTAGTCAAATCTCACAATCAATATAAGCAATTTGTAAAGGACAAAAATCTTTTCTCTCTGTTCCTCACATTTTTCAATATAAATATGGCACAGGGCAGTCAGAAAAAATTTCAAACTTCTATTACTATTAAAATCAAAATATCCACATGTGCCACGTACATGTCTGCTACCATAGGTTTCATAATATAATTTCCTAAAAGTTCTGACCAAATAAATCTTTTCACTTGACATATAAATGAATGCATTTCATTGCATATATGACCCCCCCCCCCCAAAAAAAATAAATAAATAAGTTTTTCTAAATCAATATAAAATGTTATCCTAAAAGTAATAATACAAACAATTAATAATTTCCAAAAATCGTGGTGCATGTTGTAGACTCAATACAGAATAGGCCATTCAGAGGGGTCAGTATAATTATTTTATTTGAGAGTGTGGCACATTATACTTCTTCTTCTTCTTCTATACCACTTATGCTTCTTCAGGGTCACGGGGAACCTGGAGCCTATCCCAGGGAGCATCGGGCACAAGGCGGGATACACCCTGGACAGGGTGCCAATCCATTGCAGGGCACAATCACATACACATTCACACACCCATTCATACACTATGGACACTTTGGACACGCCAATCAGCCTACCATGCATGTCTTTGGACTGGGGGAGGAAACCGGAGTACCCGGAGGAGACCCTCGCAGCATGGGGAGAACATGCAGACTCCGCACACACAGGGCCACTGTGGGAATCGAACCCCCGACCCTGGAGGTATGAGGTGAACGTGGCACATTATACTATATAACATTAATATTCATGTCCAATATTGAACCAGAGTTGGCTCTGCATTAAAGATGAGAAAGAAATTATTTCTGTCAATTTGTCATATTTCCATTATATCAGATTTTTATGTGATACATAGTCTATACTATCAATGTGGAGTTATTCCACAGTGTGATTATGCCCTACCTCAGAATCCTTCCATGCTTTTACTAACAATTATGCCTTAAGACACTTTTATTATGCTGAATATGTCTGAGAAAATCTGCAGGTGTGATTATATCTCTTAATCTGCTTACCCATTTCAGTGACACTTTACAGCCTGTTAACTTTCTCTCAGTGAGAAGGGAAAAAACAGTGCCTGAGAAATTATATGTTGAAAGAAATATTAAAAAGCAGCTGATTTGGGGTCTGGCAGTGTAATTATCCACATGGGCATAAAATTGTAATAAGCCATCAGTTTTTACTGTCCAGATGTTACAGATGTACACAAAGAATGGCATTAGGTTTTACTATTAGTCCGTTTTAGTATACCTAAACTATTTCTAAAGTGAAGGAAAGACTATGAGTTGTGATATTCTCATGCTATGAACTAGCAACAAGTTAAGCTGGTGTTAAGAGTTCACCTTAAGAAAGAAAGGTGGCGTTAAATCAGAACTACACACACTGAAATTTTATGTGCTAATGTTACAGTGGTAAAACACTGATATAGGCCAAAATGGCTCTTATTACACATACATGGGTGAGTTACTATTTATAATGCTTTTCTGTTTATTTAGTAAAAGCTGAAACTGTTTTTTTTTTTTTTACACCTTCAGAGACCTCCCCCCTCTCCATTTTGCATATGCATACTTTATCTTTCTAGGCTGGTCTTATAAATATGCCTACAATACAATAGCTGCAACCATTTATGTACAGCACCTGCAGTTGCAGAGATCTAAAACTACAACTAAAACTATTGTATAGATTTTTCTTTAAGTCAAACTTGTGAACATGCTGCCCATGGTTAAGGCATTTCCATAATAATAGTTGCCCCAATGACAAGTTAACCTGCTGCATAATTTATTTGGAAGACTTTTAGCTGAAATAAATAAACAAATATACAATGTGCCATTGTCAAGCAAAAAATTATTTCTGCTGTACTGACTCCATGCTTCATAACTAACAAAGTATACAAGTTGAAATGCAATCATAATGAAATTCATTTACATAATATCAAACATCTTTTCAAACTCTCGGTTGGCAGAAGTAACCACTCATAAGGAAACACCATTGGACCATTGTTTTCCAAAACAGTGTCTCCACTCAATATGCCACTCCCAAGCAAAAATACCAATACTGGAAATGATATTTGTGCACAGTGAGCTTGCTTACTTACAATGTGCAGCTGTCCAATTCCATGCTCCTATACTTACTGTTGTATTACATTCATCCAGTCATTTTATCACACTGGCACTGATGTTAAAAAAATTAAGTGTGGGGAAAAAAAAGTAAAACTTAAAAAAGGCACCAGTTTTTTTGTTTGTTTGTTTGTTTTTTTGTGCTCAATTAGAAGTGGAAGAAGCTAATCAAATTTACACTTGAAGTTAAAAACAGCCCACAGATAAATGTAATGTTTTGCTTTTTATTTAATTAAAAAAACCCAAAGCATTCAATTACTATTAGAAGCCAGGAAGTCAATTTTTTTCAGTATTAGTCTTACTCAGTATAACTCAAAAATAAGGATTTAGGGCAAGCTCTGTATCTTTTCTTATGACGTCATTTATATGTACTTGAACAAAAGCGACTGGGGTACTGGTTGTGGAATTCATACAAATACATATAAATTAGACTGGATATTTTAAATGTAGTTAACAAATACTCTGTTTGATTTGGAAGTCAGGTAGCCAAGAAATATTTGTATTGACATTTATAACATCTAGAAGATTCAAAAGAAAATGTAAGACCTATTACCACAGAATACTAATTATTAATTTGCAGTTATACTCTGGTACATCCTCTAAAATGATAAATAGCCGTAACAAAGTACAATGTTTGTACTTTGATCTAATAACTTAAGTCATTTCCAAAGTGATAGATGGGATGTATGCTGTATGCTGTTCCTTTTATCCTGAATGATGTTGTGCCGATTTGGCAAATACAATTCTCCCACATGCCCTTTGTACATTTGATAAATAAAGAGGTTAAAATTGCATTCAAATAACTGAATGCATTTCAATGGTATACTAAATTTACAAGTCATTTCATCCTGCAGAAATATAGAATAAAAGTACAGCAAAGTAAAATATTGCACAGTTTTGAATAAAATATTGTTCATATAGAAGATCCAAAGCCCTCCCAAAACAGAGAACTATGGACCGCTGAAAGGTGACACAGAACCACTGTATATGGAGTTGGTATTGACACGTGCTATGAAGAGCTCCGATCTCCTTCCACCCAGTACTCCTCTGTCTGCATCTCTGTGAGGCGTGAGACTGTACGTTGGAAGGCAAACACCTCTTCCTCACCGGTGAAGATTGACAGTGAACTGCCAGCATCCTGTAGTGTACAAAAACCCAATTGTACAACAGCATGAATGAGTAGGGTAAGAAATACCTTCAAGACAAACTGCTCACTTGTGCTCTCAATTTCCGTGTATATAGCCATAATTTCAATTCTGTGTGGTGTTTATAAGCTAAGAAACATCTTACCCTTTTTAAGCCCAGGTCATCTATTAAAATGTTCCGCTCATCATCATGGTGTCCTTCATTCACAAACAGATTCTCTAAAGGCACCTCAGCTTGTAACACCACTCGTACCTGTAAAAACATTGAATTAATCTGTAGAAGGTTTATTTTAGAATTTCATTTGGAGAAATAAGGCCAGGACAGATGATTTGGCTGTTTACCTTGTGGTCATAGAATGCATCAATGAGCGTGATAAAGCGCCTGGCCTGGGTCTTCTTATTCAAAGTGAGTAAAGGAATATTGCGAATGAACACCGTGTCAAACCCCATCGAGATTTCTAAGTAATCACTGGCTCCTAAAGGCTAAAAATCAATACAAACTAGTTTAGTACTTTTCTTTCATGGCAATTAGTGAATTATTAACAAAGAGCGCAAAGTCACCCTATCACACAGCTCCTCAAATGTGCAGTCTACAATGGTCCCACAAGCTTTATTCAGAGTCACTGTCCTGCCTTGCACCTTCAGAGATCTGGGACGGGTTACTAGAGGAGAAAAAGTTGTATATAAACAAACAAACATACAAACATGCATGCATACATACATACATAGCTGTTATTTTGAACTCAAAGATTAAAAAACAACCACTAGTTAACACTGTTATTCAAGCTGACTGAGAAAGACTTGAATTAGAGTTAGCCTAGAACTGGACTAAACCTTATTGCTATCTGACAAATATACGCTGATGTTCCATATCCATATATCCCATTTATAGGGGTTAGACTAAAAAAATAAACCCATCGAAATTTCAAAAGTAAAATGTACTAGCCCCTTCTAGTGCTACCTTAAACCTCATATGAGACACCTATTTGCAATAAACAATGCAAAATAAAATAAATAAAATCTCATTTGACTCACTTATTATTGCAACTAGTGGTCAAAAATGAGAACTTCAACAAGCACTAACAGGCCCATTTATGCATGAACCAAGCTGCCCCATGTTTGCTCTATGAATGTTATGAATGGTTTGTTTATCAGTAGGGGTGGAGCAGCAGATAGGACAGTTAAAGATATTATCTCTTCTGTGCTCTTCTCTGTATCAAAGTTACACAGAGTTACCACAGTGGAATTTCTTTTAAAAAAAATCATTTTGAAATGGGTTAAGTTGTTAAAATTAAATATTTTTAACACAGTCCATAGTTCTTAGTCTTTTTTGCTAGAAAGTTACTGATTAGTAAGTTTGATCTACACTGTTATCTAGCTAGTTATGCGGTTAATCTGTCATTGTAGTACAATTATCAACAACCTGAAAATCATAATTGCTCCAATTGCTTATAAAATTATAATGTTTGATTTCACTAAAGCTGTGATTGAACAATTTGCACACATGAAAGACAAAGTGAACTACATTTCATACAAATCAGGCAATCTAAACAGGAAGGTGGTTGTGATGAGTCATAAGTTAGGCTCAGGGAGCTGTTATAGACTGACTTCTGGTTAGGCTACTCATCTGTGCTAGGGGCAATGGGTTTTAGACTAGACTACCTCTTATTTTATTTTCATTGAAAATTGGTGTACATAAATAGTGTCTTCAATAAAGC
Source organism: Ictalurus furcatus (assembly GCF_023375685.1). Classification (NCBI taxonomy): domain Eukaryota; kingdom Metazoa; phylum Chordata; class Actinopteri; order Siluriformes; family Ictaluridae; genus Ictalurus; species Ictalurus furcatus. Next base: position 18,526,996 of record NC_071263.1, read on the forward strand.
ATTCTTGACCCTCATCTACCCATTATGGGGTTGCTCTAAAAATTTATTAGATAGTAGCCTATAGCAATAATTTATTGAGGCAGCCTATCAACTCAGTTTTTTGTCATTATGTAATATCGTCCTGCCACACCAAAATCTAAGGTTATAAGCCGCTCCTGGATATAATGATATCTATGCCTTGATAAATTGTGCCATAATACACTTTTCTCACATCTTGGATCAAATTGTGGAGTACCAAAATATCTTTTTATAACATTTTTGATGCTGTTTTGTAACAATTCTGATTGAATTGTGCAATTTTTAAAATGTAATTATTAATTTAGCCCCTTTTGAGTTTTACATCGTATATTTATGCAGATATTAAATAAGTCACCTTTGTAACAGTTTTTTTTAAATACAATGGTACTACTGTTTATTAGCAGATTGATGGCAAACCTAAAATTGTGATACATATTTTGTATTGTAGAAATGTCTTCAAGCATTGTGATATGACATTGTCATATTGCCCACCCCTAATTTAGACATCCTATAGATCACTTCTATTGATTTTCAATTGTATGGTAAAAAAAAAAAAAAAGAATTCACATCAGAAACTTACTATCATTCTGCTTGAATGCCATTTCATCAAAGAGCTTATCCAAAGTTGCATCTACATTGTCTTCACTTGAGCTAAGTAACAAAAAATAAGTTGTTTAGCATTCGGAATTAAAAATAAAAATAAGGTGTTGCATGTGGAAAGTATATTGGTTTGGTCTACTGAAGAATTATTCCTAAATTCCTGAAATTTGATAAATTGAAATTTGTCAGCTCATCAATTTTATACAGAGTCATGTGAAAAAATAAGTACACCCCATGGAAATTGTTGGCTTTTTTGATATATTAAAACAAGCAAACTTTTCATCATGTTTGAAACAGTGCATATTAATAAAGTTGATATAATTGAACCAAACCACAAGGAAAATTGGCGCTTTTTTAAATTATTTCTTCAACAGAAATACCAATAAATGTGATATTCTTCTGTGGAAAAAGTAAGTACACCCTTGTCCTCAGAAGCTAGTATTGACCCCTTTAGCAGAAATAACTTCTTGTAGGCATTTTGCATAATCCACCAGGCTTGCTGGAATTTTTGACCACTCCTCCCTAGTATGCTTAGGATCATTATCCTGTTGAAAGGTCCACTTTTGGTTCAACTTCAAATTTCGGACAGATGCCCTCACATTATCTTCAAGGACTCTTTGATATGATGCAGAATTCATAGCTGAATCAATCAACGCAAGCTGTTCAGTCCCTGAGGCAGCAAAGCAACCCCAAACCATAACGTTTCCACCACCATTCTTCACTGTTGGTATGAGGTGCTTCTCCTAAAAAACTGTCTTTGTGCCAAACATGTCTGGTGTTACTGTGACCAAACAACTATATCTTTGATTCTTCTGTCCAGAGCACATTATTCCAAAAGGTTTTTGCTTATATGCTCATTGGCAAACTGTAGTCTTGCTTTAATGTTCTTTTTAGACGGCAAAGGCTTTTTCCTCGTATGCCTCCCATGTAGGTCAAATTTGTGCAATCTCTTTCAGATTGTAGAAGCATGCACTTTGACACCAACAGCTACAAGACTTACTAGCAGATCCTGTGATGAAATTTTGGGTTTCTTGGAAACCTTGCTGGGACAGACAGTCCTGGAATATTGGCAGTCATTTGAAATCTGTGCCATTTGTAGCCGATTTCCTTTACAGTGGAATGATGCATTTCAAATAATTTGGAGATCTTTTTAAATCCCTTGCCAGACTCATAGGCATCCACAACCTTTTTTCTGAAGGCTTTATAGAACTCTTTAATCTTGGCATGATGACACCACACACCTCAACAACAAAGGGAACACCAGACACTAATATGAGAGGGGTATAAATAAGACAGGCTCCACCTGCACTCCCTAAGCAGGTTCTAATCACTGGCACCCAATCTTGAACACCTGATTCTAATTTTATGGATTTGAAGGTACGATAAATGTAGGGGTGTACTTACTTCTCCCCATGTGACTGATCTGTTTTTTGTTAAGTGAAATTGAAAAAATTACTGTAAAATGTCAATTTTATGCGTCATTTGATAGAGTGTATCAACTATATTAATAGGCACTGTTTCAAAGAGGATCAAATGTTTACTTGTCCATATGTTTCAAAAAAAGCCAACAATTTCAATGGAGTTTACTTATTTTTTCACATGACTGTACTGTCGTTTTAGGCCTAAATTCAACAGATTGATTTTCGAGGCGTTGCTTGGTTTCTTACAGGTAGAAGAGCTTTCCGGCTGCAGGTCGATTTCTTTTGCGGTAGTCTATTCCAGAGTCAAGACGAAGTATTTTGCAGTACTCCTATTGAAAAAAATGAGACATAAAATTACCCAAAATGTTCAAAAAGACCTGTAGCTAATGTTATTCAGATATTCAACCCAGGAACGGTCTAATGTGCTAAAGTGTGTTGATTACAGTGCCTCAGCTTTGGCTCCTTCTCGTCATACAAATCTGACCAAATTAGCCTGCCAACTAGTAAGCATATTGGAACCAGGATCTTAGCAACCATGAAGCAACCCAAATTTGTTACTAGAATAAAATAAATAAATAAATAAATAAATAAATAAATAAATAAATAAATAAAATTACTGGGTGCACACTTACCTTAAGCACAGCAATGAAGGGCACAAAGTTCACTCTCTGTAATCCATTCTTGTACAAATCTGTAAAACAGACTTTGTACTCAGTACAACTTAAGATCTTTTTCTTGATATGTGTGAGCAGTGGCTGTTGCTAAATTTTCTCCACAAAGCTGATTAACACACTTGCATGTGAGGCCAAATTCTGAAGTCTTTGTATAGACATATATTTTTAGACTTTGTTCCTTGCTTTGCTTCTTACCATCTGGAGGTCTGTTGGATGTGGCTACAACTACAACACCATGGATAAAGAGGTTTTCAAAGAGCTGCTTGAGAATCATGGCATCTGCAATGTCTGTGACCTATTTGATACAGAAAATCAATCAAGCTTGCTATATATCATTACAGAACAGGAAAGCTATAAAGTGTTGTTTGTACAAAGTTTACAGTTGCCATTACATATGAGTAAAAGAGCTTGGTTAATTTTGTTTACCTGAAACTCATCAAAGCATAGCAGGGACGCCTCCTCACTGATTTCCTCTGCAACTGGGGCAATAGGATCATAGGCCTTTGCCATTTTCCCTGCCTTTCTCTTTGGCATACTCTGTTTAAGACGATGGATTCCTATTAAATGAAAACCAAAAATTTAAATACTGTAAAACAATACAATTCAACAAAAGGCTTAACATAACACCACAAAAAGAACCATTTCCATTATTGCTGAAAGAAAGTCTATATATTTTGAACACAATGGCATTTTAAAGGAAGTTCACTTACTTTTGTGCACATCCAACATAAATCCATGGAAGTGGACCCTCTTTTTCTTTGTGATGTCTACATGATCATAAAACATGTCCATCACCATGGTTTTCCCAGTACCTGCAATACAAACATTCAGTGGTTCTTTACTATTAAAGAACATGATCCCTGAATGATTGTTTATAATTTAACACCATGCCAGCTACTATGACTATTTTCATGGTGAGCAACAGGTTAAAATGTAAGGAAAATTTACAAAATGTTTTGTAAAGTTTATCTTTGATTTAAAAAAAAAATCAAAAACTAAATCTACATGATCCCTGAATCAAAATAATCCTGACTTCATACAGTGCAGTAGAAAGACTACACAGCAAGTAGTAGACTGTAGTACTAAGAAGCTGCTGCAGCTTGTGTTAGAGCAGCTCACAACTTACCTACATCACCAAAGATGTAACAACCTTTTGGTGGCTTTTGTCTGGAGAAAAACTAAACAAAAATAAACATGTGATCAATCAGGAAGTTATAGGGTGCACGAAGCAACCTCTTTAAATCCAGGATTATCTGAAATAGGGCTGCTTAAATTAGTCAGACAGGTCACTTCAGGCTCCATCCATTCCTCTAACAAAATCTAGATCTGACATGTTTTCACCAGTTCAAGCAAAGCTGAAGCAATCAAGGCTCCTGAGCATTCACACTATTTCACCAGCCCTGACAACTGATTGAATCAATAGCTAGTTCTAAAAGTAGTCTATAGTTTTTCTTGCCAGCATTGTCATTTTAACTGCTCATTTCCTTGTTTTATAGCCAAAACAATTCACTATGGTTTACAGCAGCCACAACAGGCTTACAAAAGAAGAAACAATAAATCAAGATATTCACTAACTCTTGAAATAAAAGATGCAGGTTCATTGCTATATCCTTTGAGGTTCTTCTGCATCAGATCTAGTTCCTGAAGAACAGATCTTTGCTGTTGGTCATCTTGTAGTACTCCACGCTGAATGAGACAGTTGTAGTGTTCGAGAGGTCCGTTGAAACTGCTGCTCGGAGTGTGTGTTGCAATGGGATCTTCAATGGAGTGAGACAGTACACTTGATGCAAATCCTGGGGTTGAGAAGAGAGGCAGTTTACACACAGCAGTAGGTTTGGAATGTACGCTGGAAAACAAATCAGTTTTACTAGTTGAGACAGTCCAGTGAATTTATGTTGTTTTTATTTAGAGTTTTTGCAACTAGGCAGACTAAGGACATAAAATACTTGAATTAAACCAACAAAACCTGAAATAATTTGCAACATTATTATGTCAGAACTCAATTATATTTATCTGAGAAAGAACTGTGTGCTAAACCAGCCCACTTAACTTAGTTACATTTTCACAGCAGAATGGCAAAGGTACAATATTATATCTCTAACCATTTGATTAAATTAGATCTAGCTAGACAATAAACTCATTCTGAAAATTAAACCAGTCAGGTCTTGGTTCCTTTAAAATGTCTGTTTGTACAGCCTACTCAGTGCAAAGTGCTTATTAAATTCTCAATGAGAATTATCATTAATCAACATTTGGAATGTTTACAAGCAAATTAAACCTCCTGTTTATGACAGTGGGGCAGGTTTTCCTAAATCCTGCTCCTGGAGTAGTCTTGCAGTACACCTTTTAGTCCAAATCTCTATTGATCCTTTACAACACTAAATAGGGTAGAGAAGCCATTACGGTAATATATATCTCTGGATGTTATATAGAGTGAGTCGGGTTAGTGCTTTCACTGCTTCCCATACACAGCTAACTTAATTAATTAAACATTTAATGGATTACAGAGAGGTGTCAAAGTAGAGACAGAAAAAAAGTTTAGGTCGATGGAAACACAAAGATACGCGGTTGTTTCTAAATCCCGGCTAGCTAGCCAGTAAGCTAACTAAGTGTTTACTGAATCTTTCTTATGGCTGTCATGAAATGTACGACGACTGAGTTTCAATAACTCACCTCGTTTGGTGGCGTTATCAACATATGGACATACTAAGGCCCGTGATAGAAGCTTTTTCTTTAAAATTAACCGAACACTGACAGCCACCAAGGACGCTTTACCGGCTGCCATTTTGGCATTCAAGATAGGAAAACTTTATTCACAGTGTATAAACACGTGACCCGTACTATTTGGGGCGTGGTCTCTCGCTCTCTTTCTGTCTCTCGTTCTCACTCACTCTCTCAGACACAGACATACAGAGCAAATGTTAATACGCAAGATTAGACATTATTTCAATGGTAAAACACAGTGAGCTCAAGATGCCCTGACAAACAGTGGGTCTGTTGCCATGACAACAGTGATGCTTAACGGCATCAAGCAGTTATTACACATTTGCAGTGTTGTGATATACGTGTTGCTTGGAGATTCAACGTTACACAGAAGCCACATTTGCGCCAAGGACATCTCTTAAGACATCTCTGCCTAGGATCAATTACACAGTGTGTTTATTTATTCCTTGCGGGGTAAGAGGATGCATGCTGTTTTTTCACACCACTAGCCATTGCACTCTGCATTGAACAATTGTAGGCCTTAACTTTTGTGACACGCCAGAGATCTGTCTACATCAGGCCTCTTCATGGACATTTACCAGATAATTGGGCTTTCACAGGAGTCTGGGGGTGGTGGCTGTTTAATGCAGAATCATGCTGAAATCTCTGAGCGAGATGGTTATTCATCTGTGTCTGTGTAGCCTTGGCAAAGGAGCTGCCCCCCACCCAACTGCTGAATACATTAATCTAATGAGATGTCTGCAGTCTGTGTGCTATGCAGCAGAGTAATTCAAGTATCCTACAGACACTATAGAGAAAAGGAGGAGAAAATGCACATGGAGGAGAAGTTCCTTTAGCGAAATAGGGTCTTGGGCAACTTAATAATAAAACATTACCTAGGAGGTAAGGGTAAAGAAAGCAGACAGCATACACGTGAACAATGACTGCTAGGGCTTAATGAAAATGATATGTGATGTAATTTTGTTTAGTCATTTTACATTTTGGACAATTAATTCATACAATCCTGTTTTCTTATATTCCTGCGATAAAAATCACATGTTTATAAAAGGACCTGAAACCTGTATTATTTTTGAAAGCATGCTGTCTCTGTTAAAAAAATAATAATAATGGAAGAACATTGTGTTTGATCATTGCCTTTTGTCTTTTCTAAGTTCTATGAGTGTTCTTGTGGCTTCAATACTCCATTATTACATAGTAAATGTCAGAATTACAAATTTCAGAGGATACCCTTTTTTTCAGACAGTGTTTAAATCAATCTAGCAAAAATAGTAATCTGACTTGCACTTAAGGTGGAAACACCAAGGGCCTGAAATTAATACACTTGAATGATGAGTCTTCATATGAGAATTCATATTGTATATGACACACTTGGTATCAAAGTATGCATCTGGTTTTCTTTTTTAAAAAGTCACTTACTAAGTTTCTCTTTGACTATATATTCATCACATGAACAGTAATGTGCAAAACTTTTAGGTACTATTTTTTTTTTTAGTACAAACTTTGTTATAGATTTTTTTATTTTCTGACTTCTATATTATCAAGTCAGTACAAAAACATTTTAGATTCCCAAACATTAGTTTTCTAGCACAAAATTAAATGTTACAAAAAATGTTTGTATGTCAGTACAGAAAACAGCATATTACATAATAGACCACTTTTTAGACAAAAAAACACAATGAAGGCTGCTGGGTTTTGTTGCAAAAATAAGAAGCAATTGCGACAGTCAAAGTCTCCAGAAGAACCGTGTCTGGTTCTGCAAGATGGTCAATAAAACTTACAGCTCATTTCCTTATAAAACTGGACTAACTGTACAGAGACTACTATTTTTTTTTTTTTTTTTTTGTCACACTAAATTGTTGCTGCTATTTACGGTATTGTTTTAAAATGTAGAAACATTTCATTTCATCTTTGCGCTACAGCATTCCTTTGCATGTGACTAAAACTTTTGCACAGTACTATACATCTACTTTTATGGCTTGCATATCTATGTATATTATACAGTATATGTCAATGCAATAAGCATAAATGACATTAATTATGCAACAACAATATTGAAATTTGTTAAGATGAATTACTTATTGCTAATTAATACGATTCATTAAGACAAATTCCTTTTATGTCAGTAATTACAGATCAATAAATTAATGAAATACTCTTAAAAGATTAATTTTATGTAAGACAGCTAATGATATTAAGAATAGTTAAATTGTTGGACAAAATGCTGAACTGTATTAACCATTTAATGATCAAAATTTGAAGCAAGCAAATCACTGTATCAATAGTGCTTTTGGTGTTCACACATAATGGTTTAAAATTTAGCATCAAAATCCACTGCTAATTCCAGCTAAGGAAATAATGAGCATTTGTGTGCAGTCAGTACTTTTCTTTCTGCTGAATAGAGTATGGTTCTATCTGTCTCTCTGTGACCATTTAAGTCACAAGTGGGTAATGTGGTTTAGCCATCCCCATTATGGCTACTCTGTGATTCTGCCTTATTAATTCATCCTATCAATGTATATCCTCCTTTGGGTATTTCTCATTCCATGAGTTATCCAGCAACACATTTCCCAGTAGTGAGTAGGTCACTGCTCTAGTCTTTCTCAGTCTAATTGTTAGGAAAGCAACTTCTCATAAATAATGTTACAAACATGAGGGAAAACTACTGATTAGTAGTAAAACTACCGATACTGAATATCCAGTCATCATATTGTATGGACTCATCCTAAATCATATTTAGGATTTTGGCCAGTGAGTGTTTGTTTTTTTAACCCAGTGAGACTTTTTTATTTATATTTTTTACATGTAGTCTGCAAAAGATTACAATTAATCAAGAATATTCAAGATCCATCCATCCATCCATCCATTTTCTGTACCACTTATCCTTACTGGGTCGTAGGGAACCTGGAACCTGTCCCAGGGGGCATGGGGCACAAGTAAGTTACACCCTGGATGGGGTGCCAGTCCATCACAGGGCACAATCACACACACATCACACACACACACACACACACACACCCCTGAAGCACAGGGAGACATGCAAACTGCATACACAGGGCCATGGCGGGAATTGAACCCTCAACCCTGGAGGTTTGAGGCAAACGTGCTAACCACTAAGCCGCCATGCTCCCCAGAATAGTCAGGATAATGTTTATTATTTTCTTAATTACCTTTCATTTTAATTTAGTAAACTATACTTTTTGTTTTACCTATACTAATTTAAACTATACTTTTAGTTTTATGATGACATGATCATGCAAGACCTGAAGCTGCAGCAACTGTGACCCAGACTAAAGGTTTAATTAAAATCTGATGAATATTTCCTTTGCTGGCATGACTTTTCCTATTATGGGAAGTGTTACAGCAAATCAGCACAAATTTATTCTGACTGATCACCTTTATCCTGTAATAAAACATTACTATCCTTATGCAACTGGTCTATATCAGGATGACAATGTCCCAATCTACTGAACATGTGGGTTCACTGAACGGTTTGATGAGTATGAAAATGATGTAAATCACATATTATGGCCTTCACATTTGCCAAATCTTAACCCAATTGAAACCCTATGTGATATTTTGGGCTGATGCGTTAGACAGTGCTTCCCATCATCATCATCATTAAAACACCAACTGAGTACATTTCCAGATACAGTATCTCACAAAAGTGAGTACGCCCCTCACATTTTTGTGAATATTTGATTATATCTTTTCATGTGACAACACTGAATAAATGACACTTTGCTACAATGTAAAGTAGTGAGTGTACAGCTTGTATAACAGTGTAAATTTGCTGTCCCCTCAAAATAATTCAACACACAGCCATTAATGTCTAAACTGCTGGCAACAAAAGTGAGTACACCCCTAAGTGAAAATGTCCAAATTGGGCCCAAAGTGTCAATAGTTTGTGTGGCCACCATTATTTTCCAGCAGTGCCTTAACCCTCTTGGGCATGGAGTTCACCAGAGCTTCACAGGTTGCCACTGGAGTCCTCTTCCGCTCCTCCATGATGACATCACGGAGCTGGTGGGTGTTAGAGACCTTGTGCTCCTCCACCTTCTGTTTGAGGATGCCCCACAAATGCTCAATAGGGTTTTGGTCTGGAGACATGCTTGGCCAGTCCATCACCTTGACCCTCAGCTTCTTTAGCAAGGCAGTGATCGTCTTGGAGGTGTGTTTGGGGTCGTTATCTTGCTGGATTACTGCCATACAATCATGCTCTGCTTCAGTATGTCACAGAACATGTTGGCATTCATGGTTCCCTCAATTAACTGTAGCTCCCCTATGCCGGCAGCACTCATGCAGCCCCAGACCATGACACTCCCACCACCATGCTTGACTGTAGGCAAGACACACTTGTCTTTGTACTCCTCACCTGGTTGCTGCCACACACGCTTGACACCATCTGAACCAAATAAGTTTATCTTGGCCTCATCAGACCACAGGACATGGTTCCAGTAATCCATGTCCTTAGTCTGCTTGTCTTCAGCAAACTGTTTGTGGGCTTTCTTGTGCATCATCTTTAGAAGAGGCTTCCTTCTGGGACGACAGCCATGCAGACCAATTTGATGCAGTGTGGTCTGAGCACTGACAGGCTGACCCCCCACCCCTTCAACCTCTGCAGCAATGCTGGTAGCATTCATACGTCTATTTCCCAAAGACAACCTCTGGATATGACGCTGAACATGTGCACTCAACTTCTTTGGTCGACCATGGCGAGGCCTGTTCTGAGTGGAACCTGTCCTGTTAAACCGCTGTATGGTCTTGGCCACTGTGCTGCAGCTCAGTGTCAGGGTCTTGGCAATCTTCTTATAGCCTAGGCCATCTTTATGTAGAGCAACAGTTCTTTTATTCAGATCCTCAGAGAGTTCTTTGCCATAAGGTGCCATGTTGAACTTCCAGTGACCAGTATGAGGGAGTGTAAGAGCGATGAGACCACATTTAACACACCTACTCCCCATTCACACCTGAGACCTTGTAACACTAACAAGTCACATGACACCGGGGAGGGAAAATGGCTAATTGGGCCCAATTTGGACATTTTCACTTAGGGGTGACTCACTTTTGTTGCCAGCAGTTTAGACATTAATGGCTGTGTTTTGAGTTATTTTGAGGTGACAGCAAATTTACACTGTTACACAAGCTGGACACTCACTACTTTACATTGTAGCAAAGTGTCATTTCTTCAGTGTTGTCACATGAAAAGATATAATCAAATATTTACAAAAATGTGAGGAGTGTACTCACTTTTTTGAGATACTGTATATAGTCCAGTCACTTGGAAACAAGTTTATTTGAGTAACATAATCACTAAACACACTACTTTTTTTCAAATACACTAAGCACAGTAATTGTATATACAGTAATATTACATACAGTAATTGTAGATCTAGTAAAAACTGAGCATAGTAAACATAGTACCCTGAATACAGGAAACAGGAGATTTCAGACTGGACTGTCATCAAATTAATGAAATTCACTTCACAACCATTTTGAATATCACCTAATTTTACCTCCTACAGTCTCAGAAGCACTTCCTGTTTCTCTGAAATCCTTGTGCACTGTGGTTAATTCTTACTATATTTCTGAAGTTCAATTCAGTTACTAATTACTATACTTGTTATATTATGCACAACACATCAAACCTTGAGGTAGATGGGCTACAATAGTTCAGAGGCTATAGTGGGCACACTCACCAAAACTGGACAGTTCAAGATTAGAAAATGACCAATGATGTTTTTTCAATCTTCAACTGTTCGATATGCTGTGCATTCTGAGATGCTTTTCTGCTCACCATGCTTGTAAAGAGTAGTTATTTGAGTTATTATAGCCTTTCTGTCAGCTAGAACTGGTCTCCCATGACCTCACCCATCAACAAGGTGTTTTTGCCCAGTGAACTACAGTTCAGTGGATGTGTTTGCTCAAGAGATTGATATGTATGAACATACCAGGACATCAGCAGTTTCTGAAATACTCAAACCAGCCCATGGTCAAAGTTATTGAAATTAAATTTTTCGCTATTCTGATGTTTGATATGAACATTGACTGAAGCTCTTGCAATGTATATGCATCATTTTATTAATTGTTTTCCTGCCACATGATTGGCTGAATATTTGTACACTTGCTCAGTTATGCAATTATCTAATCAGCCAATCAAATGGCAGCAACACAATGCATAAAATCATGCAGATATAAGTCAAGGGCTTCAGGTAATGTCCATATCAAACATCAGAATTGGGGAAAAGTGTGATCTCTATGACTTTAACCATGACATGGATGTTGGTACCAGTTTGAATATTTCAGAAGCTACTGATCTCTTGGGGTTTTCACAACAGTCAAAAACCGTCTCTAGAGTTTATACAGAATGGTGCAAAAAAAACAACAACAACAAAAAAAAAACATTGAGTGAGAGACAGTTCTGTGTGTCGAAACGCCTTGTTGATAAGAAAAATGGCCAGATTGGTTTGAGTTGCCAGGAAGGACATGATAACTTATATAATCATTCTTTACAACTGTGGTGAGCAGAAAAGCATCTCAGCATGTACAAAACATTGACCCATGAGGTGGATGAGCTATAACAGATGACCACAGTGGGTTTCACTCCTGTCAGCCAAACAGTAAAAGATTAGGGGAAAAAAATTACCTGGTCTTTTCCCAGTCATCAGCTGTCCAGTTTGGGTGCGTCTGTACCCATGATAGCCTCAGATTCTTGTTCCTGGCTGACAGGAGTGGAACCCAGTGTGGTTTTCTGCGGTTGTAGCCCATCCACCTCAAGGTTTAATGCATTATTGAGTTACTATATACTTCCTGTCAGCTCAGACCAGTCTGGTCATTCTCCTCTGATCTCCCTCTTCAAAAAGGTGTTTCAGCCTGCAAACCCTCCACTTACAGGATGTTTTTTGCTTTTCGCACCATCCTGTGTAAACTCTAAAGACTTGTGTGTGGAAATTGCCAGGAGATCAGCTGTATTTTAAATACTCAAACCAGCCCATCTGATACCAACAACCATGCCATGGTTAAAGTCATATGTGAACATCAACCGAATCTTTGCTTCCACACAGTTGGCTGATTTGCATAAGTGCACGAATGTGTACAGGTGATCCTATTAAAGTGGATGGTGTGTGTGTGTGTGTGTGTGTGTGTGTGTGTGTGTGTGTGTATTAATATACAGTGTGTATATTATATGTGTATTATTGTGAATATTGTATCTATATATGTGAACGTTTATTTTCTATGTCCGAAAAGAAACATTCACGATTCATCAGTGCATCAGTCACTAGCCTATAGGTCAAATTAATCAACCTAAGCATTCTCATATCATATTAGCCATACACCAGTTGTTTATGCATAACATGCGAATTGACGTCACTATTATGGTCATTGATATGTGTGCGTACATTCCCCTCTTGCAACAGTTTATTAATTAATCACATATTAGACAGTCAGTAGCAGTGTTTTGTTATCACAGATTAGGGTCCCATGCAAATGCTGCACCATGAAGCACCATCTGACTCCTGCGCAAAGCACACCTCATAACTCATACATCAACACTGCCAGCATGGTTATGTGATGTTTGCATGGAGTCATGAGAGAAGGGAGCGTTCAATTTGCGCAAACTCGGAGAACACGCCGAGGCTCGCTGGCGCAGCGCAGTGTCCGCTCATTTCGTGATGCTCGGTGCGTGGCGCGTGCGTGGCGTCGCGTAGCCCAGCGCAGTTCGTGTGTGCGTTTGTTTGGAGAAGACGGATCTGTCGCTTCGAAATTACATCCACACGCACTGGGGAAAGGTTTACTATAGCCTTAAAGAAGCCGAATCTGAGGAGTCTGCCTATAGGTGCTTAGGCAAAAATCTTAAAGGTCCCGGGCGAATCGTTTAGCACCAGTAGCCTACTCTCTTCCACTAAACCCAGTCCCAGTTTACTGGAAGGTAAGACGCGCTTGCCTGTATACACGATGTGCGGGGAAATTGATCTGATTGCCGTGGATTTGTATGGAATGAATGTTTTTTATTCTGGAGAAACAACCATATAGGCAAGGTTTAGCCTCCATCCCTTCCTAAGACGCAGTAAATGAATGAATGAGTGGATGGGTGTGTGAATGAGTGAGAATTTTCACATGCGGGTTGTGACTGCGGTGGATGGCCTGTTTTCCGCACAATGCATACGTGTTTATTATGTGATTAGGATGCTGCTTTTGAAAATCAGTTAAGGCTGTGAAAAGGAAGAGCAGACATCACACACAAGCCTCGGTGGTTTCTGGTTGCTGTGCGTGTGCCTTGTAAACTGATGTCGTATTTCTACTCATTTAGCGTTAAAACCCAAGCCTCAGAAAGACAGTCTCACAAAACCCAACAACCGTGATGCTCGTCCAGCGCAGTGGCATCCACAGATAAACGTGACTGCGTATTTTCCCTGCGGGATCTGTCACAGCTCTGGCCAGTTGAAACATTTCAAAATGGAAGACATGATATATATATATATATATATATATATATATATATATATATATATATATATATATATATATATATATGATGTTCATTTTGACATGCCTACATTGGATCGAGGTGTTCTCCTGCATGGGATCTGCGTGATCTGTACACGGAGCTTTGGAGGAATTATGGGCAGTAAACTGTTACGCCTTTACGACAGACGCAAAGTGTGTGCTTATTTTAAAATCACTAATGCTCACTCTTTTCTTTGCATGGCGTTAATTAGCTGAGTGTGTGTTTGTGTGTGTGTGTGTGTGTGTGTGTGTGTGTGTGTTGGGGGGGGGGGGGGGGGTGTGGAGAATTGAATGTATCGCTGTTTCCTAATGGTTTCCATTCTCAAGGTCATTCACCAAGCGACTAGAGCTTGAAGGAGCTCTCAGCGGTCTTACATAATAGCCTGGAGGTTTAGTTACCAGTGCAGCCCGATTAATACAACCATTTCTGTTTATCGTTAATTAGCCAGTTTTAATCAATAAAGCTTTTCCTGCTCTTGCTCTGCGTGCGCAATGTTACAGCGCTCCACTTGTTACATAATATTGCGCGCAGGTTAGGCAGCAAACAGCAAACGAGCCAAATGAAATGGTGAAGAGACTGTAGACAGGCCCCCTTCAATCAGCCCATGTGTGCGTGTTACTGTGTACATTGTGCATCTGTGTGTGTATTAAGAAATATTACAGAAGGAATTAATTACTTTGAATTGATTAGAATAAAATAATAAAGCACATTATATTGGATGTTTTTATATATATATATATATATATATATATATATATATATATATATATATATATATTTAAATATATGTTTGCTAGGAATGAAGCTATATCTCTAAATGTTCAATATCTTGAATATTTCTAGGTCCCCATTTAAATGTAACTGCTTTGTACAAAAACTCAGATTTTCCGTATGTCTAATCTCTTCTATTGAAGGATGTGTTCAGACACGCCGATGGATTTGATCTAAAATGGATCATAAGGTTTTGCACAAACTTGTGGAGCACCCGTGCCAGCTTGAGTGCACACTGTCATTAAAGCAAAAAGGGGATGTACCAAATACTAAGAAATTAATGTTAAAAATTCATGTAAATATTTCAAAGATTTTATTTTTCACTCAGATTGTTGTCAATAATATAATTCGTTAAAAAAAAAGGTAGTTAAATTAGTTGAGACAGGTTGCATGGGAGTAATTAATGTTAAGGTTCTTCGTCAAGGACCCAATCATGGCAGCTTGGAGGTGCTGAGGTTTTGAACTCACAACCTTCCAATCAGTAACTGAGAACCATTGCACCACCATTTACCCATGTGACAGTATGCGACAGTCAATCTGTAAATTTCTAATGTGCCTCTGGAATGTAATGTGTAAATAATGTAATGTCTATAGCAGAAATTGGGTATAATCTCGTTTGTTAGTGATTAATTATGTAATGTGCATCTGGTCAGAAGGCCCATTTGAGATTACTATAACGCTACAGATAACCAATTAGAGACTTAACTACACTTTGTTTGTGTATCACTAATTTCCCACCACCACATCTTATATCAGAGTTTCTTAAATTGATTCATAAATGATAAATAAATTATTTATGACTATTGTCCACACTTTTTAGTGACTATGGAGGAGCATGTAAGATATCATTTCCCCTCAGGACAGTTTATGATAATTCATGGTCAGGTATGAATGTATCTAAACATATTACTCTTTTCTACAAAGATCATGGGGAAACAGAACAGTAAGCTAACCCCTGAAGTGATGGAGGACCTGGTGAAGAACACAGAATTTAATGAACATGAGCTCAAGCAGTGGTACAAGGGCTTCCTGAAAGATTGTCCCAGCGGTAAACTAAACCTGGATGAATTCCAGCAATTGTACGTTAAGGTAAGTATTTTAATGGTCTTTCATTAAATTGCTATATATCTTATTGTCTATCAATTGTTACGAGTAGGCCGTCATAATTAAATAGTTGCACGCTTCACTCAACGAGAAACCAACTGAGGTTCAGCTGTAAAATCTAGAACAGCATCACGATGTATTTCAAAATGTATAATTCACCAAAATTATACTCTTCATTACTTCATTTAAATACCTGGGTGTGTAAATGGAACATTTTATCATGTTGTCTTTTTGTTTTTAATTTCCTACAATAATGTGAGTGAGACACCAGAAATGCTTTGGAAAAAATTTAATCCTGCATTGGTATATTGGCAATTTGAAGCATTTTAAGTTTGTTTTTACAGAAACTGGATCTGATTGCTATTTATTTCCAATGTTAAAATAATTGTCTTGGTTTGACTGTGCAGTCGACTTTCTCTCTGTGACTGTTATTCAGTGAACCTGCTGTTTTCCACATTCACATACAAAAAGCCATAAATTAAATTTAAAGTAAACCAACTAGTTACTGTGCTTGATGCTCATCAAGATGATTTGTTTAAGTGCAAACTTCACTGTGGGTGTATCTGGAATGTTCCATGTATTTAACACTCTACTCTACTTTTCTACATTCTATATACATTCTGGTTATTAATGCTTTCTTAAAATGGACTGCTTGTTATTGATAGTTTCATCTACCAGAGATTGAAACATAGCTCTTATGCTATGATACTCATACATTTTGAATATGTAGTGGAGTAAATCATTACCTTAGGAAATGCACCTTAGTGAATTTTAAAATGAATATAATTGAGCTTGTTTCTTGCAGTTCTTCCCTTATGGTGATGCATCAAAGTTTGCACAGCATGCCTTCAGAACCTTTGATAAGAATGGAGATGGTACTATTGACTTCAGAGAGTTCATTTGTGCCCTGTCCATCACATCACGAGGAAGCTTTGAGCAGAAGCTTAACTGGGCCTTCAACATGTATGACCTAGATGGAGATGGCAAAATCACTCGAGTGGAGATGCTGGAAATTATAGAGGTATGTAGACATTTTACCACTGTTTATTAGTTTTGCATTTACAGTTACAACATTTAGCAGACAACCTTATCCATTGTGAGTTACAGAAGATGGCCTTATCCAGAAGACACACAGATGTTTTTATACCACTTTGATTAAACTTTAAATTCCAGACATTATAGATCTGTAGGAAAATCTTCCCGACCCAAGCTAGTGAATCAATTGAACATGAGACTTGGTGGGATATGACACTGTTTTGTTTCTTCTTTATCTAGGATTTTCATCAACATTATGGATATATAAGTTAGAAGTCATGATGCTTTGGACCATTTTAGGGCAACATATGATTTTGAACAGTTTCAAAACTGATTCTTATCAGATAGGTGCATTTTCATTTGCAGTCATTTGCAGTGATCATGCGACTTTGTTTTGAGAGCCTGTTTTTGGCAAACATACAGATCAAAGACAGATCTACAGAAATAGGCTTTTGTTTAAAAAAAAAATCTGAAAAAGGAACCTTGAGGATGTCAAACAAATACAACTGGCCTTGTAAGCCAGGGATAAATGTGAGGCTTCAGTTATGTTTTTTCATTTAGCAGATGCTTTGCCCAAGGCAGAATCTATAATTTCAAAGATACAGCTATAAAAGGATGTTATCATGAATCTTGATCCTGAGTACTTTTTATGAAATGCAAACTTGAGATGAAACATTGCTTATGTGTGATCAGTGCTATCCAATCCATATTTTTATGTTCAAACTCTAGCTTTAAACATGGCAGTTCAACAACCATAAACATGGTTCAATATCAGAATATGTTCATATAGAAAATGTAGAAAAAAAATTAATTACAGTAGTGTCAGGTCTTAAGTCAACCTCATAGGACCTGTGTACTAGGGGCACAAATGCTTTTGGCATCAGACACAGCAAAATGCATTAGTTAGTTAATAAAATTCAACATTCAGTAATTTATTGTGATATGTACAGTAAAACAGGCAGTTACACAGTACAAGGAAATTCTTACTCTGCATCCCTTCTGGTCATCAGCAGAACTACAGTTACTATCAAAATTATTCAACCCCCATTGCAAATCAGGTTTATTGTCAAAATGTACAGACTTTAAGCTGTTTGCAATGAACAAATCAAACAAAAGCAATTGAAATAGTTCAACACAACGAATGCTTCAAGTGGTTTCCCAAAATTCAACTGAAAATGCAACTTATTATGACTTCTCCAGTCTCAAAATTATTCAACCCTCAATAGAATCCCTCACAACAGCACAAATATGCAAAACAGGTGTTGTCTCAAGCACACCTGATAATAGATGATATAAATTAGTTGGAAATGGATGCCTTCCTAGGTAACAAGTGGGAATTTGACTTGATTTAAATTAAACAGAGAAGACTGTTCACAAGTTTAAAAGGTGCCAAGATAAACTGAAATTAATGCTGGCTCTGGTTCAAGCATGGCTTAGGTCAAACAGCGGAGCCTATTTTTCCAAGCATTATACAAGCATTTTTGAAAATAAGGATTACTTAGCAGATTTACAGCAATGCATTTGGATGACCATAAAGGGAATAAGGATATAATGTGTTCCCTTTCTTTAAAGGCTATTTACAAAATGGTTGGCACTGTGATCATGATGAAGATGAATGAGGACGGCCTGACACCAGAGCAGAGGGTGGATAGAATCTTTAGCAAGATGGATAAGAACAACGATGACCAAATCACTCTCGATGAGTTTAAGGAAGCAGTGAAGAGTGACCCGTCTATTGTACTGCTTTTGCAGTGCGACATGCAAAAGTGAGGGTATGCGAGTGAGCATGCTCTGGACTTAAAATGTTGTAATGTTTTATTCGTGTTAAGCCAATTTCCACAAGATTACGATGAAGTATATTTGGACTATTCAGATGAACCTGCTTCTTGTGGTTGAAAATCTAGTATGCATGAGAATGTAAAATGCTAAGAGTTATAAATCTTAATTTAATTTCAAATTTGCAACAATGTACGATGTGCAAAATAAATGAGCCATTTTCATTATTCCATCGTTAGTCAGTGAAGTGCTCCACGGTAGGCATCACATTTCTAGCTACAATGCTTACAGATCATATTTACCACACTCGCTACTGTATTTCCTACGGTGGTTCAGGCAGTAAAAACAAAATGTCACACTAAATGTTTCTATTAAATCAATATGATCTTAAAAATCAAGGAGAGTAGAGGGGTTAAATTAGCCTCCCTAATGTGCTTGTACCTGATTATAAATGTAAGTTATTTGCATGCATGTACTAAGTGTAAAGTTTAATCTTTATCTCTTTTGGCAACCTTGACAAATAATATAAGGAGGCATTATAAATGATAACATTAACAATATTAATGATGTGCAAGATTTACGTGTGATTCATCAGCCCATTAGATATCTTCCCTTGGATGCATGTTTCTCCCAAAAATCTACAGTATGTACTTGTATAAGCTATCTGTAAGGGCAACGATATATTGTGCATCTTGTCTTGGACCAATTTAGCTTTTATGTGTAAAGAATCTAGTAGCTATAAACTGATGTACACCGAGTTAACAATTTTTTCAGCTACAGTATATATAATTTTTTTACCATACACACCAAGTTGGCAGTGTACTAGGTACAATTTGGATGTATCCATTAAACTGACAACTCCGTGTCTTAATCAGATATGTAAAACTGGAATATAAATGACAACTGCCCAACCACATTACATACATGCCTTTTATTTATACATTAATCATATCAATGTGTGCGTGTACAAATGCGAGTGATTAATTTTGAGAAGTCAGTTTCTGTGGAGGATTGTATTTAATGCTTGTCCTCCCCATAATAAAGAAACAATCAACGACAAATGGTACAGAAATTCACTCTAAATGGTGTGTTTTTATTTAACTTTTTTTTTGTAAAATATTTCAGCTCTCTTGACATTTAAATGAACTGTTTACACAGAAATATAATGCATCTTATGAAAGAAAATTGAGTTTTACAAATGATTTGAGCCATAAATTAATTTAATCATCTGAAACAAACATATTGTTGATCATATACACTAAATAAATGACAACTACAAGGTATCTTGCTTAGAAGAATGTGCGTTTTCTGTAAACAAGGGTATAAAGAACCTGGGCCAAATAATTCCTTATGGTGCATGCCACAACCAATAATGAATGGTCTTATCTCACGCCAATAAGGGTTCCCCTACCACATCAATTTAAGAAACCTAAAATTAGGAATGTATTCTCCCACTGATATTATATATATTTTTGCCATCTTTGTTTGCACAACTGGAAAATGTGGTGTTGCTGTTTTCTTGCTTTCCACAAAAAAGAAAGCATCAAGCCAATGCATGTTCTATAAGGCTCAGGATGCTACGCAGTTTTATCTCCCGAGCTCCTTGTAGAAAATAATAATAATAATAATAATAATAATAATAATAATAATGTTTGTAAATCCCAAAATTACAGGTGTATATCTTTTCCATGTAAATATCTGTACCCAAAAGGAAAAATGAATGATCAAATTTAAATTCGATTGTGCAGTATGTTGTTTGTGTTTTATTTGTGGCATGTCTTAAACACACTATGTAATGGTTGCGCTGACAACATTGTGATTCCAATCAATAAACTGTCTATGGGCTGTTTTCACAACATACAGTGTGTGCTTAAGTTGTGTATTTCTAAAAACACATTACAACTGCAAAAAGGTCAAACTACTCTCAACCAAAGTGGCCTGTAACGTTTCTCCATCTCTCTCTTTTTTAATAACATCAGGTAACATGGAAACACACAAGATGAGAACAAGAAATTGGTTAAATTATTCTTTCTGACATTTAGCATTTTTATAAAACAGCTTTTATTAAAACAGCTTTTAACATAGCTTTTCTGTAAAACAGCTGAAGCATATTAAAACTAATAAATAAAACTAAATGCAGAAACATCTAAAAGATATAAAGTATACCCCCTTCATTCTTTACAAAGCTTAGTGCAGTCTCTTCTTTTGACAGCGTCCTATGACAAATCCTCTGCCTCTGTTCCTCTCTCTGGATCTTGCAGCTGATGGATTTTTATATGAGAACTCTGAGGCAGGTGGCTGTAGGAAAACAGCATATTTTAGTTTCATGAATTTTAGCATTACATGACAACGCTGAGGTGCCTGAAGTTCTCTTCTACCTGGTGGTCAGAGGTGTGATGAAGACGAACTGTCGCAGATGCTGACGCTCCGAGAGCTCAAGAAGCAGGTCTAGTGAGATCCGACGGTTGTGCATGTCCTGCATAGAAAAAATTATCATAAAGCAATAGAGAGCATTTTTTTTTTTTAAGAAAAAAAAATCTTTGAGCAGCAATTCTTGAGGTCCAAGCACTAGTTTTCACGTATGTCCAAATGCTGCTATGGCACCTCCGAAGTTTGGACACACTTTTACCATGATGCATTAAAGACATGTTTGAAGTTTAGTTATAATCAGACAATGTTTTCTTGAGTTACTGTAGTTATTTTCAATGAACCAAAATACTTCACTACCTGCAGAATTTAGAGAAAGATACTGAACTGGTTTACCCTAGGTTCCAACACAAATATACTAAGAATGTACAATTATACTGTATAATGGTAGTCATTTAGACATGGGAAGTTTTAAGTTTTGATAATACTCTTCCCCCTTTTTAAGAAAGAAAATTACACTCTATTTGATCAACTTTACACATACAGTATAAATGATTGCACACCATGACCAACTCAAATGAAATGAAATGTCCTCAGAATCAAAATCACTAGGGACTGTGTTCACCTTCATAGTGACAAAATAATCCATAAAAACAATGAAGTATTACATGTGAAGATAAGCACCTTGCGATAATTCTGACATTGATTTTGTGGGGATTAGACAAAACACTTAAGACTAGTTAGCAAAATATGGTTTCACAATGTATTCACTTTTGTGGTACCAAATTATCCAAAAGTTTGCATGCATTAATCCAAGGAAGTAGAGAAAAAAAATATTGCTTATAGGTCTTATGGTTCAGCAGCTATAAACCAAAACGCAAACCAGAGTTGTCATTTAGTCCATCAACTAATTTTGTTTGCCAGAGAATTAGGTGGGATTACCTGACCACGAGAATTTCTTTATGACATCCCGTTTGGTCTGCATAATTCATTTTAGTGAGAGGAAATAGTAAGAAGACAACTGAACTTTGTGAGTAGACCCATAAAACATATTATAGACATATAAATATAAATGTATGTATATGATGTATATAATTACAGATCAATCAATAATCAATAGCATTAAACCAATCATGAACATGCACACAGGCCACTTTAAAAGTACAATAAACAATAAAATTTAATTTACCATGTACACATCAAACTCATCCAGGCATCTAAAGGGGGATTCTGTGATCTCCCACAGAGACAGAATGAAGCAAACTGTGGAGAAGGAGCGCTCGCCGCCAGACAGAGAGCGCATGTCATTCACATTGTCATTCTCCCGACCTGGTGGCTTCACCTTTAGCATACACAAGAAGTCAAATGAAAAGAAAACACCTCACACATAGCATGCTATATTAGCAATTTGCCTACGAGAGTCCTGCTGATTTCAGCAGCAAAGTTAAGCAATCAACATATTGTTGACTAATTTTTAAGACAACTAATACATATATGTATTCCAGCTGAAGTATATATATTTAGTATCTACATTAGCATCTATGCTAATCACATCATTAGCATCTATGCTAATCACATTTAAACATCCTTATACTGAGGCCAGTCTTGACAATTCACATATTAGACAGAGTTATTTGATTCCTGTCCTAGAGGGCCACAGCACTGTGGTGTTCTCCTAATTAGCAAACCCTCAACTGAACTAGGTGACCAAAGTGCACTTTGGCAAGGGAGTGTATTGCACAGCCACACGGTCATTGCCTTTCATCGCATCACTGTATGAGGACTCCACATTTCACATATAGTTTGGATGCTTTTCTTTAATATGGGTGTGGCAGCGAGGGCATGGTTGAGCGTTGGGTGCGGAAGAGGTAGGTAACGTGTGATGATTCTCACAGCTAGCCTATTTATGTGTTTTTGTCCTTTCAGTGAGGCCGTGTATGCCAAAGAGACCGGACTGAGCCGACACACACACACACAAGCTTCTGCAATGGGATAACAAATGATAACCACACAAACTGTGCATAAGCATCATCATTTCGTGACCTTGCTTTAACAATATCCCACTAAATTAAATATTACACATGCTGTACATTATGTGCACAAAAAAAGATCTTATATTGGCCTCTTCAGGGCTTTGCAGCATTTTAATTAGCCAGTCAGTGAGTTGGTAATCAAGATTTTGAGTCTAGATATTTATCTCTTATCTCTTTAGGTGTTTAAAGAACTGAATTAGCCCAGTTGGAATTATCTACTTTACTAAATCTAGCAATCAACATCTTGGAAGAATGTAGAAAGAATGTACAAAGAACAAAGCTCCAGTTCAAAACTGAATGGTTAAATATTAAAAACAAAGCAGAACATACTGAGATGGAAAGAGTTTCATTGTTGTGATCAAACATCATGGATCCACAGCAGTGCAGTTTGATGAGGAAATTGTTGAAATATAACTTGCATCTCACTGAGAGGGATCTGTCAGAGCAGCACCAGAGACATATAGTAAATTCCATATACATTCAGGTGATTGAACTAGACAAACTGTCATGACAAACACTTTCTAGAAACTCAAATGCCTATACTATTTAATCTAGATTAGTAACATACTTTAACAGATTGGTATTTTAGGGTAATATTTGAAACTGTTCCCAATCATACAGTAAAGCTCACACTACCTTCTCAGTGTTTTGTATCGAGCCTGTCTGTCAGTCATGATGTTGTCCAGGCGATCAATAAATTTCTTCAGATCTCTCAGCTGACTGAATTTGTTTTTATAATTACTATGAGCCTCGGCATACTCCCTGGTAAAAAATGAAATTGCGCACACAGAGTTAATTTCTATTGATGAATAATAAAAAAAAAAGCCATTCAATGGTAAAATGATCGAAGGGTGCATACCTGATCACTTGCTCCTGATTGCCATGGGTGCTCTCTTGTGAGCTGATCTTCTGGCGCAGACGTGTGATTTCTGTGTCGATGCTCTTGGCACTCCGATCTGGGCGTTGTGGACAAGGGCAGATTTCTCTGGCTTTTGCTTCAATGTCCTAATGAAAAGGAAAGAAAGTGATATAGTGACACAATACACTATACAATTACCACATGGACCTCAATGATCACCACTAAGGAATATATTTAGACACCACCGCCTCTGAATGCTACCTAAACTCTGTCAGGTGGCAGATATCGGAAGCAGATTCAGGTACACAGGAGCTTTATTTACAAAACTTACAAATAGATCCAAAATGTGAAAACTAGGTAAAAAACAAGCAATGGTCAGGCGATGTGCAAACAGCATGAACAGGGCATGCCACAAGAAATTGCTTGGTGACGACTGACACAAAACACAGTGTATACTTCGCTTAGAAGAAAGAAACACGAAGGCTTAAATACAAAGACTAATCAAGGGACAAACTGAAAACAAGTGAAAGTAATCATGACACACTAGGGAGCCTACCAATGACAAGACATGGGTCAGTCCGTACACAGGATTTTGCAGTATTATTTTTTGTGATTGTTGTGGTCAAAAATGTTTGATTTTGCTGTGGCTTTTTTCAAAAATTGTGATGCAATTTTTTGGAGAAAACTACTTGAATTAGCAAAATTGCAATTGCACAAAATTGTTTTGCAC
Organism: Ictalurus furcatus; assembly: GCF_023375685.1. Taxonomy (NCBI): domain Eukaryota; kingdom Metazoa; phylum Chordata; class Actinopteri; order Siluriformes; family Ictaluridae; genus Ictalurus; species Ictalurus furcatus. The sequence continues at coordinate 18,551,611 of NC_071263.1, forward strand.
TGTGATGTTTGCGGGAAAACGAGACCGTTTAGCTCATACTCATGAGACTGGCTCATAGTCATGTCCGACACATGTAAATTGGAGAGCTTTGGATGTGCATTGTGATTACGTCACATGATGAGTCTTCGCCCATATCTGCAGAAAATCTGAAAAATTGCAAGCGCCTCAGAATATTGCGTAATTTGCTTGATTTTGTGTTAATTTCTGTGACCGCAAAATTGTGAAATCCTGGCGTGACTGATGGGTGGAGACTAGACATGAACCAAAACAAAATGCAAATGGCGACATAAACAAACACATGAGAACACGGAAGTAGGCGCCATAGTGCTACGTGCAGGGGAATATGTGACACACTCCTAGTCTTAGCCATTAATGTTTAGGATGATTTTAATCTTTCTAAAGGGGTTCCATTTGGAACACATGCTGAAAGTAAATCTCTGTTATAGTGTTCCACATAGAGCATTCCTCCAGAGAGATAAACTAAAACATTCTTTAATCAGGTTTATATAAACATATGATTAAATAAAAAGATACAATATATAATTGCTTGTCAATACCTCTTTTTCCTTTTCTCTGCTAGTGAGGTTTTCTCTCATGGTTTTTATATTGTCCTGGTGTGTCTTGAGCTTCCCTTCCAAGATCTTGAGGGTCTGTTCGAGTTTATTACGTTCAGCCTCGGTTTTCACTTGCTCCTCCTGATCACAACCCAAGCAACTTATAGTTGAATGTCATGAGTAGACTTGCATGTTTTGCTATAATTCAGTTATTCCCACCAACCTTCAATTGCTCCGTTTCATCTGAGAGTTGCTCTCTTTTGTTTTTCACATCTTTGTATTTCCGATCAAGGTCTGTGATTGCCTTATTATGCTTTTCCAGTTCACTTTTTGCTTCTTTTACATTTTTTGTCTCTAGCTCAATTTTCTGCTCATTTTCTTGACCCTCTTCTTCCTTAGACATCAGATTACATTACACATCAGAAAACATTAGAAAATGTACAGTCAATGAGGTGATAACTGGTCAACTGGATAACTGGTCAACATTATTGCATACAGAATACATACCAGTGAACTGACGTCCTCACTCTGTGTCTCCTCAGCATTCTCAAGCTCAATTATTGATGCTTTAACTCTATTCATACTTTCCTGTGCATGAACACAACAGAACACATGTAAAAATAAAACTGGCGCACCGAAATCCCCAACACAATAGCTGTTAACGCAACATCGCTGGGGAAATGATGAATTATAGGATTTAAGAGAACTGATGAATTATACCATGGTAAAACCTGACCAAAGCTGTATATAACACTAAAAACACTAAAGGACTTTGAAAAGGCTGAACATTTGTATTCAATATTTGGCAACAGGTTTCCAGATCTTTCTGCATATCAGTCTACTCAAAGTTCTCCTGAAAACCAAATATTTCCTCTGACAGTAAAACTAGACAACTTTTTTGCTTAGTGTGTGTACAAACTGAGAGTGGAACTTAAGGAATTTGGTCATTGTACCTGATTTTTTTTGCATGCTATTTTGGCACTGCGCAGCTTCTCCTCCATGGACTGAATGTCCTGCCTCACTGAGTTTAAGTGAACTTGAAACCTGTTGAGCTGTGCCTGATGATTTTCCACCTCCGACTGCACCAGACTGCACATTTAAAAAGAAAATGTATTCAGTCGCACCTACACATTAACAATATCCTAATTGTGATAGACCAAAAAAGAGAACTCTGACATATAAACACGAATTGCATATTTTTTCTAGAATTTTGAAATTAGAACTTTGAAGCAGAGTAAGCAACTAACTTGTACAACATGTATTATCTGTATTTGAGTATGCACTGGAAAAATATCGCAAATGCATCAATGAAACTAACAAAGAATATGTTTCAAAGAAATTCACAAAGTATCAAACATGTGGTCAGAAGTAACTAAAAATAATGACAGACATTTGAAACTAAAAATAATTAGTTATTTATTTCTACAGAACACACAAAAGTATCATCTTATACAGTGCTGTGAAAAAAGTATCTCTCACTTATGTCTAGGACTAGGATTTACTCCTATGCTTTGGATCATTGTCTTGCTACATATTCCAGTTGTGCTTGAGTTTCAACTTATGGCCTGAAGACCAGATATTCTCCTTTATGATTTTCTGGTAGAGAGCAGAATTCATGTTTCCCTCAATTATTACAAGTTGCCCAGACCCTGAAGCAGCAAAGCATCCACATATCATCACATGGCCACCACCATGCTTGACTGTAGGTATGATGTTCTTTTTGTGGAATTCTGTGTTTTGTTTATGCCAGATGTAACAGGAACACATGTCTTCCAAACAGTTCCATTTTCGACTCATCAGTCCACAAAACATTCTCCCAAAATGTTTCAGGAGTATCAAGGTGTGTTTTGCCAAAATTCAGACGAGCCTTAATGGTCTTCTGGGTTAGCAGTGGTTTTCACCTCACCACTCTTTCATGGATGCCATTTTTGCCCAGTGTCTTTAGTGGAGATAGTGGAGTCATGAACAGTGACCTTTTTTGATGCATGAGGCCTGTACGTCCTTTGTTGTTGTCCCTGGCTCTTTTGTGACTTGCTGTATTTTGTGTTTACTCAGATTGCCTTTGTTTTAATTTCTGAAACAATTTAGTATGAGATATACACGAAAACAGAAGAAATCCAGAGGCAAATACTTTTTCACAGCACTGCAAATAGAGCAAAGTTACTTGCCGAATTTCTGCTTCTGGGTCCCCACCGAGGTATTTGACCATGACTTCTTGTTCGGGGGTGTAATAGCGATTGGTATAAACCTGATCACCATCAGCAGTGAAGGCCTCGCGACAATTTCTAGGGGGCCTCTGTATTTGCATGACTCTCCTGGCAACAGCATTCTCCTACATATAACAGTTTATAAACAATCTCAGATTTAACAAATAGTTTGAAACCTTAAATGTTACATTATTCTATTTACACTACAGACTAAATTATAATTATTAAATTTGTAATAACAATAGATTATAACTCAGTATTTAACAATTCAGTTATATATATATATATATATACACACACACACACACACATATATGTACACATCTCACAAAAGTGAGTACACCCCTCACATTTTTGTAAATATTTGATTATATCTTTTAATGTGACAACACTGAAGAAATGACACTTTGCTACAATGTAAAGTAGTGAGTGTACAGCTTGTGTAACAGTGTAAATTTGCTGTCCCCTCAAAATAACTCAACACACAGCCATTAATGTCTAAACCGCTGGAAACAAAAGTGAGTACACCCCTAAGTGAAAATGTCCAAATTGGGCCCAATTAGCCATTTTCCCTCCCCGGTGTCATGTGACTTGTTAGTGTTACAAGGTCTCAGTTGTGAATGGGGAACACGTGTGTTAAATTTGGTCTCATCGCTCTCACACTCCCTCATACTGGTCACTGGAAGTTCAACATGGCACCTCATGGCAAAGAACTCTCTGAGCATCTGAAAAAAAGAACTGTTGTTCTACATAAAGATGGCCTAGGCTATAAGAAGATTGCCAAGACCCTGACACTGAGCTGCAGCATGGTGGCCAAGACCATACAGCGGTTTAACAGGACAGGTTGCACTCAGAACAGGCCTCACCATGGTCGACCAAAGAAGTTGAGTGCACGTGCTCAATGCCATATCCAGAGGTTGTCTTTGGGAAATAGACGTATGAGTGCTGCCAACATTGCTGCAGAGGTTGAAGGGGTGGGGGGTTAGCCTGTCAGTGCTCAGACCATACGCCGCACAGTGCATCAAATTGGTCTGCACGGCTGTCGTCCCAGAAGGAAGCCTCTTCTAAAGATGATGCACAAGAAAGCCCGCAAACAGTTTGCTGAAGACAAGCAGACTAAGGACATGGATTACTGGAACCATGTCCTGTGGTCTGATGAGACCAAGATAAACTTATTTGGTTCAGATGGTGTCACGCATGTGTGGCGGCAACCAGGTAAGGAGTACAAAGACAAGTGTGTCTTGCCTACAGTCAAGCATGGTGGTGGGAGTGTCATGGTCTGGGGCTGCATGAGTGCTGCCGGCACTGGGGAGCTACAGTTCACTGAGGGAACCATGAATGCCAACATGTACTTCGGAATGCCTTTGGAGACTGGGCCGCAGGGCAGTATTCCAGCATGATAATGACCCCAAACACACCTCCAAGAAGACCACTGCCTTGCTAAAGAAGCTGAGGGTGAAGGTGATGGACTGGCCAAGCATGTCTCCAGACCTAAACCCTATTGAGCATCTGTGGGGCAATCGGAAGGTGGAGGAGCACAAGGTCTCTAACACCCACCAGCTCCGTGATCTCGTCATGGAGGAGTGGAAGAGGACTCCAGTTGCAACCTGTGAAGCTCTGGTGAACTCCATGCCCAAGAGGGTTAAGGCAGTGCTGGAAAATAATGGTGGCCACACAAAATATTGACACTTTGGGCTCAATTTGGACATTTTCCCTTAGGGGTGTACTCACTTTTGTTGCCAGCAGTTTAGACATTAATGGCTGTGTGTTGTTATTTTGAGGTGACAGCAAATTTACACTGTTATACAAGCTGGACACTCACTACTTTACATTGTAGCAAAGTGTCATTTCTTCAGTGTTGTCACATTAAAAAATGTAATCAAATATTTACAAAAATGTGAGGAGTGTACTCACTTTTGTGAGATACTGTGTGTGTGTGTGTGTATATATATATATATATATATCAATATTTATAACATAACTGGAAAGCCCACTGACTGTGAAACTTAAAGTATTAATCTACTTACTTTGATTATAAGAATACATTCAACGCTCCGCATGTCTATCAAACAATTAGTGATCACAGGATTGTCAATGACAAGAGTGTCCAAAACCGATGGAAACTCTGGGTGGTGTACACCTCTAACAACAACAAAAATGAAAAGCAGGAAGATACCAATTAGCAATCGCATTTTCAGAAAGCATGTGAGAACAAATTTTTTGTGTTCCAATCCTCATCAGATGACAACCAAGAACATGTAACTACCACCCACTAATGGTGCATGCTATTTTTGTGGTCAAAAATCTTTACTCTGCATTGCACTCTGAAATCTAATCCGGGAATTATACAAGAGGAAATCTGAGAAGTGTGTCAGTTTGACAACTTATTTCGACATATGTTGATACCAGTATCAATTGTCCCTATAGACCAACACGTATACTGGAAATTAGCTGTAACTGCCAGTTTGACATGCTAAAGCTTTCATCACATTCACAGTAAAATGTCTACCATTGTCCTTTTAGTTTAATATGAGCTTTTTTTTAAAAAAAATCCAAGTTTCAGGCACTCTTTCTTCTACATTCTTGACGGTAATCAAAACTTAGACAAAAATGAAATACTTACCGGTTTTGAACGTTGTAAACATGGTCTGTGAAAGCGCATACCACAATCTGGGGTCTGCTGCCAACAGGAAAATGCGGAAACATCAGCTCCTGTAGGACCTTTTCATCCTTGTAATTGTCACAGCAAAACGTTTTCATGAAACTCCGTAAGCAACTTTCCACAGCCACAGCTAAACTTGGATCCTTAAGTCTGATGCATGCACCTGGCAGAGAGAAAAATAGCAAGAAAATTATTTCAGACTTTTCAGTTTGGCTTAAAAGATAAAGGACTTATTCAAAAGCAAATATACTTATATCCTCATTAATAGACAATGATTGAGTATGCTTGTTTCAATACACGGAAATTTTTTTTAAGTGTACAAATTTAATCTATGAAAAAAAAGGTCCAGCATAAACAAGGTAAAAGAAATCTTAGACTATCGCATGACATCTGTCCAGACTCTTGATAGCTTAGATTTCTGATTCAAATCCCTTTGCAACCATTTCGGTAAAACTTACAGGACTTACAGAACATCACTGATGCATAAAATATGAATTTAAGCAACAGCAATTAAACTTTTCTGGTACTATGCCTCAAAAATATCAAAATCATGAAGTTTATCAGATTGTTAAGGCAGATAAACCATGAGAGAGAAAAACCCTCAGCTACACACAATCCTGTGATATAAATAAACTTCTCACCTATTGGTCCCACAGGTTTCTTAATGAAGCGTCCTTGAGCATGTGCTTTGTCTATTGACTCCAATAATTCTGGCATACGATCACCAAATCGTCTCAATCTGTTGGATTTGCTGGCTGTGAGTTGGTTCTTTCTCTTCAGTTTGGACTCCAGAGAGACCTGGATGTTTTTTTCTTCCATGCTAAAACACAAGAAAGCAAAGTAAGATTTTTTTTTCTCTGTACACGTTATACTGTACTTGTCATTACATTCTACACTTACAAAGCATCGTCCTAAATGCAAACAATGAAGGTATCATTATGGTTAATTACCTGAAATTATTCTTCATGCCAGTTGACATGTATCAAACTGCTGGGTGTATTAAAACATTTTACCTAAACGTAAATTGTGATATGGGGCCAGTTTTACCTTAGCTTGTCATATTCTTCCCTTCCTTTGAAAAGGGCCTGCTGTTTCTCCTTGATTTCTTGATTAAGGGTTGTAGACTCTGCCTCAATGTTTTCCAGCTGCTTCTTCAGAGCACATATTTTCTTTATCCGCTGTGTCTGCTCTGCCTCGTGATTCCTTCTCGCATTATGGCAAAAAACAATAGAAAATGCTCAGTAATTCACAACTGGCAAACTACAGTGACAAGCTTGGTATTTAGTTTGTCATATTAGCACCTTACATATTACTAAAGTATCTATCAAGGGTAAGTGACCTTAAAGAACCATCGCTGACCATATGACATGTTAATGTGTTAATTCATAACGTTCTCATGCAGTGCCAGTAATGTTGGAAGGCACTGTATGTTAATATATTTCTCACTCTATTGTCCTTACCAAATGTGACCCACCTGTTATTTATGTTATTAATTCTCTCCCGGAGAAGGCATTGCTCTTTTTCTAATTGTTTTAATTTGTTCACAGCACGAAAGTACACCACCTAAAAAAAACCCAGGACCATAAAAATAAAATATTAGCCATGCATATGGGTCATGATTGATCAAAGTGTCAACTAGAAAATATGAATGTTTCAGGAAATAAAATTAGGAGAGTGTCTTACTTCCTGGTTCTTCTGATTTTTACTCTTGAGCTTTGCTTCTTCTTTCAGTTTTCGACTTTCCTCTGCTAAACATTCATCCTCCTCTTTCAGTTTTCCAAGCTTCTGCTGGATATCCTGCAGTTTCTTTTCAGCAACAGCAACTTTGCTCTAGAAGAGGAATCACAGACATTTCAGAGTATAGGAAAAGCCATATATCTAGCATATATTAGCTTTGCAGATGACACAAATGATGAAATGCCCTCAATTCAAGCATGAATTATGTTCTTCCTATTTAAATAAATCCCTTAACAATACAGTGTTCAGTTCAAGAATGCAGCAGTGACAGCTGTTCATCACATACCTGACAGAGCTGTAGCTTTTGTTCATTACGTTCATCAAAATGTTCTTTATCAATTTGTTCCTTCAGTTGTTGTACTTCTCTCTCCTTTTCTCCCACCTGGTCAAATAAACAAAAATTTTAATGTCTAATATTTAATGTTACATTGTTCAACATGTACCAAGCAACCAGGAGAGAAAACATACCAGAGCCCACGCCATCTTTTTCTTTAAATCTTCCAGAGCCTCCCTCATTTTCTCAAGTGTTGATAGACTTTCATACTTTTCTTTCTTTTGTAAAAACAACTGTCTGAGATCTCGTAGACACTAAAAATGCATAACAACAGGGATTAACCAATTTATAAGAACATAGTATGAATTATTTTAGGAAACACTAGTTTACCTCCTCCTGCCTTTCCACTTGTTCCCGTGTCAGAGCTTTGGTCTGCTTGATGTGAATGTAGTCTCGCTTCATCTGCTCTAGCAGAGTGGCCTTCATGAAAAACTTTCAAACAAGAGAGACAATAACTCTTAACAAAAGACTCAGGTTTGTGATTCAATAAACCTGATTGCAAAGTACACCAGATAACTTCAGTAAACTGTGTTTAAATTTAAACATAACCCTTTAAATTGTAAATGTGACATAAAACATCAAATAATTTTTAACTTTGCTTTAAAGAGATTTTATGCTAAATTATTACCTTATACTTATCTGCTTCGCTTTTTGAATGAAGGAATTGTTTACTCATTTCCTGATTTAAGATTGAGACTGGATTGTCAACCTATAATAAGTACAATACAAGAAACATCAAATTGGCACAAGTGAAATAAAAAACAAACAAGCAAAAAAAGAAGATAAAAGTGAACAACTTTGCAGAAATAAAAAAATTACCTGTATATTGAAATGGTCCAATATTGCTGTTAACTCTTCCTTCTTTGTAGAGACAATAATCCCTGAAGACACAGAAATACTAGCTTGTTTTTAAAAAAAAAATTTTTTAAACAACATACTGTTTAAAGTATTGCACATATTGGTCAGCAAAAAACTATTTTATTTATTTATTAATACCAGACTTGTTCTTGATTTTGCATGTCCTGCAACCATCGCCAGTGATCCTTTGCTCAACAGAGATGCAATCCCCATATGCATCACCTTTATAAGCATCGCTTCCTCTGTTTCTCAATTTTACTGTAACTTCTGCAGAGCTGGATATGGAATGATAGAAAAGCACAACATAAGAGTTTTTTCAGTAGTAAATAAGACCAATGTCAAAAAAAAAGAGACCCACCTTTCTCCATATTTTACAAAACTCTTCAAAGAGGCTCCTCTGTTGGTTGTAGTTGCTTTACCACCCAGGCCAACAATGAGAGCAGTAAGGATAGCACTCTTCCCACCTAACAGTATCAATAAATAATATCAAATACTGTACCATTATCAGCATAACGGTACAGAAGACACATATAAGTGTGATGGCTGTCTACATAATTTTGGCCTTATACTTATACAAACCTAAACGTTTGATCAGCTTCAGAAATGCGTATACTGGGAGCTCTCTGTAAAACATCCTCACTTATGTTCTTTAAAGCATAATGAATGATCTTGCTCATAAAGTGTACTCTACCCCTTTTCAAGTTGAAAATGGATGAAAGTATGCTATTTGGCTTTAATTCAACTTGATGTTGATGTAACGTAATAGTGTAAATAATTCTGTTCGTCCTTACTTCCATTATTTCCAACAATAAAATTAACATTTGGTCCAAACTGAAAAGGGCCAAGCAAGTGATGACTCATGAAGTTCTTTAAAGTGATGCTCTCAATAACACCAATATCCCCGGCGCTCTGAAACAAAGAAACAAACAAAAATTAAAGGTCAGTTCAATGAAAGGTATAATTCTGTCAAGCTATGAAATGACTGACTGAGGTAGAGAAATGGTGCTCCTGAAGAAAGCCTGTTTCATCCTCCATGTCCTCATCCTCTTGGCCATGTGTCGTGCCCTCGGTCCTGCGGGTTTTCGCAGGCTTTTCAGCAAGCTGAGCATTGATCTTTCTTTTACTCATAGTATAAATAGGCTAAAAAATAGAAGAGTAACTTGTGAGTAATGCATGTATGTGCTTTGTATTAGGTTTAGATTAACACTTAGCAATAACAACCAAGTGACAGGTCAAGACATGAGCTGAACTTTCAAAATAAACTGGACCACAGCCGGTTAAGTGTAGTATTCTCGTTCAGCTTAATACAGTTTATTATTTTTCAAACACACACACACACACACACACACACACACACACACACACACACACACACACAATCGAATCACATAAAGGGTCAAACAAACAAAACTTATGCAAAAACTGGCGCCAAATAGCGTCAGTACTGTCATGGCTGAAAGCGAAACATTGTACAGTTGCAGGAACCCACTGCACTGACTTCATTTCCGACGAGTATGGAACCCTTCATACTGTATAGCATAGGTTCGCATAACGTTTATTGTTAAATCGTATTCAGTTCTGTAAAATATTTAAACTGACTTACTCCACTTCCTCGCGTCTGGAAGCGAACGTTTCTTCACACTACTTTGCCGCTTCCGGTTTAGAAACGGTAGCAAGCAGTGGGCGTGGCTAAAGCAGTAAGCATTACGTCACCAGCCAATTTCCTTAGTGTGCTCAGCAGGCAGCTACGTATTTTTCAGAAAGTATTCTTTCACTCTCTCCTCTTTCCTCTCTCCTCTTTCCATGAATACAATGTATTTTTGAAACAAATCCTCCCAATGTATTAAATAAAAGGCTCATTACTTGAACTTTTCTACACAGTGAGCGTTAGTGGCATCTGGTGGTCAAAACGATGAAGTTAACACATCTCCATCCATGCATTACCGCTTAATCCTTTTCAGGGTCACAGGGAAACCCGGAGCCTATGGGGCACACACTCACATACACGCTAATCAACCCCACAGCACGGAGAGAATATGCAAACGCCCACGCACGGTGGGAATCGAACCCCGAACCTTGGAGGTGTGAGGCGAACCACTAAGCCACTAAGTCACGCATTTACATTTTTACAAGGTTATACAATTAATGCACGCTGATCAAACATTTACATATATTTACAGAGTATTTACATTTTTAAATAATGCCCATGGATGCTTATTTCTCGTTCTTTTGTCCAATGTCCTTTGTCTTATTAATTCACTCTTTATCGGTTTAATAACCATCTCTGCAGGGATATGGCACTGATTAATATTTACATCTTGTTTTCCAAATTTTAAAATTTACAATGCATACAATAAATCTTCACATTGTTTGTCAGATTTTTATCAAAAATTCCACACATTAGCCTACTGATTTTTCATTTACCTTTATGTGCAGTAGGTTTTTCATCTGTGAATTCCAATGCCCTATCATATTAGTAATTTATTAATTTATTTATTTATTTAAACAATGTCACCTCGCAACATTAAGTAATGTCTTTATTATTTCATGAAGAAAACGCAACCCCCTTTGTTTTATGGTATATAGGCAAATCTAACCTCCTACACATTATTAATACACTATTAATACAGAATGATCAGTATAAATTGTTATTATTTTGTCTTCTGGGAGACATGTAAATACCTTATTTAGTTTCTGAAGGGCAGTACTAAATATTTAAACAAAAATAATAACAATTTACACCAATCACCCTGTTCAAAAGTTTACACCCCCCTGGCTCTTTATGTATCGTGTTACTTTCTTGAGCATCAGTGAATGTTCGCACCTTATGTAATAGTTGTGTACGAGTCTCTCAGTTGTCCTCAGTGTGAAAAGATGGATCTAAAAATCATATAGTCATTGTTGGAAAGGGGTCAAATATGCAGAAGATGCTGGAAAAGCAAAGAGTGTGCAGGACCTGGAGGATTTTTCTGAAGAACAGTGGGCAGTTTAACTGCTCAGGACAAACAAGGGATTCATGAACAGCTATCACAAAACACAAAAACAGTCGTGGATCATCCAGGTAACAACACACAGTATTAAGAATCAAGGATATGTAAACTTTTGAACGGGGTAATTTTTTATTAATTCAGCTTTTATCTTGTCTTTTGGACTATAGGCTATGTAAACATCTGTTATGTGAAATAGCTTATTCAGGACAGTACTAAATAATAAAAAAAAATGTATGATCCCTCTTATTTTGTTAAAAGTATCAAGATTTTTGCAGATTCTGCAAGGCGTGCGTAAACTTCCGACCACAACTCTATCTATGCGGCTGGACTGGACAGAATTATGATGGTACTTCATTTAAATCAATAGATGCTGTTGTGGGAATAAAATAACAATATGAGTACAGGGTTTTATTGTGTTACATGGAAACCCAGATACAAAAGACTTTGCTGTTCTTCAAGCCTTTTAACCTAGCTAAATCTCAACTTCTGTATCATAGTTATATACCAGGGATTGAGGCATGACAGTACATGAGCCTTTAAAAGTCCTAGATAAATTGATTTATGACCGATTTACTAATCGTGACCATTCCAGATGGACTAATTTGGTTCTTCATGGCTGAGCTGGTTTTGCACCTGAGGTGGCATCCTATGACAGTGCCACATTTAAAGTCACTCTTCAGTATGAGATTGCATGGCTATGTGCTTGACTTTATGCACCTGTTAGCAATGGGTGTGGCTGAAACACCCAACTTACTAATAATTACGTGGAGGGTTGTCCACATACCTTTGCCCATAGTGTATGATTAAAATATTTTGATGTAACATATAGTAGATAGTCAACATCTTGAGAATTTCAGAAATGCATCATGTGTTGGGAGATTTTTTTTTGTGTTAATGGCAAGAAAGCTTAGATAATCTGCTAATTCAAAAAATGAAATCATTTTTGTTTTAGTAATCAAATGTAGTTTATGTTGAATAAGCCTGCATCTGATATGAGAATATTTGAGATTGTTGTTACTGTTGATAATAGCTTTCCCTTTCTTTCTTTGCTAAATGACTTGCAGGGCTGCTAAATACTGTGTGATTATGCGTAAATCACCATGATCACCATCTTCAGCATTACTTGTAATGGCCAGAAAATGGCCTCCTGTCCAACAACAGGCCCTTTGAAGATGTGCATAGCCTTAAAGTTATATTGCCATCTAGTGGCCATCTTTTGAATTTGTGGCCTTTTACATCCAGTTGCCGGCCATCTACTGGACTGGTGTGTACATCTGGATACCAAATGCCTATTCTACTGTAATATTTAATATACCATGGCTTAATATACCATGGCTGGTAAATCAGATGCTTGATCGGATTGAGATCTGGGGAATTTGGAGGCCTAGTCAACACCTTGAACTCTTTGTCATGTTGCTCAAAGCATCCCTGAACAATTTTTGCAGTGTGGCAGGGTGCATTATGAAAAAGGCCAGTGCCATTAGGGAATATGCTTGCCATGAAGGGGTGTTATTGGTCTACAAAACTGTTATGTAGGTGGTGCAAGTCAAAGTAACATCTACATGAATACCAGGACCCAAAGCTTCTCAGTAGAACATTACCCAGAGCATCACACTTCCTCCGCCAGCTTGGCTTCTTCCCATAGTGCATCCTGGTGCCATCTCTTCCCCAGGTAAGTCACACACGCACACCCGGCCGTCCAGTTGATGTAAAAGAAAATGTGATTCATCAGACTAGGTCACCTTCTTCCATTGCTCCATGGTCCAGTTCTGACGCTCATGTGCCCATTGTATATGCTTTTGGTGGTGGACAGGGGACAGCATGGGCACTCTGACCAGTCTGTGGTTACGCAGTCCAATATGCAGCAAGCTGCAATGCACCGTGTGTTCTGATACCTTTATATCTTAGCCAGCATTAACTTTTTCAGCAATCTCTTTTACAGTAGCTCTTCTGTAGGATCGGACCAGATGGGCCAGCCTCCCCATGCGTATCAGTCAGCCTCAGATCCTTATGCTTGCCTATTTTTTCTGCTTCCAACACATCGACTTTGAGAACTGACTGTTCAATTGCTGCCTAATATATACCACACTTTGACAGGTGCCATTGTAACGAGATAATCAGTTATTAACTTCACCTGTCAATAATTTTAATGTTATGGCTGATACACACACACACACACACACACACACACACACACACACACACACACACACACACACACACTTCTTTTAAAACTTATAATACCAATGGTGTGAAACTATTTTCTGATTCCCTCTAAAAAAAAAAATATACCCACTATCCCTGTTGCTTCCTTCTAAGCAAAAATAGTTTTTGAAAACTGTTGGCCCAAATTCTACTGATCAAAATGCATTTTGTTTGCTAGGTAGAATTTACAAAGCCTGAACCAATTATCACCGCCTGTATGAAATCCAAAGTAATGACACATGCACAGCTGATAGACAAACTGAAAGCCATATATTGTGTACAGTTTCTCAGCAGGGTTTCTTTCAGAATGTCTAAACCTTGCACATATTCATTGTATACATGCAAGATGCAATTGTCAGTTTGTTACAGAGCACAAGCTCAATGCATGCAACAATGACATGCAGCTGCTTAAAGGCCTAACGCAGATAAGACTGGTGGTGGCTGAAAAAAGAAAAAAAGAAAAGAGAAAGAAAACAACAGGAAAAAGAAAAGGGCCATGAAATGTTAGGTTTTATTTATATTAAAAAACAAAAAAACAAAAAACAAACCAAAAACCATGAGGCAAGGCAAAAAAATAATAATAATAAAAAATAATAATAATAAAAAAAAATAATCACATGATATCATGAAGTAAAATGCAAGCATTAAACATAGACATTTTGTATACTGGCATATTGCCTACACCAGCCAGGAAAACAAAAATTAATTATATAACAGAATTGTGGTTCTTGTGTTGTATATTCAAGCCAATTTAGAGCAAGAAGGATTTTTAAGAGGAAAAATATAACCAAATATTACAGTAAGATTTCTATGTTATGTCAGTAAGCCTCACTTTTATCTTGGTAAAATTATCTTCTGTGTTTTTTTGTGTTATGGATGGAAGCGTTACATTAAGGATGTATATTTTTTTTTCCTAATGTGAAGCAAAGAAGATATTTAGATCAAATTAATTTATAAACTCTACATGCAATTAATATATGTATAAAGGACACTATATTATTTCTTAAATAACTATTAACTATGACATTATTTATGAAAGAATCTACAAAACACTATGACCATTTAAGTTTCAGTATTTCAGGAAAACAATAATATGCCAGCATGGCATTCAATAGTAACTAATAACTAATGCATTGCTTTTGATAGAAAGGAAGTGTTTACATGCATAATCTTAATTCAAACAGTTTAAATATGATACAAAAATTTCAAGGACTTTAAAAACAAGCCAAGCATAATATGATGATTAAACAAATCTGCATTTAAAAAAGCTCTAAACAATCACATATTTAACACCATTAGATATGTAGGTTTATCTTAGTACAAAAATAAACAAGACAAACTAAAGGCTATGCTGGTTATGAATTTCTGTACTCATATAGAAAAGCAGGTCTGGTCCTTCCAAGATTGTTGGTTGCATGAGCTTGTATTTGAATATAAGCCTAAAAACATGGGTTCAAACAAATAAACCAATTTGTCAGGTAGATTAGCATTCATCAATTCACAAGGGTACATAGTACATAGTTTGGTGAAGAAAATAACACTTACTTACCTTTGTAGAACAGATCAGTTATTTTTTTTTAACTGCTGCTGTCATCGACGTTGAGCTTTTACTTGTATAATGTGCTGAATGCTGGAATAATAATAATTTGGTCAGTTTAACAAACTGCTTCTTATAACTTGTCTAACTCTAACTGCACAATAAAGTGCAACTGTTTGAAACCATTGTTTTATAGATGGGGAAAATGTATCTTTATTTTACAGTTTATCTGTTCATTTAATATTGAAAACCCACTACAGCATATATCCAAACACATTTTGTTATTTGTGATAATGAAGAAATCTGTAGAACTCACAATAAATGTCTAATGTTTCATCAAAAATGCAAGTAAGGGTATACACTACAAACCATTGCACTACATTTATATATAAAGGTCTTCAGTCTGATTTACCTGTGGTCTTATGCGCATGAGCAGTGCATCTCGAACCTTTGGAGAAAATAGATGGAGATTAAGGTTTAAAAAAAAACTATGGTTCTTTTCGA
The DNA here is from genome assembly GCF_023375685.1 of Ictalurus furcatus. Taxonomy (NCBI): domain Eukaryota; kingdom Metazoa; phylum Chordata; class Actinopteri; order Siluriformes; family Ictaluridae; genus Ictalurus; species Ictalurus furcatus. Next base: position 18,567,199 of record NC_071263.1, read on the forward strand.
GAGGCTGCCATTGAGCACTTGTCAAAAATATGTGAGGACCTGTTTATATAAAAACTCATTTCCTAACAGCTTCAGAATTTTTTAAGCAACAACTTGCCTTTTTCTCACCAAAACATCCTGTTAGTAGAATGAAGAAGCCCTGCATGGAAATTGAGAGGTTTTTTTTAGCATTTGTTTTAAGGATAGACAAGACGAAACATTCTTTTTAGTAAATAATGTAGGATTGAATGGTTAATACTTACCTGAAAAGAATTGAAAATGGTAAAAGAGTAATTTACAATCTGGGCAAAAGGGTACATTGTGAGGTCAACTAGTAGCACACAGAAGCCAAAGATCCATGTTATTCCAAGCGTAGGGGTTAGGAGTACAACAGTTCTGATAACACTTCTTACAATTTCCTTTTCATCATGACTTTTTCCCTCAGACAAAGTAGGTTTTAAGATCCTGCTAATAACCACAACCATAGTGAACATATTCACAAGCACAATTACACCAACAGGAATAACAAAGGCATGGATTGACCCATGTAGTGCACTCTCATACTTTAACCAACACGTTTCATTTACATAGTATGAGTCAGCGTCACCATTGTCATAAGTGATGATTGTACATATTACAATAAATAAAGGACAGATATAACCAAGAGAAAAACAGAATCCCAAATAGACTTTTTTCCTTAACTGAACAAAAACAAATATCATTTGGTGTAGGAGCCCCAGACTCATGCACAACATCCAGAAAAACACAGCCAAGAAGCAAAAATGTTTCATAACTGTAAGTGCCAAACACCACTGGCTGATAGCTGGATTTGGAGAGGAAGCTGCTAGAAAGCTACCATGTGCTATCAACAAACAGAGTGCAATATTTACTAAGACAGTGTGTCTAAAGTGGGCGATATTGGACTTTACCACAGTATTCCATACCACAAACTCAATTACTAAACATAGAACAAGTGAACAAATAGAGAACCCTAAACCTGTATAAGTTATCTCATCCATATACATTAGAAACACAGGTTCTTTAGACATTAGAGATGTAAATGCAGACAAATGATCACATATGCAGGTATTTGGTTCAAATACCCCACCCCATTTACAACCATCATCAGACCACATGGATGTATTAAAATCAAAATACAGACAAAGTATTTGGTGGTTTGGAAGTCTCTGGGTTGGGAAATTCATTGAGATTTTGCGTGCATTTTTAGCAATGACCGACAATATAAATCCACTTGGATCATTGTTCAAATATGGTGGTAGCAGGCTAGGTAGATTATTTATCTTAGTTTGATAAATAGTCCCTTCTGTATGATCCTCCAAAGTGATGTTGAATGTTTCAGTGCATGATTTCACAGATGTGTTACATATTATTAATTGTACATTTTCTTCCTTGTGTGGGTTGTCCATGCTTGTCTCGATTTGATTTGCAACTCCTTCAACAGCTTTTAAATATTTAATAGCCAAACTGTAATTTGTCTCCATGGCCTGTGAATTCCAAATCTGTATTAAACTTATATTTAAAAGATTGCTTGAAGATTTCACAAAATTCTGAAATTTACAAAAGATTACAGTTTAAGCTTAGTGTAACTGTTGACATCCACTTTTATTATAACTTAGTATGAAAATAGCTGCCAATACTTACAGTGACCATAGACTCCTTGAACGTAGTGTTTTGTATTTTAGAAGCATTATGCAGGGTGTCTAATACATCCACTGATGCATTAATATTTGGAAATGTATTCATGATCTGATCCTCACTTTTCACCTTTAAAAGGTCGAACAGATCGTTTGCATTGTCTCTAACAAGCCCACATCCTCTCTGAAGATTCTGTTATTTATTGTTAAAGACAGAAGCATATCAAATCATGTTGTGATGGTACAAATCTACAATTTAATATGGTTTATTCATTCAGTCTGACATTCCTCCATTTATACATATGGGCATACCAACATTGTTAAACTCCAGAGCTTCTCCTTCTTTAGGATTTAGATAATCATGTAATAATGTAAATTGTTATACATCCCAAAAAAAAAAAAAGGCATGGATCCCATCTTGGGTAATGTCAGACTAAAATAGAATATTCTAGGTAAAACATAAAAAAAGGGACATTCATACCTGAGCTGAAGCCAACAGGTTCCAAATTTCTGTGTTTACACATTGAGAGTTTACTGCCTCCCAATTCCCTTTATCTTGGGAGTTTGTACAGTCTCTTGATTTAAAACCAATTTCATTAGCATTACATTGCAGTGTGGCACTGAAATTAGCCTTTGCTTCTGGCCAGTCATCACTCGGTTCACAAACAATTGAGTCGGCTGGTTAAAAAAAAATGAAAGTTTTTTTTGCCCCACATCTTGCAACTCAAAGAACAACTATCACCACTTTGACAAATAAACTGTACAAGGGCTAATGCTCTATATTGAAAATGACAAACTTTTTACACATTATGCTTTACACACTATAAGGTTAACCAATGCTTTAATTGCTCTGTTGAATTTATTAATAAATTGATGTTTGATTGAAAACTTACCATAAATGACTGGTATCTTTAGAGTGGCACTTCTTGTGTTATTTTCTCTATTTGTGAATATACATGTAACACTATAAAAGTCATTTTTCTCTTGACAGTCGATTTTGATGTTTATATTGTAGATTGTAGTATTGCCTATAGAAGCTTGAAACATATATGTGCCATTTATAATTAGAACAAAATATACAGTTGATCAAACTGTAAACTTGTCATTTTAATATTTTAGCAGAAAACTGTTTTTATGCGCGTGTGTGCCCATCTGGATGGGCACAGTGTGAAAGAAGACATTGGTGGTGCTTACTTGTTGGCTGCAATGCAGAATCTACTGGCAACCAGGTAACATTGTACGTTTCTGTGCTGTTGTCTATGATACACTTAACCATAACACTATCCTTGTCGGGCAGCCGACAATTTGGGAATTGTGGGTCACTGGTGATAAAGATTTGGGGCAAAAGTGCAACATCCAAATACACACTTGCTCTGTGTATTATGTTAGGAGAGTTTCCAGATGTGTAATCACATATAAATATCCCTGTGTTCAAATGAAATAGAGAATTTTGCCAGCTAATTAAATATGAGGGGGGGGGGGGAAAACAACACAAACAAACCAAAGAAATAAATTAATTCTTTAGGAAACAACCTACCTTTCCAGACTTCAGAAGTTTTATTAAGAATAATCATGCTACTTAGAACATCCTGAGTTACAGTGGCTTCAGTGCCATTAGTGATACGTTGTTTACTTGCACCTTTTTGTATGTACCAATTTACATTTTCTAGGCTCTCTGGTGTGGTGCATGTGATGTTAGCAGAAGTGTCATAACCAATACGATCTGGAGCTGTAATTGTTATAAAACCTGTAAAAAAAAAAAAAAACAACAACAACATATAAGTGAGGTTGTTCATATAAATGTTTTATGACACTATTTAATTAAAAAACTCCTTGTGTGCTAAATAACTGCAATCATGCATAACTCCTATGGAAATGCTTAAATGTGTGCTTTTCCAAAGACATCATTTTTTATATAGCCTCTTGTGTCTTGTGTAATGTAATGTAGTTCATTTTTATCAAAAGAGTTCCACAGTTACTATGCTAAAAGTTACTTTTAAGAAAAAGATGTCTTTTTTTCCACAAGCAAGGGTAATGTTTCTGAGGGCCCTGGAGATATTCGTAATAGAATAACGATAGTAAATCGATTGCTAAGTGACCCCCATGTGACCTTGCTTCTCAGATATTTTAGCAGTGGACACTTTTATTATTTTAACAAAGGGAAGGTGCTAATTTTTGGCAATTATTATTCAGGGAAAATTTAGATTTCTTTCAGCAAAAAATCTGTTTGTTATTTCAATTTACTAGTTTTAGAGCAAAGAGAATTTAGCATGACACTCATGGCAGAAAAAAGTTATATAAATTGTGCATAAATATAGGAAAGACACAGTTTTACACATTAGGGATAAAAATTATTTGTGAATCTAGAAATTGAACAAATGTCCATTTGCATACAGTAAATATATTAATTTTTTTTTTTACCAATATGAGTAGTTTTATTTATCAAAAGAATTTTTTTTCATCAAAAAGCAATATTTTTCTCAAAACTGTATTAGGCAACAACTCCCTAGATGCCATCCATGTGTTTTAATTGAGCTGTTTCACTGGTGTATAACACAACACATATTTTTACAAAACATTGCTATACAAAATGTAACTGAATTTAGCACTGGCAATGTGAATGTTACAGTTACAAATTACAACTACAAATTGTGCATGGGAGATAGGATGAGTTACAGTCTTGCATAAAATGTTGCGGATAGGTTATGCCTGAAGCACTTTTAAAGTATTAGAATTACCTTACCTGAGGTTATAATGGTGAAAGTGGCATTTAACGTATTCTGCAGCTTATTGGTCGTGTTCACAAGTTTCATCAGGTCAAATGGACCATTTATTAGCATTATAAAGTCTCCGATGACACTACCTGACCTTTTTTTTTAAAAAGACAAAATATTTTTTTTACAATGGCTTCATAGTCATCTCCCATTCATTGGCTGGATAAACATTTAGCAAATTAAATAACATTTCAAATGTGCAAAAGATTTCTACTGTTGTCCATTATCATTACCTGAGGTTTGTAATATTCAGTGAGTCAAACCAGTTCATACTGCTGTACATGGAAGTTAGCTAAAAGAGATAAAACACCAGCTTAGACCATAGTATTTGAATAAACAAATAAATAAAAATACAACCCTTGATTAATAATAATCCAATGGAAATACCTATTATAATTAGTAGCTCTTTGAAATGCTATAACTGTTTTATAGCAACTCTAAAAAGATTAGTAGAATATAGTGGAGCTCAAAATGATGAGACCACATATACATTATATATATATATATATATATATATATATATATATATATATATATATATATATATATCAATATATATTTTGATTAAAATAAACAGAAAAGTAAAACAACAAAAAGTAATATTCAATAACTTGAATATTCAAGACTACACTATTTCACTATTTATATAACTATTTAAACTCCATTGAAGCACATGTTCAGATGACGCTGAGATGGATTTGATCCAACATTGTCAGGTTTTATTGGTTTTACTTGTGGTGTCTTTGCCAGCTGGAGTGTATGCTGTCATTAAAGCAAAAGTAGGTGATACCAAATAGAAGATTTTACTTTTCACTCAAGCTGTTGCTGATAATATAATTTGTAACCGATATTTTTGGTATAAAATTTGAAAAGAATGCAAAATAGAAGCAGTTTTACTAGTAGTCTCAGACATTTGGACCCCTTTAGATCCAAGATATAGAGAGCACTTTTCTATAAAATTCTGAGGAGCTAATTGGGCTGATCAGCTAATTTGGTGGATTTGGCTAGAATTTTTTGTTTTGGGTATTCATTCAAACCAACTCAGCTCAGAGCAGCCTTTTGTAATTGACAGTTATGGTGCAAATTACTGGCTCTATGTCAGTCTTGCTAAGAAATGCACATTTCGATTATGTTAGTGAGTGACATACGTGAATAAGTTTATATTGGATAATGCCTTGTCTTTATGATGGCAATAAATTTGGTGAGCATGGTATTTAATCAGTTTAGTGAGAGATCAAAACAGGGGGTCTTGAGAGGTGACTGAGTTACCTTAATTTTGGACCAATGTAATTTTGAAAATACCACTCTAGCAACTGATTTTGTATTGTCACACTTACTAGGCTGTAAGTGTAATGGTTTAAAAGGCAGAGGTATAAGACAGAGAATAAACATTCCACATGATAAGTTTCAGGCTATATGATATAAACATATATGCTAACAGTCACTAATGGTGTGTCGGTCTCACTGAAATATTTATAGCAGTTTTACTTAATTTTGTGTTTGATATTGATTTCCTGTGGTGCAGCACATACAGTTTTACTTAAATTCTTTTTTTCCTCATCGTGATTGGCAGGTAATTTTCGATCTTTAATGGTAAATGATCCATCAACAACCACTGGAGAAAGACAAAGAAAGATGCACTTAGTTGTTATATTTAGCTAAACACAAATGCAAAACCTCAGACTGAATATATTACCGCTGTTTTTGTAGAGGCACATAGCGCCAGGAAGGACAGATGAACATGAGTTATTATTCTTGCAGCACTCAGGATGTATGTTACACACATCTGTACTCCAACTGTAGTTTTGTGCACAGGTACAGATGTTGGATTGACAGTCTAAAATCAAGAGAGTAGAAAAATAACACGACTATGAGAAATTGACAGCATTGATTGTTAAAAAAATATATATTTTTTTTGTTATACAACAAAGACATTTGGGTTTGAGATCAAAAGATGAATATGAAACAACAGATCAGAATTTCAGCTTTCATTTCCTGCTATTTATGTACAGATATGTTAAACAGCGTAGAACATCTTTTGTTTGAACCCACCCATTTTTCAAGCGATTAAAAATATTAGATCATGTGACTGGCAGGCGATTTGTGTTGCCCAGGTGTGCACTGTTAAATTGATTTTAAACAATTCATAGCACTGGATGTCTGCTCTTGGTTTGAGTACTTGGTTTCACTTGTGAAGACTGCATTTGTTTGTTTTTTTTTGTTTGTTTGTTTTTAAACCATATCTTTATTGCAAAAATATTTAAAAAAAACAAGAAAATATCCATACAAAAAAGTTTATATATACCTTAACTACCTTCCTTTCCTCCCCAACCCCGCACAGAAACATTCTGCCTGCCAGTTTACAGAGAAACACACCCAGTCTAATTGGGTGGAACTTCATCATGAAGCAAGACATTGCCCAAAAACACACTGCCAACACAACAAAGGACTTCATCGGGAAGGTCTTCAGTGGAACAAAGTGGAAGATTTAAGACTGGCCAAGTCAATCATCAGACCTTAGACTATCTGTTGCTATATTTTTGAGTACCAAAAAATGGGTGGTCTGCCACCAGAGGTCTGACATGTTCTAAGTTGTCTAACATATGTAGATGTAAATATCAGAAAATGAGAACTGAAATTCTGATCTATTGTCTCATATTTTTCCTTTTTTTTCTCCAACCCAAATGATTTCAGTATAACAAAAACAAAAGAATTGGCCTAAAGTCCAGAGATCAGAAATATTCACTATTTAGTAGGCTACTTCATCAATTTTTATAGTTTATATATATATATATATATATATATATATATATATATATATATATATATATACATACACACACACATACACATATACACACACAGACAGACAGTTGTGCTCATAAATGTGCAGGACCTGGAAGATTTTTCAGAACAACTGTGGGCAGTTTAACTGCTCAGGACAAACATGAATAATTGTCATAAAATATATTAAAAAAAATAGTCACTGATCATCCAGGTAACAGCACACAGTATTAAGAATCAAGGGTGTGTAAACTTTTCAACAGGTTCATTTGTGTAAATTCAGTTATTATTGAGTCTTGTGGACTATATATAAACATCTGTTATGTGAAATAGCTCCTTCAGGGCAGTACTAAATAAAAAACAAAATGCAAATTTTATGATCCCTCTTATTATATATATATATATATATATATATATATATATATATATATATATATATATATATATATATATATATATATAAATAATTAACATTTTGCAGATTCTGCAAGAGGTATGTAAAGTTATGAGCCACAACTGTTTGTGTGTGTGTCTGTGTGTGTATAATATATATATATATATATATATATATATATATATATATATATATATATATATATATATATATATATACACATACACACATTAATAATTATAAAATTAATATATACTATATCAAAAAGTAATCAAATGCTTTTTACAGATGTATTTAATTACCTGTTGTTATGGTGATACTTGATACTATGGCATTTCCGACAGTGAGCACTGTAATATTTCCAAGCAGCGAAGTGAAATTGCCAAATGCACTTGACTCTACTTGAAGCTCAAAGTAGTAAGATTGTGTTGTATTTGCTGAAAAGAAAAACCCATACAAAGCAAAAATGAACATATACTCAAAGGTATTTTAGGTTCATTTTAGTCCTTTAAGATTAATGTAATGGTGAGGAAATGTAATTTACCTGTAGATGAACCCTAAAAGTTAAAAATGTCACATTAGCAAAAATATTTTGGTTTCAGTTAAGAAAACATAAAATTTTAAAAATATGTATGGACAATGTGTAGAAAAAACTCTTTAAAAAGATATATGTATGTGGACTCCGCAAGCAACTACTATAGGTACTTCCCAAAATTATGGAAACAGAAGAAATAGAGGAAGTCAATAATTGAGTTATACAAATGAAGTAAAAGATGGTTATGAACAAAAGTCAAGTATCCTGAGTTTAGACCAACCTGGATAAACAGCCCAAGTAAGAGGAGGGTGATGCCTCTACAGGGTTTCATTTTGTGGCTGTATTGCAGAGATAGAGAAGAGAAAATTATGTAAAATAAAATATGCATAACAACAATAGATTACAATATAAAATACAATCATAATGTTGGTCAACAAATAATTATCCATCTTAGACAAGCTCCTTTATCACCATTAAATTTGTACCGTGTAGTGTACAATTACAGGTGTTACAGTTCATATTAAAAATCAAACACACCACATTTTTAATGTCCTTTGGACATTCACAATTCACTTAGAAATTTTTAAATTGCTATATACAATTAATTTTATTCAAGGTTAATTAGTACATACTATTAGGTACTTTCTTGACTTATAGAGAAATACAGTCAGTATCCACACAGTTATCTAGATCCCCTTATATTCCAGTGTGCCATAGTGTTCTTTGAGCTGATGGAATTTGTTTAACAGCTTGTGGAGGTGCCCAAACATTTTATCTTGAAGTCATGCTTACCCACACTTAATTTTGTTTTGTAGTTGTTTACTTAAGTTTATTGTTGTTTTGTAGTTAACAAAATAAAATTTTTTATTTGTATTTCCGTTTATAGTGAGTCTCAGCAAATTGTATTCCCCTATCATTAGCCAACAGAGAAAGGTTTATTTGATCGTTCTATTATATATGAGCAGTTATTTGTAAAAAGTTCAAACCTAGCTTAAAAATATTATTGTTTTGACATCTAGATTACTGGCTATGAATTTAACAGTTGTCAACATACATTAAATTATGAAATTACAATTGTTTATTGTTTATGAAATCACATAACAGATTTGATAACAAAACTGTTTGCATTTCAGCTACAATACTGGTAAGAAATTATACAATTTAGGTGAGGAAATGGCCAGTTGTAAAGTAAGAAAAACAATCTACCTATATTATTCTTATTAATACTACTAACTACTACTACTACTATTACAACTGCTACCAATTCATTACAACAATATTTATTACATCTTTTATTTTATTATTTTTTTAACCTTTGTAGCAAACTGGTGACAACTGTACCTGATGGTTCTAGACTCACAAAATCACAAAAGTGTAAAGTATTTTCTTACCCTTCCAGAACAGTATTTTTCTTCTGCTAAAAACTCGGAACTACTCGGAACTACTTTGCATTCCTCAAGAAAATAGAAAAATAAATGTGCAGTTGATTTAGGTACAAAAATTTTAAACAGAACCACGTTCTCCAACAGTACGTAACACAACCAAAAGACAATTACATCTTTGTGAGGTGAGATGCATCGGCTGGTGCATTAGATGTATGATACTAATCCTATTCCTCTCTTTTGTATTCCTCTCTTGAAGTGGGCTGTGTGAGGCTCTATAAAGTTGAATACATCCCATGAGTAAGCAGTTAGGAAGTCAGTAGTCTGGTCAACAGGCATGCCACAAACCTATTTGCATTACATATCACATAATAATCACATCCCTGTCTGTATATAAGAGAACCTTTGTGTTAATATTTATAATTCCTCAGTCACAGAGAAAATTTATTTGACTTTGCAAATAAATGCAAATAAACTTCTGCATCCAGGAACTACACTTTTTTTTTTTTTTTTACTGCACCCACAGCTGCCTTTCACTCTATTTTTATGTATAATATTTTCATGAATACTTGGATAAGTAAACTTGGATAAGCCAAACATTCAGTCCAGACTAAGCACAATATTAATTTGTGGAATAGGAAGAAAAGATTTAAGTTTAGAAACCCTTAGACTTGCATCATTAACTGCTTAATTTAATAATGTCTGCAAGAAAATGATTGTACCCAAATCCTTATATTATTTCATAATCACTTATGCCAAACTAAAGAGAATAACTATACTCAAACCTAGCTGAATAACTTAAAGTTGAAATCTAAACTGAAGTGTGCACTTTTGCCTCATATGACATTTTCCTATTTAATACAATCACATTTTATTAATTACCCAAACTTAAATCAGCTCAAGTGAGAATGCAGCAGTGTGAAGCAAATAGTTTCTTCAGGACTGAGAAATAATATACACTAGAACCGAACTAACATGGAACATGTGTTTAACAATAGGAGTTCAACATCAGAATCAGTGCTGAATTACTATTTGAATCCAAGTTAAAGCTGCACGGTACAAATAAACTCATATGACAAATAAATATTGGCAGTGGAATCTTAATGTTTTGCTAGTGGTCTAAACCTTGCGAGTTCAAATCATACAATATACCGAAAAATTGTTTGGCCCTAAACCCCCAACTGCTTAATTTATAGAATTGGATTTTACCCAATTAATTCATTGATGAGTACCATGACCTGAGAAACTGAAATCCAGTTTTTCTTTACAGAGGTCTAAAGGATTAAAGTGATGATGGCTAGTATCAGTCCAGGCATTCTCACCTTCCGTGAAAAGCTTTAAAATATTTTTCTAGCTCCTTGATTACATTCTGTAAAATGTGTTTCATGATGTTTAAGATGGCTTTATGACACAGGCCTATTTGGCGTGCTGCATTTCTGTCTTCAGAGACATACATAGCAGTCAAGAAAGTAGCAGAGGTAGCTCAGTACTTAATGGTCTGTAGTTGAGTACTTAAATGTCATGCTAGTTGGAGACTATCATTAGGCACTGAAACAATGCCTGTAACTGCTTCAAGAAAAATTACAAGCTGAGATATACATGAGTAAAGCAATTTGTTGTACTGCACACATGTACATGTGTATTCATCTTCAGAAACCGCTTTAACATAAGTAAATCACAATGGATCTGGAAAACATCCTAGGTACAATGAGTGAGGCAGGTATACACCCTGGATAGAACAGTGACTTTGTCACAGACATTCACACACTCATTCACAACATTAACATAATCAAAACACCAACTGGCTACAGGAGACCAGGCAAAATTACACAGTCAGATCAAACCAGGGATCCTGGAGCTGTGAGCTGCAATGCTACTTGCTACACTACTGTGCTGTTTGTATATGTACATTGACAAAGTGACAATTCATCCATCCATCCATCCATCTTCAACTGCTTACTCCTTTTCAGGGTTGTGGGGGAGCCTGGAGCCTATCCCAGGGAGCATGGGGCACAAGGCGGGGTACACCCTGGACAGGGTGCCAGTCCATCGCAGGGCACACAATCACACAAACACTCACACACCTATTCATACACTACGGACACTTTAGACATGCCAATCAGCCTACCATGTATGTCTTTGGACTGGGGGAGGAAACCGGAGTACCCGGAGGAAACCCCCGCAGCACGGGGAGAACATGCAAACTCCGCACACACAGACCCACGGGAATCAAACCCCCGACCCTGGCGGTGTGAGGTGAACGTGCTAACCACTAAAATTAGGTTAAAACGTGTTAACCTCTCTAAAATTATCTACAAATCAAAAAAGTTCAAGTATTAGTTCTGTTAGTTGTGTTTCTTATTTGATTAGTGATGTGTTTAATTTATTTATTTTAGATGAAAAAAAGTACTGCAATAAAAAAACACCTGTTTTTCATCCATTTCACCTGATTTCATACTGAGGTTCCTGTTTGTGACAAGAATACTGTAGGTGTATAATAAATTTGTCATATAATTCATAGCGTATTCCTGTGTGAATGTAAATACGTTTTAGTCATTGCTTGCATAAAATCTCATTTACAAATACACAGTTTTCTAACGTCGTCCATATATTTAAACATACAAATGAGTTTGACGGTGTGTATGCATGCTGTTGTATTGAAGAAAGATAAGATCTTCAGCGTGTACATGATTATGTACTTATTTGCATAGGATTTTTTCCTCATCGTTTTAGGACACTTCCATTGATACTGATGTTCTCTTACTAGACATACACTATATGTTGGACAGCATGCGCAAGACAAAAAAGTATCACACAAATAACAAAATTGCCATCTTACACTTTAAACAGCAGATTATTTTTCTGGTAAAGATCTAAACAATGAGTAGTATTTTAGTGCCTACATTACAATGTTTTTAGATATAAAGAATACATGAGGTGTGTTAATGTGAAACAGACTGCTGCATAGTGGGGAAAAGGGTTATCTTATATTACATTCAGTTAAGCCATGTACAAAACATAGTAATAAAAAATGAAGATAGAGCTAGATGTACATACATACTGTACCTATGGATTTGATTTATTCCACTTTGCTTTTACTTTTATAGTTATGTGCACCTTTATTATGGAACAACAGGGCTGTTGTTCTGAAAAATAACCACAGTTGACATTAAGGAGCAACAAATAACATTCTGTCCTTTTGTATGTTTTCAAGTCTTTTCATTTCTCAATGCAAACTACTCAAGTATGTAGCACAAGCAAAACATTTTTTTTACTGTTCCATTCCTGTCATTTTGGAGTTCACTCTAAACCAAGCACATATCTGACATCTTTATGATACAGTATTGATTGTTGTATTACAGTTTGCAAGTAAACTTACAGCTAGGGATGTAATGATATACAAGTTCTATTGGAATTCTGAAATAGCAGAAAATGTTAATGTAATGCTATATATTTGTAAATATACTTATCCTGATGCAGCATATTGTTTAAGCCAGATCGAGCTGTTTTAGAGAACTGTGCAGTCCTGTATTCTCTAGAAGAGACAGACACATTGAAACTCAAAACCATAATCAGTGAGTCAATGATTTGCTATCGTAAATGGTACCCCAAGCCTGTAGAGGACAATAGTAATAATGTGGCTATGGTACACTAATGTGGAGTCAGGTATTTGTACTCAGTTTGCTAATTCGAGATCTTGAACTAATTAAATTGTGCTTACAGTTTCAATTAATTCAAATACACTTATAAAGAAATCCATTTTGAATAAACTCATAAAACACACGTGTATGTGTGTGTGTGTTTATTCAACATATTTATAACAGTACTCCTTCAATTAGGCTGTGGGTGGCAATGGCAATATATCTTATATACCCACTCAAACAAAAACTATATGGTCAAAGGCATGTGGATGACTGATCATCAAACCCATATGTGCTTTTTGAACATTCCATTCTGGATTTAATCCCCCTATTGTTGTTAGAATTACCTTCACTCTTCTGGGAAAGCTTTCCACTAGATTTTTGAGCATGGCTGTGAGGATTTGTGATCATTCAGCTACAAGAGCATTAGTGAGGTCAGGTACTGATATTGGGTGAGGAGGCCTGAGGTGTAATCAGTGTTCCAGTTCATCCCAAAAGGTGTTCAGTGAGGTGTTCAGGGCTCTGTGCAGTCCACCCATTCTTCCACTTTTATGAACCTCGCTTTGTGCACAGGGGCTTTGCCATGCTGGAACAGGTATCCAGGTATCCACTGAAGGGAAACCTCAATACCAAAGCATAAAAAGACATTCTAGACACTTGTGTGCTTTCAATTTTGTGGCAAAAGTTTGGGAAAGACCCACATATGGGTCTGATGATCAGGTGTCCTCATTCTTTTGGCCATATAGTGTATGTCTAGTCATAGACAAAACTACAAATTGGATATCACTGTTTTCTAAGAGGAAAACACCCTTGTTTTATTAATCGAATTAAATATTTACTAATATATCATATGCATTAAAATAAATGTGTAATCTTGTTTTTAGAGTATGTCAAATATGTCTGAGCTTATGCATTGCTGACTTGGAAACAAATATGACAACAGCTTCAAAAAATTTTTTTATCAAATCAACAACAATCAAATCCAGCTAATTATGAACAGGCCCCAATTTTCCAAACAAGTCAATTATAAAAATATATATTTAATTGATTTTCTTCCCATCTGGTTCGTGCAACCAACCACACTGTTTCTGAATTTGACAAACATTCACCTAATTGTTCCTAATTGTAAGCAGCTTTTTAGATGAACTACTCGCATCCCTCAAAAAAAGAAAGGGGGGGGGGGTTCTTCCTAGGCTCAGCTCAAACAGATTTTGTAAACAAATGAAGTATATTATCATATAACACTTGTACACCACTGTAATTTATTATAACTTCATCAAAGTCCAGTGCACTGCTAATTATAACGGACATGGCATTTCTGATAGTGTGTCACACTGAGGTTTCCTTCTCTAAATAAGATCTTTGGCCTAGTGGCAGAAAAGTCTCTCTTTCTTCCTCTGTTCCAGTATTTTTCTCTGGATTGGCAACACCATTCATTTCCTCACAATTTGTAGTAATTTGCTGGAAATATAAAGACAGGATTTGATCAGCAAACACAATAGAAAACAAGATAATGTGTGAAATGGTTAAATTACAGTTGAAGATTCACTACTATTACCCTGTGCTCTGGAAGTGAGCCACAGCAAAGCTTGGGCTTCAGCAGGATTTGCAGGAAAAAACGCATGTTATCTAGTAGAGGATAAACTGTGCCAGCTGTTAAGTCTCTGCTTTTCATTGGGCCTAATTGAACAAAGACAGTAGGAAGCTTATTTATATGCTTTTGCAAGGAACATAAAACATTTCTTTATTCATCCTTAGTCAGTAACTGCTTTATCCTGGTAACGCTTGTGGTGGCTCTGGAGCCAATTCCAGGAACATTGAGCACACTTCCTGAATGGGTCACCAGTCCACCACAGGGCTCCATGCACACATTCACACACTACACACCTCGAGGCAATTTAGAATAGCCAGTTCACTTACTTTTGGGAGAATCAGAGATTTCTACTAAAGATAATTAATATACATGATTCAATATTGTTTGTCATCAAACAAGATTTAGGTCCACAAATGATTCTCATACCTGTGATGAGACTGACAAGAAGTCCAATAAGAACCACAACAGTGGAGTTGAGAGCACTGTACCACATGTAAGACAGGGAATAGAAGCCATGCAGCCCAACAGGTTTACTAAAAGACAAAGAGAGTGTATTGGACATAACACACAAACTACAAACTATTAAATAAAGTTCACAATACCTATAACAAAAAACAAAGTGGAGACTAAAATAATCAAGCCCCACCCCCCGCCCCCCGATAAAATATTTCTGAAATTTCTTTTTTTCCCTCCTGATTTAAGTTGGATGGGATGATACTTTGTAGAGGTGACATCAATTCTTCAGAAGTACCAATAAGAATTCGCCATCTTCTTATATCAGCTAACAATACAGCAAAATTTACAGCTGCCAGTTTGGTTAGGCAAAGTGTATACTGTTCAGAAATTTGATTTAAGAAGTAATGGGCTTAAGGTAATAGGCCTGCATATTTAGTACACATACTGTATGTCTTCTTTTTGTTCAAGTTTATTGCTCTTGACTTTTGAAAAAAAAATGTAATCACACATTTAATGCTTCAAAAATCTGAATGCCCCATTTTATAACAATCATAACCATAGGTATGGTCTGATACCACACTGACTAAAATGACAACAACAAAAACAACTTAGTTATTAAGATAAGATATATGATCAAAATGCATTAAACATTCTGTGCACTTTGTACATATCTGATCTATAAAAATGATACTTTCAAAACTTATAGCTGCTTTCATACTGTGATTTTAATTGATGACATCTAATAAACCCTGATTACAGTGACCTCTGTTGGCTTTAAATACATTACAAGAAGACCAGTCTAGAAAAGGTGTTTTGCTTACTGACCAAAGAACCATGATAAAGTGTTTTTATTATATTTTTTATACACACACACACACACATACACTATCTCACAAAAGTGAGTACACCCCTCACATTTTTGTAAATATTTGATTCTATCTTTTCATGTGACAACACTGAAGAAATGACACTTTGCTAAAATGTAAAGTAGTGAGTGTACAGCTTGTCTAACAGAGTAAATTTGCTGTCCCCTCAAAATAACTCCACACACAGCCATTAATGTCTAAACCTCTGGCAACAAAAGTGAGTACACCCCTAAGTGAAAATGTCCAAATTGGGCCCAATTAGCCATTTTCCCTCCCCGGTGTCATGTGACTTGCTAGTGTTACAAGGTCTCAGGTGCGAATGGGGAGCAGGTGTGTTAAATTTGGTGTCATCGCTCTCACACTCCCTCATATTGGTCACTGGAAGTTCAACATGGCACCTCATGGCAAAGAACTGTCTGAGGATCTGAAAAAAATAATTGTTGCTCTACACAAAGATGGCCTAGGCTATAAGAAGATTGCCAAGACCCTGAAACTGAGCTGCAGCACGGTGGCCATATAGCGGTTTAACAGGACAGGTTCCACTCAGAACAGGCCTTGCCATGGTCCAAATAGTGATATTCTGGTATTGGTGTTGGTAAGATCATTCTCCCATTCCATGAACATTGCAAGAAAGAGATAATTTGCTGAAGAATAGTGTCCCTGTCTCTCTTAGTGTGAATTTCCACCACAAGAATTAACAGTAAGTGATGAGATGATAATATTTGGATATCGATTTTCACAAAACATGGACACAGTAGTTACTTTAAAAAACCTCACAAAAACTAAAACGCTGACTGATTAGTTGTGAAAAATTAACAATGGCTTTTGAATATTCGATTAAATCAATTATATTGATAAGCCACTGATAAAGTGTTTACAGAAGGTAAGTGGCAGCATGTTACCTCGTTTTAGCAGTGCCTGGAGTTAATATCAAAGTCATTGTAGTCAAGGTCATGTTTTCTGCTGATACAGGATAAGTGCCATTGTGTGAATGATCAATGGCAACGCTTGACATCTGAGCCACAAATCCACCAATGCCAACCCAGAAGGCCATGATGAGACCAGCGATCAGTCCTGTTACAGCACCCTACAGCAAACACAAACCAAACAGGTTTCTCTTTGTGATGCTGCTCACAATTGAATGCACAATTATTCTGCTGAGAATACTCACAGTGCTATTGGCTGAAGGGAAAAATATCCCAAGACAGAAGAGTCCCAGCAAGGGTCCTCCTACCATCCCAAAGATACTGAGAGCTGCCTTGAAATGAGAAATTTGAGGCACATTTTATTCAGAGTGTGAGCCCTGAGTGATAGCACTGAGCACGTATCACTATTTTTCAGCCGGTTTCATGATTTTTAGCTTAGTTTGCTTTTGTTATTTCTGCTGATAGTTTAACTGCTTTGGAGATGCATCTAATTGGGACCTAAAATCAGTTGTGCTTACCTGCAAAACAGAACTGTTCATCAGATGGACAGCATAGGCCATAGCAAGGCATAAAAGGCCATATGAAAAGGCTAGATTTAAAATAAAATGAAAATGACCACAAACTGAAAGTAATGTTAGATTTATGACTTAATGACTTTTTTTGTTAATCATTTCAAATTTTGATTTTTTTTTGGTGTAATGAAAAATCCATTCAAGTACAATACAAACATTAAGTATACAAGACATCGGTGTATAAAGACTCACCGAGTATCTTTGACAGTAGGGTGGCTCTAGCCTCTGATATAGCGGGATATTGAGGCTTAATGAAATCCTCCATTGTTACTGTGGCCAAGGAATTGAAAGCTGAGGATATTGTGCTTCAGAGAAGGGAATGACAGCCACAAAATCAATGCAAATACATTACTCTATTCTTAGTAGTAACTTTTACACTAGTGACTTACACTCACTGGCCACTTTAATAGGTACACCTGCACATCTGTGTGTTCATGCAATTATCCAATCAGCCAGTCATGTGGCAGAATTGTAATGTGTAATATCATGTACAGTAGGTACAGGTCAAGAGCTTCAGTTTACATCAAACATCAGAATCATGAAAAACATGTTAGATGTGAACATTAACTAAAGGCCCTACCTGTATCTGCATGATTATATGCACTGTGCTGCTGCCACATGATTAGTTGATTGCATAAGTGGATGAATGAGTAAGTATACAGGTGTTCCCATTAAAGTGGCTGGTGAGTGCATACTTCAGATTCAGTTACAGAACCAGACAAAAACAAGATCTAGTTATGCGCACTTAAAGAGCAACCAAAGGGGTTACCTCAAACAATATCAGAACAGAAGTAAAATAACTCGTCATTTTCTTAACAGCACGTCTTTGGCAGGTTCACACTGTATGATTTTGGCCACGATTTGGTCTCCTGAGACAAATTTTGAGAATCCTAAAAGATTCCTATAATCCTAGACCAAAATGTGTAATCTTTGATCGCTAGTTTGACATGTTCCCCGACAGCTGATTAATGGTTGCTACGACCAAACTTTTCCTCCGATTAAATTCTGGCAGTGTCAGAAGATTTGAGGCACAGTCCTGTAGTGTGGCTTCTCCAACTCCATACAAGTCTTCTTGCGTCTGTCCATTTTTCACGTCTTGTCGCTCGTACAGTCTGACATTAATGACAAATGATCCTACAGTGTGACATGGCTTACAGCGGGGATCATGTACATACAGTCTGACAAGCAACAGTCGCAAAGGACTATTAAAAATCGCACGGTGTGCACCTGGCATTAGTTGCTGAAGCATTGTGGTTCCTCCGATTGTTTAACTCTTGCTAAAAAAAATATTACCATAGTTAGGAAACACACTACATTTCCCAATTCCGCCTGGGTTACACAGGAATCAGCCTTAGAATGGAACCGTCAAAAAAAACATTTCAGCTCTTTTAAGGTTTTTTTTGTTTCCTATGTATTTTTCATGTCAGGTTTTAATATGGTCTGCCAAGTGCTGTAAATACTACACAAAGTGCTGAATAAAACAAGAATTTGTTCTTATAGTGCCTTCCAAATGCAATAGTTTGTCCATACCTTAAAGATGCACTGAATAAGCATGCAACAAACAGTCCAGGCAGTCCAGGAATGTCCTGCAGCATGTCCATGACAAAGTATAGGACCATCTATTGTGCAACATCACAAATGTTTGTTTTTTTAAATGAGAGAGATGTAAACAGTTGGACCCATTATAAATAGATAAAATAACTTTAGTAACACTGACCTGATCTTTAGATGTGACATACTGTTTGTCTAAAGGGCTGTTACCACCATAACATGCAAACATAACAAGTCCCATCAAACAGCTTAGACCCAAAGCAACCTGAAGACAGGGAAATACCATGTAGCATGACCTAGAAGACAATGTATAGGCTATCAGAGTGAGCTACAGAGGGGGAACATCCAGCTTCAACATGCCAGCTTTCAAGCTGTAGTGTTATAGCAAAATTTTATATTTACTTACATTACAGCCTCTTTCTCTGTGCGAGAGCTAAGGTACCTCTGCACTTGTGCCTGGTTCACACCATAGAGAGAGAGCATCAGAAACACACCACCAAACGCCAGTGTCCAGAAGGTGTGTCTCACAGTCGGGTCAGGATTTAGACTTAAAGGAACCAGAGAAATGCTGATAAAAGGACCAGCCACAAATCTCAAGCGATGTTACATTTTTTTTGTTTAAATAGAACAATTCTACAAATTCTTTGGGAAACTGACCCAAGCCCAAAATGACTCAATAAAATTTCTTGTTTGCATTAAAGAAAAATTGCTCACTCAATGCCCGAGATCAAGCCTCCCTCTGTGACTTTCCTCCAAACTTCAGAAATGCCACCAGCCTTCTGCACACCCACTATGACGACAGCAAGCTGACCTGCAAACATCACCACGGTCTGAAACACGTCTGTCCAGATGACAGCTTTCAGTCCACCCTACGTGCAATGCCAAATATTAGTCCAGAGAGACTCTATGAGGAAATCAACATACTTTTATAGGAGAAGAAAAATACAAAAAAACAATCAAACAGTATTTACCAGTGCTGTGTATATTGTGCACACTAGTCCAGTGGCTAATACAGTCCCCCACAAATGAAAACCAGTAACTAAACGTAGAATGAGAAGACACAAACAAACTCAGCAAAGAATGCTGGGATCTGTTATAAAATTAAGTAATATAAATGTGTGGCTCTCTGGAAAACCCTGCTAGATGTCTCTGTGGCTGAAATCCAGAAAAAAATCTAAATTTTTCTTAATTCAGGTTTCAACCAAAATAGAGTTTTTCTGCCTATACTGCAAAACATTACATCTTAGCAAGTAAAATTAATCAAATATAAGATTATTCAGTTTTTTTTTTTTAAAAAAAAGATCTTTTTACTTATTTCAAAGTTTCTTTATTGCAAACAATATTGCATCTTTCTAGAAATAAATGCATAAAAAAATCTGCCAACAGAACAAGACTATTTCAAGCATGAAATTAGTAAAAAGTCTAGAAATAGTTTAACAATAACATTTCATTTTTTTTTCATAATTTAAGTGATTTTAATCTTGTAATAAGAAATGCTTATAATTTTGACTAAGATGCCATTGTATTTGCAATGTATAACATAATACAAATACTTTAAGAAACCATAAATATATTTCATCAAAACGAGGTGGAATTTTTTATTATTTTTTAAATTTTGCCTACACCATCTTCCTGTAAACATCATGTCTGTTAAGGAGCAAATAATGAGGTGAGTTTGCCTAAAAACCCAAAAACCCTGCTAGCTGTGTGTCATTTGCTCACACAGTGAACTTTCATCGAGTTGTTGGATAGTTACATGACACAGCAAAACACACATTAGCCGAATCATTTCAGTTTGTAATCAGATACTGGCTGTCAAAATGTCTGTGATGCTACTACTCCACAGTCAGAAGGGAAACTTTAGTTTCTCCTTGTTCACTTTTTCGGGGTAGCCAGGCTTTAAATTGCTATAATTTTACTTGTGGTCAAAGATTTGTGGACACCTGACCATTACACCCATATGTGCTTGTTGAACATCCAATTCCAGATTCAGTCCCTCCTCTGCTATTATAAAAGCCTCCACTCCTCAGGAAGGCCTTGCCACTAGAGTTTGGAGCATGGCTGTAGGGATTTGCCCATTCAACCACAAGAGAGAGGTCAGGCACTGATATCAAGCAAGGAGGCCTGGCACGTAGTCAGTGTTCCAATTCATCCCAAAGTTGTTCAGTGGGGTTGAGGTCAAGGCTCTGTGCAACTTATTCCAGTTAATCAACACCACCCTTGGCAAACCATGTCTTCATGGAGTTCGCTTTGTACACAGGGGCATTGTAATACTAGAAGAGGATGTTTGGGCTAGGCCTATTAATTCCAGTGAAGGGAATTGTAATGCTACAGCATACAAAGACATTTTAGACAATTGTGTGCTTTGAACTTTGTGGCAACAGTTTGGGGAAGAACCACAAATGTGTGATGAATGTGAGAGTCAAGTGTCCACAACCTTTTGGCCATACAGTGAACATGCAAAAGAGAAACATTTCAGTTCAGGAAAGCCTTTAGTTTTCAGAACTATATAAGGTAAAAACCTCAAAATATCATCACATGAAGGGGTTTCCAAGTCACCACACATACATGAATATACAGTAAATGATAGTAATGTTAGACAGTTCTAATGATTTTGACCAGCATAAAGTTATGTAATAATATTTTCTTTTTTATGTGTAAAGATTTTCCTTTTGTTATTCTAAATTCAAAGAGCTTTACCTGCATTCAATGCGAGAGCTGGAGTATATATACCAACACCCATATAAATAACCTGCATGTGCACAAGAAGGACAAACAATGATTGACGTAACGCAAAAACAATATTTTTATTACAGAAATGTTTCATTCATTGCGTGTGTTGAAAGTGCTTATGGTATCATATGTTTCCTCTAAAGTAGAACTTACCATCTGAAAAATAAAGGTCATCGTCCCACATATTCTGACTGGTTTGGAGAAACGCAGCTCCAGATACTGCAATACAAAAACAATGAAAGAATTCATATTTAAAAAATGTACAACATGCTAGCATTTAGTTTGTTTCACTGTCCAGAGAAATTCCATACATGTCGAGGCATTTTCACACTGGAAATGATGTTATATCGTTACATAAATCACACAAACAAAGAGTACTGATAAACAGGCATTATTAAATACAGTCGGTAAAGCTAAATCTACCTGATAAGCACTAGTGAGATGGAGTCTGTAGAACACTGGAATGAAGATGTAGGCCGGTATCAGGAGCCCCAGGATATAAGCGCAGCCAATGAACCAGTACTGTGTGCCATTGGTGTAGATCTCTGCTGGTGTCCCCACTATAGCAACAGCGGATTGGAACGAAGCCATGAGAGAGAGGGAAAGGGGCAGGCAACTCATGCTCCTGTCTGCCAACAGGAACTCTTGTGTGGTCTTTTGCCGTCCTCCAGAGAGGGCATAATACAGTCCTATTGCCATGGAGGCCACCAGGAGCAGGGCAAATAACACAAAGTCAATGGGCGTGAAGTACTTCTGTCCAATGCCGTCCATGCTGATAAAGTCAAGGCTTTAGTTAGGGGCTGGGAAAAAGACAGTGTTGTTGCAGCCATCCATGAGGAACAGAGGAGCACCTGCACCTTTAAGACGAGTTACCTGTACAGTGTTCATTATTATAAAGAGATTTCAGTAACACAAACTGGAAGCTAGATGAGGAAAAGTGATGACATTTCAACCTACCGCTGCATAAATCACAGACTAAACTTGCGATATTTAAACATGGAAATAAAGGTAAATGATTAGAGAGCTTTTTATTTTTTAAACCAACAGTTTATTAGCCACAGCCACCAATGCCATATAATGTGCTTTACTCAGACTCTGTTTATACCATTAGCCAACACATTCCTGGTTCAAATGAACTTCCTTGATAAAATCACAACTTAAGCGATGACAATTTCTTTAAGCGAGAAGCTAAAGTGTTTTACCTGTACGCCATTGACAAATCACTGGTAACTAAACACGTGGGTTTTTTGTCTGTTAGCTGTCAGAGCAACTGCTTTGACTACACTGATATAATCTGAGTGTGTCTCCGTCACTCAAGACCCACACTGCTTTTATTTCCCCCCTCTTGTTTATCTCTCTGACGAGTGTATACTGACAGCACGCTAATCGACGCTCAGAGACTGAAGGAGAGGTCATCGGGTTACTATCAATCGGGAAGCGTGATACTTCCAAGCTCCTCTAGTTTGCGCAAACCCTACGCCGTGCTGATGCTCTTGGGTGTGTTTACCTCTGACGTCTACTTCCGCGTGACTTTACAACTAGGTTGGAATCGAGGAAGGCGCCAGATTTGAAGATCGGTCTGCGATCAAATACTTTACCAAATGGATAACCCAAGACAGAAAGGTATGTCTACATCAGTAGCAGCTCCTGACCATAAATTTAGGTGGGGCAGATATATGTACCCTTAAAAACAGATGTTCCTGCATGATAGTGTCAAGGGAAGCATCAAGATCCACAAGATCTCTAAAAACACCGGGATTGTCAGAGGATTTCCGTCCCATCATGCCCTCTAAGAGCTAACTCAAACGCCCCGCAAAAACGTTTGCAGAGAATGTGGCTATTTTTATCCACTGCCGTATTGAGGTTTCGCACACAAACACAGTAGCTTTCATCTAACTGTGCTGCTCTATTAGCTTGTCCAGGCATGGCTAGTTTCATTGCACAGCTAAGATGAGCTTAGCTAGATTCGTGCTGTTGTTTTTTAAGTCTTTACAGAGAATCACACCCCCTGTTAAAGAACGGAAAAGCAAGCGTGGGAAACAGAAAACTTTATTCCGTGAAGCAGAACCAGACAGCCAAGATTTTTTTTTTCCTATCATGAACTGGAAAATGTCCTGTTGAACGACCTAGTCTTATGTTTGTTGTACAATTTTTATATCTGGCTTGTAGGGGGCAAGTTATTTGATAGCCATTTTCTCGCTAACTGACAATCTCTCAAACGAGCTCTGTAACAGAAACTCGACACTATTACCCGCGGGTTGATTTGCGCCACTCGCCATCTTCAATCTTACGCGTTTGCTTGACTGACGCAGACTCACATACGCTTTGCTGACGCGGAATGATATATCATTGTCGGGGACTACGTTCACGTAACATAAAAACAAGGTGCAGTCTCATATCCGCCCATATGTCTGTCAATTAGTGCGCGCTGCATTTCCATTTTTCGCCACAGATTTACGTTGGGGAAAATGTGGGGCGCTGGTGAGCTCAGGAGGGCTCCGAGACTCGTGCAGTCATTAAAGCGCATGGTTTTTAAACGTGCCTAACTTTGTTTTACATGCATCCAAGGTCAAAAAACACTTTAATGGGCTCATAATTTAAATTGCAGCATTACCTTTTTTCCCCCCCAGTGTCACAAACGACTCCTTCAATGATCCGTTCTAAAGGATTCGTTCTAAACTCCTCCTTTCAGAGGGCATACACTGCTCTGATTGGTCAGATGTCTCAGTCTGTTGTGATTGATCTACCTTTGCCGGGAAACGGAAACGCCCACTACCATAACGAGTTTCAGCTCAGTCAGTTCTCCAGCAGCCAATGAAGACCAGAGACTGTTTTTTTGTGTTACAATCCTACCTATCTGAAACCATTTGTTTCAGCTGTTCAGAATCGGTTCCTTCTTTTGGGAGTCAGTAACCCTGTTTGTCATACGCTTTGATTTTTCAAACTTTGCAGACTTTTTACATTCACAAACAGCTATATAACACAGTACATGAAAGGTAATATTTGAAAAACCATAATGGGGAACTTTAACCTGTCAACCGAAGCCATGTGCTACATTTCAATATATCTATCACACTTTATGACTTAAAATAGCCTAGAATCTCCGAAAACATTTTTTAAACAATGATGAACACATTTATGAGTTAACAATTTAGGATTGATTAAGTTTATATAGAGTTCTATGTTTTCAAGTGGCTGAAAATTTTGGTGGGGCGCTGCCCCTCCTGCCCATACAGACAAGCCGCGACTGTCCACCATCCGAAGATGACTTATAGCGGTAGTCTAAAGATTAGCTAAAGATGAGCAAAATTTAGCACCTAATTGCTAGATGAACCTCTGCTACCTGGCTACATTGATGTGTTCTTTTTTTTTTTCAATACCTGCATTGTTAATACTAGATTGGATTGGCAGTGATCTGTCCAATCAGTGGGCTGTTTTTGAAGATGAGCCTATACTTGCAGCCAATCCTAGCGCAGGAGTTGGGTTGTGCAGGAAAACTGGTGGAGGAATATAAAGTCAACTAGATTGTCGTGACTTTTTGAAAATTTGTTTTAATAACATCAAGTTAGTAAAATCATCTCCATTGGTGTCATTTTGTCCCTGAGGTGTGTTTGATCACCTGATGATGTTAGAGAGGAGAGAAGCGGCAGTACTGCAAAGACATCAGAATGAGCGTCTGGAGGAACTACGTACAACAGCAGCAACACTGCGTGCAAAAAAAGACAGAATCCGAGTGGAAACATCTGCAATAAAGGTGTTTGACGAACTATTGTACAAACCATTTCAATTAATGATTTATTTGTGTTAATTGTTTATTTAATCTCTTAAACGTCACTTTAGAATCTGAAAGCTCAAATGGACCAGGGGCTGCCACTGGATGATGATGAAACTGAACACTTTGTTAAATTTGAACCATATCTGCTGATGTCCAGGCGTATGCAGCTTAGGGACCTTCAAACTGCCCACAGACTCATTGGTAAAATAAAAAAAAAAACGAACAAAAAAAACATACACTTAAGGCACGTAGTGACCAGTTTATTATGTACAATCACTGGGCCTTTTATCAAGTTCATCTATCTTGCAGGTCACTTTATAGGTATATATTTACTAGATATTGAGTAACAAGCTGGGTGTGCCAAATACACAGAACATAAAGCCCCAATAATACTGATTTTGGTACACTTCTACCAGTACCATACACATAGTATGTGTTATGCTGAGAATGCTACACCAGCATAATAATATTTGGCCTATGGTGGTGTTACAGTGTAGCAGTCTTTTTCAACTGATAGACGGGGCATAGGGGGTCTGATAAATTCTGCATGACAACAGATTGGGTACATTTAGTAATTGTTTACCTACAAAGCACACCTATATGGGAGGTTTATAACATAAAAGGGTAAATAAATGTAGGTATATGTAATTTAGTGGACACTGAGTTTATTTTTAAGTTCTATACTTTATTCTTGTGGTCCATATTTTCTGTGTTTTTTACTCACTTTTTGTTTGTGTGTGTGACTCTTTAAGCTGGATACGACTTGATCGAGAGCAAACAAGGCAAAAGTGTGTGTGTGTCATTTCACACTGCCTTTGAGGGTGTTTGCTTGGAAACCTACAACATGGAGATGGACCTTAACCGCATGGTGCAGATCAGTCGTCATAACATCCCTCCATGTATACCACTGGAGAAACTCGCCAAGGAGAATCTACAGACTGATTTTAAAGGCTTCCTGCAAACACTAGACCTACACCTTAATGCTTTAGCTGGCCGCAAACAGCAGATTACTCTCGTAAAGGTGTGGCAAATAATATCTCTGTGTATCTCTGTCTATGTGTATACTGAAAATCATGCATGTTGATGTGAATGTGAAAATTAGTTCAATTACATAATTACATTACACTAAGATTGACTGTGCAAAAGTCACAAAAAATGTGTAAAGCTGAAAGGATTCCAAAATTAATGAAAAAAATAAATTTAATAATAAAATTACTATTAAGAAAAGTAAACAGTAGTACACAGAATTTCCAAGAAAAACAGGACATTTCAGACGAAAGTCCCTCTTTATTTGTGCAAGTTTATTATTGAAGTGTATATACTCTTGTTTATGTGAGACCTTAATCTTCAATCCTTTATCTGTCCGTGTTGAATCTCTCTGGCCATAGGAACTCGTTGGGACAGTAGAAATCATTGAAAAAAATCAATTGTGCAACTTTCTTGCCCTTGTGTGCAAAGCCCCAGCAGAGAGTGATGAGGATATTCTGTGCACACTGGAGTATGGTGACCTCACCCGATGTCTCCCTACTCATGTTGTCATTGATGGTGAAAGTAAGACTGTCTTATGTCATTTCTTATAAACAACAATGCTTGCTTGTAAAGCAAATAAAATTTAGCTTAAAGTTTATTTTAAATGCACTATAATTCTACTACAATAAATAAAGCACAGTTTAATAGTATTTGAATGACGACAGGATTATACTCATTCACCATCATTATGCTCTTTTTTCCTCCCCTTTCTTTATTTACAGATAAAACACTTATAGAATCTCCACAGTGGAAGGAACACCAAGTATTGCTCCTGGAGACTCCAGTTCACAGTGCTCTTTTGACCATGAGAAAACTGGGAAGCATTTCATGAACAAGGCAGAAACAATTTCTAAAGACATCCATATTTACACAGTAAATATGTGTCTATATGTCTGGGGACAAGAGGAATGTGCAGTATTAAAGGTAATAATTGTAAGGCTAGCAAAAGAAATGAGTGTCCACACATTCTGAACGAACTACCAGAAATATTGTTTGGATTTCTACCATGTTCTGAATAAAAAGTATTCACATAACCATATTAAACTAAAGTTAACCTACAATCAAAGGGCAGCAATAAAAACATCAAATTCTTACATATTATACTGTAATTGGTTTTATAAATATATCTGTGTGTGGCTAAATTGTTTCTAATGTCCTGAAGAATATCTGCATTTTCTGTTGCAGTTTTTCTCTGTACAGTCGTTTCAGACTTTCCTTATTTTGCCTCCTCTGTTCTTCTTGGATTGCTAGCTCTTTTTGTGAGATGCTGTCAATTAAGGCCAAGTCTTTTAGATATATGATGGATAACTGTTTTGATTTAGAAGTCTGTGGAGGGGCAGATGCGGCTGAATTTGAGAGCCTTGTTCCTAGCAGCTGTTCACTTTGATTTGAAAGTGCTTCACTTGAAAACATCCTTCTGCCAGCTGGGGCTGATTTTGGATACCAAACATATTGAAGATCACTTTTTGAAGTTCTTGTCTCTGATATGGCTCTCATTGTGTTGGTAAGAGTTGCGCAAGGTTCACAGACTCGTAAATGCAGTAACCTTTTGTGTTCCATCAGTAGGAATTCTCTGTCTTGATAAAGCAATTTGAGCTCTAATTTGTATTTCCTTTGAATTTGCTCCACTTTCCACTGAAGGTCAGTGTCCTCTTTGTGATTCTTTAGCCTTGTGTCGATATACAGCAAATGCTTCGATTTTCTAAAGTTTGCCTTTGCAGTCATAGATGTTGAAATGTTATCCTGAAGCACAATTGAGAAAAGAGACTTGAAATGATTGCATGTTGAACTTTATAGTTTACAGAGGTTGAACTGCCAAGTCTCTATTGTAAATAAATAAACAAACAAAATAATCAATGTAATTAACATACCTTAACTTGCATCTTTTTTCCTTTTTTTAATAAAATAAAAGTTGTTCGGATATTCTTGTTTTGTGATGCCGATGATTCATAGAGACAGACTGAATGTGACTGCTGCTATGACACTTGCTGTAGTAAACAGTGGTCAAACCAGTTTCAATGAGGTGTTCATCTGAGATGCCTGTTGCATGAAAAGGAGTTAGACTACTGTGTAATGGCAGGAAAGGTTATCAAAAAAATTGCAAAGAATTGTAGTAAAATAATTCAGGTAATGAAACATATTCAGGTGCAGCTCAGGGAACAAATGAGACCTTTTTGAATTTCAGGAAAGAAGTATTGCTCATAGACAGTCTATGGTCCTGCTGCATAACAGAGACAAACTGAACTCCAAATGATTTCTTTTAAGGTGTGATTGTCTGCAAAAACCCGTCAGATGGCTGCCCCAGTGTGGCAGAATTCTGGAAAACAGCCACAATGCAAAAAAAAAAAAAAAATAGTTTTGATTACTATGATCATATCACTTTGATCAGTTTTTCTGCCAGTAGTATACCTTGACATCTCCATTTTAAGAAAACAAGTATATTTTACCAAAACAATGTGAAAATGTTGGGTTACTTTTTAACCTTGGCTTGATGTTTGCTTAAGCCAGATTAAAATTTTCATGGTAAAAACAGTCTACCTAAAGATGTCTAAAGCAGTGCTAGCTAAGTGTGTATTTCTCACGATTTCATATTTTTTTTTTGATAGTTACGTGCCATAGTGTAACAGACATAGCCCTATTTGATGCAGTTTGTAATCAAATACAGATTGTCTTAATGTCTGTAAAATGTTTAAGTGATCTAATAAACAGGAAATTTAGCCAACAGAACTGACTGGATTTATCAGTGATTATTTCCCCACTGATGTCAGTGGATGTGGGTGATGCTGATAATCAAAGTTAACTAATTTATAAAGTTATAAATCTTAGTATGTGGTTTTCCCATCAATAGATTCAGTTAGTAATGGAGATGTAGACAGGGTGTATTTCATTTGAGTTGCAATAGAATCTCTAAAAGCAATTTTCCTCTTTTTATTGTTAACCAGATGTTTTTTTTTTTTTAATTATTGAAACTTATTTCTGGATGAGAGATAGATAGATAGATAGATAGATACCATATTTCAGTTCAGGGTTGTGTGCTGTTAACACTCACCTGCCACTTTAATAGGAGCACCTGTACATTATCAGACAATAACAACACTGAACATTGTGCCTAATGGGCAGACACATCCGGTTCCTCCTGTCAGCTAAGAACAGAAATCTGAGAATACAATAGGCTCACTGAAACTGGATAGTTTAAGGAAAACCCCCAGGCAACTTATTTCCAACAATATAACTTTACGCCTGAGATACATGCAAAAAAAAAAAAAAAAAAATAGTAACATATTTCACTTTAGGAAAGTATATTGTTTTCTGAACTATATACAGTAGAAATGGTTAAAAAATGTACTATGTGAAGGGTTTCCCAGGCCTTAATCATACAGAACACTCAGTAGCAGTGACTCTCAAAGTGGGGTTCATGGACATCCAGAGGCCATGAAGCAAATCAAAAGTCAGGGGGGTCTGTGATTTAAATAATAATAATTAAAAAGAAAAAAAAGTTACAGTAGTCACCACATCCAGTCCAAACCTCAATTACTCCAAAACAAGTAGACCTATAAATAATGTAAATTTGGACCTAAATTGAGCACCTCTTTGAGCACCACAAGCCATTATTTTATACCCTATCTATTATTTTACACCTTATCTAGTGCACTTTGTTAGGCATTCGGGGCTCAGCCATCACGAGGCGGGGACTATGTAGTTTTTGCAGCGTAGTTTTAGCCTCGGAAACGGAAACTTGGCAAAGGCGTGCATACGTGATATTTGTAAGTTTTATAAGCAATTCAGTAGTAATTATTTAATTTTTAGATGCGTAATAAGTTATATGATAATAGCTAATAAACAACCAACCAGCGTCGTTGAACTATTCATACAGAACATTGCGTTGCAGTGGACATTTATACGTACCCAGGGAGTTTATGAAATGAATCTGAACAAAAAATACATTAACAATGTGCACTTAATAAAATCTTTAAACAAACAAAACAAAACATATAGTAACAATGTGCATTTAACAAAAGCCCGGATTTTGGATTTGAGTACGTTTACTTTTTTTTCTTTTTCTTTTTCTTTTTTTTTGGACTTAGACCTGCAGCGGTTGCATCTGAAAGCATCACTTATGCGCATATATTGCGCAATTAGTGGTTTATCGTCGTTTCTAATTTCTAGAATATCTAAAATAACCACATTTTGTGTTACATTAAAATATATGTTTTTGAGATTTTATGTTCGGATTGAAATATTGTCTCCTTATTCAGTATTGTTTCCAGTCATGCTTCAGCATCCAGATGAGGACAATGTAAGTTTATATACCTTTAGTCTCACAGGGTGTCATAAAAATAAGTATAAAACAATTACTTATCAAATAAAAATGTCACCTTGTACAATTAAGCATTTTTGTTGACTTTTTGGCAGACAATGCAAGCAGTATGTTTCAAAGAACCAGGTGGGCCAGAGAAGCTGTATTTAGGACGAGTTCCCAAACCTGAACCTAAAGATGGGGAAGTCCTTGTTAAAGTCTATGCAACAGCTTTAAACAGGGCTGATGTGTTACAGGTAAGCCCGTTCATATACATAACTTAAAAAAACAAAAAAAACAAACCTTTGTTAAAGAAGTACCAGTACTTGAAAGGATTGTTTCCTGTAACAGAGGAAAGGTCTTTACCCAGCTCCTCCAGGAACAAGTGAGATCCTTGGTCTGGAGGCTGCTGGTATGGTCACTGGTTTTGGCCCTGGACTCAGGAGGAATTATAAGCTTGGCGATAAGGTCATGGCTTTGCTTTCTGGAGGAGGATATGCACAATATGTAGCTGTGCCTGAGGAACTTCTCATGCCAGTCCCTTCGCATCTCACTCTCGATGAAGCTGCAGCAATCCCAGAGGCCTGGCTGACTGCCTACCAACTTCTGCACTTAATAGGTGCTTGAAGGCAAACTGAAAGCATGAAAGGATTCAAAATGTTTAAAAGTTTAATTGGTGTGCTTCTCTTCTTCTCTGCTTCTCTTATGCTTAAGCAAGTATTTTTGCTGTTTGACTACTTCCTTATTTTCAGTGTGGTTCTCTGTTTTATCTTAGCCCAAATTAAGGAGGGAGAGTCAGTGTTAATTCATGCTGGAGCGAGCGGAGTTGGCACTGCTGCCATTCAGCTTGCTCGACTGTTTTGTGCTATTCCATTGGTGACTGCTGGAAGCCCTGATAAGTTAAAGATTGCAGAAAAACTGGGTGCAGCTGCTTGGTTCAATTACAAAGATGGGGATTTCTCTGATAAGATTCTGCAGTTCACTCAAGGTGAGTTGTGTAAAGTATACTCTGTGGTCATATGAAACACTTCTCCAGTGTGCTTGTAATCAACATGTGAACAAAAGAAATGTTGCTGTGCTTGATTTGCAACCCGTTCTCACTCCCAATGGTAAACGCTCAATGTTCTTGCAGGCAGGGGGGTTGATGTCATCCTTGACTGCATAGGTGGATCTTACTGGGAGAAGAACTTGCGTATTTTGGCTATGGATGGAAGATGGGTGCTCTACGGTGTTATGGGAGGGAAAGCAGTGGATGGAGACTTGCTTGGCAAACTTTTATTTAAGCGCGGCCACATTCTCAGTAGTCTACTCAGGTCACGGAGTCTACAGGTAAGGCTCAGGGTAAAAAAAAAAACTTCCATAATGAATCTAACAAATATTGTATATGTTTATTGTCTTTTGCGGTGAGTACTGCGTTCTCTCCTTTTTATAGTATAAAGCTGAGCTAGTTGGGAGCTTCATCGAGCAGGCTTTGCCACACTTTCAGTCAGCAGAGCTGCCCACGTCACTGAAGCCTATAATCGACACAATCTTCAACATGGAAGACATTACTGAGGCACACAGACACATGGAGGCCAACAAAAATACTGGAAAAATCATAATCAAAGTTTCAGAGACTTGATCAGCTTCTTCATACTGATTATCTCTAGGACATGTCTTACATTTTAACATGCATGCATCTATCGAACACTTAGAAGCATTTTTATGGCAAATGCAATAAAGATCAAAGATCAAATTCATACAAAACTGTTTGCATCTCAGTCAGCTGATATAATCAACATTCTGCAGAGGTGTGAACTCAAGCCATATGACTCAAGTCAGACTACAGTCAAATCGGACTACAGTCAAAAATTTGTTGACTTCAGACTCATGTTTGAAAAAATAATTATAAATGTTAATAAATGTTTTTAAGCCAAAAGCAGCTGTTTCAACACAATTTTTTTCCATTTGTGGTTACTCCAGTTAAGTGCTGTCAAAACCTTTTTAAAAAAATTACAAGCCATTCAAAACTACAAATTTTATCTAGGAGATTTATTTCTATAACTCACAGTAACTGGTCCATGGTGGTCAGTTAGAATACACACAACCAAGAACAGTAGGTGGTGTGTCCCAAACTACATAATGCCTTTCTAAATATTATGTCACTCCACTGTATAACGTAGGAAAATATCTATATTTGTATTTGCATTTGAACCGCAGTTGTGTATTGTTTAAACTTTAAGTCACACTCACTCAGTTTCAGTAACCATTTCTTGGTCAGGGTTGAACCTGTGTTTGTCTAACAAATTTAATTGGTTTTCATTCTGTTGTAAATGCTGCATCAGGCAATGCTGCATGTTAATGTTAATAATATTGTCATGCAACTTTTATATCTGACTGCTCGCTTGTGCCTGCATGAAAGTAAATACCTCCCATTTGCACAACTTTTAGTCTCAACCAGATGTGAACCTTATTGACAAGCTTTCTTTAAAAAAAAAAAGAATAGATAGTTTATTAATTTAATATCGTATCTGTACTTGTTTGTATATTTACCTATTCATATCTTATATCAATTTAGAACACATTATCTGTCATTTCTGAATAATGAATTAGGTCATCCCTAGTGTGAAATAAAAGCTGGTATCTCACCATTTTCACAACTATTTAGTGCACTATTATGTGATTTGGGAGACCTCTAGTAAGCATGCTTGTTAACACACAAGAGAATGGAGCTTGAACAAATGAGCCATTGTGGCTCCAAAGCAGCAAATACACTCTCTAAAACTAGTGGATAAATATTATTGTTTTTTTCTCCCCTGGTCCTCTCCCAGATCCTTATACTCACAGAACAGCACGTTCCTCTCAGGACAGGACTAAAAACAAGTCAGATTTTCAACAACAATTTATCCTGCAGTTGCATTATATTAAAAAATTAATAAGAATATTTCTGTTTAGGTTTAAACAGTAACTAGTTTGAAAAAAAACTGATTTAAGAGAAGGAAATGTGTCTGTGTGAAGTGAAATGCAAATAGCTTCTCGTTTTATTGTGGAGTCTGTCAGCATGCCAACATGAGACACCTTCACTGACACTGGGTGCTGTGTATAAACAATTATAGCCTAAATAGTGGGGCATTATAACTATAATTATATAGGCATGGTTTTCATAGTAAAATCATTTGAGATGTGTTTCATACACATTTGCAACTAAAAATGTCTTGAAAATAATGTTTGAAATATTAAAGCATTCGCGTAGCCTCAGTTCTTTTAATTATTTCATTAATAGGACATTTATTTTTTGAAGAAAACCATTCAATCCAGTACGGGTCATTTTGACCCCCTTTATGCATTTGTGAATGTTTTTTTGGTTCATGCAATGTAGGGTTAAATATCAAAAATCTAAAAGGTGTGCGTCATACCTGACACCTAGTTCAACACTTTACAGTTGGTTTTGTGACTGTACATCATTCCCGTCAAATGCTATTGAGCTTTAAATTATGGTATACTTTGTGTATGGGCCCATTCTGTAGTGAAATTCATATCTAATTTACATATGATTTATTAGCTTATCTTAATAAATATCAAAAATCTAAAAGGTTTGCGTCATACCTGACACCTAGATGAACATTTCACAGTTGGTTATATGACTGTAAGTCATTCCCTTCAAATGCTATTGAGCTTTAAATTGTGGTATATTTTGTGTATGAGCCCATGCAGTAATAAAATACATGCCATTTTTTTAAAATATGATTTAATAGTTTATTTTGTTAAATATCAAAAATCTAAAAGATGTGCGTTATAGCTGACAACTACATGAACACTTTACAGTTGGTTATATGACTGTAAGTCATATAGGAATCTTCAAATGCTATTGAAGTTAGAAACGTGTTTAACAATGTCGTATGTAACTTTAGAGACGGTCCCTTAATTTCCGCGTATCTGCGAATATCGAACGTCCAACGTCAAAACAACTTTATGCCAGTGTTTTTTTTTTTTTTTTTTTTTTTTTTACATTACCATGGATTGAATAGGTAATTTGAAAGAAGTAACATACATGTTTTCATAATGTACTGTAATTATTATAGTTGTTACATGTTAAAATGACATTTATTAAGAAATGTATTTTGAGTTTATGACTTCGCACCTCTGATATTTTGTTCTCATTCTGTTTACACTGATGTACACTAACGGTGTAAGTGAGACTTTAGCTTTGAGTGACTAGTATTCGAGCTAGTAGCTAATTTATTAGCACGTGACAGATATAAGCTGGTCACACCTTGTTACAGCACCGTCTACTGACTCATTCCTGCCCGCTGTTGCTTATTTTGCTGTGGATTCCGGAACAGCACACTTCCTGATCGAGGTTAAAAGTCGCGTTTTTAGTACGTTTCACGTTGAGTATTGTCTTGATAAACATGACATTCAGAACATCATAAGATATTTTGGCACAGGCCGGCAAAGCTCGTCATAATCTTGGATATTTGATTGTGGAGAGGTAGGTAAGTGAAACCACTTTGTTCGCGTTACACTTCTGAAAGATTTCTCATTTGACCTGCTTTAGCCGGCTGTACCGAGTTCAGCCATTTTTTTTGGCACGTAGGTTATCACTAAAAAAGTAAAATAAATCCTGCGAGTTAGCCCAGGAGTATTAAGGTGAACTTTTAGTGAAGTTTTTCGCTCATATTATTTTAAAAACATGAACCTATACTAACACTACTTACTGTTTTTTTTCTTTTTCTACTTCTACTACTGTTTTTATACTACTAAACAGCACCTAGATGCGTGCCTGAGTCTGTAACCTTCATATCCTGCTTCTTAACCACTGATAACCTGCACCATCTCATTCAGTCCCTCTTGTTTCTCTGCAGTTAAGAAAAGTGCATAAATAAAGACTATATATTTGTACAGGTGCGTTATAGACATGCAGACCTGTATAAATGTAGGTTATACAGTTGTTGTTTTTACGTTAATGGGATTTTCAGAGTTTAAGGATGACCGATCCAAACAAACCTCAGCGCAAGCTGTCCAGATCTGGAGACAGCTTATACAAGACACTGGGCTTGCAAAAAGGAGCTTCCTCTGAGGACATTAAAAAAGCTTATAGGTAAACTGCCATCATGTCTATTTGTAATAGTATTAACTTTTGTTTCTTAAATTTACTGAGTATAAATATGAGTACTACCTTTTTCAGATTGCTTGTCTGAATTAATTACTTCATTGTTTTGCTTTTAAACTGAAATGAGGTGCATAGTACAGTAAAGACCTCTGATGATATGCTCATGTGTTTTAACTATTGAACAGTGTGCTTATTCTAACACTTCATATGCACTTCTTTTTTTAAAACTCATATGTACACATACCACCTTTTTGTATGTTGATAGCCTAATATTGATGCAAATCTAATGTTAGCAACCAACCCTGTTCCCGGAGTGCTACCTTCCTGAAGACTTTAGCTCCATCCATAACTGTGCCCACCTAACCATCTAATCATTGCCTTAAGTCTTGAGCTAAAGTCTTCAGGAAGGTAGATCTACAGTAACAGGGTTTGGACAGACATCAGTTTGGACTGATGTAGACAGACATTTGAATTAGATGTACATCAGCATAAATGCAAAAATGAATGTGCTTTCAGAAAACTTGCACTCCGGTATCACCCGGACAAGAACCCAGAGAACCCAGAGGCTGCTGAAAAGTTTAAAGAGATCAACAGCGCTAACTCCATTCTTAATGATGAGAACAAACGTCAGATCTACGATGAATATGGCTCCATGGGCCTTTATGTTGCTGACCAGTTCGGAGAAGATAGTGTTAAATACTACTTCCTCATGTCAAAGTGTTGGTTCAAGGTGGGAAGCTGAGTGTTTAAGTCATTCTTCACTGACAGCAGAAATCCAAAGCCTTCTTTAACTTAACTATGTATAATATTGTGTGTGTGAGAGAGACCATGTTACCAATTTTAATCAGTTTTTTTGTTGTTGTTGTTGTTTGTTTGTCCCCTGTCTTTTCAGACACTTTTTTTCTGTGCCATAATATTCACTGGCTGCTGCTGCTGCTGCTGCTGCTGCTTCTGCTGTGGGAAGTGTGGATCAAAAGAGGAAGATGAGCATTATTTCTATATGGATCCCGAGGACCTTGAAGCCCAAGTTTTTGAAGAGCAAAACAAAGGTAAAATAATACCGCAGAGGTAACACAAGTTCTCCGTGATGATTAACTGCACTATTTTATGGTCTATACTTAAAGGAAAAATTCACATTGAGGCACCTTTTTTGTTATTTAATACAATTTTAGGGCATATATCTGCTTACAATTTACACACAATGTGTTTTGACTTTGTACTTATAAATATGAACAAAAAGCATTCATATGCATAAACAAATTAGTTGATGATGGTGGTGGGGCGGTATTCAGACACCACATATTACCGGCATTAGTATTTTGTTGCAAAGCCCTTGTTGGCAATTACAGCTTTGAGACATCTGTGGTAAGAAGTAATTAGGGTTTTGCAGCGTTGTGGTTCAATCTTACAAAGGTTACAAGGGTCCCGCTGATGGACTTGCAATTTCAAAATCCTTCATAAAAGTAAATGAATTGGCTAGGCCATGTAAGCACCTTTACTGTCCTTTTTTTTTTTTTTTTTTTTAAATAATGTTCCTTTGCCCAAGAACGTATTTTGCAGCTTTTATATCTAGAACTTGACTTATTTGTATATAACCTTGACATGTATACATTGATCAGCCATAACATTAATACGACCTGGTTAATATTGTATAGATCCCCTTTTTGCCACAGCTCTCCACAAGACCTTTTGAAGGTGTGCTGTGGTATCTGGCACCAAGACATTAGCAGTAGATCCTTTAAGCTCTGTGAGGTGGGGCCGCCATTGATCGGACTTGCTTAACCAGCACAACCAACAGATTTTCGATTGGATTGAGATCTGGGGAATTTGGAGGCCCATGTCAACACCTTCAACTCTGTCATGTTCCTCAAACCATTCCTGAACAATTTTTGCAGTGTGGCAGGGCACATTATCCAGCTGAAAGAGGCCAGTGCCATTAGGGAATACTGTTGCATGAAGTGGTGTAGTTGGTCTGCAACAATGCTTAAGGCAGAGATAAGTTCCCATTGGCACAGCTATCGGCAGGCAGTCGAACGATGTTGTGGGCAATGTAGGTAACCATTAACCAAAGTGAAAATATACCAAATTGTTTTAAAGAAGTTTAAACCAAAGAATGTCAATTCATTATAAAATAAATATTTTATGCCATTAAAGATGACACATTAAATACAAGGTTTTGCATGTTGCTCAGGGAGATATTTCCTTTAAGTCTGTTCAACTTCTGAGAGTGTAGCTAGAAATCAGTGTTGGGCACTGTTGAGAATTTTCCTTCAATTGCACCTCCTTATGACCTTTTGTTTTACAGGGAATCAAACTGTTATCATCGGACAGCCAGTTCCCTCTGCAGCGTCTGAAGGTTCACGTAAGTATTTGCACTACTACACTGTCTACTGATTTATGAATCATGTTTGCATGCTGCCATAGGCTTAAAACATATAAATAATGCATCATTATTTTGCTTCTGTTTTACAGCACAAGGTCCAGTGACTGTAGGCATGCCTATTTCTAGCCCAGACACCATGAACCATTAAGGTTAGAACATCTACACTATAGTTCAGTTTACTGTAGTACAGTAGAAGGGTAGATGGCAACCATCCTTCATGTTCTGAGTTCTTTACTAGCCAGAGGCAAAAAGGTATTTTTGATAATTTCATTACCAAATGGATGCATCCACAACAATCACCACTAAGAAACCTGTTCAAGAGGTTACTTTGATAAAATAAGGAACTTTTTGATTGATCTGTTGGTAAATTAATTCAGGATGCAGCACCTGGCTGAAAGGGGCACATATGGCATATTTGTTAATACTTAATTTGTTCTGAATGAGGTGACCTCTACTACAGTCCTGTTTCTTTTCTTCCTGTAGGTGGAGACACAGCCATAAACATACAGCCAGCTGTCTACAGACCATCAGTCTTTTGCCTTTAAAGATAGAACTTGGGATCAAAAGAGGATTGCCATGTCTCTGTACTTGGCCCATTTCCAGTAAGGGGAAAGTTAAAATCCAGTGCAGCACTTGAGGAAATTTTCGCTGATAGTCAGGGGCTGTACATAGTCTGTGGAGTAAAATTGGTTCATCTTGATTCAGAATGTATTGTTTACACTTAATGTACCTTTGTCTTCTGTACTTTTAATGTGGTGTCAGGTTCTTTCTTATATTTTGTTATTTATATTTAGTGAAATCTTTTAAATTGACAGTAGCTAATTTGATTTTGACTGGGCTTCTCTAACCCAGGAGAAATATGCTGGTATTCATATGGTACAATAGATGGAAAAAGCTTGCAATTATGTAACTTCTTTAGTAGCACCCAATACTAGTAAAAAAATTTTTGTCTGTCTTAATTAACAAATTTAAATGGCAACATATTTTAGTTGAAATGACTGCAGCCCTGACACTTTCATATTCAAGTTGATAATATTGAAATATTTTCAATATTTAATATGGACTTCAAACACTTTAAATGCAGCAGAGATTGGACTATGTTATGGTGTTAGAACATTTGAAGTGGCAAAACTCTGCTTTGAGAATGTACTATGATTTAAAAAATATATATATCTCTTCATGTACATATGAGTCATCGCCTCAGAATAGATGGTGTGTATGCAGGCTCTGAATGGAAATCATTCCACCCCACAACCCATTCCCAAAGAAAAATGAAATAATAATTTGAAATTTGTCTGGACTGGTATTTAATAGTTTTGTGAGTATTTTATTCAACGCAATCATAGATTACTCAGGTATTTTGTGCTTCTGGGATCTCACTAAACTATTTTACTTTGACTGTTTGAAAAATGTGAATGACATAATTGTAATGAGTCATCTGATACTTTGTTTATATTAGTGTAATGCACAATCAATACAGTACAATACTTCAGATGTTTGTGCATTATAAAAAGTTTGTATTTGAAAAGTGGAGGTGTATGAAGTGATATAAATGGAATAAATTATGTTTTTGATTGCCACTGTTGTATCTGTTCTAAGCAAGTACAATGGATTGGAAATTGTTGAATAAAATGGATTGTATATCCCTTTCATTAAATTTAAATTCATATTTTTGTATGTGACTGTCCCACACATTTTTTTTTTATGTAAAGCTCCAAAGATCAAATAATTGTGCATTTTGTCTTTAACACAGTTTATCACCATGTATAAAGCATAACCTTGGTAGTGGGGTTCAATGGAATTATTTTTGGCCTACTTATCTTTTAAAAAAAAAAAAAAAAAAAGATATGCCCTAAGACTTTTTAAACATTGTGCAATGATGTAAGGACAGTATGTGAAACAGCATATGGCTACTTTCTGTTACTTGCTGCACTTTTTCAAATGTAATGTTTGATGTGCTCAGTGGTAATTCTGTTTTCTAGTGTGAGGAGTCTGTGCTTATTGCACTATTTGTTAGTACTTTTCAGAGGCTTGGTTTTCGTTTAGAGCAAAGGATTTCATGGTAAATTTGGTGATGGTTCAGCTCACAAGGCAGGAAAATATTCAGTATTCCCTTCTTCTTGGGTAAGTTGCTCAGGTATAAGTGACTTTCAGTTTGGGGGAAGAGATTGTGCCTTCATTTGTCAAAATTTAACAAGCTTAAGTATTTGAAAGGTTTGCATTTTATGAAAATGCTACCAGAATTTCAGACAAGAATCTGGTTTTAGATTTAGAGAAAAGCACAATTATTTGTTAGATCTTTTGCTTAAATCACATGTGAATGTACAGATTTAAAAAATAAATTAAATTAAATTGATGCATAACTGTCAGACCAAAATAAAATAAAGTTTTGAAATGTCAAAAAATTTTCTACACTAAAGGTGTTTATTTTCAGTCCCTCAGATGAACTGAAAGATGACTACCTAAGCACTGAATTTGAGGATGAACAGTGGATATCTTTTCACTGTCATAGAAGCAGAGCAGCATATGGTCAAAACCATGAGAAATTAGTAGCCCAGAGGAAGCTGCTGATCACATGCATTATCTGTTTGGTCTTCATGATCGGAGAACTCGTTGGTAACTCATTGGTTTTTTAGAAGTAGCTTTTATTACTATTGTATGAGCTTAATGAATGACTATGTGGAACATCATAACTGCATGTAATATAATTTATCTCAGAACTGAAAATGCACATCAGATAAAACAAATATCTACATATTGATTCTTCAGACAAAATCTGTAGAATACATGGGGAGCAATACCAATTTAGATTATTTCAATACTTCCTTTAAAAATATTCGTAAATATTCCTCATGTAAAAACATTCTTAGCCTTTTGTTTGAATTGCTTCTCTCATAGGTGGCTATGTTGCTCATAGTCTTGCTGTAATGACTGACGCAGCCCATCTTCTCACAGACTTTGGCAGCATTTTGCTTAGCCTCTTTTCACTGTGGATCTCTAAAAAACCTGCTTCCAAAAGCTTGACTTATGGCTGGCACCGTTCAGGTTGGACAGTTGTATTAACTAAAGTCCATTGTTTTATTATTGTTTACAGAGCTATTAATTAATCTTTTTTATTATTATTATTCTTGATGTTCGATCAAGTTTTTCTTTTTGACTATTTTCAGAATTTTATTTTTTACCTGTTAACATCTGCGTAGATTCTTGCATGTATACACATACATGCTATTGGTTATCATTTACAGTAAAGGCACAGCTGAATATGTTTCTTTACACACCTACACACAGAGATTTTGGGTGGCCTTTTCTCAGTGCTGTCCATTTGGGTTGTGACTGTTGTACTGCTGTTCATTGCCATCCAAAGGATCATCAGTAATGACTATGAAATACATAGCAAGATCATGCTCATCATCTCTGGCTGTGCTGTGGTGGTAAATATCTTGTGAGTGTTTTGATGGCATCAATTTAATCACTTAGTGAACTATAAAATGTTATTGGTTTATTGATTATTTAAGTAATTAACATTATATTCATGTGGGATTATTTTTAGAATGGCATTTATTCTACACCAGTCTCCAGTGTCTCATGGTCACAGCCATGATCACAGTAATACGAGTGTGAGGGCAGCTTTCATCCATGTGCTGGGAGACCTACTACAGAGTCTGGGTGTTCTATTAGCTGCCATGATCATTTACTTTTGGGTTAGTGACCATTTGTGAAACCTTTAGGCACAAAGGATCTTGCTTCTTTTTTTAAAAAAAAAAATAAAATAAAATAAATTAAAAGAACAATTGGGAATAATATATTCTTTTCTCCACACAGCCTGAATGGAAAATAGCAGATCCTATTTGTACATTTTTGTTTTCCATACTTGTTCTTGCAACAACATCTACAATTCTGAAAGACATTTTCAGAGTGCTCATGGAAGGTAAGTAGATAATCCAACATTCAAAGCTGTCAGTTGTCAAATGTTTCATAAGGCAACTACAGTGCATTATGCCTTTGTTTTTAGGAACACCACCCTGTATAGAATATGACTCCGTGAAAGACACCCTACTATCGGTCAGAGGAGTCAAAGCCACACACAGTCTTCACATTTGGTCACTGACCATGAGTCAGCATCACATGTCTGTCCATGCTCTCATAGGTAAGTATATATTTAGATACTTGAGAAAAGAAGTATATTTGTTTAACAGTGTGGCATTTAGCATGTGAAATAACAACAGACACAAGTGGAAGAATACTTCCTTTTAACATATTCAATAACTTATAATAAATAAAGCAAAACTACTATATACAGTAATTCACAATATATTTTACAGTATGTTATAAATTAAATAATGTTTTACCATAGATGAACAAACCGATCCACATACTGCACTTATGGATATGACAAAGCTGCTCCAGACTGAATTCAGCTTCCACAACATCACCATTCAGATAGAGGCATATTCTGAGGAAATAGCTTACTGCCATGAGTGCCAAGACACAATGGACTGAGTTATTGCAGGAGAATGTCCTCAAAAACACAGCTTTCCTCAACACTTTCATGAATGTCAAACACTGTGTTTATGTTTAATAGACCACTGTCTGGTATTTTTTTTTTTTTTTTTTTTTTTTTAAATACAGTCATGGATTTTGAGGGGAACTGTTCTCTCTACACCGTGTATGGCATATCAGTATATAGAAGCACCCATTCAACGTTGTTTTCGGCTGTTGAGCAGTCTTATTTTCACCACTCACTTTCTCCATTTCTGTAAAATGTGTCTAAAAGGCTAAATAAAACTATGTTCCAGAACAACTGTCAAGTGTAAAAGTTTTATACACAACACAACACGGAGGTCTGTTATCATCCCAAAGCTGACTATCTTCCAATAACAGTGTTTAAGTGTTTTATTCCCCTTATACCACATCAGTTATTTTTATTCTATAAAGAACAACATACATTTGTTTATATACATACACTTGTTTATAGTTAGATTACAGTTATTCCCTCACTAACCTCTCTTTTGCCTCTTGAAGTTAATAAGACAAAAAAAAATAAAAAAAATATGCAGCTTGTCATGTTAGCAAGATACCACTGAGCCCTCCATTCTGAAGGCTTTTTTTGTGATGGAAAAAAACAAACAAACAA
The DNA here is from genome assembly GCF_023375685.1 of Ictalurus furcatus. Lineage (NCBI taxonomy): Eukaryota > Metazoa > Chordata > Actinopteri > Siluriformes > Ictaluridae > Ictalurus > Ictalurus furcatus. Next base: position 18,610,751 of record NC_071263.1, read on the forward strand.
ACAAAAAAAAAACTTACCCTTAACTCTGTTACAAAATGCAGGCACTGGAGACTCATTCCTAAAATACTAAACATTTACGGCTATCAACAATTACACACATTTTTTCACTACATTTATAAGGAGTGTTCACAACCCATGTCCCTGTTACTATAGTGACAATGTATTATAACAACAATAATGTAATTTTGTGAATTCAACTGTGCCGAGTCAGATTTCAAGGATTCAAAAGTGCTGTGGTATGAATGCTTTTAGAAGTGGCCAAATGTATACTTGAGAGTGCCCCTCATATGTGGTGGTAACTATCACATGCAATACTGGCTTCTTTAGAATTGGTCTCCTAGGTCTTGGCATCACACAAAATGAACTTTAGTAACAAGGTTCTGCAAATTCATCAACTTTTACTTCATGCCATTCAGAAGAAATTCAGACAGTAATTTACTCATGATGCACATTATATCACAATATTGTCTTTTTTTTAATTTTTTTTTTAAGATCCTAGTTGTAGACTGGCTTTCCACACTCCCCTATGAGCTGCTTACAAAACTGCTTACTGGGCTGTTTGTAGTTGTCGATCTCGCCAATATTTGGCATACGCCTCCTGAAACATGTTTTTACAGCTCAGCTTGGCTTTGAGACGGGAGCAGATAAGAAATGAGCCTCCCATCTTGCGGTGCAGAGAGTAGGTCTCTTCTGGAGGAGGGGTAAGACGCTGCTTTAGCATGACAGGGATGAGCCTGTGGATCTGCTCTGTTGTACTCTGACTGCCAAAGTCAAAGGGCTCTTCTGAGGCAAACGCTTCCCCGAGGATCATCACTGCATCCACATGGGCATTCATCATTGCCTGCAAAACATTAGTAGAAAGAGAAACCATGCTTCAATTTAAGGAGCAGAGTGCAAATATGCAAACAATGCTATATCTAGTGAGGATTCTTACCTTTGACTCATAACCGGTCAGAAATTTCATAGCAATTGATTGTTGCAGAACCCCCTCTCTGTTTCTGTCTGCTGCAGCCTTGATGATCTAACATGAATAAAAAATAAATAAATAAAATAAAAATAAACCCCACACACATCTAGTATGGCTATAATAAAATCCAGTAATTAAGAGGAATTCCCATGCTGATTCTGCAATTAATAGACTGACAAATTCATACATGGTTAAATCCTCTTTACCTCAATATACACGTCTGTAAAACTTGCATCAAAACCCCTTGTGGCTCCAAAATCCAACAGTGCAACCTGAAAACCAAAAGCCATAGTTAGTCATAGTAAACACTAAAGATGTATTGACATTAATAAAATAAACAGATACATACCTTGTGCTTTTGTGGGTCAAAGAAGAAATTAGACCAATTTGGATCAGTCTGCATATATCTGAACTCAAAGAGCTCTCTCAAGCAAAGAATCAAAATCTGCTCACAGATCTGATAGAAGAGATCATAATAGAAGAGAAAATATCTGTTCCATGAAAACAGTTAAATAAAGGACTAATCTCATTTTATCTTATGGGAGATTATGGGCTCACAGTACATTTTGTAGGATGGTTCAGGTGAGTGCTGCAGCACAATTTCCCCACATACAAGTGACAATAAAACTCTTATTAAGCAAGACACATTGTCCAGTTGTCATTTATAATGAATCTTCGGGTACAAAAATTTCACTAGATATGGCTTTTTAATGGGAGAATTTCCTAAATTCCCGAGGAAATTAATTTACTACTGAATTTACAACGAAGGGCTAACTTCATTTGTTACTCTCTGAATTATACAGGTGATGTGAATAATTATCACCATGCTTTCTGTGGAGTGAATCGACATACAAAAATTCACTCTGGCTGAGTGAAGGACTTACCTCATTCTTGAGTTCCTGTGGCAGGTCATCAGCTTTATCCAGAGGGAAACCAGACACCAGCTCTGTAGTGAGGACATGCTGGCTGCTTAGTTCATCCACTACATTTGGCACATAGAAGAAAGGGTGATCCTTCAATAACTCTCTGTAAAACACACATAGATAGATTTAATCAGCTGAAATATTATTTACTGTACAAGTCCTACTATGGTCTAGTTTTACACACTTCATTTCAACTTCAGGTTAGGAAAGTTTAATCTTAAAGTTAACATATCCTGCTGGTTTAAGCAACATAATTTCTGTCATATAAACAAACAAGAAAATCTACTACAAAACACAGCCTCTAATTTACTAGCAACTATTTTGCTGTTTAAAAAAAATTAGATAAATACAAGTTGTTCTGGATAAGGGTGTCTGCCAAATGCCGTAAATGTCAAGGATCATTGCCAGCTGAGGGTTTAGAGTTCTGGCACCAATAAAATACTGTTTCTCTCTCAGAAAGCTGCCTTGAACCCCAAAAGAAAAGTAAAGAAAAAAGATGCACGTTTTCCCTATAAAACATGTGAATAACAGTACAATTTAATGAAGAGGTTATATTCAGAAGAGACTGAATTTGAATTTCCTTTTACAATACGACATTCATATCCACCAGTTGTTCATATCCTGAACCTCAGAATATTTCCTCCATGCATATTTTATAAATTATATGCCTGTGATGATGCTCTGAGAAATATGCAGACTATTCAGTGGTGGGAAATGACATTTGATTTCATTAATGTGATGATGGGTAACAAAAATATTTTCAGTATAATTATTACTGTTTCATATACTCACTGGAATTTTTTGGCACATTTGGCTTCCCTCACATAATCACACTCTAGAACAAGTTCCCTGCTCATAACTTCTATCAAGTGCTCTGGAAATAGACCTGCATAGAAATATCATATGAACAAAGCAAGGTATGAGCAATGTTTTGGAAGCATTTAGACTACGAATGAAATAATGGCCCTCATCTTTAAATGTCCACAAAACTCATACCTTCTGGTAATGCATTACTCATACTGAGGACAGCCATTAGGTTATTAACATCGCTGCTGATGCTTTTGGCCACTCCAGGGTACTAATAATTATATATATATGATGTTAAAAAAATAAGCTATCACAATTTTTCATAATAGTTAACGGTTATCGTTGTTTTTATTGTTTTGCAGCTACCTGGATCTTCATAGCCACCTCTCTGCCATCCTTCAACTTAGCCAGGTGCACCTGACCAATTGAAGCAGCAGCAAAAGGCTTCTCTTCAAAGAACTCCAACTTATCACGCCAGTTTGGGCCCAAGTCATTGCTCACTGCTTTCTGCCATAGAAACAGAAGAAGCCACAACAGAATTTACTACAAAATGACCGTGCCAGACATAATGTGCTGCCATTTTACACTATACAGTTGTTATGAAGGAACACCATATGTGCTATGTCATTTGTGAAACCTTTTTTTTTTTTTTTTTTTTAAACCATGGATAAGCAGTTTTTAAACCCTCACATTTGAAACTATACCATCATTTGCTTTGTGGGCATGAAGTCAGCACTCTGTCGAACACGGTCAAAGATCTTTGCCAGCTGAGGATTGATGAAAGCATCATCTAGGGAAATAAACAAACTCATGGCTCAGATTATGGTGACTGCCTGTATAAACTGAAAGCAAAGTAATGTACATTGCAAACCAAGAAGCTACCTGATACAGAAGTGGCTGATTATTGTGGGTGGTAAGCTGTTGGGGACATTTATTTTAGGCTACTGCACATTTAAGTCAGCTGCTATTGGTGTCTGCAGTACTCAAGTTGCATGGTCTATTGTATATTATTGTTCTTTTAATAGGTACAGTTTGGGATTTCACAACAATAAAGTGTGAAAACCTTCTTTGGTTAGTCTAAAGCTGAAATGTAAGTGACAGTATTCTGCTTCACCAACAGCCAGAGTCATAGCGCCTAATCTTAAAATAAGAATCAATTAATCAGTTAAATAGAAAAACTGTTTAAATATAGTAAATTTACTCAGTGCCATTTAAATTCAGCCAAGTGGCTTGTGGCCATGGAAAGCATTAACAGCCATCATCATAGATGGCATCTTTAACTGTGGACATGCGCAATAGAAGACTACATAGCAGCTGCAGTACAAACACAGGCATGAAACCAGGCATGGATCCAAATGAGGTGGAAAACTACTCAGGTGGAAAAGTAAAATGTGCACAGCAAACAGACACACTCCTACATAGCTTCCCCAATGCCTTCAGAAAGGTTGCAATGATATTGCAGGATGAAATTTCTGTCAAGGCACGCTGCCACATTCTTAACAGAAATAAACAATCGTGTGCGCTAAGTAGGGGCAGTATACACTGACAATGTCAAGGGCGGGTCAGAGATTTGGTGCAGGAAAACAAACTCTACACAAAAAAGCAAACAGAACTGAACACATACTGAACAATACTGGAATGTATATTCAGAGTAAATCAGCTATTCATACAAGATGTAGGGAGTAAGACCATGGTGTAAACCATAAATACACTCACGGAACACTTTATTATGAACACTATACTAATGGTGGGCAGGGGCTCCCTCTGCTCTCAAAGCTCCTCAATTCTTTATGGCATGGATTCAACAAAATGCTGAAAACATCCCTTTGAGATTCTGGTCCATTTTGACATGAGCGCACTGTGCAATTCCTGCTGATTTTTCCAAGTGCACTTTCATGCTGCTAATCTACTCTTCTACCACATGCCAAAAGGTGTTCTAGTGGATTCAGATCCGGTGACTTAGAAGGCCACTGAAGGGGTGGTGGTAACCTGGACTTCTGACCAGAAGGTCATGAGTTCAAATCCCAGCACCTCCAAAGTGCCACTGCTGGGCCTTTGAGCAAGTCACTTAACCCTCAACTTCTCAGTTTTATAAATGAAATAAATGTAAGTCGCTCTGGATAAGACTGCCAAAAATGCCATAAACATAGGAATGTTGAACACTCATGTCCATGAAACTAGTCTAAGATGACATTTGCTTTGTGACCAGGTGCATTATCATGCTGCAAGTAGCCATTAGATAATGGGTAAATTGTGTTCATGAAGGGATGAACATGAACATCAAGTGATGATTGGTATGAACAGGCCTAAAGTGTGTTAAGAGAATATTCCCCACACCATTACACCCCCTCCAGCAGCCTGGAATGTTGACAAGGCAGGTTGGGTCCTTGGATTCATGCTGTTGGCACCAAATTCTGACCCTACCATCTGTGTGCCTCAGCAGAAATCAAGATTCATGACATCAGGCAACATTTTTCCAGTCTTCAACTGTCCAGTTTTGGTGAGCTTGTGCCCACTGCAGCTTATGCTTTCTGTTCTCGGCTGAGAGAAGCAGAACCTGGCGTGGTCTTCTGCTACCCATCCACCTCAAGGCGTGACATGTTTTGAGTTCTGAGATGCTTTTCTGCTCACCACAATTGTATAGAGTGGTTATCAGAGTTCTTGTAGCCTTTCTGTCAGCTCAAACAAGACTGGCCATTCTCCATTGACCTCTCTCCTCATCAGCAAGATGTTTCAGTCCCAGAACTGCCACACACTGGATGTTTTTTTCTTTATTGCACCATTCTGAATAAATTAGAGACTCCAATGCAAATAAATCCCAGGAAATCGGTAGTTTCTGAAGTACTCAAAGCAACCCATCTGGCACCAACAATTATGCAATGGTCAAAATCAATGAGATCATATTTCCCCCCCATTCTGATGGTTGATATGAACATGACCTGAAGCTGCTGGCCTGTATCTGAATGATTTTATGCATAGCACTGCTGTCACATGATTGGATGATTGAATAATTGCATGAATGAGTAGGTGTACATGTGTTCCTATTAAAGTGCTCAGTGAGTATATAATCAAATTTACCAATACATTATTTATGACCAACAAAATATTTAATTAGCATGTTCATATTAAAAGAATGTTATGTGGATATTAATATGCATAAAAGAAATACAATGAAAGGAGGGTGGGTAGTGGCTAGTAATCTCTCACCTTGGATGCTAAGCATTTGTCCAAGTTTAAGAGCAGCTCCTCTGACTTTACACAGAGTCCGAACAATTCGTTCGGCATTAGCCTCAGAGACAAATGGATTTGAATCAAGGACACCTTTTTTATTCCCTGCAGAAAGGAATAAATCAGTTCAATTTGAAGTAGTATTTTGCTAGACAGAGTGGGGGAAATGTTTCAAAACATCAATGTTTTTATTAAACATATTTTCAATGCAGCTATTAATATGAAGTGTAGCCAGACATTACCTCAGTACAACTACACAAAGAAATTGTAATATTCCAATCCATAAAAATTGTGTGCAACAGCTTTTGTGCAGTAACTTTAATATTTGGTGGAGAAGCCTTTGTTTGCAATGACAGCTTCAAGATGCTTCCTGTATGCATAAACTAATCTCTCAGTGTTTAGTTAGGATTTTTGTCCACTCCTGCTACACAGTCTTTAAATCTTTTTCTGGGTGGCACATTGGTAACGCTTGATTTTCAGTTTATTACATAAATTTTCTATTGGGTTTAAGTCTGGTGATTGATAGGGCCATTCCTACACCTTTATTTTCTTCCTAAGGAACCAACTAAGAGTCTCCTTGACAACGTTTTAGATCATTGTCCTGGCGGAAGGCAACAGATTCATCTCATGAATTTCCTGGTGCATGGCTCCATTAATCTTCCCTTCGATGTACAATGAAAAAAGAAACAGCCTCATACCGTGATGCTTCCACCACCAAAGTTCACTCTAGATATCTGGTATTTTTAGGGTCAAATTCATTGGCTACTGATTTCTCTGTGACGACTATACCTGCTGCTTACAGGTCTTTCTGGAGCTCTGAGTGGTCCTTGGATTTTGGGCTACTCTTCAGACCTCCTGGTTAGAAATCTTGTGAGGACTTCCTGTGTGTAGCCATTTGATTGTTGAGTGATGTTCCTTCCACATGTGGATAATGACCCTAGTGGTGCTTATAGGAAGAATTAAGAGTTGGGAAATCTTTAACGTTTACTTGCATTCAGAGGTGGGTATCCCCTTTTAAAAAAGTGGAAGTACTAACCTATCAACATGCACTAATCAAGCTGATTCCACTTTATCGCACAAAGTTTTTCTAGATTAAAATATTACAACATAATTTCTTTAGCTCTGAAGCTTTATCGAGTTAATACCAATGTCCAGTCTAAAGTTCATGCGAATAGCTGCATTGGAGACAAGTTTAATGAACAATAGTTGAAGTGTTGAATACTTAACCCCAATAATAACTTTGCTAGCTATTGGCCATAGTGACACTATAATAGAAATTAACCTGCATGGTTCACATAAAATAGCTGTAAAATAAAATTAAATAAGAACAGCTCTTAACATTATAGGCCATTTCTTGATTTTAAAAAATGCCCTCAGTCTAAATAACCAGGCACAGTTGAATAATAAATAAATTAAAATAAATAATTTAAAAACTCATAAGACCAATGTTTATAGAAACATACCTTTTTTCTCATCTAATCTGAGGCTTTTCTTTGCCACTTCTGCAATAGCTCCCAAGCCCAGTCCAACTGCCAAGCCTAAAGGTCACAGATAATTTATATATTATTCTTGTGGTGTCCATCACAGTGTTGCATCATTACTCTACAAGATGCTGCCATTTGTACAAATGAAAACTGTCCTACCCCCAAAATTTGCCAAACGTCCTAGCCTTGTAACTGGTACTTTGCGCTCACGGGAGCTCTCGCTGAGCTAAAACAAAAGCAAGCAAACAGACTGCTCATTGTTTATGTCAATCATAGCAGAGAAAAATGTACTGCTGTCAATTACAACACAGCTGAAGGTACATTAATATAGTGGACATTGTTTTTGTTACAATAATTTGTTAATAAATCTGAAACTGTGAAGGAGTATCCCAATTATCCTAATGTATGACCAAAATATTACATTGAGTTTACATTTGATTTTTGCTTTTGCTAACTGTAATAGAATTTCAATAGGGCCACAGTCATGGCTTCGAAATTCTACTTATAAAATGTACCTTGACCTCAGTCACTCAAAAATAGCAGATGATATCAAAAGCCAAGGAATCACATGAAATTATACATTACACATTATACATACTCTTATCTAAATTAATAGAGAGACCCATGTACTCTCCATCAAGTTCATAAGCATAAATCTTATGCTTTTGTTAGGGGTTTGGGACAAGTTCACTAACTTCTACTGTACCATCTGCTTGTGTTTCTTGGATGTGTCAGGTCCTTCTTTTTTTGCATCACTCCAGAGCAAGTGATCTTGATGGAATGAACAGCTCTGGCTGTAGTTTGGCAAATGTGGTTGTGTGAGCCCTCGAAATAACTTGCATCTGGTTTTCCCCAAACATTTGTGACTATAAATGTTGATCACTCCATTGCCCTCTGCATTGTCCTTTAGAGCATGAAGAACCCTGATATGCTTAGTAATATTTGTTCCTGTTCCAATGTGAGGAAAACTATAGATTGATTTTAAAACACCTTTAACTGTTGAAGCAGTTCTCTCAGTGCAGCTATACATCTGCAAAAGAAACACACACCACATAACTTCAATCATTTCTTCACTATAATGAAAGCGTGACATAAGAAAAAAAGTATTTGTTGGGAAAGCTTTTTTTGTGATGTAGGTTAATTTACAATCACTCGTTAGTTTCTCGGGTTTACTTACAAGCAATGCATGGGCGGTGAAAATATTCTTTGTGCTGTATATCTCAATATATTATTTGACTGATTATCAGCATATGTCTATGGCTTATGAACAAACAATTTGTTTGGCTTCAGGCAGATCAATCATTTCTGCAAATCCAATCCAAAATCCATTTGTATTAACTTTATTATAGTAATCCTACAACACAGGTCATTTCATGCCCAAAGAGCTCAATGCAACATCACCACTCCATGAACTGGAAAATTTATTCAAACAGACAAATGAAACAGCAAGCAAGAATTTCTTCAGTCTTTCATGCACCTAGATATTTGCTTAAGAGCTCTAACATTCAATAAGTGTTAGTGTAAGTGATTAAATGCCAAGGTAACTTCTTTTAAAACAGGACCTTCAAATAGAGATAAATTAACGCTTACCTGTTCTTTGAGAGGATTTTGGGCGAGACTAAGGCGTTCTCTCCTCTGAACACTCAGACTGTGACTCTGATAGATCACTCTCAGTTTGTTCAGTCTTCTCATTAGCAAAATATCTGCTGCCATGACTTCCCCTTTCCAACTAGCAGTTCCTCAACTTCACACACCACAAAAACAATACAAAGTCAGATTTAACAGATGCTACGCTGCGTTTTAATGCTGATATACGACATTTATTCCGGTTCCTGCCAGAAGTATTGTTGTGATAATTATTTCACTGCACTGGCGCTTCTAACGCTTAACAATATCCACACGCTTAATTACTTACCACTAAATCCGGCACGTTGCTGTTCCTCAAATTAAAAACTTTAGCAACATACAGGAGTCACAAGTGCGTGAAACTAGCCCTCAGCAGCCTCAGTGCCATAGTTTGAAATTAACGAGCAAGTGCAACCAAACAAAGTGGTGCTAAACACTGCCATTCAAGAAGACATTAACCTTCTCTAGAAACAGACGTGTGGGCACGTTGACCTTGCACTCAGTAACATTTATATACTTGAAGTAATGTGACTGCCACCTAGTGGTTAATACTGCGACACACAGCCATACTTTTAGGATTTCATTTGGTGCTGAAGAATATGTAGAAGCAGAAGCAGGAGGGCACAATGAAAACCCTGGATGACTATTGGATGTACTGTTCATGTGTCATATTGACTGAAATATTATTAGCTGAGACAATAATATTTAATATGACCAACCTTGAATGTATTTGTGCTTTTGGGGAACAGTAAAGACACACAAAACCACTCCTCGTGCTCAGGTATGCACCTGTCAGCAGGTGTGTATGAGTCCAAATAAGACATGGAATTAATGCAACATTAAGTTAATTCACCTATTTGTTTTATTTTTGTACAAAAACAAACAAACAAAAAAATAGTTGGTGTAAATTGATATATCACCACAATTTGTAATCTGTTTCATTCTTAAAACACAGGGTGTCCCAAAAGTCCATACATAGGGGAAATTTTAGCTGAATGTCTTCCAAAACTTTTCATACTTAGTTTATTTTATATCTATTTTTTTTCAGATAGCCTTTAAGAATGCCTTTGACCAAAGAAGAACGTATTGAAATAATTCTCATGGCTGGATCTGGGAGCTGTCGCAAGGTTGTGATGGACTCCAACAGTCAACATGGCAAGCACATCACAAATGACACTGTTTCCAAACTTATTAACAATTTCAAAAGGCAGGAAGTGTTGCGGAACAACCAAGAAGGCACAACCGACGTTGTGCTGGCATACATTGTCCCCTATGTATGGAGACTTTTGGGACACTCTGTAGAATATAACCTGTGTAATATCAATTTGAATGTAATAGGAGATGCACCATAAAGTATTTTTTTCCTTTTTCATGTTTACTAGAGGAAATGTTTCAAGCACATATTCATGTTGGGGAAAAAAACATTCACAACATCACAAACCGAACACAAGGGTGATGTCAACAAATATATAAATATTTGGCTTTAATACTCATAGAAGGTTAGATGTGATTAGCACCATAAACTTGCATTTAACCCCTAAATACTTTTAAGCTTGACTATAAACTTTTATAACACACTTCAGCGTCATCAAAAACCCATCTAGTTATTGTTCAATCCTATATGAAATGTTACAAGTAGTACTAACTTTAATGCAAGTACATTTAGAAATCATGTTTTGCATACTTTTGCTAATATTGTTTATAGACAGATGAGTCAAAAAATGTCTTCAAACAGAATTATATATTTTCTTTTGAAAGGACACAGTATTTTAAACAAAACAATGTTTTGTTTAAAACAACAGCGTACACTCCCTTGGTTTTAATTAACCTCATAAAATGCATGTTCCTTGCCTCTAGGGTTTATGGGTTCAAATCAGGTGAATAATATAATTTACAGCTTTGTAAAGTTTATATCCTGCTTTTTGTTCCCATAGTGATTGGGCTGGAGTACATAAGCAAAAAATATCAAAAAGGCATCACTGACCAGATGCAATGAACTGTAAAGTCTAACTGTATCTGCAACATATACGTGGTATGTTCATATGATCCTGGTGTACGTTTGCTCTCTTTTAATATGTAATAAATTATATTTGCACTCACACCAGGTCTTTATTTTTATTTAAACCTGGTACAAAAAAAACAACTTATATTAATCTTTATACTCCCATTGCTTGCGCAAATAAATCATTTATATAACAGAGACCAACTGTAGTCTGTACGCATTTTTTGTTTCTGCATGCCAGCACATTTTACTTAACTGAAACAATCACCAAGGTTAAGAAGAAGAAGCCTTTATTTGTTACATATACACAGTGAAATTCTTTTCTTCACATATCACAGCTTGTTAGGAAGCTGGAGTCAGAACGCAGGGTCAGCCATGATACAGCACCCCTGTAGCACCCAACAGTGGCAGCTTGGCAGTGCTGGGGCTTGAACCCCTAACCTTCTAATCAGTAACCCAGCGCCTTAACCACTGAGCCACCACTGCTCCAAATAGCATGATATAAACTTTACAAGGCTGTGGGACACATAAACCTTGTAATTAAACCCACCAGTCTACAACTTAACTTGTTTGTCAATGTTTCATTTAAAATTTAATGCACTAAAATCTTGCACATAAATCTTGATCATTTGTAGAGGCCTTCTCATAATAGTCATAAATGGCTCATAAATGTCTTCAACTTGGGGAAAAGTTGAAGAGCATTGAGTGTGGTGACTTCTATGACCTTTTCCACAGGAATGCCTTTGGTTTTGGCAATATAGTCTGCACTAATGGTGATATTCTTTGGTTCGTTCCTCACCTAAGTGTGACATAAGATTAGTTAGGAAATATGCCAACAGTACAAGCAAAGGCAAAAATAAAAATACAACCACTAAAAATAACATGACCATGAGGAATTTACAGAACCACTAATGTTAAACAAGCAAAAACAATGACTACCTGCTTTTCAGGTCCAAGGGCTGGTGAATCAGTCTCAAGACACAGATTTTCTAGCGGCAGCTGTTTCACAAGTTTCTGCTTCTTAGCACAAGAAGAAAAACATGACTTCACAGATGGCATGGTATTACATCAGTGATGGTCTGAAACACATGCATGAATTCAGCATTGCATCTAATTGTTTAGTAAACTTCTGCAACAAGAAGTTTACCTGTTCACTTCTTATGATTGATGGTGGAATAGAAAAGAAGTAGCCTGCATGTACGCCCTCCATTGCAACTGAGGGTTTTCCATCAAATGCATGAAGAAGAGCATTCTCTACACCTAGTTTAAAAGAAATGTTTCAATGTCATAAAGAAAAGAAAACACGAGGTAACCCCCACTCTAAATTATAAGCTAAATAATACAATACCTAGCTCCTTTAAAAGGTGGATGGTTGGTCTTCCAGCAGATCTTGAGTGTACATTTCTAATGGAAAGATGAAGGTTTCTTTTTTTTACACTGCTGTATCAAGTAAAGTAACATAAAGCTAATCTGGCATGTTATTATTTTACAGTTTTAGATAATTCTGTGATATGATCACCTGAGATTGGCCTATCCCAGACTTACAGAGGTAGATTTAGTTGCTTTGCAATCTCTACTTGACGAATGAGTACTTGTCTCTGTAGTTCTTTCCCTGCATCAGTACTGACTATCCGGGGTGTGAAATCAAGGCCAACCTGCAAGGAGCACAGAGTATGTCTATGTATGTAGGTATATTAATCCTAATTATGAGGATAATAATATGATAAACCCTTATACATTCTACAGTATAGGATAGCTGTCTTACCTCACCAATGGCCACAATATGATCTTTATATTTTTCAATTAAGGGCATGGCAGAATCTAAATCCTGTGAAGAACAACTACTTTAATTAGTATTAGTAACTCAAAGCTTTAGGGTGAAATTACACCAATACAGCATGTCACAGCTCAGACCTTTGGTAATGCCCCCCTGGGTTGTGCTGAATCTTCTTGAACAGGGTGAACTCCAAGGCAAGGGAAGATAAATCCAGGAAATCTGTGAAACAAAAACAAACACACACCTCCTCTTTTATTCACTGCATTATATATCATACATTGCAGGTGCGTCATTGTGGTAAGGAAATGTAGTCCACCTCTGTGAAAGTTGTATGATTTTCTCAAACTCCCCAGCATGCTCTGCTACTGCAACAAGAGCCAGAACTCCAGCCTGAAATGAAAACAAGGCAAAAGGGTGCAAAACAAGCGTCTGATGAGGACATCACATAGTATGCAAAAGTCAAGCCCTGGATAAATGTACCTTTTTTGATTGCTCAATAACACACTCAATATCCTATTGAGGAGAAAAGAGAAAGTCAGTTTACAACTCACTCATTATTTATTCTTATTGCACTACAAAAACAACACAGATCTGCATCTTACACCATCAAAATCTCTCGAAGAGATGTGACAGTGACAATCGATATAGCCTTGCATGAATCCTTCGCAGACCAAATCGATTAAAAGAAGAATTTTAAGATACCAATACAACCATAAAGCCCATGCACGAATACACTTTCTACACTCTCTATCGGATGTGACCAAATAAGCACGTACTACATTACGTAGCCGGGAGTGTTAGAGTGACTCAACTCTGCGCAACTCTGCGCAGGTTCATGCCGAGTTTCACAACACGAGCGAGAAAACTACGTAAATAAATCTCAACATCTTCGTCACTGCGTTCTCACGTGTCTGCAGGACACCGTGTTCATGTGAATATATTTTATTATTGTTACCTGTATTTATTTATACTGTAAACTTTTTACGCTACACACATTTCACGGTCACATGACGATGGGCGTGGGGCATTTAGGGTACAGTAGGAAGTGCAACATGCTTCCGCTTAGTTGTCTGAACTAGGAAGAAGGATGCAACGTTATTGTGATCACATGACCTCCTTTTGAACGAGATCATGTGATAGGTTTTGTGAGAGGTTTGTCCTATGCGGTAGTTTGTTAAAAGCAGAGCAGGCAGGCATTTCAACATGGCCAACTGGAGCTGTGTTTTTTTGTTCCTGTTGATGGGAAGTTGTTATTGTCAGTATAAACCTACATGGGAGTCGATTGATTCGAGACCTCTGCCTGAATGGTTTGATCAAGCAAAGTTTGGGATCTTTATACACTGGGGTGTGTTTTCAGTCCCCAGCTACGGCAGCGAATGGTTCTGGTGAGTTTTCCCCACACAGTCTGTCTGTCGGTGCATTTAAACCCCACTGTGGTAGTTATACTGCTGGGTAACATAGGGGTCCACCAGTGGGCGATATGCGTCCGTCAATGTCGTTTTCTACTACATCATGAAGATTGTAATTCTTAGCTGTACTGTAAGTACCGTCACTCATCAAAAAGATATAAATTGTGGAATTAGACTGTGTAATAAATTTCTGTATGGCGACGTTTGTGGTGAATTTTGTCTATTCCAACTTAACCAAATTAAATTGGTCATGTGACCTACTAGGTCTGGGTGATATGACAAAAATATCATATCACGATACTTGAGGACATTTCTGTATACACGGTGTATCACGATATATAATTTAGCCAACAAACTGTTTGCAAAACAGTAGTAAAATAAACATAAAAACGCTAAACTGAGTTTGATGCTACTTTTCTTTATTGCATATAAAGACAATAGATTAAGTTTTTTTTAATTACAAATATAAATAGTATCCATTCAGTACAGTATAATTTGTAATTATTAAAAATGCAAACAAATACACCACCATACCAATGATATGTCAGAAAAGTGTGTTGCGTAATCATATTGATTTATATAAATATATATTTTTAAACTTATATAATGAAAGTCTCTTCAAGAATCAAGACTTCCATCCCAATGATTTCAGCACCCGTTGTTAAGTTACTCCATTTCTATTTGCTAGACTCAGAAAATAACATTGTGTCCACAGGTGGTATTGGCAAGGCCAGAAAATCCCATCGTATTTGTTCTTTATGGCCAAAAACTATGCCCCTGGATTCCAGTATCAAGACTTTGCACCACAATTCACTGCTGAGTTCTTCAATGCCAAGGACTGGGTAGACATCTTTGCATCATCAGGAGCAAAGTATATTGTCCTCACAACTAAACATCATGAAGGTTTGTGTGAATGTCCTATTAGAAGCTAAGCAGCATTGAGCCTGGCCAGTACCTGGATGGGAAACCTCCTAGGAAAACTAAGGTAGCTACTGGAAGTGGTATTAGGGAGGCTAGCAGGGGGTGCTCACCTTGTGGTCTGTGTGGGTCCTAATGCCTCAGTATGGTGATGGGGACACTATAGTGTATAAACAGCACCATCTTTTGGATGAGACTTTAAACAAAGGTCCTGACTTTCTGTGGTCATTAAAAATCCCAGGACACTTCTCATAAAGAGTAAGGGCATAACCTTGGTGTCCTGCTGAAATACCCCGTTGGTCCTTATCTATAATTATCCCCTAATAATCAACCTCCCTGAATTGGCCAGATCACTCTCCTCTTCTCTCCTCCAATAGCTGGTGTGTGGTGAGCGTTCTGGTGCACTATAGTACACTGGTGGTGGTTGAGGAGATTCCCCCCGTACAGTGTAAAGCGCTTTGAGTGCCTTAAACAGGGGTGGGCAATCTTATCCGGAAAGGGCCGGTGTGGGTGCAGGTTTTCATTCCAACAAAGCAGAAGCCACATCTATTGAAAGCCAAGATCAATTGATTAAATGGGTGGAATCAGGTGTGGCTCCTGCTTGGTTGGAATGAAAACCTGCACCTACTCTGGCCCTTTCCAGATAGGATTGCCCACCCCTGGCCTAGAAGAATGCTATATAAAGCTAAGGAATTAATTAATGAATTAATTAGAAAGTGAGTCAATGAAGGAATACATTTATTTGATGATTAGAATGCATGTAACAGTGCACCGCAACCCTTATACACATTAAAGGAGGATTAATACACAATATAGAGCCTTTACAGATGTTTTCCTCAAAACCTGAGACAATTAATTATGTGGCAGTATACAGTATGCTAATAAGAGAAACAGCACAGCAGCAAGCATGGCCATGTCAGTTTGCGTACAACCTTTTATATATGAATTCAATAAATTCAAGGTTCTTTATTTGTCACATACATATTGGATACCAATTGATGCTGCTTCAGAAGAATTGTGCATAAATGCTGTATGTATCTTTACTTTATTAAATGAACTCATCTTTTGAATTTTATCGGGATTGGAGATGAACTGAGGTTTCAAGGGTTAAGATGTGATTTCACCAAACTTGGTCAGTTTTAGCATACAAAATTAGGGTGAAACACATGATTTGGGTGTCAGGTCAAAGCCCTAAAATGATTTTAGAATGGTGAAATTGAATGTGCAAACAAAGAAATGAAGTATTATAAACGTTTGTTATTTCTCAGGTTATACCTTGTGGGGTTCAAAGTACTCCTGGAACTGGAATGCAGTGGATGTTGGGCCAAAGCGCGACCTAGTTTACGAAATATCCAGTGCTTTACGGAAGCACAGTGACCTGCGCCTAGGACTCTACCACTCTCTCTTTGAATGGTTTCACCCTCTTTTCAGAGCAGATGCTGACAACAATTTTACTACCTCTACATTTCCTCAAGAAA
The DNA here is from genome assembly GCF_023375685.1 of Ictalurus furcatus. Lineage (NCBI taxonomy): Eukaryota > Metazoa > Chordata > Actinopteri > Siluriformes > Ictaluridae > Ictalurus > Ictalurus furcatus. Next base: position 18,627,370 of record NC_071263.1, read on the forward strand.
AGACCCTGCCTGAGCTTTATGAGATCATAAACAAGTACAAACCAGAAGTACTATGGTCTGATGGAGACGGAGATGCCCCAGACCAGTATTGGAATAGCACTGGGTTCCTTGCCTGGCTATACAACGAGAGGTAAAGAATGCAACTATTCAAATATTAAGAAAATTATTTAAATGTGTACAATAATAATTTGGCTATTTATTGGAGCCATATAGCTTTTGAATTTCTGAACTTTCCACTCACAGAACACATTTTATTAAAATTGTCATTAGATTCAAGAGGACATTATTTATAGGCCTACTTGTTTAATTTTTTTTTTGAGATTTCAATTCAAGTGACCTCTAAAACAGGCTAATAACTATAATAAACAATTAAGGCAATAATAAATGTAACTTATAAATAACAAATAATGGTGGGTTGTGATTTCCACCATTGTAAGTAAATTTTTTTGTTACAATGGTACAATGCGGACCCCCTGGTTATGGTTCATGCACCCTTGGACCCCAAATAGTATTTCTAAATACTGCATGTTTTGTGGACAGGACTTCTTAAATGTCAATGCATACCCATATATGACTAATGCTGCATTTACAGCCCTGTGCGGGACACTATTGTGACTAATGATCGATGGGGAAAGGGTAGTATTTGTACACACGGCGGATATTACACATGTGCTGACCGCTACAACCCAGGACACCTGCTGAAGCACAAATGGGAGAACTGCATGACAATTGACCAGTACTCATGGGGCTATAGACGAGATGCTCAGCTCAGTGACTACCTCACCATTGAACAGCTGATTACGGTATGTGCAGCAAGAGTCACACCATGGAATGTGTGTTACACACAAGGAAATACTTTGTTGCAGTTCTTTTTTATGGTTGTGTCAGAGCTTTTTATGTCCAGTTTCCTTGAACATATGATGTTTGCTTAGATTTGAATTTAGATTAATTAAGATGGATTCCATTTGTAACAAAATAGAAAGTACATTAAAAAAAACAGCTGTATATAAAACCAGGATTCAGTTATAATTTAAACTACATAACCTGGAAAAGTATAGAATTTAAAGACACTAATATCTAGACATATCTAGACAAGTATTAAGAAAATTCTCAATCTGTTGATTTTAGACTTTGCTACTGATGCAAATTATTTCAAATGTCCAGTTTCTCTGCTACAGTTGACAACCTTTGAAATAAAAGTTTGTAAGAAAACTAATCTGAACATAGAAAATGTGGAAAGTCAAAAAATCATAAAACGTTCTCATGAATGTTTCATGAGAAATGAGCTGAGGAATAATTCACTAAAGACAAATGAGTCAAATCAATGTATTTAATACATGTTTTTCACTACATTCTTTGCAGACCCTTGTGGAGACTGTGTCGTGCGGCGGGAATTTGTTAATGAATGTGGGTCCAACACATGATGGCCGCATTATTCCCATATTTGAGGAGCGATTAAGGCAGGTGGGCCAGTGGCTGAAGGTTAATGGTGAAGGAATCTACAATACAACTGCTTGGAAAGCGCAGAATGACAGCGTTACACCTGGAATTTGGTGCGTCTCGTCTCAAATTTCAGTACTGTTTATATAATCCGTAGAGGAAACAGGACATGAAGTGAGCAGTTAATTACACTCAACAGTATTATGGTAATAATACTATTGATTGCACTTCCTCGTTGAATCATTATACAACTTTATCTGGAAAATTATGATGGCATTTATGATCCAGTCCATAATGTACTATATTTTGTTTATTTACAAATGAATAAATAATAGCTCTATCATAAATTTACATACACTATCATGTCATCATGGTTGTAAAAAAAAAAAAGCAGTCTGTTTTGATTAATTACAGCAGTGAGATATCTCCGTTTACAATGTCTCAGTTTAAGTGTTTTGTTTTTTGTTCTATAGGTACACATGGAAGCCAAAGGAAAAGGCAGTCTATGCATTTTTGCTTTCATGGCCAAGTAGTGGATATGTTATTCTCAGTGATCCTATAGTGTCAGAAGCTCAAACACAGGTAATTGTATTTATAGCTTTATTGCTCATTTCATCCATTGACATTCAGGTTTACGTAACATTACACTTACAAATTTGACACATACTTGTAAATTGCTTTAAATAAAAGTAAGATTCAATACAATTTACACCATAGGGCTGTTAAAGTTGCCAACAGGGGACAGATGGAAATTGGGACTAGCCGATTAGAAATTATTGAGAAAGCCGCACGAAGAGCATGACAAATACAAATGACAAAACCAGTAGGTCAGCTTGTTACAAGTTGATGGAAAAATCAATTGCAAGAGGGTGCCATGTAAAAGCAAATAACCATGACCAAGCAGCACTATGAATTATTGAAAAACATGTAATAACAAGAGAAAACGCATACAGGTGCATCTCAAAAAATATTGTGGAAAACTTTATTATTTTCTGTAATTTAATTCAAAACAGTTGAACTTTCATATATTCTAGATTCATTACACATAAAGTGAAATATTTAAGCCTTTTTTGTTTTAATCTTGTTGATTACAGCTTACACCTCATGGAAGTCAAAAATCCAGTATCTCAAAATGTTAGAATAAAGAATTTATAATACAGAAATGTTGACCTGAGAAGATCTCTAACCAGCTAATTAACTCAAAACACCTGCAAAGGTTTCCTGAGCCTTTAATCTCTCAGTCTGGTTCAGATACTATATACACTCACTCATAGGGTTGAGCTTAAGGTGTTTCTCCATTATTGTTCATTGTTGTTTATTTAAACAGAATATTTTTTTATCTACTTCTGCGCTAACCAGGTGGTGTTACTGGGCTACAAACCGCTGAAATGGATCCCAATGAAGCCAAATGGTCTACAGGTCTACCTTCCTGCTCTGTCTCCTGGTCAGATGCCCTGCTCCTGGGCCTGGACTATTCGTCTGACTGCTGTAGATTAAGGATATTAATCATTTTGCAGAATTGCACATATTAATATGGGCATGGCAAATAAGCTATGCCATTCTAGCATTTTGTCATTTTGACTTTTTATCCTGTTGTCTCAATGTTTTTTATGGGTTTGATTATCTTTGAGGGTTTTTTTTCTATAATGGAATACAGTGTATGTACGTGAATATCTAATGAATCGTGTGTGTGTGTGTGTGTGTGTGTGTGTGTGTGTGGGGTTTGCGTTACCAATCAAAATTCTAACTACTGTATGTGTAAAGCCCTGTATTATTTTACCATAACCCCAAAAAGAAAGAATGTATTTTAAATTACTCAGGGGTTGGGAAATATGCCAACTGGACAATTTTTTTTTTTTTTTTTTAGATTTTATAAAGCAAAATGTCTGGGTGAATTAATAATAATAATAATAATAATAATAATAATAATAATAATTAATAAAAAATGAATGACAAATAAAATTTGAGCTCAGTGTTGCATAGAAAAGTTGCAGTAGCTCACAAAAGTGAGTACACCCCTCACATTTTTGTAAATATTTGATTATATCTTTTCATGTGACAACACTGAAGAAATGACACTTTGCTACAATGTAAAGTAGTGAGTGTACAGCTTGTGTAACAGTGTAAATTTCCTGTCCCCTCAAAATAACTCAACACACAGCCATTAATGTCTAAACCGCTGGCAGCCCTAAGTGAGTACAGCCCTAAGTGAAAATGTCCAAATTGGGCCCAAAGTGTCAATATTTTGTGTGGCCACCATTATTTTCCAGCACTGCCTTAACCCTCTTGGGCATGGAGTTCACCAGAGCTTCACAGGTTGCCACTGGAGTCCTCTTCCACTCCTCCATGACGACATCACGGAGCTGGTGGATGTTCGAGACCTTGTGCTCCTCCACCTTCCGTTTGAGGATGCCCCACAGATGCTCAATAGGGTTTAGGTCTGGAGACCTGCTTGGCCAGTCTATCACCTTCACCCTCAGCTTCTTTAGCAAGGCAGTGGTCGTCTTGGAGGTGTGTTTGGGGTCGTTATCATGCTGGAATACTGCATACTGATCATGCTCTGCTTCAGTATGTCACAGTACATGTTGGCATTCATGGTTCCCTCAATGAACTGTAGCTCCCCAGTGCCGGCAGCAATCATGCAGCCCCAGACCATGGCACTCCCACCACCATGCTTGACTATAGGCAAGACACACTTGTCTTTGTACTCCTCACCTGGTTGCCGCCACACACGCTTGACACCATCTGAACCAAATAAGTTTATCTTGGTCTCATCAGACCACAGGACATGGTTCCAGTAATCCATGTCCTTAGTCTGCTTGTCTTCAGCAAACTGTTTGCGGGCTTTCTTGTGCATCATCTTTAAAAGAGGCTTCCTTCTAGGACAACAGCCATGCAGACCAATTTGATGCAGTGTCCGGCATATGGTCTGAGCACTGACCGGCTGACCCCCCACCCCTTCAACCTCTGCAGCAATGCTGGCAGCACTCATACGTCTATTTCCCAAAGACAACCTCTAGATATGACTCTGAGCACGTGCACTCAACTTCTTTGGTCGACCATGGCGAGGCCTGTTTTGAGTGGAACCTGTCCTGTTAAACCGCTGTATGGTCTTGGCCACCGTGCTGCAGCTCAGTGTCAGGGTCTTGGCAATCTTCTTATAGCTTAGGCCATCTTTATGTAGAGCAAACTTTTTTTCAGATCTTCAGAGTGTTCTTTGCCATGAGGTGCCATGTTGAACTTCCAGTGACCAGTATGAGGGAGTGTGAGTGCGATGAGACCAAATTTAACACACCTGCTCCCCATTCACACCTGAGACCTTGTAACACTAACAAGTCACATGACAACAGGGAGGGAAAATGGCTAATTGGGCCCAATTTGGACATTTTCACTTAGGGGTGTACTCACTTTTGTTGCCAGCAGTTTAGACATTAATGGCTGTGTGTTGAGTTATTTTGAGGGGACAGCAAATTTACACTGTTATACAAGCTGTACACTCACTACTTTACATTGTAGCAAAGTGTCATTTCTTCAGTGTTGTCACATGAAAAGATATAATCAAATATTTACAAAAATGTGAGGGGTGTACTCACTTTTGTGAGATACTCTGTCTGTTGTGACTGTAAAGATTTTAGTAATGAGAAATTTAGCCATGTATTTGAATCAGTTTCATAATTCTGTTCCATCACTCACAAGCAGCATTTTTTTACTCTGATATAAACAAGTTCATTTGAACAGACCCATGTGTGGCAATTCGAAATACCTGCCATAGTCCACTTGTGAAAGTGTTGGGAATCCGAGAGCATCACATGCCACATCGAGAAACACGTGCTTACTTCCCTCCCCCCAGAAACTCCCTATCTGTGTTATTCAGGGCAGCTGTGCCAGGAATAGCGTTGTACTGTTTATCCAGGCCCTTTCAACTTATAGTGTTGGTAAAGCGCTTAAATGAACAGCTGTAGTTCCCCCCTACATTTTCTACATTATATTTCTACATTGATGCTGTGAACAGAAATGTTGCTCATTTGAACCCTTATTGCCCCCATTCTTTCTCAGGGTTTCATTTGTACTGCAGAGCAGTAGCATCTGAACTGAACATGGTATGAGTGAGTGCAGGGAAGACTTTTTCAGGTTGACTGCCTATCTTTTATGATGTTAAATGTGATCAAGATGGGGTCAGCAAGAGGTTTCACTGAGAATTTTTTTTTACCACAATATTGGCATGAATTGTTGAATGAAGAAATAGTGAAGATGCTATGAAGAATAGGAATGCCTGCGGAAGCTAAAATTGTAATAAACACTTGCTGAATATGTTGCAATGCTTAGCTGGATTCATTCCTGACACATCTATGAACGAAAATAACCTAAGAAATGTGAAAAAGCGGTACTTATTGGTCTGATTCACTTTCATTTTATTTAACTGCACTTTTAAATTACACTGAACCATATAGTCCATTTGGGGGGCTGTGTCCACCCACAGTAATTTTTAAAATGACATTCATTTGGACATTATGCACAAACACACATAATACTGTAACCACTTAGTTAGGTAACACTGCTGCGCTCATGCAATTCCATCAAAGCACGTTAATTGATAATAAATTATTTTCAGGGCCATTTAGGCCACTATCAGGTCTGCCAGCTTCAGGGTAGCTGTCTGAAAGTGGACAGTTTGATGTTGACTATTAAACCACAGCTATATTAATCTTTTAAACAGGAATGGAAATCATTTTAGAAATGCAGGATTATTCCTAACACCCGTAGCACCAATGCAAAGAATGGCAACATTTAGCTCTTAAGCATTTAATATCTAAAATGCTGTACCTATGTCAGCTCACCATCGTTACAAAGACACTTTCTATGCAGTGACTGCAGCATGGATGTAGCTGTAATATTCTAAGCTAATGTCCTTGCTTTCTCATAGCTGTGCTCATCTTTTCTGAAAGCTGTATTCATCCTTCTTCTTGCATTCCTCTGGCCTTCCCTCCCTTTCTCTGTGGTGGGATTGTACAGCTCCAGAGCAAGCTGCAATCTATTTCTGTCCCTGTATATTCTCTTCTGGCTGCTGCCAACCAGACCCTGCGTTGTCACGGTGATAGACATCTCCACCAGCCTCCCTCAGCCAATCAACACACCAGGTGTTTATGCCAAGAAACATGATCATTTTCCATTTCCTTCCCACTCCTCTTGCATGAGACTAAGGGATTAGTAGCAAAGCCTAGTGAAGAGCACTCAGTGAAAAACAGGAACCTTAGTAGTGGCATTCTGAGGATGGAAAATGAAGTCTTTAGCTTTGGAGGAAGGAGCTGAACTCCATGGATCAGTCCAGGTGAGAAAGAAGATAAGTATGAATTTACTTGGGTAAGTATATGTGTGTGTCTTGTCAAACAACCCGATATAGATACATTAGGAGGAGTTACCTTGTATTGTGTTGATGCTTTTGATGACCTGTATGAGCCCTCAGTCTATAAAAAAACACATTCAACTATGAGGATGCTAAGTGATGTATCAGTTGTGTCTTGTGAGCTGAATTTTCACCTCATTTTTATAGCGAGTATTATCTAGTGTCAAGAGTATTATTTAATGTTTCTACCATATTTTTAAATATTACTTTTGTAACTTTGATATATATTTATTCAGACACACTTTTTTGAACTCACTCATAATGCAGTCTTTAGTGAAATCTGCAGTGAAGTATTTTGTATCATTATACAGTTTAGCTTGTGAAATGCAGAACTTCAGTTCTATCATAAGGAAACAGTGTGTGTTTCCATGACGATGAGTTAACGATGGCTCCAGATGGAGTCCACCTCCTGAAGGCATTTGCAAATTCGTTTCATTCATTCTCATTCATTTCCCAGATCTTTATATGGTGTCGAATACATACAGAGACTAAAGAATACCATTATCCAATCCAGACACATCCTACTTACATACATTGAGAAGACATTTCTCAGTGTGTCCTACTAAATAGAAATGGAGAGTATTTATCATGCGTCTGACAGCCAAAGCACTGGCTGAGTGTGCTCCATTCAGTATTTCAGTGGTCTCTGTGTAGCTACTCACTGAATAAGATAAGAGCATACTAAATACAGCAAAAATAGGTATTTTGTTGCCATGGGAACATTCCTCATGCCTTCTCCCCATATGGCAAATGACATTTACATTAAAAAAGGATATTAAGGAGGCTATTTACTTGAAATATTTTGGTGCTGTTATACTGTACCTCTATCAAATAGAATTGAATGTATACAACAGTAAACTGACAACCATCTAAACTCTCTTTATTCAGGTCTTTGTTAGAAAGTTGAATACATAGTGTGAAGGGCCTGTTACCACCCACAGTGAGTGAATATGCTTGATGGTATGTTCCATTAACTATTTTGACCATACCTCTGTTAGAATCAGTTGCTATTAGTTAACATATTTTGTGTAATGTAGCCATTTGTAACAGATACTGTATACTCATATACACACAGTATAAACAGATGGATGACAAATTAAAGGAAAAATGGTGACTTTGTTATGCAGTGGGGGGAATTTTGCATTCATAGTTTTTGTCCACTTGTCCCCTTAGAGGAAATGGACTCTGAAAATCAATAGTCATTTTGGACTGAGCACCTTTATCCTGTGATGAAACCTTTCTATCCTGAGGGGAGTGGTGTCTTCCAGGATGACAATATCCTCATCCACAAGGCACGAGGGCTCATAAAATGGTTTGATGAGCAAGAAAGTAACATACACTATATACACACAATTTTAATTAATTTATTTAAAGCAATATTTTATCTATAGGCTTAAAGGGTTACCCCCAGCATGCCTGCCAGTTAACAAGTTAACAAGTTCCACAAAAATGTAGGTTTTCTTTTTTAATTGCTATTCTGAAATAAAGCACAGCACACTCCAGGTGTTCAAAAAGTTTTGACTGGCAATGTATTTATAAAATATTTGTTCATTCATGTTCCGTAATGGATTTACTGTATCCTGGTCAGGATTGCAGTGGATCCAGTCTATCCAAGTAGGTGGCAATACCCCCTGGACTGGATGCCAGTCCATTGCATGCTCATTCACCACTAGGGGCAATTTAGGGTAGCCAAACCTACCAGCATGTTTTTGGACACAGCAAGGAAACTGGAGAACCCAGAGGAAACCCGTGCAGATGCAGGGAGAATATGCAAAATTCTAAACATACAGTAACCCAATTTCAGGATCAAACCAGGGACTATGGAGCTGTGAGCCAGCAACACTACCCACTGCACCACACTACCATGCTGTCTCTGCATGCGGTTTTAGTCTAACAGGGATATGATACTCTACTTTTGGCCTCCAAATGTTTTTGAAACTGTGTCTATTTACAATTTCACTGGTATGTACTGTTCATCATAACCACATATTCTATCCTCATTTTCAGCAGCAGCATACATATGAAAAAGATACTTTGTTTTTTCCCCCCATTCTGCTCCAGTAAAGTGTGTGTGTGTGTGTGTGTGTGTGTGTGTGTGTGTGTGTGTGTGCGCGCATGTGTGTGCATGTGTGTGCATGTGTGTGTTTGAAAGAAAGAGTATGACTGAGAGAGAAAGGAACTGGGTGTCAGATCACATCTAAATAGTCAGTAGCCATGAGTTGTGCCTGGGGTAGTGGAAAAGCCAGGCAACCCAGTGGGACAGACCATTATATTTATAGAGAGAGATGAGAGGTTTGACCTTCACTGTTCATTGAGGATCAACCATTTAGAGCAATAACTCAACATGCTCAATACTATAGATACAAGTGTCCTATATGTTGATTGCCACATGTTCTTTAATACATGCATTGAGCACATTATTTCTTTTAGTTCAGTACCTGTTTTGTCAATAATATGCTTCAGTCATTATTTTTAGACTCTATAGTGTTAGAATTTCACTTAATAAATAATTTGTATAATAATAATGTAAACTCTTTAACATCTGTACTAGATTTGATTCAAAGCCATTTAAACATATGCATTATCTCATGCTATTTAAACTCTCTCATTCATAGCAGCACCCAGTTGTTGTTGTTTTTTTGCAATCCAAAAGTGGTATAGCAGGGCAAATATTTGTAATTGTGTAAATTGTTTTACATTAAGCATTTAAATGACACAGACAATTGCTTAAAATTTTATGAGGTTTATATGATACATTATGAATTTCTCTTTCTATAATTGAAATTTATTATAAGGTGATTTTTAGTCAAGCATTTTCATGTACTGTGCTGAGTCTTGTCAGCATGTGTTGGTAGTTATGCCAAGTAGCGTACCCCTTGAATACGCCTTTTATATTGTTAGATTGAGTTATATTGTTAGTTATATTGAATACTTTCTTATCTATAATAAGCAAAAAGCATTTTATTTAAAGGCACGACACAATTCATGGTGTACATACTTATCTATGCAGTTCACACTGAATGAATGATGTCTGTGCACTGCTTTCCATGCCTTTCAAAGTGGTCTTCACTGTGGGCTGTTGCATAACCCCTAACAGGGCCCCTTTGCTATTTTTGTTCCTGGATACACGTCTCAGTGAGGTATTTTCTGTGGTGACTCGCTTACATCAGTAGGTCTGATAGTGTACCCTCAATACACACGATGTGGATCATTGATGGGGCTTATCTTTGGCTTATTAGGCTTTAAATCTGTTTTCTTTGAGGGTTACATACTGGAATATGGAAAATGGGAATTGTAAAGGGAGCTGGAAATGACTGGAGATACTGGACAAGGCTGTATTTGAACACCAGGTTTGTAAATGGCAATTGATATTTTTGATGTTCTTGTAGCTGTGCTTGCTAGAGGGTGACTTGCCAGTTTGAATCTGTCCTTGACTGCTCTGCTCTTGTTCACCATGTAATTCATCCATCATGCAGTCCTCCAGTCTTTCCTGGAGTGCTGCTATGGATGTCATTTATAAGACTACTTGGTTTTATAAGTTGCCAGGCTTTGGCTCTTGTGACTGTTGATACAGTGGGGTGCTGATACATGACGTAATGTCATTCCCCTGACTACGGCTATATTTTTCATTGACTTGCTATTGCATGTTGTTTCACTCTCCATGTTGTAGCTGGGGGTGTTCATGCAGATGTGTAGGAGTGTTGTCAAAATGGGAAGTGGTAACAGTTGGTCAAACCTTTGCACTTTTCATTCATAAGCCAGAACAGTCTATGATGACGATAATGATGGAAAGCATGATTCTCTATACATGTAAGTGCAGTTATTCCTTTGTGCAATCTGTTATTCCACATTTAGAAGATCATCAACCATTATGTGGTTCTGAAATGCTCACCATGAATGAGAGCACACTATTACATTTGGGTTCTTTTTTCATGTCTTTCACTCCTTTGTCCACTCATTAATTCATCCCCCCCCCCTCCCCCCCCCCCCCCCCCGTACAGAGGGAGACCCAAGAATGAGATCAGAGTGACCTTGAGAGGAGCGCTGGAGAATCCTATCACCTCTAGAGACCCCTCTATACCACCTCCACCTCTTTATATAAAGTGAATTTTGACAGTGGCAATGTTTCAAAGTAAACTGAAGTATGTGGTTCAGGTTTCTTTTCTGACATAATGATGTGAAGTCTTCTGATGTCCTAATTAACACAAGCTAAGAGGTCTGCACCAGATAATCTTATATAACCTCATTAAAGTCACACTGTTCGATGTGAAGATATGAACTGCTCCTGGTTGTCTTTCCTGATGCTGTTATTGGTGCTTTATATTTTTACAAAAATGATACATTAATAGCAGTGTTTGTTTGCTGTTATGCTAATTAAGTGAAAGCTTATTTAACTCTCATCAAGTAGCCCTACTACCTGTCAGCTGTACCCCATGACAGTCATGTCAGCTGTCTAGAATCAGTAGGTTATATGTAGGTTATAAAATATGTGGGTTATAAAAGTAAAAAAGTTACTGTAACCACCTTAGGAAATGTGGAATGTGTTTATACTGAAATATATTTTCAAATCAGAAAGTTAGGTTGCTCCTTTCCACAGATATGTGACATATACATTACAAGCTTGCTATAAAAGTGGCCATTTGCACTATAAATAGTCATAGGCAAACATGCAAAGGGATGCAGCTGTTAGATAGTGCTTAATCACCTTGGCATCATACAAACTCTGTTTAGAAAATTATTTGTTAATATATAAGAATGAATTAATTTGTTTTCTTCTTCTTCAACTTCTTCTTATTCTCTTCCTCTTCCTCTTCTTCTTCTTCTTCTTATTACTATTACAGGATGTTTTATTATTATAGATATGTAAATTACTTTCTGTGATATTGAAAAGTCCAGGTGACATTTATTCTTTTCAGTACAATTTTCATGTGTTATTATATTTTGTTGCATCATTATATTTGTCTTTATTACTTCCCTTTAGATAACCTGGAACTGGTACATAAGACTAAGAGTACACTGAAGAGGGAATAAAACCAGAAATGAAAACATTGGAAAGAAAATTATCCACCATTTTTTGAGAATCACGCTATCAACCTGAAGACTACATCTGTACAATTTGGAACTTATGGCACTTAAACAAGATATTACACCAAATTAATTAGGACATTTTATACTATGCGATCCTGAAAAATGAAGTAGCAAAGATGTAGCAAACATAAGTATTGATATTAAAAAAATAATATTTGCATCATGGCGACTCCTGAACCCGCTACTGCAGTAGGATGTTCCCCAAAGGGAGGCACTTTGAAAGAAGAGAGACATTCTGATTCTGAAATGGCCCAAAGAGATCATTTTCCTGACACCAAGGACAACATACCACTAACAGAAAGATCCCACAGAGATGATTTGAGGTCATGTCCCAGTACTGAGACACAAACAGTGGGGTCAGGAACTAGTCCCCCTTTACAAGCCAGTGACCAGAACCCAATCTACACATGGAGGAAGACACAGCGTTTCCCTCCCCCTGGCAAACGGTTCCAATCAAGTGTTAACCTTCTGTCAGCAGGTGTGCACAAAAAAGAGCTGAAAGTGAAGAAGACAGGAAAGTATGTGTGCCATTACTGTGGGAGAGCATGCGCCAAACCCAGTGTGCTGAAAAAACACATACGTTCTCACACTGGTGAGCGACCATATCCATGTGTTCCTTGTGGATTCTCATTCAAAACTAAAAGCAATTTGTACAAACACAGAAAGTCTCACACACATGCTGTCAAAGCAGGATTGTTTCCATTTTCAGAGCAAGATAGGAAGCTTAGTAGTATGGATGAAGTGACAGTAGGAGTAGGAGAAATGCACTCGGATGCTGAGCAGAGCACTGACACTGATGAGGAGGTGATAGAAGGGGCAGCTCTTGCACAGAGGCAGCCCTTGCACAGAGGCAGCTCTATCCAAATGACGGACAGGGGGAATACTGTACAGGAAAAGTTTGGTAGACATACACAAAAGATTCCTGGGATAACCTTTACACAAAGTTCATCAAATGAGAGTATATCAGGAAAAGTATCTTTATGGCAGTTTAGAGAAATGATGACACCTGTTATTGTCACTCAGGTGGACCAAGAACTTGAGTCTTCTACCATAAAGCAAAGACTTGCCCTTAGGCTTTCAGAGAAAAGAAGTCAAGATTCTCTCTCTCTCCCCAGCTCATACAGCAAAGGCAGCACTGACTCTGGCTACTTTTCACGCTCAGAAAGTGCAGAACAGCAGTTCAATCAACCCAGTGCAAATGCCAAGTCATACCAAGAAATTATGTTTGGGAAGTGTTATAGACCAAGTGCCAAGCCAAGGCAATCAATCACTGTACAGACTTGCATGACAGACATAAATGAGAATCCATCCAGTTTTATGATTAAATTGACCAAAGGAATGGCACCTGAGGACGCCACATGCCATTTGCACAGACACAAAAAAGACCTGGCTAGATCAATAAAAATCGAATCAGAATCTTTTCAAGAAGAAGAGTATCAGGAAATCCCAGAAATGTTTCAATGTAGGACTGAGCTATTAGAAACCCCACCAGAATGTGGTTTACTATTACGGAGCAACTCTCTTCCAACACCATCTGATTCCAATGTAAGTGCACCACGGGCGCTAAGAAGCAGTAATTCTTTTGATGAGAGGATGACAAATGAGGAAATCTCCTTTCGTAGCTCCATGGGCATGAGAAAGCTCATGAGACAGGCTGCCTTTGAACATTCTGCACATGAAGGACATGGAGAACCGGATAACCACACTTTGGTTTGTGGCCTGAAATCAGAGCCAAAAGTTGACAGTGCTGATGATTCTAAAATTGGAATAGAGAATTGTCCAGAATCAGAGTCATGCCTCATGTTTCAAAACCACATGATGGAAAATGCTACAAGGAAACGTAGAAAAGGAAAGAACATAATGGAAGAGGAAGATTTTCCAACCCAAAATAAGCCTTCATGCTTGCCTGACCTCACAGGGGACCTTTGTACAAAGCAAGATATTATGGATGCTACATATACTGACACAGAGAGATGGGCTGGCAGCAATGTTATCTCTGTAATTCAGCACACAAAATCATTAAGTAGGCCGAGTTCTGTAGAGAAGTCCACTGATTTTGAATCACAACAGTTCAACAAAAGTACAGTTTATCAGTTAATTGCAAAGGAGCAGATTAAGGAAAAGTACAAAACTGACTCACTCATGCATTCTGGTAAAATAGAGAGTCAATACAGTGGAAGTAGTTTGATCTATCCGTGGTCTCATTTATCTAAACAACTAGCTTTTCAGTCTGGTATTCAAGTTCCAGAGATTAGAGTTACAGAGGAGCCTGACAAACCAGAAAAAGTAAGAGACTTGCAGGTTAGACCAAATGAAAAAAACAGAGAAGAATTCCAGTGGCCTCAGAGGAGTGAAACTTTGTCAAACTTCCCAGTTGAAAAGTTACCGCCAAAAAAGAAACGCTTGCGTTTAGCTGAGATGGAATGTTCCTCTGGTGAATCAAGCTTTGAATCTGCTTGTACTAGTCTCTCCAGAAGCCCAAGTCAAGATAGCAATTTATCTCACAGCTCAAGCTTTTCTCAATCACTTGACAGAGAGGAAAGTATGAATGTCGCATCTCCTGCTAAATCGGATGAGCTTAATAAGTGTTTGGAGTTCTTGTCTGTTCCAGGAAGCTCAGTAAGCCAACAGAGGGAGATGAGGCGCTCTGCATCAGAACAGGCACCCTGCAACTTACCCACTGAATTACAAGAATTTAGAAGCAAGTCCTTTGACTATAGCAACCTTTCTTTTGCAATGAGCCCTATCCAAAGTGACATCTACTCCAGTGAATGTGGATTTAAAGAACGAAGAAGAGGCTGTTTGGTTAGACAGGCTTCTTTGAGTGGTGATCCAGAGACTTCAACACATGATAAATCTATTGAGATGAATGCTACACAGGGAAGCTCAGATGCAGTTGAAATGGGCAGGAAAATGTCTTCATCAGACAAACAGATTTTGTTGGAAGGTTCCTTTAGTGGCATTGAGAAAATGAGATACTCTTCGTTGCATGGAAGTGTTTCTCCACAGCAGATAATTACACCGGACTTGTCTAGGATGCCAGAGCAAATACCCCATAAACAACCTCTTCTTCCCCAGACTTTACAGATGCATCAGTATCATGGCCTAAAGCAGAAAATAAAGAAAGAACCTGAAGATTTAAAAACAGCAGAAGATCCTAGAATCGCTCTGGCAGATCTACCAGAAGACCATTCACACAGTGTGACCAATGTCCTGTCAACAATAGCAGTTCTTTCACAAGCTCAGCCTTCTTTAGCCAATCAGAGCTTGCATGGTTTGTTAGTTCCAGTCAGAATTCAGATGCAAGTACCATGCTATGGAAACATCACATACACTAGTATATCTCATATTCTGGATTCTCAATATGCGATAAACTTAGCACCTAATAATGTTTTCACTCAAAGTCAATGTTTGAGTGTTACATCACAACACAGAGTAGGTTCTGATGTATATCAAACACCAGCACATCCAAGAGAACTTCTGCACAACACACAGTCATCACCTGCAAAACTGAATACAGGCATACCTCTGTCCTTGACTTCTAGAACCATTTCAACTACAGAGGCTCCAAGCAGTGGATGTAGTAAGCGAATGCTTTCTCCTGCCAGTAGTATTGAGCTCTTCATTGAAGCAACTCAGCAAAAACGAGTCAAAGATGAGAATATGTATGGACAGATTGTAGAAGAACTTAGTGCTGTAGAATTAGGACATCCTGATCATGGAAAAGAGAAACAGAAAAACGAGAGTAAGTCAACACATGTACAAAATCCATCTGTGACTATTGAGGAGATCGAAATGAAGGATCCTAATATAGACTTCTACCATAAAGCAGTCTTACCATTGCCCAGCAGTGTTTCTCCAGAAGCAGTTTTGGTAAATAATTTGCCTATACCAGTGCAGATTGCCACAGCGACCTTACCTAGAGACATTGCCAATACTGGGATACTATCTCAGTTTCCAGGTCTTCACACTACAACATGTGTGAGTTGGTGTTATCTCAATTGTTCCAAACCAAACAGCACTCAAACAGCACCTAATTTCTCTGTGTATGCCGCTTGGTTCATGAGATGCCACAATCCAAATCCACCAAGTCTCAGTACTGGAAAGGCCCTTGCCCTTCTCCAATCTAAACAGAAGAAACAAAATACCACATATACAATCGCAGCCATGTATCAACCAGGAATACTTGTTACTTCAACTATGTCAAGTCACAAACAGGATCAGGTTGGTTTTATACTTTTCCTTGTCTTGTTTATCTGGTCTTTGTGTATAAATTCAACTATATTAGTTTACTTAACAGTTTTTTTTTAAAATTATTTTAATTCTTTTTTTTTTTTTTACAGGGGACCATTGAGGCTAGGTTGGGAGACATAACATATGATGCACAAATGAAAGATATTAAGCAAAAATGTAGACCTTCACGTGAGAATAGCAAGGAAACTGAGGCACCTTTAAGGCAAACAGAGCCCGCTCGGGTAAAGATTTTTGAAGGCGGGTGAGTAGTATCTTTCTGTACAGATACCAGAAGTGTTTTATTGATGAAAATCTTTGCTAATATATGTACAAATTTTCAGGTACAAATCAAATGAGGACTATGTGTATGTCAGGGGACGTGGCCGTGGGAAGTATATTTGTGAAGAGTGTGGTATTCGATGTAAAAAACCTAGTATGCTAAAGAAACACATACGTACTCACACAGATGTGAGGCCCTACATATGCAAATGCTGTAACTTTGCCTTTAAAACAAAAGGTTGGTTTTTACCACATTTTTGTATCACTCAATATTAGTTACTCTTAAATATATTTGCATCTGATGAGGTCAAACAATGTCTTTTTTCAAATAAAGGGAACTTGACTAAGCATATGAAATCAAAGGCACACTTGAAAAAATGCCTTGAGCTTGGTGTTTCACCCATGAATTTGGACAATACAGATGTTGCTGGTAAGTCCTTCATGGCTAACAGAATATCTGTAATTTTACTAGTGTTTTACTGTTTAAATGGGGACAAGCATAAACAATTAGTTATTACAGCTGATTTCTGAAAATGAGAAATTAAATTACTTAATTAGACTTAATTAATTAATTAGATTCTCTGTTGATTTTCAGAACATGAAGATGATGTACAGAAATCATTAGAGATCAGACCAGTAACGGATGCAGCCATTAAACATCAGTTCTCAGATGTGGATGACTCAGATGGGGGTGAGGAAGATGGAGATGAGCCAGATGATGATGAAGATGATGAATATGATGGGGACACTACGCCAAGAACCCATTCCAGAAGCACAAGTCCTCAGCCTTACACAATTAACAAACCATTTCCCACCATCTGCTTCACTAAGAACTTGGATCCTAAAGAAAGGCTTGAAGCATCATCAGTCAATAATGAGGATGATCTGACTCTTGAGCATACAAGCTCCTCATTTGATCCCTGTACACTTCAACTGCTCTCTCCTTGTTGGGACTCACCTCATCAAAGGAACATCTGTCAACGAGGGGATCTGTCCCCACAAGGTCATCTGACAACAGGAAGGGCTCCCTCCCCCTTGAGACCCATTTTTCCAAGGCGAGATGTAAACATCAGAGGGGATCTCTCACCCATTCGCCAGCTCTCACCTGTAAGGCCCATTTCACCAGCGACAGATGTTTCAAGATATCGTGCATCCTCCCCACGTGGTCACCACAGAGGCATGCTTAGGGCTGCATCACCACGCAGGGGGACCTATCAGCACAGATCCTATGTGGATTCGCGCAGGGAGATAAAATGTGAAGCCTCTTCCCTAATACAAAGCATTGCAATGTACCCAGAAATGGTATGTCACTTAAATGTAAAACTTCTGATTGTTAATTTCTTTAATGTTCTAGTAGACATTCTAGTTCAACCTGTAATATCAATAACCATGTAATAACATATTCATAACAATATGATCCTTTGATCACTCACAATATCAATGAATTGTGCTAATGTTTAATTCAGGATAAGCCAGAGGCCATTCTTCAAAATGTCACTGATGGCATACACTTTGGTAGCGATGCATCTACCCTCCCTAGCCGAGGCATCTTCAGCCACTTGCCTTTGCACTCTCAACAGCAGGTACAGACTCCCATTCCAATGGTCCCCATTGGAGGTTTAAGAATGCCTTCCGTCTGCCCATCTGGTGTTTCTGTAGAGGGACACTCGCAGTCATTACCACAGGGGGACATATCAGAGAGGGCTAATTCCAGGCAAGCCTCAGTTTCTATTCCAGAACCTGGAGTAAGCAACATATCATCCCAGAGGAAGGAGCAGCCAACATCTTGCACTGGCCTTGCCTGCAAGGACAACAAGCAGGAGGAGAGTGTGCACATCTGTGCAGAGGCTATTGCATCCCTCAGGATCACATCAGAGGATATCATTGGTAATCCTCCTAAAAGCTGATTCAAATAACTTGCTGCAAAACATTTTGTTAAGTCAAGCTAAATCAAGCTCGTATGATGATTGTTGTTTTGGTAAGGTGCAATATGTGGCCAAAAGAAACGATAAAGCGTATATGCACATAATTTCATATACAGATGCACAGCACATATTTTAATCAAACTGCCATATCAGAGTCACATTTCTTATAACCACCACTTATTATGTCCATATATATAAGGCCATATAAATATTAATATGCAGTCCATTAATATTGAAGAGGTATTTCATGAGATTTATTCAAAATTTCAGAATCATTGGAAATTATTTCTATTTTTTCAGCAACTAAAATGTACCATCACTTTCCAAATCTATTGCATTAATATATAATGATCATGACTATAACTTAATCATCCCCGTCTGATCAGCTTGTGCCTTTTTAGAATTGTTTGCCTATGCCTCAGTGAGACAGAAGTATTGGATGTATTGTAAAAGCAGTGAATATAGTGTTAGACTGATCTGAAGTACTGTTGATGCTTTTGAAATTGCACTCAATTCACATTACATAGTTTGAATACTAATTCAGTAGTGAAATAATATTCCTTGGTATATAGTTGTTATTTATGTTTTGCTGGTGCAGTTGTTTAATCTTTGGACTTTTCAGCACTTATGCAACACAGTGACATGTTGTTCATGTAGTTTATGATATAACAATGTATTATTGATATGATAACCTAAAGTCATTTGTAAATGTTATGCAGTTAGATGACTATGTAAAGCACTTTCTACTGAAGTAATTGACTGATGGTGTGCAGTTGATATTTGGGCTATTTGGAATCATTGTATGATTGATTTTATCAAATGGCACAACATTCCAGCCACTGTTTAGTCAATTATATGCACATAAATATACACATGGTGTTGGGTAGTACAGGATTACATATCAACTAGATTATGTATTCAGGTTGCAAAAATGATGGACTACATATAAACAGGATTATGCATTCAGGTCATGAAAAAGTAATAAGGCAATCAACCGAGAATGCATTAAAAACTATTAATTTACATTTTGTAAACATTACGTAGTCACATTCTATCTGATAATAATCACAATTGATTAGAAAAAATAGGTATTGTATGTTTACATTTTTTTCACATACTAAGCAATTGAAATCATGAAGTATAATGTAGCAAACCAAAACATAATTTTTCTAACATACAATTTTGGCACAACATTTTCATATTTCTGAACGTATATTAATAATCTTGAACTATACCTGCCTAATAACTGATCATAATTAACAAATTATGAAATTATGTTGTATTTTTCATAAATCCATATTTATATATCAGTGCCTGAGTACATTTTCTAAGTAATCTGCCCAACACTACGCATATTCTCATGAACACACAAGCATATACATACACACCTAAGCACACATGCACTCATGCCAAGGTACACACACACACACACACACACACACACACACACAATCATGTACTGTAATTATTTTTTTCTAGTGTGTCCTGTGTGAGAACAGTTGAACAAGAATTGATGTCTGTACAAGTTTTTTTCTTGACATCAGATTTGAATTGAACTGTGTGTCTGATTGTATATAGTTTTAAGGTGCAATTGTTTTTAAATGTCTCAAAATGACAGTATTGTATTAGACATAGAGAGGAAATATAAATTAGTATGATATTTTGGGACAAGATCAATCTAATGTTCCATTTTAGTGTTCACTTAATATAGGCTATAGTCGAAATTTATATTCAGTGGGTGTTAAAACAATGAGCTCATGATAAGGTTAGTTATATGAAAGACTTTTTATGTCATGTTTACATTATAACTAATAGGGTTTTTTTGTTTCATTTAGTTCAATTGTATTTATTGCATTTGATATATCACCAAAGTCTGATATATCTTACATGAACATCATTCACAGGTATTCAGAAATATTTATTTATTGCCCATGAAGGCAGCTGGTTTCTCTATGATACTGTGTTTTTTTTTCTTTTCTGATTACAAGATGTCCATAAGTATATTAAAGCTATATGATAAGGATTTATCAGCAATGTTCTTACCTCAAATTACTTACAAATAAATGTTTAATAAAGAAAACAGAGCAACTTGGAATTCATTTCCCCTATACTCTCTCTCTTAAAAAAAAGAAAAGAAAATAAGCCTGTAATTTATTTTAGAAGACCTTTTTGCTGTTGCAATAAATGCCGATTTCCTCCCCTCACTAAAACAGCTAGAAACACCTTATGACACGTAAGACACAGTCCAGCAAAAGTAAAACATACAGTACAGGCCAACAATTTGGAAGCAATGATCATTATGTGTAAGAAACTTTTTCCAAGAGTGAAAGTACAATAATACATTTATTAACATGGAACAAAAGATTTGACTAAATGTCTGCAGCAATAATATATGACTGATTCTTAATTTTTTTCTGCAGTTTGCATTACAGATGCATACAATCAGTTATATTTACTTAGGTTGCAGACCACCAAGGTGTTTTCCTTCAGAACTCGTGGAATATTCCCGTTTGCTCAATTCCTTGCTGAGACAAAAGCAGAAAGTCATCACCTTGTGACTGACCGTAACTCCACATAGCTAGCCTATAAAAGGTTCCCACTACATCACACTTGCCCTATTTCACATCTTTGTTTTACCAAGGAGTTAATGAAGTAGATTCATAAATGCTGAATATAGCACTCTAAACATTTGCTTCTTGCTAATAAGCCCAATATTGTCATCTTTAAATCAGCAATGTAAAAGGAGAGTGTGAAGATGTGTTGACCTTGGGTGATGGTAATTCTATTATTTTCACAGATTCACAGTTGACTGTGTCATTACAGTAGACATGTGGCCTATTGTCTGAGTCAGCATGTGGCAATGTGCAGACTGCAGACAGAGTAACTAATCTTATAACCCTAACGACAATTCCATAAACTCATAACTTCTGATTTGTTGAACTATGTTAACTTTCCAAACCTCTTGTATTTCAGGACAAGATGTGCTGTTTGTCCTGCCAAGCCCTGATGGAGTTGGATAATGGACATGATCAATGCCTAGATTGCTTGTGGCCTCAACATCTTTAAAAAGCACTTGCTCTAATTGCAGCATAACGCTATTAGGAAATACTCCTAATTCATTGACTCCCTCCAAGTCTACATTGCTTGAGCAAGAAGTGAAGCAAGCATCATATATGCCTGCAGAGCCTGGCAGGAAGTAACAGATGAGCTGTGTCAGGAACAGAATGGGCAGAGTGAGTGTTACCAGAGTGAGTGCTACTATTCTGCTATCAGAGCAGTTTGAATATAATTGTGTAATGCAGGAACACAGCACAGCAACAACAGTGAATAAGTTGTAGACTGGTGTTTAGGCTGCCTTAAAATTACAGCTGAATTTTCCACACAATATGGCTGAACAAATGTCTAATCAGTTTTACAGTACATCTGCGCAGGAGAGTGACTGGGCTATTCTGTAATGTACCAATTTCATTAATAAGCATTTATGTGCAAAGTTGTGACCTGATGTAGCCGTGTCCATAGGTTTGAGCAGAGTCATTTCTAAAGACTTATTTTTTTCCTTTGTTATTGCCATTATGTTACCCAGATACCTTTATAAAGAACCAATATGATGAGCCAACTAACTGTCTGATATTGTTAGCACTATATTGTGCATGCTAGATGTAGTGCGAGATCAAGCTTGACAATTAGATAAACAATTATCATATCACATATACTATAAAGTGTTGGCTTTAATACTCTGTATATACTTTAAACAATGCCCACAGCAAGAGATGCAACGGGCATAGAGATCCTGCAGACAGCACAGACTGTGGCAATTCAAGATCTTTTCCAGGTGTATAATCTGACAGAACTCTCTTTCTCTGTGTGTGTGTGTGTGTGTGTGTGTGTGTGTGTGGCTTTCATAGGCTAGTTCATGGAACCGGAAGTGATCGCGGAACAGGAAGTGGGTGATTAGACCTCATGGGATGGGCCCTCTGCTGGTGTAGTGGTGTCATTGCCTGAAATTATGTGACTTGTGGACTTTTCTAATCCTATAGCAGTGTATCAGGTTAGATCAATCACACCGACATCAGTCATCCAGCCAATCTTGCAACATAGCTAACATTATAATTACCTTGTCAACTATTTGCATTAATCCTAGCTAGCAAGATAAACATTTGAGGAACAAAATGCTGACAGTTATCAAAAGAATGTTAATTTTGCAGTAAGTAAGGTGTTTGGGGAAATTTGTCACAGTAAAGGTATTGCTATAGGTGTGAAGTAAAACCTAAGTTGACAGAAATCTTTATATTCAAAAAAGACTTGAAATAGTTCAAAAACATACTTAATTAAAATAACAATGTATGTTTAGTTTGTTAAAATGGACTACTATACAATGATTTTTCCCCAGTCTCTTAAAGTGTAATCTTAAGAAAAAAATAATCTTGTAATTACAATAATTTCAGTAAACATAGTGTTTTGTGTTCACTGCTGGCAAAAACTTTATTGTAGCTTATATTAAGCTATAAAAATCACTTGTGTACCTCCATAATTTTATATGTAGGTCAGAAAGGACATGGATATGCTTCTATGTGATTCTGTCAGTACAAGAGAATGTAGAGAATAAAACAAACATGAGAACATAGTTTAGAATGTATTAGTATTGTGTAACTTATAGTGTAGACACTAGTTAAGTACATTTCAGTCATATTCCATTCTACCTGAGATTAACTGCTTAATATTTTAAAAAGCAAATGATAAAACAGCTGTTGGATGGATGTTTCAAAATCATGAAAATATGAAAAATACATTTTTCCAAGACATTTTGCATGAACACTTACAAGAAAATATAGAGTTGTTATTGGGTGCCCAAATAAGTCCCTCTTCTGCGAAGAATTTCAAAAATCTCAGCAATGCACAAAAGCACAGTGATGATGGTGAATACATACATTGCACTGAGGAAGATTGTCTTTTCAAAGTACTCTGGAACCATACACTTGGTGAAGTTAAAGGCCTTGTCCAGTGAGGTGGCATCACACATGAACACGGGTTGAACCAGAAATCCAAAGAGATGGCTCTGCAACCAAAATGCTGCCACCTCCAAGATCATACGTAAAAGTACAGAAATTATATAAAAGACTGTGTTGATGGGGTGCTCAAGAATGTCCTCCTGGTCCATGTTTTTACATGCTGCATAAAGATGGAACACAGCCCCTGGTACAAGGACTGTTGCAAGCTGTAAGGCCCAGAACACCTGTGAGAAGTATGGGGAAAAAATGTAAAATTTTATATATAGATATACTTTGTAACACACACACACACACACACACACACACACGTGTTAAACATTTAAAAAATGTAGTGCTGAAGTGTACCTGAGGTGTTATTGGGCGAAACTGGTTGTAACAGAAGACATTTAGTTCCCTCCTGTCAGGTAGACAGCTAAAGTGAAGAGCTTCATTGCCGTAAACTGCGAATCCCAGAACACCCAGGAAAAACATACGCACCGAGCCAAAAAACAGGGTGTGGAATTGACCAATCACAGTGGGTGGCCGGAGCTAATACAAAAACACAAAAATCATAATACATGGCTGTAATGGCTAAACTGATTTCTCTGTATGTATATATATATATATATATAAATACATACATATAGTTTAATAAAACTATATATATATATATATATATATATATATATATATATATATATATATATATATATATATATAGTTTTATATAGATAGGAATATCTATTAGGAACACCAGCTAAAAGGGTCCATTAAGATGAAAGTGCCGTATAAATACTGTACATTGTACAGATTCCCTTCCTAAATTGTCATAAATAATATAAAATATATAAAGACAAAAAAAATGTGGAAAAAAGAAAACAAACATAAACTAAGTTTAGGATTACTTACAAATCCCTCATAGAAGTTCCTTATGTAATTTAATGACATGATTTTGTCTATGTTCTGTAAGTTCAGATACCCTGTGGAGCTTAGCCTTCATAGCAGACCTGTGGCTTTTGTAGAGATCTAACTAACACTCTGCTGCTCTGGGTGACCTTTCGACTGAGGAAAAAATCCTGCCAGTGCATATTTCCCTTTCATCTTTAGGCATCCACAAAAAGACTGGACATGTGGTCTACACATAATCCCCATTTAACTTTGTCAGCAGAAAAATAATGCCCCTGTGTGATGAGGAAAACAGACAATAAAAAGACAATGTATTATAACCATTTAGGTAAAATTAAAGTCATAATCAATTAACTGCTGAAATGTTAAGTGATTCCTTAATTCTTTAGAAAACAGCAATATTAAAACTAAGCACATTTATACCCCTAATCACTGAAATAAAATATAAATAAGATTTTATCTTGAAATGAAACGTTAATAAATTCATTCTTTTTGCATTATTATTATTTTTTTTTTGTTAAAAGATAAAGATAGATTAAGCAAAGCTGTTAATATCATAGCTTCTTATGGCTAATGTCCATGTTTCAGAGTGAACATACCAGCCCTGGTGGAGAGTTAGATGTCCTTTCCATTCAGCTATAGATTCCTGTAATCCATCAGAGAATTGTTTTTTGATCAAATAAGTGTCCCAGTGTGCTCCTTTTCCCAAATGCACTAAAGTTGCTCAGTAAAAATTCAGGGTTCCATGAAGCATGATCATCTGTGATCTGATATCCAGATGTCCAGGTGATGGTATTGTCTGTTCAGAGCAGAGGCTCATGTTGTGAAAGCATCCCAACCTGAGAGAGGGGCAAATGACACTTTATTAAAAGCTCTTTTCACAAGGAGGTTAATGCTGTGTCAGTGAAAATGGCAACAATGGCAGTCCTATAGTG
The DNA here is from genome assembly GCF_023375685.1 of Ictalurus furcatus. NCBI lineage: Eukaryota > Metazoa > Chordata > Actinopteri > Siluriformes > Ictaluridae > Ictalurus > Ictalurus furcatus. The sequence goes on from NC_071263.1 coordinate 18,652,568, forward strand.
TTTCACACCCACACTAACACATCAGGGTGATCAAATGCAGCTATTTAACATATGGAAATTCAAATATTTCACAGTGTTGTGTTCTTTTGTTTTCATTATTGTATTAAAAATGTTAAGAGGCAGGCCTATTAAAAGGTAGTGATGACAGACAAAGAGATTTCTAAACACACCTTATTTTAACCCATTAGCAAAATTTATAATGATTCATAATGAACACAATTTGAGCGCCATTTATATCATGTTTGATACATGAGTTTCTGAGACTTATGCGTCGTCAACCTTATCAATGCTTTCCTGAAAAACTTGTTGTATGCAATCTGAAAGGCTACATGTCTTCTGCCCTCTGGTGGATTATCCGGCCATTGCAGGCACTAGTAGGCCTTTAAAGGCCATATCCAAAATGTCTGCTTTCATGTAACGACTCGCAAGTTTTTCGCAGGGAACGCTTTGCTAATTTTGAAAAAGTTACGGCAAGAATAACATTGATTTTTTTTTTACTAATGTTTCAATATGAATATTTACTCTATTGAAGCAACTTATAATGACTTAACATTTCGTACCTTATTTTATAGTAAAATCGTGTTGAAAATCCATCCATCCATCTTCTACAGCTTACTCCTTTTCAGGGTCACGGAGAACCTGGAGCCTATCCCAGGGAGCATCGGGCACAAGGCGGGGTACACCCTGGACAGGGTGCCAATCCATCACAGGGCACAATCAAACACACTCACACACCCATTCATATACTACTAGACACTTTAGACACGTCAATCAGCCTACCATGCATGTCTTTGGACTGGGGGAGGAAACCGGAGTACCCAGAAACCGGAGTACCCAGGGGAGACCCCCGCAGCACAGCACAGCACAGGGAGAACATGCAAACTCCACACACCCGGCGGGACTGGAACCCTGGATTCTGGAGGTGTGAGGCAAATGTGCTAACCATTAAGCCACCCCCATGTTGAAAATATGTGTATCAAATAGGATACAGCAGGTATATAAGGTAATAAATCCCTCAATCGTCATTGTATTGCATTTCATGTTGCAATCTGCCTTGTACCTACCACAGTGCCAAATACACAGTTATGTGTATTAGTCATTCGTTTTTTGTGTGTATTTTAGATGGCAAAGTAGTACAGTGATATATAAAGGTCTTAGAGCAACATATGCTTCTATCCAGATTCCATCCCATCTTTACTTCTGAGAGACTCTGCCTCTCTAAGATACTCTTTTTATATCCAATCACGTTACTGACCTGTTGCCAATTAACCTAATTTGTTGCAAAATGTTCCTCCAGCTGTTTCCATCCTTTTGTAACTTTTGTGGAATTTGGGGTTGTAAAAAGGTTATAAAAAGGTTCCTGTTTTTAACAAAAAAAGAAGAAGAACCAAACCAACTGAAAAGTTTCAAATGCAGTGAACAAGATCTGTTCATGCTTCTAAAATAATTTTTTTTTTAAATTGCCATAAATGCCTGATGTATCAAATAGGATTAAAAAAAGCATATAAGTAAATTTATATATATATATATATATATATATATATATATATATATATATATATATATATATATATATATATATATCAAAGGGTCCAATAAACACTTCAATTAAAAATAAAAAAAAAAGAATTTTCTGGCTATTATTTGATGTGTCAGGCTTCACAGGGTTAATTATATTGTTTGGGTTTCTGAATGATTATTAGTAATAGCTGAGGAAAAGAATCTTGTTGTGTGATCTGATTGCAGACAATGTTTTTAGGGGGTATTTTTAAAAGCTACATTAACTGTAATAATAATAATAATGTGTGAAACAAAAAGCTACCTAACCTGTAAGTGTCAGCATTGTGTCCAGAATGAAAAAAAAAAAAAAAAACGTTGGTCCTGCCCACAATGAGTGAGAGATTTTATTGGAATTCATACAGATAGAAAAACCCAAACAAAACAAACAAACAAACAAACAAATTTTTTAAAAAAAACCCAATGCAACCCCTCACACTAACCATGTACCTTCATTACTTTTCATATGGCTTGCCTTGTATGAAACTTTTTAATCATGATACAGTCATGTTGACTTTGGTAACTTTCTATTACATCATAACCAATAGGCCCATTAATACAGTACTGCAATTTCATAATTAATCAATCAGTTTGTTCAGAAAATATTGGTCAATGTGCTAATAGATTATGTTCCCATTTCATAGTACTTATTAACAAACAAGTTTATGCAGTACAATGAATTTAAATGAAGCCAAATTCTTCATTGTTAGAGTTCCCTAACTCTTGGGTGTACCAGAGTGGGTTTGAATAGCGTCCTACCAATTTATTTTGAGGTCTGCCCATCACAGCTGCTGTTTTTGCTTGGGCAGGCACTCGGCGCCTTTCTTCACTCTTCTTCTGTCTACTTTTCTGCTGCTGCTGGTGAGTACTGTTGGAATTCTCTTCTGAACTCAAGACACCAAATAACACCACTTGCTATATATATTTCACAAATGAATGACTTTTTCCAGTCATCTGTCATTATAGTATAGATTGTTTTACCACTCTGACACGCATGAAGAATGTGAAACCCATGTCATAGTTTAGAAGTGCATGCTGTGTTTGTCTAAGAATGTGCTATAAAGAGATAAGGTTCATGTAAAAATACAAGCAGTTGCAGTGTGTAATTTAAAAGGTAATGTGTGCCAATAGTCTGGGCAGTCTGAAAAGCAAAATATAATATTAATTTTAAAAGATTACAGATAAGGTTTAGGTCTAAACAGTAGATCAAATAATAAAATAAAAGCAAAACATATCAAGGATATGATCATTGATGCAGAAAGAAATATGCTTAAGAATAATAAATAAGTTGACCATATTAAGAAGAGCCTAAAATAGACAGCTGGCCTAGAACAGGTGCCGTGTGCCATGTGCTACGCTTGTGACGCCAGGGGGTGATCAGCTTGGACAGGGGCTAAATTTAACCAAATGAGCAATGAAAATAAGCAGCGTAACTCCAGGGGTAAACAACCTCAAAGTTTAGAACTGTCACCTAAATGTCTTTTAAACTTAATGTAAAAAGAAGGACCTTTTAAACAATGTTTCTCACATGCACAAAAGCCAATTAGTAATACTAGAAAGCATCCATCACACTAACTTCTGTTACTTCACCTTATTTACCTCTTAGGTTAAGGAAACTTATATTTAAAGTATATCTCAAAAGCTTCGCTTTAGGTGTCAGTGATAAGAATAAGGATTCATAGGAATTTCACTGAGTCACCCTAATCAAATCCAATAAAAAAAATTGGTACAGTCTTAATATATGCAGAATTTGCCATTTGCAACAGACACACAAGATGTTATCTCTTATGAGCTGCTGTTTCTTTTAACCGAATACAGATTGATGTAATGATCAATGTAACACAACTGCCACATCTGAATCCACATCCCTTCCAGGAGCCATCTTAACTCCATCTGGATCCAGTCCAGATATTAGTTTCCACACACCTGATTACTGACAGTACCTGTTATCTATTTTCCTCAGGGTTTGCCATTTCCTCTGTGCGTTTCGAAACATTGTTTTCTTTGTTTGTTGTTACAGGTTTGACTCTTGTTTCTTCCCTTTTTGATTTTGCTTTTCCTTCATTGCTCTTTTGCATGAGTGACTGACCCCTCTGCTTTGAGACAAGAATGCTCAAGTTTAAGTAACCTTTTCTTGTCTTCCAGTGACTATAAGAATGGAGAACTGTAGCCAGCCTGCAGAGGTACAGACCCTTAACAGCATCCCCACTGTGGATGTTGCCCCTGACCTTACTGAGGACCTGAATAAGCAATTAGAGGACATCATCAGTTTTTATCAGGCAGCTGAGAAGCCAGCTGAGAATGAGGAGCTGGAGGAAGAGGCAGTCACAGACATAAAAGAGTCTGGAAAGGCCAAGGACCCCAGGCTAGAAAAGAAAATGCTGAAAGGCCTTGGTGAGGCACTTTTCCTTGTTGAACATTACATGAATGGCATAGTGGCCCAGAGTTATCACCCCAAAGAACATGTCATGATTTTTTTGTTATAGTTATGTTTAATGTTGTGGAACATCTAAGAAACAAGTTATTTACTGTAATCACATATGTTGTAGCACATATAAACAGTCATTTCCTTACCAGTCTCCATTTTTTTCTCTCTCTTGAAGTTAATAAGACGAAAAAAATGCAACTTGCCATGGTACTGAGAAACCACAAAACCCTTCACCTTCTTTTACCGCTTTACTTTCTGACTTTTCTGTTACTGAAACTAGAGTGCTGAAACTAGCGACTCCTTACAAATGCATAATAAAAGTTTCCTCACAGAAAACGTCATCATATGAACAATTACAAGCTTAAAAAAAAGCAGTTTATGTAGCGCATCCACCGTATAAGTACCTGTGTAAGTTGTTATTATAGAATTATAACAGAAAACGTTTACTCAAGGTTTATATAAACCTTGCAGGTGGAACTACTGTCATAGCCGTACTGTTAGAGAAAATTAATCCACTTCTTCTGATTGCAGAATTCAACAGCGCTGTGATATAATATTAAATATACCATCTATGTCACAACAGGGAAGGAGGCCATGCTTCTCATGCAAAGCCTGAACAAGCTTGGTAATCCTGAGCAAAAACTGGAAGCTCTTATAAAGAAGCATGCACAGCTGGTGAGCACAGACACCTATAACCCATGCTGCAGGATGTGCGTTTTGTGTTCCTGTGATTTTAAGTCATATCAACTATGGTCTTGGAGCAGTCATAAATAAACCGGTGTGTGCTGTCCACAGTTGGAAGAGTACCGCTCAGATCAGAAGCAGTTAAAGATGCTACAGAAGAAACTGCTGCAGGTGATGAAGGAGAAAGATCAGCTTCAGAGTGAGCACAGTAGAGCAGTGCTGGCCCGGAGTAAACTTGAGGGTCTTTGCAGAGAGCTGCAGAGACATAACAAGACACTTAAGGTGTGACTGTCTAAAAACCTTGTTAAGACTTTTGTACAATTGTGTGTTTTCAATGTGAGTGTGCAGAAGAAATGATGCATATTTACCTGAGCCCCTTTGTCAGGAGGAGACACTTCAGCGATGCCGTGAGGATGACCTGAAGAGGAAGGAGATCACTACTCACTTTCAGAACACACTTACAGACATCCAGGCCCAGATCGAGGAGCACAGCAACCGCAACAACAAACTGTGCCAGGAGAACAGCGACCTGGCTGAGAAACTCAAAGGCCTCATTGCCAAATATGACCAGCGAGAGGCGGTATGTTACGTTACAGCAGGGTGAAAGTTGCTGTTGGACTAAATGCATCAGTGTTAGATACAAGGAACCTTACTGGAACCTAGTCATGTATTTAACAGGATGGGGATTCTTCACAATGGGAAGCAAACAATGATGGCTGGTGGTTATATTTGATGGGAGAGATAAAATCTTAAAGGCAGTTGCATTCTGGTTTTATGATTCATGATTTGGTACGTGCAAGTCCATAATGCTCTCATCAAATACCAAACATTGTAAAAAAAAATTTCAAAACCAGGATACACGGACACTTGTGTCAGCGGCCCCTTTGTCATTTCTTCATACCATTCTGTATATTTTATGACCATTGGTGGTGCTGTTGCACCTTTTTCCACAAAAATCGCAACAAACCATTCATCAGCCATAAAACATTTGTTAACAGCACATCTGATTTGGATGCTAAAAATTAAGCCTTATATTGATGTTTGTCATCTTTGAAAGACGGGGGTGGGGGGGGGGGGGGGTTGTTGGGTCAGGCCTCCTAATTCATTTATACCCCTCGAAGCTAAGAACTATCAAGTACAGATCATTGTGTAGTTCACAACAGAAGAATACCAGAGGTGCTGTATTACAATGCTGCTTTGCATTAATGACACTGTGTTCTTTCTTTCTTTTTCTTTTTTTTTAAATTGTACTGGTACTGATATTTGACACGCTTCCTCTTGTACTTTCAACATCTCATTCACTGTTCCCAGCTCAAATACACAGGGACTAATTGTTTTTTCAACTTTGCCATTTACACTGCCATTTAAACACTCAGTATATCTTCCTTAACTATTGACTTTGGTGTTTAGTGCAGCTCTGTGCTCAGATCTCCTATTTATCAACTGTGTCATTCTACTAGGTGATCAATCAAACTGCTCTAAATCCCCTAACAATGTCGGGGGGGGGGCTTGTTACTTTAGGTCTAATTTAAATTTAGGAAAGATTTGTATACAGAGCAAGAGCATTTTTTAAAAAATATGTAAATGGCATAATTTACATAAGGCCTATTCCATGGACTGAAATTGGCTCTATTATTGTCTCTGACTGTTGCAGAATCTTGAGAAAGTGTTCAAGCATAGAGACCTACAGCAGAAGTTGTTGGAGACCAAACTTGCTCAGGCAAAAGCACTGCTGAAAGATGCTGAAGAGAAGCACAAGCTGGAGAGAGCGCATGTGAGATTCATGATTTCAGATAGTTCACACGTATGATCACATGTTACATGCACTAAATTAATACAGCCCTTTTTTGTTTTTCTTTATGGACAGTTACTGAAGCAAACTGCTGAAGCCAAACTACAAGTGACACTTATGAAAGAGCATGAAACTGACATGAAGGGCCAGGTAAACAGCATTAAATGTTATAATTTCCAGCTTTATTTATATAATTGTATTTTGTTAGGTTAATACAATGTTTCTTAATTTTTACAGCTTGCTGTGTATTCCGAGAAATTTGATGAATTCAAAGGAGCTGTGTCACAGAGCAGTGGGGTTTATGCCAGCTTCAAACAAGACATAGATAAAGTAGGTACCTCTTAACAAATCTAGTAATTAAGGGAGCTTAAATCTAAATATAAAAACAACTATTAGCATACTTTGTTCAACTTTACTGTTTTACCATGTAACACAAATAATTAAACAACATTTGAGGTTATTAAGTGTTTAAGATCTATATTTGCAGATGGCAAAAAAGATGAAGAAGCTAGAAAAGGAGGCCAGTTCATGGAAATCACGATTTGATGGCTGTAATAAAACTCTTATTGAAATGGTTGCAGATGTAAGAAACTCAACTAATATAACAGAAGTTTACTATTATTGAGCCCAGTTTTGAAAATAACATATTACGTTCTCCTCATCCTTTGTAGAAAGCAGTGAAGGAGAAAGAGTTTGAGCTTTTCACTTTAAAGACACAAAAGCTGGAGAATCTCTGCAGAGCACTTCAGGAAGAGAGAAGGAGCCTCTATCAGAAGCTACAGGAAAGCCAACCACCCGGAGCTGCAGAAGACACAGCAACAAAAGTGGAGATAGCAGAAGAAATAAAAGTCATCAATCAGGAAGCGAAGAGCCATGAAGAAGTACTCAGTGAGCCCACAACTGCTGCAACACCTCTTACTAAAGAGATAGAGAAACTGAAGGCGGAAAAGTCCAGACTTGAAGAGGTTGCAGCAACATTTACAATATCTCATATCTGTGAGCAGACAGTTCTCCCTGCAGAAGCTAGTGAAGTTTCAGAACACTCTGAGAGCTTACAGGTGTCCCAAGAAACTGCAGAGAACACCACTGACTTGGAGTTTCACCTCGAAGAAGAGATTACCCCATCCACAGAAACACTGTCTGATAAAAATCAAGAGATTAGAGACAAAGAAATGGAGACCGTTGATTAAACTTCTTGACTAAAAAACCTTCATATTTTATTACTCACTAAAGAAGCTGTCATAATTTAACAAATAAACATGTTGTCCAAGTGACTACAACTAAAAGTGTTTTGACTTTTCATTTCTTGATACAGGCCAAGTTAGTCATAGTTACTGTATATTAGTTGACTGCAAATAAACCTCTGCTGGAAAGGTCATCTACAATTTACTTCCTCTGATTTTTCACTGTAGCAGTTTCATAACGTATTTTCAAGGTCTGACACTATACCAAGTTATCTATTTACAAGCATGTGTACTTAGCATGAACTGTGCTACAAATATAGCACAGGGGTAAGCAAATGGTAGGAATCTGATGTAAGAGCTATTGATAGGAATAAATTATCAAAACTTGTAGAAATTAGCAAAAGTCTTGAAAAATCTTTATCAAGTGAAAGGATTGTTATATTCAAGAATTTCAAATAAAGTATAAAGTAGTTTTTGGTCACAGCAAATATGCTCCAAATTAATTTGAAACTTTATTATAATCCTGATCAATGCATGCAATCCCAAATTATGCAAGTCCACCTTCAAACTTTGTAGGTCTGCAAAATATCCCCTGGTTTTTTTCAATGAAAGACCAAGACCAAGACCAGGAATTGCTCAACTCCAACTTGGTGCATGGCACACCCTCTGTAGCAGATGATCACATTTTTTCACCACTGACAATCACACTGAAAACAAAAACAAGCAGCACAATGTCATGATTCAGTGCCACAACCAAATACTGATGTATGACCTAGTCAGAAATTGTTATGATATTATAATAAGTATATGTTTACCATGTAGCATACATCAATGTTTATTCAGTTATTTTTTCACCAATTACACATCTATACTAGCTCTATATGTGTCCTTAAATTTGAGCTTGAACTCTTGGACATCATATTATAATCGAAGTATTGGACAAAGTATTTTAGATTACATATAAAGATGTAAGATTTATTATTTGATTCCACATGAACTTTGGCAAATATGGCCACAGGTAATTGGTTTTCTCATTATTGGAATCAGTCACCATCTCCCACTCCATCATGGATAATAAGGACAAGTGTGTCAAACTTGAATAATTGATACTTCCGATTGGAAGTATAATATGACTATAAATAGACCTAATGCTAAGCTGTTAATAAATAATTTCTGTTTCTCATAATTCGGCCTTGGCTGCATTAGCCTATAGTTTATGTTATAGTTTATTAAGTACTAGATGTGTTGGGGAACTTAACATGTAAAATTTTAATTATATTCTGCTGAAATGAACGGAAAAAACAAAATGACTCGGAAAAAAGATTAATTCATTTTGCTGAATGAGATTCAAAGATCTGAGTCAGTAAAATTATCCGAACTTCCCATCACTACATTCAATTACTGGCGACTTTCTTCTATGGAAAGTAGCTAAGGTTTGCCCAAAGTCACTAAAGGGGTCTGAAAAGTGGACCAGAGCTGTCTCTGTCACAGTGAGAGGGGCTGCAGCCGGGTGGCATATATTGAGTGAAAGGAGTGTATTCATGTTCTATCAAAAATAAACACTTTAAAGTTTGTAGCGATTTCGTATTGAATGACTTTTTATAATTCAAGCACCTTTAAAGCACCACTGGATAAAAAATGGCTAGTTTCAAGGTTTTCCGGTACTTAAATTTCAAAAAAGCCAAATTCAAGCACTTCAAGCACCTTGTACGAACCCTGTTTATAATTGCATTTTTATAAAGAATAAGTCTAACGTGTGAGTAACAGAACTTGTCAGATATCAGAACTTGTGTAAAATCTGTAGATTTGAAGTTATAGTCATATTGTCAATGGGATCAAAGAGCTGATTTGTGTCTTTTCAACCATCGATACACCATATTTTGAATTTTAATTTTAATAATGCTGTAACACTGATTATTAACATTACAAATGTGAAAGTACAGGATTGCGCATACTGCAGGTGTCCATAAATTGTAATAGTGACTTTGGGATATCTCATTAGTTTCAGCAAGTCCTTTAAAAGAACTTTAAAAGCTCTGTCTGAAACATACACAAAACTAAACTATTTCACATAGCACTTTTATATAGTTTGTTGACTCAGTCACTGTAAAGATAAAAGACAACTGTATAAACAGCACGATTCCAGAACAATTAATATACATCAGCATTTATTTTGCTGATAGAACTGCACTATCATTTGCTCCTGTTCTTGAGTTTCAATAGAACCACGGCGTATCTTTCTAATTTCATTAATGGCATCAATCCCACTGATTTTTCTGCTCTTCACCAAGTAGCAGGCCAGCATAGTTCCAGTTCTTCCGAAGCCATGCAAACAGTGCACTGCGACCCCCTACCATAAACAAGATCCAAGTTAGAAAACATGAATATCAGTACTACACTAGAAACAATGTTTTTATTATAGATTACATTTAGATTTTTACCTCTCCTTTTGAATTGGCCTCCTCCACTATGGACAAGAAGCGCTTGATTTGATCAAAAGTTGGAGCGCAAAAGTCATGTATTCTAATGTGATGCAAAGTCAACCCTGGACAAGTGTCATGGTAAGGAGGCTTTCTTTCAGACAAAGTGATTAAGTGTTTGATTCCATTATTTAGTAGAAATTGATAATGGGCTGTCATTCTTGGCATCCCCAGTCCAGCTAATTTATGAGGGTCAACCCAAGAAAAGTTGGGAGGTGGAGTGGCTGCCATTGTTCTCAACAGTCCACTATTGACCTGTAAACACAGATTAATGTGGTAAAAGATCACCATATTTTGTGACTTGAACTTTACCATAATTTAATAACATTACATCTAGGGTAGATAGTAATTCACTTTGAATGTTGTACTTTTGCAAAGTCAGCATGCACTCCCAAAGCAGAACCAATGTTCATTCATCATGCTGTAATTTATATTTTCAGATGTGAAGCACCTCATTGACCTCACCTGACCAGTACATATCAGATGTTTTGTTTTCGATGTATATTGTATATTTGAAGAACCAAAATATGCATACATTACATACTGTGTTTTGGGGCCTAAATCACTTTTAAATACAATATGCATTTTTGTCACCGGAGTGATACCAACTATTTACTGCACTCATTAATTAAAAGCCTGGATAGTTTCTCACATACACTGCTATCAATCATACATAGACAGAAATAGCGCCATTCCACAAATTTCTGTATTCTCTGAGTATGGTCCTCTTTCCATCTTTTGAAAATGCAAACTTTCTATTCCAGGACCCTTCTGGTCCCCTCCACATATTGGCCATAAATTCAGTTCCTGACCTCTGTACAGTAATACTTAAAACCTACCTAATTCCTTCCTATATTCTGGTCAATTTCCATTGCTTACATTATTAAATCTGAGCAATTTTGATTTAAATATATAATATTTGGAAATATTCAGCCACCAGGTCTCAACTGGGTTGTATAGAGGCAAAAAATAGAGGTTTGCAATTAAACATTATGATTATTACTGCTATTAGACTAATGCAATTGTAACTAAAGACACCAGCTTACTTGTGTCGCACGATAAACCATATTCTCCAAAACAAAATGTAATATTATTATATTTGTATTAATATAATATATTATTATTGACCTTAACCATGCAATTTGTTAACACGGGCACATGACAGTGTTGACTATAAAACACACCCGCTGCTAGTTACGAAGTTAGCAATCCAGCTAGCTAGTTTTTGTTTTGCCTATCCGTTTCCACAATAATTCAGACGTTAGAACTTTCAATAACTCCTACTTGATACCGTGTATAGCAGCTACGCTTGTTACGTGGAATTATCTAGATATCTTAACTTACCTCAGTCAGTTTCTGAAGACTAAGTTCGCTTTCAGTAATGTTTATATTTAACTACATGTTTAATGATAACCACACTCCAAAGAACCGTATGCATTAATATGAGTAACTAGTCTTGCATCGTAACCACTTGCTAAGCAGCTAAATTAGCCAGCTAGCTAGCATGTAACTAAAAATACCCGCTGGTAAATTGTCACCAGTCGTTAACTAGTAAGGTTAAATATAAAAACGCAGACGATAAAAGTCTCGTGTTTTAAAGCCTGACTAGGCTCAAAGACAATGACGTTTGCATTATATATATACATATTACTTAATTATAATATAGCATGCTGATGTAGAGCTCAACCTATTTAGGTAATAAAAAAGTGAGTTTTCCCAATGTCAGGATGGCCGAGCGGTCTAAGGCGCTGCGTTCAGGTCGCAGTCTCCCCTGGAGGCGTGGGTTCGAATCCCACTTCTGACAGTGCACTTTTATTTTTTGTTGTTGTTATTTTATCACCTTCTTTAGGCTAAAACTTTCGTATTAGTTTTAGTATGTTCAGTTTAGCATGCATGGACTACCTCCGTTCTCTAATATGTATGAAATTGTATACACTCATATACCACTAAATTGCATTGTATTATTTGGAAACACTTTTGTGGCCTAATGTGTGATTTGTGTAATGTATTATTTAAGCTAAGTACTTATTTAACTAAACTCTACATTTTAACATTATAAGTTTATACGCAAAAAACTTTAGTCAGTTCAGTAGAGGTCACTGTGTCTTTACGGTATTTAATATTCTGCTTTTTTTCAAGAGACAGTCTACTTAAAGCTGCAGTATCAAAAAAAAATTTTGGGTTAAAAATGAACAGAAATCAATTATTGAGCAAGTACGTAAAAAAAAAAATCTGTGTTCAAAACTGTCTCCTCACCTTATCCCGATTCACAACGGTAAGCTTATAATAATAATTTATAATTTGAGCTGTCGGGTCGGATTTAGCAGGAAACGTCAGTTTGAGGTGATTTGTGTGGCCTTTGATATGACCGTGCCTTTGCGTCACACAGACCACATATTTGGGTGATGCACCATTCTCAGCGTAGCAGTTAGGTGAACCTGATGGCCAGATATTTCGGTAGAAGGTATGTGCACCTAAGAAACAGGAAACTGTTTTATAAAACATTTAAAACGTAGTTGTTTTATTTGTACAGTGCTTTTGGTCACACAACACACTTTATACACTGCAAGACCTGACACAACAACAAGTCCTAGTATAATGACATTTGGCCAGTTGGGCCAGTTTTATCTATAGTGCATCTCTTTAAGTTAATAAAGATATTCTGAGGACTAAAATAACTGATCCATGGTTTACACCAACAAATGGCATCTTACTATTAATAAGCCTCATAGACATTTGTTTCATAAGATCTCTGAACAATCATATTTTGGACAGAATTTTGACACCTGACTCATTAAACATCAGTTCCACTTAGTTTGGTCCAGTTCAGCAGAGGTCACCATATTACTCTTTAAGATTCTGGCACTGTAAGAGGCACTCTGCTTGTTGCAGGGTTTCTGCAATGTATAATGGTTTTATGTCTCCATTATTGCTGCAAGAGAATGAGGAGTTAGGGGTAGTTGAAGTAGTCCAACAGTAGGGCTGGCAGGTGTCATTGTCTTGTTTTCCTGTTCAGGAAGGCTATGAAGCTGCCAAAACTGTGGATCGTCTGGTTGGCGATGAGTCTTCATGTGAGCATTGCGACTTTTCACCTTAAGAAACACTCTGTGAAAACATGGTTAAAAATGATAGACTGGTTTAATGACTGTGTCAGCCTGAAGGATATAAATAATACAGACCATGTAACTAACTAGGAAAAAAATGTTCCATGTCAATTTCACTTGTCTCAACTGTATCTTACTTTCCACATTCAGTGCAGGGGAAGATGAGATTTGAGTCAGTGTCTCCACTTGTTGAACTGTTTGAAGGTGAGCTTTTTACAGAGCCTGGTGCAAAGTGCTGAGCTGATTTGGGTCTGTTATGTTCAGCTGGAGAATTACACAGCCCACTTATATTACTTTGGTTCCATTCATTCCCATTAAACATCTGATTTGAAAAAGAAACAAAAAATACATTACATATTAATACAACACATACAGACCTAATGTAAAATGTAGAAGAGCAATTAAAAACCAACGCAACAAAATCAACAGACAGGTTTCAGTTTCTAACAGGAAATAAAACAAAGCCCCGGAAGCTTCACTGTAGAGGCAGATCAGGTCTTCGTGTGACCTTATCATTAGAATCTTGTTTACTGTAAAGATTAACTTACAGGCCCAGATCTGGGTACTTCACAAACTAATGCACCACTGACGTTGTCAGACAGTTCAGAAAATTCCAGCGCTACAGTTTTGTTCTTTGTTTCATGTGCAGGTTGTCTGGTGTTGCCTTCCTTCAAGTGACCCTTATTCTATAAGAGCAAATGGCACATTGTAATAATTATAAAGACCACAACTAGGGACTGAATAACAGTACAAGATGTAGCCCAATAGGTTCACAAGTTCTTACAATATAAAAGGAAAGTTACTGGCGCACATTTACAGCTTCAGTGCATGAAACAATTGTCCTAGTTACTTTAACAACATGTCAGTCTGTATAGGATTTCACAGTTTTTTTTGTGATTGTTGCGGGCAAAAATTCTTGATTTTGCTGCAGCTTTTTTCAAAATTTGCAATCCAACTTGCAGTTTTTTTGTGGAAAACTTGAATTGGTGAAATAGCAATTGCACAGAATTATTTTGCACGGCCTTTCACATTGATGTTTGTTGCTACATGTACTTTTAGCTGTATTCATGGTCAATGCATGTGAATCAAAGAGGGCTTTGGCTGAATGTGCATTATGACGATATCACATTATGCATCTTGGCCCAAGTATACGAAATTTTTTTTTGGCAATTTTGAAAAATTGCAGTGTTTGCTTGATTTTGATTTTTGCTTGATAGGTGCTAAGAATAAAGCACATACTTACAGTGCCGTGAAAAAGTATTTGCACCATCCTGATTTCTTCTGTTTTTGTGTATATCGCATACTAAATAGATTTAGATATTCAAATGAAATACAACATGAAACAAAGGCAACCAGAGTAAACACACAATGCAGTTTATATATATATATATATATATATATATATATATATATATATATATATATATATTGTATTTAATAAAATATTTTATATATATATATATATATATATATATATTGTATTTAATAAAATATTTTATATATATATATATATATATATATATATATATATATATATATAAATAAATATAATATTAAATATAAAACTTTTTTTATATATAGAAAAAGTTATCCAACACCTATCACCAATGTGAAAAACTAATTGCCCCCTTAAACTTAAAATCTTAAACTTAAAGGTTGTGCCACCTTTAGCAGCAATAATTGCAACCAAACGCTTCCGATAACTGGAGATCTTTCACTTTTTCTCGGACTAGGATTTACTCCTATGCTTTAGATCATTGTCTTGCTGCATAATCCAGTTGCTTCAGTAAATAAGTTTGTCACTTAAAAACTGTATTTTGTGATTACTCAGGTTGCCTAGCTTAAATTTTGGTTTAATTTCTGAAACAATTTAGTATGAGATATACACAAAAACAGAAGAAATCAGGAGAAGGAATACTTTTTTCACAACACTACAGAAACATGGTGAGTGTAAAAAGAGAGAAGATGTTGCTATCTCACCGTTTTCACTTGGCCTGGTGTTATTGGACCTGTGCTAAATCTCCTGCCCAGTCGAAGCTTCTCCTTCCATGTGTAGTAATACTCGACACACTGAGGTACTGACTTTGTCTTCACCTACCATTAAAGCACATCTCTTTACATCACTACACTAATTACAACAGAGTCTGCACAATGAAAGAATGCATGGCTAAATATTTTGTAGACTGTATTGTTTTTATCACAGAGTATTTACCATTTTCTGAATTAGGTAAAAATCTTTGTTGTGAATTAATAGGGCCTTGTTTAGTTGTCTCTTTTCTTGCAGAGTCCATTTATCTGATCCTAGATTATAGCATGAGGATCAAAAAGGGAATGACCATGATTAACCATTACCAAAACAAATATGTACAATGTTACTATGGATCTTATGAAATTATAATCGTTTATTAACATTATATACTTAGTAATGTTTATAGAATACTATGAGGAGACGATTATTGACTACTACAAATTAACTACAGTACAAGTCCACATATTTCAGAAGACACAAATGCAGTCAAATACCAGCATAATGGTAATTTGTGTGACGGCTGGATACATGATTCAGTGCTGTCAGTGAGAGTAGTTTCTCCAGGGTTGTCTGAAAAATGATTTAAAAACCACATGCAAAATAGCAACATTTAATAAAGCTAGTCCTGAAAATAGTGCTTATATTTAAGTTAATCAGACATTCTCACCATGATATCACCACTACACTCAAAAAGACAATGAAGAGTGTATTCTGTGTTCATCCCTCCTCCTGGAAGCACACTGGAACATGCCATCTTCAGAAGATCATCCACTTGGATCAGGCAGAAGTGCAAATTGGCCATCAGAAAATCTTACAGTTTATTTTGTAAAAGCAGCATTCCTACATTAATTAATTGCTCAGTGGAAAATTCTTTACATTTACAGTGTCTTAATTGAGCTTACCTCTCTGCTGCTTCTCAGGGGTATCCAAATAACAGGGTGTCCACAGCAGGTTTGCCTTATGGATGTCCTTTGTCAATTTAGAGCGACTCTGAATATCTGGAATGTCTGCTTGAAAATCGCAACCAATATTGATCCGGCTGCAAAATATATTTTTAAAAAACTAGTTTTAACTTATGCTGCCATCTAGCAGTAATAGATCAATTGTTATTATTATTATTATTATTATTATTATTATTATTATTATTATTATTATTATTATTATTAATTTGTTGTTTCTACTTACGGTTTAATGCTACTTGATTTATCCCCTGGATCTAATGTTGCATTGCAGTCATATTTTTCACCTGTGACACATTAAAAGCATTAAAGACACATGTTATCTTCCTTTTGTGTTTGTGTGTATGTGTGTGTCTCAATGACATAAATATCTAAGTGGACACTTACTGTCCTTGCACAAGTGAACTCGTGGAACATTCTGTGCTTCAGTGCATGGGTGCCCTGCATTAACACTACTGAAAAGGCCAGAGCCAGGACGTATAGGGCTGAGCATCGGTGGAGGAGTGTATGGAACGTCATCTCCACAGCTGCCTGGTGAACGCAGCTGGCTCTGGAAAAGCACCGGCCCTCTGGACTCGAGACCAGCGTCACATGGTGAAATTACAAGTGGCACCAGGCAGTGGCGATACCGCTTTTTCTCTTGCTTTGCTGCACATTCTCCAACTCCTACTGAACTCTTTACCTAGAATGTTTGAATTTGTAAAATTTCTTTAATTAGCAATATTTCTGTACCTTTAAGGGTAATGGAGATATTTTTTTTAGATCACTCTGCTGACCCATACACTGAGATTAGGCTTCATTCATCAAGCTGGATATGAACTAATTTATGTGTAAATCATTCATAGGAGTTTACCAAAAAAAATTGGTATTAAGGAGATAATAACTAATATACACATTGATTGATCATCTTCAAATCTTATCATTTGCAATGAGCTATGGTCTGAGCTGAGGTAGTGCACATCGCATAATTGATATTATTCAAAGCACATGATGCAGTTATGAGGCAATGGATATATAGAGACCGGTATAATTTATAAATGGATGGATGATACCGAATTCATCTCTGTCATTTCTCTTCATATTTTGGCCTTTTCTGGTGGTGACTCAGTTGGATATACTGAGTCAAAATGCTTTTTTGGCTGTTTAGTGGCCATTTTGCACTTTTTGCTCTGTGAACTTGGCCCTTTTATGTAGTTTTATAGGCGTCACCAACCACAAATCAGCTGTGACCTGTAAGCGCCCGGTAATTTACAGGTGATTGCCTTTTATCAACATACACACACAAATATGAAGAAAATCAGCATTTATGAAACTTTGTAAATCCGGCTTAATTTTTTAGTTCAATTTGACTTATGCAAACATTTACACACAACTATAATCAAAGATTGATAACTGAGGCCCATTTTTTGAAAAATTGATGAATGATTTTTATAGGGAAATTGGGAGCAATTAAACTCACACGTGAAGTGAGAACCTTTTGTCGCTGTGGACGACTCTCATCTGAGTCATCCAAATCAGTATGTCTCAGGTAGTTATGAAAGTTATTTGGAAGCCTGGAGGGAACTGAGTAATCCTTTACAGGAACAGAGACAGGGAACACCATGGGATCAATTGGAATTACTTCTTTAGATAGCTGAATTTGTTCATCAGTCTGTAAGGAAACCTAAGAAAAAGAAATTTACAATAAGAACTAAATATGATTAAGTCTTACTTAATTATATTAACTTGAATTATATAAATTATATTCTCTTAAAAACATTTTATACTGAACCATTTATGAAAATATTTGGTTTATCCTGGGACGACAACAGTGCTCAGAATGCTTCACATAATACTATAGTTTTGAATGTTGTAATAGACCTAGGGCCAGTAGCATAGGTATGATGACCATGGTACAATGAGGAATTGCAGCCATTACATTTTAGTGATGCTGTGGGAAAAGTTGAGGAGTCAACTGCACATTTCTGATGTGTTAAACTTCACAATATGCATGCTGTTTGTTTTAATTGATATACCAAAGTTAACGAAAAAAAGCTAAGTCTTGTAATTCTTGTGGTTTTCGGCATCTATGGCTGTTGCTGATGGACTGTAAGAAAAGATCTGTGGTTTGTCATCTGCCATGTCTAGTTGCTTCTTTCTGTGAAAGTAGGCAGTTCTTGGCCATGTTTATTGATGAAATGTACCAGACTCTTAAGAACTGCTTTAAAAGATACAGTCAGGTCCAAAAGTATTTGGACAGTGATGCAGTTTTGGTCATTTTGCCTCTGTATACCACCACAATGGATTTAAAGTGAAGCAATCAAGATGTGAATTAACTGAAGACTTTCAGATTTAATTCAAGGGGTTGAACAAAAACATTGCATTAACTGATTTCACAGGCTCAAAAGTAATTTGACAATTGACTGCTAAGCAGTTTAATGGCCAGTAGTGGTCAGTTTCACCGTTATTTCATGACAAATTAAAGAGATAAAAGGTCTGGAGTTGATTCCAAGTGTTGAATTTGCATTTGGTAGCGGTTCATGGGAACTCTCAATATGCGGTCTAAAGAGGCGTCGATGCAAGTGAAGGAGGCCATCATTAGGCTGTAAAAACAAAACAGACCTATCAGAGAGATAGCAGAAGCTTTAGTTAAATCAACAATTTGGTACATTCTTAAAAAGAAGGAATGCACTGGTGAGCTCAGGCCTGGAAGACCATGGAAGACAACTAATATGGATTACAAGAATTCTTTTTTCATGTTGAAGAAAAACCCCTTCACAACAGATAACCAAGTCAAGAACACTCTGCAGGAGGTAGGTGTATTATCGTCAAGTCTACAATCAAGAGACGCCATAATGAATGTAAATACAGAAGGTTTACCTCAAGATGCAAACAACTCATAACACTTAAGAACAGAAAGGCCAGATTAGACTTTACTAAAAAAAATAAAAACCTCTAAAAAAGCCTGCCTAGTTCTGATACAAGGTTAACTTATACCAGAATGATGGGAAGAGAAGAGTATGGAGAAGGAAAGGAAGGGCTCCTGTTCCAAAGCATACCACATAATATGTCAAACATGGTGGAGGAACTGTGTCACTGGTGTTTATTGATGATGTGACTGCTGATAGAAGTAGCGGGATGAATTCTGAAGTGTACAGAACTATACTTTCTGTTCAGATTCAGTCAAATGCTGCAAAACTAAAAGGACAGAGCTTCACAGTACAGATGAATAATGACCCAAAAAGTACTGCAAAAGTAACTTAAGGGCTTCTTAAGGCAAGGAATTGAATGTTCTTAAATGGCTGAGTCAGTCACCTGACCTCAACCCAACTGAGCATGGTTTTCACTAACTGAAGACGGAAAGTCCCACAAACAAGCAGAAACTGAAGGCAGCTGTCATAAAGGCCTAGCAAAGAATCTCAAGGGAGGAAACACAGAATTTAGTGATGTCCATGGGATCCAGACTTCAGGCAGTCATTGACTGCATCAAAGTATTAAAAACAATACTATTATTTATAATTGTTAGTTTGTCCAGTTACTTTTGAGCCTGTGAAAATGGAGGGACTATATAAAAATGGCTGTAATTCCTAAAACGTTAATGTAATATTTCTGTTGAACTCTTGAATTAAAGTTTAAAGTCTACACTTTAATCACATCTTGATTGCTTCATTTCAAATCCATTGTGGTGGTGTACAGAGGCATAATTAGCAAAATTGTGATACTGTCCAAATATTTATGGACCTGACTGTATGTCTTGATTATAATAGTAATCCAGTGTAAATGGTCTTACAGTTTTGAGTGTTGTGGGATGTGTCCTGAATCCGCCATGGGAACGCATGTGGCCATTAAGAGCTGGCAAGCTCTTAAACTCACGGAGGCATAAAATGCATTTCAGCTTTGTTTTTGCCCCTTCAGGTCTCAGTGCTTCAGTCCTAACAAAAATACACCCAAAATAAGCTAAAATCAAGGCATGAAAACTTAAAATCCATTGCGAAATTATTTCATAATAAATTCCTAATAATGTGTATGTCCAACCTGTAGTAGGATAAAAGTTGGTCCTCTTGGCCATCTGATGAGCGCGTCTTATGGAAAGAAAGGCAGACACTGGTAAAAATTTGCCTCAATTTAATCATAACAGAACCATAGAGCTATTTTTTTTCATGCACTACCTGTCCACAAGGTGGTCTGTAAGAGTTAAGGTGATGAAATACTCCTCCTCTCAGAGCTGGTGACGGAGCAGTCTGATTGGCCCCTGACCCCACACTTTGATAATGGGAACTATAGAAATCCTCCTGTTTGTGGTGGTAGTTTAAATCCATATAAACCTCCTCCTTTAGATTGGAATATCCTGGCATGTCTACTGATCCCAAGTGATCTTCAAAAGAAGGATTTTGCTTAAAAGGGAATGAGTGTGATAGCTCATTAGTTTGCTGCTGCTGGTAGAGATTACTCTGGTGGGAAAGTGAGAGAAAATTTTGTGACCCCTGGAAATGGGAAGTTTGTAGACCAGCCTGGAAAACTGTTTGCTCAGATGTTTTATAGTCCTCAGTGTAGCTATCGGTTGGTGATCCAATGGACTCATGGCCCTCCTGAACATCTAGTGGTATTTGCTGCTTTTGCTGGGCTAATGAATAAGAAGTAAGCTGCTGCTGATGGATTTGATTTCCATGCGGCTGGAGAACATACTGGCTCTGCGACTTATAGAAGGGTACCTTGTATAACGGCACTGGATTGTTCTCTCTCAGCTGTGGTTTGTGATGTTGATATCCATAATATTGCTGGTGGCTTTGGTAGGGATTATGAGCCATATTTTGGCTGTCTATTGGATGATGCATTAGCTGATTATGGCACTGCTGTGAATTACTCTGCATGGTTACAGGACTAAAGGGCTCACTATCTGACGCAGCTGAAGGTGTTCCTCTCTGGGGTGACAGCAAAATCTCTGACACTTGATTGTCTTCTGAATTCTTTTCCCCTACACTGTTACCAAAAACAGTATTTGGGTTTTTTCCAGGAAAGGCCTTGGAAAATGAATCCAGTCCGTGTAAAGCTTCAGCAACATTAAAGGGGTAGACAAAATAGGAATTCATAGTCTCATTTAACATGGAAGATGCTGACTTCTCAAGCTGATTATGTTCCCAAGAACCTTCATCTTGTGATATTTCAAGTAGTGGAGAAAGCTCATTTTGTGGAGTGGTAGGGGATGGCATATACTTTTGGTTAACATGTGGAGACACTGGTGATGGTTGTAATGATGTACTATGTATACCATAACCAGATCTTGTAAGAGTTAAGCTGTTACTGCCATTAGTTAGGTCATTAATCTCATATAGGTTCTCTGTCATATTGGAAATAGAGATCAGTCAATGATTCTAACCTTTAATGTTCTTCGTTTTCTGGCCTTATAGAGCTAATTTAGCCAGACTATTTAATTGCACTGATTTTAACTGTATTTACTCAAGATGAAAAACAAATATTTCCATGATCATTTTCCAGGTATGTGTTGCATAAAAGCTGAATGTAGAAGAGCGGGTCATTCCCTATGGAAAGAAAAAAAACAAACAAACATTTCTGGGATGATATAAGAGGTTAATGTCAGTAAGAAATATTATACAATTATAGGAGAAATATTAGCGAAACTTCACACTTTACATGAATGAACTTTATGCAAGCCCAAATCAAAACTCACATCCCTCAGGTGCAAAGTCCGAGTCAAATCGCAAGTCTTTAGACATGAACTTTGGTTAAGACTCAAATCCTTATCAGGAAGCATTTAATTTTACATATGTAAAACACTGCTATGTTATCGCTAGGACAATTGAAACACAATTTGTACAAGGTACAGCCTCACCTCATAAAATTACATTAAACTTTAAACATTATATGTAACAAACGTAGAAAAATTATTCTACCCTCTCTGTTCAGGACATGTTTATTTAACATTTATGGAAGGAGTCTTGGGTGTCAATGCTTTATAATGGCCAGTAAGGTTTCTGCCATGGGAGAACCTTCAAGATAAAGAACTTTGAACTTTTTGGTTTCTTGAAGTGGCAAAGCTTACATCAACAGAGAGGATAATGGAGAGGCTGGCAAGGGAACTTTTCATAGCTGCCATTATAACCCCTGTCTTATACACTCTTCATTGCCTTCAATTAAAATATTGCATTGATTATAAAATACCACTAATGACCAATAAAGCACTGGATGGTCTCACATCACAGTACCTGAGTGAACTTTTGATCTTTTATAATCAACACACCTGCTTTGATCAAAAGGTGAAGGTCCTTTGTTGGTATCTAGAATAATGAAATCTACACAAAGCCCCACAGTTGTGGAACAGCCTTCCAATAAATGTTTGGGACTCACACACAATCTCAATCTTTAAGTCTAGGCTAAAAAGTATTTGTTTTTTTCCAGGGTCAACTTTCCAGAGTATTTACTCTAGGTCAAGTCATGTCTAGAAGCATTCATGCACAAATCTGAGTCCCTAATTCGAACACCATCTCTGCCCAAATAGTTTTACCAAAATGTTTTAAAATACAGCAAACCCAAACTTGTATGAGAGCTTGCAAGATAACCAAGCAAAACTAGGTACATGAGAGGCAAACAATCTCTCAGGATGGTTGTATGACCCAATGGCCATCACAGTCAGTTACTCTGCCACCTAATAAAATGCTTATACATTAATAACGAGAAAATGGTATCTATCATGAATGCAGGTATGCTATCATGAATGCTCATCTAAAAAAACTGAAACATTGTAGTCTTTTCAGTCTTTCCAAAAATATATAAGAAATTATAATCTTACAATACAGATCAATCTGATTTGTCCACAAGTAAAAAAAGAACGGTGTGTGTTCTGTATGTTGGTCTTTTTAGTGCCTTCATTTAAGTCACACCATGACTCAGTCCGAGACTTCCTCTCTCACCCACACTCAAGAATATGTATGTAATTTATACATGTACTATTCTATTACTTCCTGTCATGTGCATTAGTTTGAATAGTTAAATGACAATTTGAGGTTTATCTACTTATGATATGTACAGTACTGTGCAAAAGTCTTACCTTAATTTTACCTTGATTTTTTAAAATACAAATTTTGTTATAGATGTTTATTTATTGACTTTATTGCATTAATGGAAATCATTTATGGCATTATTGAGTCAGTACAAAAACATTTTAGATGTCCAAAAATGACTTTTCCAACCTAAATGTTACAGAACAGTGTTTGTTTGTCAGTACAGAAAGCAACATATTGCATAATACACCACGTTTTAGCCAAAAAACATAATGAAGGCTGTTCAGTCTGCTTAAGAATGCCGGGAGATTCTCGAAGATGCATAAAGTGTACCTGAGACTTCTGGTGCATTTTGTAAAGCAAAAAGTCGTCACACCAAAAAATATTGACTTTTATGTAGACACAATTAATTTAATTATTGTTGAAGGCATCTTTGCTTTACAGCATTTCTTGAAGTGTCTAATACTTTTGCAGAGTACTGTAGATTTAAAAAATTATATTTATACATACATGCCTGTAAGCAAAAAAAGAGGGCAAGTGTGTGTGTACATGTTACCTTGTGCCATTAATACAGAGATCACCAATAAACCTTTGAAATCCTGGCTGCACAAATCAACATTTTCTTTAAAAAAAATAATTCTTATACAAATTGAGTTTTTAAAATAATAATATTTACAAATATATGTGGCTAATTTATTGATGCCACTAAAGAGGATTTTAAAGTATTGCTTAGTCATTTACTATTGGTCTAACATATTTAGTGTTTCCAAACTTTTGTATGCACTTCATTACGAACTACCATAACCAGAACTACAACAATTTCCCAGGATACTGTATAGTCACATTAGCAGTCTTTGTACTCAAAGTAATATGGCATAATTTAGATAAAGGAGAAAAATGGGAAAATTTATTTTAAAGTATTGTAAATAGTTGTGTTGCTGAGCCGATCTGCGAATCAGATCAAACGTCAGTGTCAGATGGCTCGAGTGGCTTTGCGGTTTTGAGAGTTTCCATCCTTAGTTCACTCTGCTGTGTGACTAAGAGAATAGTGAATGTCAAAGACTTCAGCCACTTAGTGGAACAACTATAAGACCTTTCCATTTTACCTTGATTGCATATATGATACATAAAAGGCATATATTATATGATTAACAAGAAAGCATGACAGATATATATTTTGATACAGTCTGTAATCTTTTTGCATCCCTCTCCAAATCTATACTGACACATTCACTTCCTTAATCCAAAAATATCTAATCACTTGACTAACTTGCCAGTCACTAGTAGCTCATTTGTTGTCATTCGGTCAAAATTATGTTCAGTATGAAGTTGCTGTGTTCCATGCAATCAATTTTACATACATTTATGCTACATACAAGTAATTGATATTGATAACTGTTATAATAAAGTAAGTTATCAACAATGAGTTATTTATATGTGTTAACTGGCTATTTATTTTATAAGTTATACCTAATACAATGGTCTACTCTTGTCTACTTTTGCTTACCTATGACTGTTATTAATTACTATGTAGTTACTACAATTCATAAATGCCTTGTATTAAAATATACTAAATATACAGGATATACAGAATCAAGCGGTTGGGCCACTACAAGCTTCCACAATGGCTTTAATGCACATTAGCATTGATTCTCCAAGTTTATATATACTGAAGAGTTTCTTTTAAAAGATATTCCCTGAATTGGTGTTTTGATGATGGTGGTGGAGAGGGCTATCCGCCACATCGGTTTCCCATAGGTGCATTGGGATCTGGTGAATGTGAAGACTATAGCGTATGATTTACATCATTTGCATACTCATCAAACCATTCAGTGCGCCCCCATACCCTGTGAATGGGGACACCACCTGTGTCCAAGAGACTATTCCCATCAGGATAGAAACATTTCATTACAGCATAAAGGTGAGAGAAGAACTTTGTACTGATTTGTAGTGACCCTTCACTTGAAGGGGACAAGTTGATTCAAATAAATGCAGGACTACACTCAAACAAATGCCTCGTAGAATCCTAGAACATAACATAGCCACCAGTTTGTCTGTAAATTTATCATAGACATATCATGTTTAATAAAATAAAACTTATATATATATATATATATATATATATATATATATATATATATATATATATATATATATATATATATGAAATTCATAGCAGCAGGTTTAAATGCTGAAGCACAAGCTGTTCTGTTGATTTATGGCAACCCAGCACCTTACTGAGACACTTTATGTTACTGTTCCTTTAATTTGTCACCCTTCTGTACGTTGAATATAATAACACACGCACACACACGCGCACACACACACACACACACACACACACACACAAACATGTGCATGCAAATTTACTTAACAGTATATTTTGGTCAAGCTCGTTTAATTAATACCAGTATATAGCTACACACACCTCAGCTCATAGTAGTTTAAAATAGTTTAAAAATTTTTGTAGCTCTTACAAATTAAACGGCTTCAATTACATATATTACAGTGACTAAACACTATAACCAAAAAATAAGCATGCCCACTATATGCATATTACTCCATAATATTAATACCTAAATTGCAATGGTAATGGCTAATCAGAAACATGTGTTAAATAATCACCATTTGTAAATGACTGTCTGAAGTGTACCACAGCAAAATGATCACTGACAAGTCTTACCTCTGCTCTCTGCTTTCAATAAGTTTGGTCCATTTTGTAAGCCAAGTCAGTAAAGGCAGAGACAAACACATCCAGCGCCGTCTACACACACATCATCTTAAAAAAGCGACCACTAAAAATTGATGTCGAGATGTTGGCCAAACAGAGGAAGTCAACATATGTACTGCTGAGTAAGGAATTCTATGTATCTCCTATAGTTCGTTCTATTTCTGACAGCTTAGGGGGGTGGTGGTGGTGGTGGGGGGGGGTGGTTAAGGAAGTTCAGGAAATGCAGTCTTTTTCTTTCTATGCTCTGAGGCTTCCTGAGCATAACCACAAACTATTTTCTCAACCTAAGTGTTGTGCTGTTCATTGCAAAACCCGCCTGTAGACCAGAATTACGACAGTTGTGGACAAACTTCTGTTAATGTGCTTCAATTAAACTATACAAAAATCTGCATAATAAAAATATGCTTGTTAAGATTCCCTTGGTTGAAATGGGGGGAATAACTGATGTGTAAGACATAAACTTAAACAACAGCCTATATTAATTTCATCACATTCTGCATTTCAGTCATGTAATTGAGCATTTTTGAAAAAATAAACATATATATATATATTAATATAGATAAATCATCATGAAGCAAAGCAAATATAAATCATGTAGCTTTTACAGAATTAGTAATAGTAAGAGTAAGATCAAGAGGCCTTCATTCTTAAATTTTTTGTGACTGAACATGCTATTCATGAGGTAATAATGAACTTCTTACTCATTCCTCACATAATACCTCATGTGGTTTAGTAATTTAGTGAGTATGTATTGCTGAAGCAACACACATTATGGTACTTGCACCTGATGAACACAGCATATAATTGTACTATGTTCAATGATACTTTGTACTATGCTCAGTGATAGTGTATTATTTGTAAAGTTAATTTAAACCACACTGAATGAAAGGAAAAGGCTGTGCTTGAGATGGTCTTTCTTAAGACTGCAGAGAATTTAGGGTTGTAATACTATGCTTCTTCAACTTCAGACTTAAAACTTACTTTCAGTGGTGAATTGCATATAATGGTACTTGTAAATACTTAGTGAAAGACTCAACTGTCAATTCATCTAAGGAAAAAAAAATTACAGATACTTTCAATAAATAACAGGTACATAATGACCATGAGTAGCCTCCGGAAAGGTTTGTACATTTTTTCCAAAAAAAAAAATCATTTTCATAAGTATTCCTGTGTAACAGACTTTTCTCAAATTGTTACCTTTTATCTTTTTTGCTCAGGGAGTGGTTTTGGTCACCCAAATATTCACAAACTGTTATGAAATAAGTCAATATTGTTTGCACCACATCATTACTCCACATGGTGGCATTGTAGCCCTTTTGTACAAAAACGTTTGCAATAAAAGCCAAGTTAGAACTCTATCCAAGCACCAAAGAGGATTATTGCACTTTTAATTAACAATATAAGTGTATACCAGTGATAAATCTAAATCTTGTTTATCAGGCTATTGGTTCTTCAATGTTCAGCTGAGTTGGTTTGTTGTTAGGAAGTTACCTGTCTGTAGTTTGAGACATTAACATCTCTCTGACATTACCCATTTGTTCCAAAGCCACACACTTTGATTCACTGCCAGAGGAACCAAGGTGAAAGCCCAGTAACTCAGCATAAAAGGGATTAAAGGAGACCCATAGATTGGTAGCCTGATTAAACTCTTAATCACAACGAATAATACATACCATAAGGCAAGTACAGACGGCATCTCTAACTACGAACGCACAATGAAGTAAATAGCAGCTGCAAGGCAGAAACTGCACTTAAATAAGGAAGTTTATAAAGAAACCGGGGTGTGGCTTCTATCTGCGTCCACAGCCGCAAACTGTCGCAATAAATAGTATGCTGTTATAATAGTATGGTGGCGTACTGTTCTTTCATCCTGTTTAGCACCGTAGCATGTGTCTGAGGGTACGTACTATTCTGCTACAGTCTTTAGTAGACTAAAGGCACCAACCTGCTGTTTGGGTAGAGTTACACAGCCAAATTTAAAAAACAAACAAACAAAAAAACAAGAACACGGAGAAGAAATGTCTTCGATTCAGCTTTGAACAGGTCAGTCAGATGTACGTTTGTTTTTTTGTTTTGTTTTGTTGTGAATTGGCTTTACCGTTAAATTGTTTAGATAAGGCACAACCTGTCTCACTACTCGTAAACACACAGGAAGTTATGAGGATTTCATGTCCTCTTCATGTAACTGTACTCATTATCTCCTTTGGTTTTCACAACGGTCTCACGGGTAATATTTTTTAGTTAAAACATTTTTTTACATTTATTTTTTACGGGAAGTGAAAAAAAGTAACAAAATATTTGTTGTAGAAACAAAATGATGCGTTTGAAGATCGTTGAGCAGACTGACGCACGTGACCTGCGTGTCATTAGGTGCCTGTAAAGATGTAGTCCATAAAATTCAACCCAAATCTTTTTCTGAACGAACAGAGGGATTTCTGCGCCCTACTTCTGCTCTCCAGGAGTTTTTATCTACAAATATTACTAAAGGTACTCAACTGCTGTAATTAAAGTATCCTGTTTCAATCTTACATTTCGTTTTGTTTCGCCACTTATCACTTTAATAAAACAAAACAAAACGATAAACCATTACATACTATATTGGTGTGATTTAGATTACCTTACACATACTTTGTGTGTACTTTAAGTAGGTATTGGACCAGCACACCATTTTCCATTTGTAATTAAGATACTTGAAATTGTGTTTGGGTTACTGTGTATTTAAGCTATGCCTTTCAGTTGGAAAGGAAGTGCTCTTTGTCAGCTTGTTTAGGTTTGAGTTTGAAATGAGCGTAAGTGTAAATGTAAGCTAGATTTGTCGTGAAGCTAAAATAATTATACTAGTTAAGCCCAATAAGGCCTCTAAAGCAAGGATGGACAGTTTGTGGTTCAGGAGAAAATAAAAATACTTTTGGGGCCCACCTAATTTCCCTTTTTAGTAAGTAGGCTACTATTATAAGTACCGTTATGTCTGACATTGTGTACTTCTCCGATTTAATCCCATAAATAAATACACAAACACATTTGAATATATGAGTGACTGATATGCAAATTAACAATTGCTGAAGTCTTTAAACTGGAAAAATGCTGATGGGTTTACTCCATGTTCCATGCACATTTTAACTCAAGAAAAACCTGAGAGGCTCGGTCAAAACCTGAAACGTAGCGAAATCCTAAATACTTACAGACAATCCATTTCACACATTTCTGTGAATTTTCACTATTATGCATTTCCAAAGCCAATATACAGTACGCGTATTCATATTTATACATATAAGAAATGCATTTTGTCAGCAAATACATTTTCTCTATTATGTGCTTATTACGTCTGTTTAAAGAACAGAAGTAGTACAAGATCATGTGCTGTTTAGATGATGTGCTTACACTACAAAATAAACCATGAATATGATATTTTTAGTGTGCTTAGCTAATAACTGTGTATATAACTGTGTATACAACTGTATATACAACAAGAGGCAACCAAGCTACATGTATCAGATGTCAAAGGCCACATTAACAAGGGACTTTAAGGTACTGGAAGTGGCACCACTTAGGTGCTCACTCTATATGCCTTGTATATACCGTATCAGTCTTAATTCTCAGTACGCTGGAATTGGACCTAATTAAACCAGCTGGCAGGATCAGGATCTGGGTTGCAACCTCTGTTCAGTTTCCATACAAGAGGAAAACACCGTAACTTAACAGAGAAATCTTAACAGATAAATTTTGACCTCACACATCCGTGTATGAATCCACAGTCCAACATGTCAGTCCATCCATCATGGGGTTCTGGCAAGCCTGGCTCGCAGTGAGTTCCCAGACTAGAAATGCTTAATGCTTAATAACATTACTGTTTGCTACAAACAGTAACAAGATAACACACAGGAGTTCTGCACACAGCAGGGTGTTTTCAGCTGCTTGCACCTATAACCGCATTTTAACTGGAGAGTCTTTAATCAAAGATTTGCTGTTTTTTTTGTTTGTTTGTTTAGATTTTGCTATATTTTGCAACTTTTTTCTGACAGGCAGTGCAACAGGTCTGTAGTAAGTGAAGTGAACAGGAAACCAGCTCTGCATTTCTGAAGTAGAGAGAGAGATAGAGAGATTTTTGTCAAAATGGTTCTCTTTGCTTGGCTTGTTTTGTCTAGTTGCAGGAAAAAAAATATATAGAAAAACAAAGCAATAACTCCTCTTCACCAGATACCTAATGACTTTTCTTACCGAAAACGTGGTCCCATGTGAAAAAAACTGTTTCACTTCCTAATGTCCTTGCCATATGCTTTTGAAAAGAAATATACATTGACAGGAAATAAGTATTCAGACACATTTTTTGGTATTTAATATACTTCTAGCTCAAAAATCCACTTCAAATTCACACAGATAATATCATAAGAATAAACAAATATATGTTAACAAAAAACAAACAATAAAACATATTCAGACACTATATTAAAAATATATGTAAGGGTTACATAAAAATAAATCCATTTCTAGATGCTGCAAAAAATTGCAAATTGTACCTGGTGTCATTATAAAGGATGCTGCCACTGTTTAGGAAGATTTCATGCACAAATAACAATTGCGGCGAAAGTGCTTCCGAAAGTTCTCAGGGACAACATAATTAAACAACACTCAAATGAAAAAAGCTACAGAGCCACAGCAAAGAGCAAATGCATTAAACATTTCGTTAGCTCAATTGGTTCGATAATATGCTGGTGGAAACTAATCATTAAGCAGTCACACGAAAAGAGTTGCTGGATGAGCTGAAAGCAGCAGGAAGAACTGATACGCAAGGAACAATAAGCAATGCACTGCAATGCAATCATCTTGGTTCCTACACCCCATGCAAAACTCCTATTTAAAAAGAAGCAGAGAGATACACGTCTAAAAAAAAATTGACAAATCAAAACTCTTTTGGAACAATGTACTCTGGTCAGACAAAACAAAAACAGAACAATTTAGTGTTAATTCCTCTCACCATGTTTGATGAAAGAAGGGTTGTGTGTACAATCCCACGAACACCAAATTCAGAGTGAAGTCATGATATGGGGCTGCAAATGGTAATGGCATTTACATGTCATCGAAGGAAGCAAAAACAGAGCGATGTACTGGGACATATTAGAGAACTTAATCAGCCAAGAAACTGAATCTGGGGAGAATATGGATGTTTCAACAAGACAGTGACCCCAAACACACAGCCAGAATAACCCAAGAAGACTTTGCATGGCCTAGCCAGTTTCTTGACTTGAATCCCACTGAGAATTTATAGAGGATCTTGCAAGTTGCAAGTCCATCAGCGGGACTAATCGTAACTGTGGGGAACTGAAGACAGTTTGCCAAGAGGAATAGGCCAAAACTGAACCACAATGCTGCAAAAACCTAATTATTTGTTTCTAATGCTGGTAATTTGTGGTGTCTAAATACTTTTTTTCCCTTCAATTCTCTTCAATTTCATTTTTAAAAACATGTATTTGTTTATGCTTATGAATACATACTTTTTTTGCTTCCTATTTATAAGTACAAACTCAAAATACGTACACTAAGACACTGTAAGTATCTTAAATATCAAAAATAAACATGTCTGAATGCTTATTTCCCCTTATTATAAATGTTCTCTGTGGGAGTCATTATGAAGTATGGTTTATGTCATGTGCTGACGTGTTGGAATATCAGGATGCATGTCAGTGAGCCTGAATTTTGTAATGCCAGACTAACGTCTGTTATGCAACACTTGTGTCTTCGTAATGCTTCTACCATTTCTCTGAGAAGAGAAATACCACACCCTTGATCTCTTCAAAGGTGTAAAGCCTCTTGTTACCTCTTTAGATTTGGTGTTGAGATGAAGAGGTCTCTGTTATGACAGCCTATGTGGAGATGTCTGGAGACAGCAGAATACTGTCCTGGAATCCAGTGCCTGGTGAAACCCAGCAGAAGTGTAAAGGTAGCTCTGAAGTGCTCACTGAGAATGTAGGCACAGTGAAGATTCTCAAAGTGTGTTTCATTAGCAACAGCTTCAATCTGGGAAAGAACTTTAAACTTGTGAAATGTAACAGCTCCTGGGAAATTAAGGTGAGTGTGAGTTTTTCTTTTGTATTTGATTGTACAAATTCATTTTTATTCTGTATAAATCTTACAATTTAAATTAGTATTATCATTAGTAATGATCATCAACATTACTGTAATGGCCATTTCTGATGTTATGGATATGACATTTAAACTCATATCGACTCATGACGCAAGTCTCATTGCTTGCACTAATTAAACATTTTACACATCTTCTTATATGCCATGGGCTTTTATGTCTATTTTACACATATATAGAAATGTATAACATAAATGGGTGTGAACACCACCTCCAGGGTTGGGAGCTCAATTCCTGCCGCTGCCCTGTGTGTGCGGAGAAGCATGTTCTCCCTAGCTGCGGGGGTTTCCTCTGGGTACTCCGGTTTCCTCCCCCAGTCCAAACAGATGCATGGAAAGCTGATTGGCATATCCATAGTTTCCGTAGAGTAGGAATGAGTGTGTGAAAGTGCATGTGATTGTGCCCTGCTATGGATTTGCACCCCGTCCAGGGTGTACCCCACCTTGTGTCTCATGCTACCTGGGATAGGCTCCAGGTTCCCCATGACCCTGTGTGATAAGTGGTATAGAAAATGGATGGGATGGATTGATGGGTGTTACCACATAAATAGTGTTTTTGGTCGATACAAATGTTGCTAATCATAAAGACATTTACAGGAAATGTCACAGACGTGCAGACGTACATTCAGAAGCCTTAGACACTTGTAAGTTTTAAATACAATAGACTATATATAACAGTACGCTAGAGAAAATGAAACCCAACCAATATGTGGTATGCCTTTGCCTTTAAAACCGCATAAGTTCTCTTAGGGTCACTGTTGCTCCATTTTAGAAAGAAATTAGTTGGTTGGTCATTTCAATCATGTCACAACATTTTGCATAATTTTGCCGAATTACTGTGCTTGCTTCTGTGTCTTCAGGTAAAATATTACACAAACATAATGATGTCTTTATCTGAAAAGTGATCTATTAAGGCAGTGTTTGTAATGACATACAAACGTTTAGTTTTTCTGTAACATTTAAATGTTTTGGTAAATTAATGTTTGGAAATTTCTTGAATCCATTTGAAAGTCTCTTTTTTTACTGGCACAATATTGCAATATTGCATGGTAAGAGTGCGTTTGGTATGGAATTAACCCACTTTATTTGGAGATTGTTGAAGTCCAAATATAATAGGCTTCATAAAAGATTCTGAATAAAATTCTGACTCGTATGTTATATGGTAATTATGGATTGTAATGGCATTGTTACCATGCAGGCCATTATTCAGTCTATCTTGGAAAGTGGACGGCTTGGTCCAAACATCAAGTTCACTGGCTGCTATGGCTTGCGGCTTAAACACCTCAAATCAGATGAAGTGCACTGGCTCCATCCAAACTTGACAGTGGGGGAGGTGGAGAAGAAGTATGAGCAGCAACATGTGGAAGCTGAGTGGAGGTATGCGCTCCAAACTCCTTCACAAGTTCTGTTGCACTGCAAAAGATTTTTTTTAAACTTACTGTGTCTCTTAAAAATGATCAGATATGACTTGAGAATCCGGTACATCCCCTCTGATTTCATGGAGAAGCTGAAAGAAGATAAAACCACCATGCTGTATTTTTACCAGCAGGTTAGTGTAGGATATTACAAAACCTGTGTGTGCAGTGTTGAGCAAAACTTTGCACCAATACGCAAACTCTTTTTTTATTCCACAGGTCCGCAGTGACTACATGCAGCACTGTGCCAGTAAAGTCAGTGATGGCATGGCCTTACAGTTGGGGTGCTTGGAGATCAGGTACCAGCATTCTGCAAAACATTGTGCACTCTGTATAATATGCATAATGTGTAATTTTGACTACTGCTGTATTACTTTAGTTTTTAAATTTTCAAAGGTCATAGTTTTTAAAAATGTCATTCCCACACTATGTCACCCAACAGGAGATTTTACAAAGATATGAATGCCAATGGATTGGAAAAGAAATCTAATTTTGAGCTGCTAGAGTAAGTTAGACCTGAAAACACTTGACACCTCATGCTTCGGTCACTGTCTGTATGACTACTAATAACAAAATGAGAAAATGCAATGGAATTAATTGCATTCATAATGTTTCTTTTTCTCAGGAAAGAAGTGGGCCTTGAATTGTTCTTTCCACAGGAATTGATCAGCAGTATGAAGGTAAAGTGTACTTTTATCGATGTAGGCTAATTGTTCTCATGCTCAGTTTGGGACTGATCAGTCACTAATTCTTGTTTTCTTTTTGGTGACAGCCAAAGCAACTCAGGAAATTGATCCAGCAAACATTCCAGCAGTATTCGTCTCTAAAGGAGGAGCAATGCATTATGAAGTTCTTTGAAACTTTCTCTATGTTTTCCAGCTTTGATGAGGAAGTTTTCCCTTGTGAGCTAGTGGTAAGACCGGTTTATTACTGCTGGTTTATCGCTGCACACATCCTGTATTTTAAATAGCAGGTATGATTGTGAAGATTGTGACCCATAGGCTTCGTTCATCAATGTTCATCAATTTTCCCCATACAGCATGTCCTGTAAGCAATGCTTTTAATTTGTTCAATATTTTATTGAATATTTATCCAAAATTAGATCCATTTAATGTGTCAAACTACTATTAGTATTATTACTATTACCATTTCATACTTTTAGGTAATCATGTCCCACATATCAGTGTGCACAACAGATGCAGTGTAATTGATGTGTAACTGCCTTTGTTCCATGTGTGTAGCAAGGATGGAGTTTAGCTGTAGACCTTGTTATTGGCTCTAAAGGCATTTGTCAACGCACAGACAAGAATTCAGTGGTATGTAATTTTCAGTGGTATACTTTTCACCACCACTACCACCACCACCATAAACACACATTTCCATTGGTCTAGTGCAAAGCATTTATATAAAAAATATATTATTTATCATTTATCTCTGATCTCACATGAAGCACTTTGTGTTTCTATACAATGCAATTTTCTATGTGAAATAAATGTGATCTTTATCATACTTTAGCAAGATATTCTTTCTACTGAATTATACATTAATTTTATTATTCACTACCTTTCCATAGCCCATCTGTTTAGCTGATTTCACACAAATTCAAAAGATCAGATGTTCCCTTCAGAATGATGGAAAGGCTCTGTTATATCTCGAAATTCAGGGAGCTAAACAGGTAGGATTCATTGTCATTGAGCATCATGGCACTTTAAGCTGTGTATTCTTGACGTAAAAATGCATGGATATATTTAAAAATTAATCACAGTTATTTCAAGATTAAACTTTATATTTTTATATTCAATTTATACACATTTTGTATTGTTTTGTAATTCTAAAGAAAGATTTTTCCATTCATTTAGCTTTGTATGGTAAGAGTCGGAGAGTTGTCATTTAATCCATATATACAGAATTACAGTGTATTAATTGTCAGATTTTGTTGTGAATCAGAGTAAATTCCAGCAGTAGCCAGAAAAAGAGCCATATTAAATGATTTACAACAGGAAATCATAAGGCATTTTTTTTCATAACATGACACAAACTCTGCATTTTCACTTTGACGGTAGCTGGGGTAGTGCAGTTCTTAAACATGGCATAATATTATTGGTTAATAAGTTCTATAATATATAATCTTTTAATTTAATTATAATATAATTGGTTTTACCCAAAAGCCAAGTAGAATGTTTCAAGTAGTCTCAACATTATTTTAAGGTTTTCTTTTAGGGTTTAAAGTAGTCAAGGACCAGGCTTGATGAGGAAAAATGCTCATTTAGTAATTTTAACCTAAAGCTTTTTAATAATGTCAGATTAATTATGTTAAACCTACAGCCTTTGTCCATCAACACGGCCTCATTTGCAATGGCTGAGAACATGGCTGACCTGATAGATGGTCACTGTCGTTTAGGAAGTGGAAAAGACACATCTTTGATCGCGAGACCAAAAAAAGGTGAGTGAGAAAACTGTTATTTTATGTTTGATGTCACAGCGGTAGAATCTGAACAGACTGCCATCTTTATCTCAAATTAGCTAAAACGTTGTATTTTGTTAATGTTGTTATGTAAAAGGTGTTACTATATTATTTTCCAGATAAAGAAGCTAGAATTTCTCTGCCTATTGTTCCTCATTGGTGAGTAATGCTGCTATGCTGTTGGAAACTTTTCATATACATATTATTTATGATGATCAACGTGCAAGGTTTATGTCATATAAATGATTTATTGTTTATTTTCAGTCAAATTAAAGAAGGTACCTCCTCCTGCTGCGCAAGCACAAGTAAGTCAATAGTTTCTTTTGTTCTGGCAACATTTTCAATAAAGTATTTGGATGTTTACAAAAGAATGATGAGCCCTGGTTTATATATTTTACAGACTCAGACATATACGCTGAGATCCCCGATCATAAGCCCGAAACAGGTATGTGCTATATTGGAAAATCCTACACATCCTGCTAATATTTACTATGGCTTTACAGAGATTAGAACCAATGAATTTTTATTTCTACAACCTGAAGAACTGTAATCCTCCTTGTTCTTTAGTGGATAGGCATAGCATTTCTAGAGGCAGCATTGTCCTTGGCCGGATCCTGGGTGAAGGTTTTTTTGGGGAGGTTCATGAAGGGGTTTACAAAAGCAAGGTGAGTAGTACATGTACTGGAATTAAATACATTTCAGATTTATTTAAGGTCCAATAAACATTTAATCACAGCAAATTTACTTTTGTCATACACTCAAATAATAAAGATTAAAGACTGATTAAAATGAACAAAGTGTGACAGTGCTTTCCATTTCAGGTGTACAAGTGTAGAGAAATTGAACTAATTACGCTTCATGAAGCGTAGATGTTGTATGTCTGCTTTTTGAGACTTGAATACAGTCTATTCTTTCACAACGGCGGTTGCAAACATGCTGTACGCTTGTTTTGTATTTGTCTGATCATTTTCTCAGTTAAAA
Source organism: Ictalurus furcatus (assembly GCF_023375685.1). NCBI lineage: Eukaryota > Metazoa > Chordata > Actinopteri > Siluriformes > Ictaluridae > Ictalurus > Ictalurus furcatus. Next base: position 18,689,512 of record NC_071263.1, read on the forward strand.
CAGGTTAGGTTGTTTATAGACAATATTTTTGCTAGCCTTCGAAAACAAGTGCTGCAAAAAGCTGCAAAAACATGTATAATATTTTAGTAAGTATTTTTTTTTTCAATATACAAAGCTCTGAAAACAAAAACATATTGTGTTTATTATTTTATGCCATTACTAATTAACTGTAAAATTAAGTTAAGTCTTAAGTACAGTTTGTTAAAAATAAATTGCAAGAGAACAAATTTGGCAGGCGGCATGTTCTTCTAGGTTGTGATGAGCATGATACCCTGGTGTCAAATACTTCTCTCACATGATTTCCTGTTAAACTCATGATGCTACTTTAAGTTTTAGTTAGAGCATAGGTACTTGTAGTTTCCATTTACAGGTTTTCAAACCATGTACACTATTCATGGGTAGACTTTTGACTTGTGGTGTGTTTGTTGGTTATTTATTTATTTATTTATTTATTTATTTTTACTGAAAACTGCACAAAATTACATCCCCAAATGACATAAATGTTTACTTATAGACACAAATCAGTTCTTAGTGTCTCAGAGCAGGTATCCAAAATCATTGTTATACCATGGAGCAGAGAATCATAGTGGTGATGCCTAGTGAGACCACTATCTAAAAAAAAAACTGACCACAGAAAGTTTTAGCATGTGAAGATGGAATGAGGATTTTTTTTCTAAGGCATGTAGTTATGAACATGAGAAATGTAAAGTCTAGAGCTGCTGACAGCCACAGGGCAACTATGAATCAGAATATACTGACCTCTGACATTAAATGAGCATTAATTGTAACAGTTGTGAATGCAGTATGAGCAGGATGTAACTGAATAAATAAATATGGCATTGTAATGCAGACGGGAGAGAGGGTGAGTGTCGCAGTGAAGACATGCAAGGACTGTACGGCTGATGTCAAAGAAAAGTTTATGAGCGAAGCCGGTAAAGCCTTTTTCATTTTGACATTATAAAGAAAGTTACATAATAAATACATTATATTTGATGTACCAATCAATGATAATTAATGCTCTATGACAGTGATCATGAAGAAACTTGACCACCCCCACATTGTGAGACTGATTGGGATCATCGAGGAGGACCCAGTGTGGATTGTAATGGAGCTTTACCAGTATGGTGAGGTGAGAGAGACGGTTAAAAATGAAAAAAAAGAGATTTATTTCTAATCTTTCTTTGAAACTACTGTGTGGCGTGTGTTGAGAAATAAAGCCTTGTTGGTGACTCATTTGGACTCATGCTCATGACTCATTTAAGTATTTGCTCCTAACCCTACCTTTTCACAACACATTTCCTTTAGCTAGGAAATTACCTGATCGAGAACCAGCACAAACTGGCCAATGTAACCCTCATCCTGTACAGCCTACAGGTCTGCAAAGCTTTGGCTTACCTGGAGGGTGTGAATATGGTACACAGGTATGGACTCATAACTAATACACTGTTCAAATGGATAGGTGTATACATTCTAAGACACTTTGGATTTCTAATGTGTTTATTGGTGCAAAGATATCTGACTTCAACTACACATGCGCAGCTGAACCATGCTGGTTAGATGCAGTGTTTTTTGCTAGCCACCCACAAATTACTTACTTTTATCAGTTTATCACAGACAATAGTCACTAAAACCCACAAAACACAACCTGAGAACTTTTTGTTCCATATCTGCATGAACTCACAGCCTCTCTTTAGTTTGTTCATCTACTCATTCCCCTTTAAAGGAGACGGCATATGACAGAAGTGCTAATCTAACCTGAATAAATACATTTTTTCAAATACACAGTGCAGAAAAAATAGATGAGTCACATGTAGGCACAAAAAAAACAATAAAAAAACAGATTTAGGCCGACCGTATAAAGTAAGCATAGCCATAGACTTCAGAGGGAGAGTTTACTAAGTTCTGTATTTTTTTTGCTGTGTATTTCAAGGACTTAAACTATTATTGTTTATTTATACTATTACAAATTTACTCTCAAACATAGTTATAGTTATGAGTTATATGTTTTAATGGGCATGATGTGCAAGTTGTACACCCTTCTGTCACATGATTTCCTGTTAAACCATGTATAAGTGTTAGCTGGAGGATAGGTACTTTCCATTTAAAAGGCATTACATTTGTGTGTGTGTGTGTGTGTGTGTGTGTGTGTGTGTGATTGTGTGTGTGTGTGTTTGGTGTTCAAGATACTTGAACAAACACAAGACACTTGAAAAAGCAAACATTTGTAAATTCAACACAGGGTACATACTGTATAATTGTGTATTGTCGTCAATTTTATGGTTTTTTTTGTTGTTGTTTTTTTTTTTTACATAATCATTTAGTTTAAAGATATTTTAAAACTTATTACATGGCATATATTAAATTATTGTTTAGGGTAGCAATACCATGTCATATTTTGTCTTAATTTAATTTCTTGAGTAGAAATACTACTGTAGTAATAATTCAGTTTAGTAAAAGTAAAATTATTGATAAAAGAAATTACTCAAGTAAGAGTTAAAAAAAGTCGTTTGGTGAAAAAATACTTCAGTAATTACTTCATGAACATAAACCAACCAGCATATAAAGAAAGATAATGTTAAGTGGCTAGCTAACATGGCCAAATGCTGTTAGGGGTTCAGTCGGTTGCTAGGTTGGTGAGCTAGCTAGCTAGCTCATGTGAATTCAGTCATGTTTCTATTTACATGGTTAGCTATCTAGCAAATTGGCTCTTTCACATTATCCTGAGTGTTACCTATAGGTTGTTCTAAAAACGTACCTTTACAATGATCCATGCACTCATGTACTGTAAGAAGAATACATGTAATTTGTTAGTGCAGAGGGTATTTGCACATCTAAGTTTCTTCTGTTTTTTGGGTTTAGAGATATTGCTGTGAGAAACATTCTGGTTGCTAAACCAGACTGTGTGAAGCTGGGTGATTTTGGCTTATCTAGGTACATAGAAGAAGAAGAAGAGTACTACAAAGGTAAGTGAAATATAACTGCCATTTTTGCAATCAAGTACATTTTCTTTTTTTAGACATCTGAAATTTAGAGAACTGTTTGGATTTGTGGAGCATTGTGATTTAATTATTTTCACTTGTCACTGTGAACCATCAAACCCTATATATTTGTTTTCCTTTTGAAGCCTCTGTGAGTCGATTGCCTATCAAATGGATGGCTCCTGAGTCTATTAATTTCAGGCGATTTACCTCAGCTAGCGATGTCTGGATGTTTGGTAAGCAAGTCCTGTTATTGCTGCAACATTTCACTGAACAAACTACAACCATTTAAGATACAGTGCCCTCTTCAGTCAAAAAAGTGTTGTTGTTTTTTATTGCTGACTGATGGGCTTATTGATAGAGAAACCCCAAATGTAAGCATATTGAAGCTGACGCATTACTCAGCATGCTCTGAACACTGTGGCGGTTTCATAATGACCATTTGCAACATTGATTATAAACTATAGAAATAGAAATAACATATGAATATGCACTGTTTTATATGTCAGCTTGTAGTGCTTAACCCAACTTTAATAGCACTAATCAGTATGCTACTTTGGCTTTCAGCTGTGTGTGTGTGGGAGATCATGAATCAGGGTCAGCAGCCTTTCTTCTGGCTGGAGAACAAGGACGTCATCATACAGCTGGAACAGGGCACGCGGCTGCCCAAGCCTGAACTGTGCCCTCCTGCCCTTTACTCGCTCATGACATGCTGCTGGACCTACGACCCCAAAGAGAGACCCTCTTTCACTGAGCTCGTCTGTAAACTCAAGTATGACTTACCAACACGATGGTTGTAGACTTGTATGAGAAAACGTGCATGACACTGTAATCCTAACTTTTTCCTTGTGTTTGTTAGTGATGTTTACAAGATGGAGCAGGAGCAGGCAGTGGACGAGCAAAGGAACAGAGCACGTCTCACAAGGATGGCCAGTGCTGAGGCTCCACCGAAGGTAGCTTTCTCTATTATTGTGTCTTTTTTAGTTATATTCGGTGTTCAAAACAGAAAACAGCTGCCTTGATACCATGCAGTCTATTCCGTCTCATATGTTGGTTGTCTTATAAGCAGTGCTTTGAAATCTATCATGGTAGCTGTAAGAATAATTTTTATGGGATATGTAGGACAGCTGTGGATACATGTATGCTTTCTTCAGAAATCAGACAGATGTAGGCACCTCAGAAAGCAGTGTTCTATGTAAACATTTTATTATTATACATGACATGACATGCACCGACTTCCAGTGTCCGAAAACTATAGGACTGTGTTCAAAGCTGGTGATTTAAGTCCAAAAATTATTTCAGGATTTTCAGGGAAATTTGTGTGTATTCAGACTTCAGAAATGATGATTTTCTGGGTATGCCATTCAGCAAATCACCTGCATTTTTTTTTATGCTGTCATATGTAATGCAATATAACATGAAGGCAAGAGGCAATTTAAAAATAAAGAATAAAAAAGATTAATTTGATGAATTATGAATGAGAAAATGACAAGCACTGACATGAACACATGAACAGCTAATAGGAGTTTTTATATATTAAGTATTTGTTTTAATAGAATATATTGCAAATATATTGCTGCATGAATAGTCTTAGTAATAATGATCACGTTTATCACTGCAAATTTGTAATTTAACAATGTGGCTTCCACTCTCATTATTCAAAATCTTGTAAAATAGCACTTGATCCAGACCATCCTATTATGTATCTTTTGAAAAAAAAATTTTTTATATCCCACATCAGCACTTGTGTACACAAATTAAAGAAGCCATATCATACTTAATCAAGGGCATGAAATTGGATTGTGTCCACAGGATATAACACATTTCAGCACATTTTTAATTCACTCTATTGATTTGTTATTTTAGTAGAATAAGGTTTTTATTAATTTACTGCACATTACTGTAAATCGTGCCTACAGGTCCAAGGATAAGCTGACTGAACACTCATTTGCTACACTTATAGCTCACTTTTATATATTTATATAGTTATTGATATTTTTTTTAAATTGCTCCTCGAGATTAAGACTAAGACTCCCAGACTAAGGTGCTGTCTCCTCCAATGTCTTTTGTGCAAAAAAAAAGTTTTGTAAACACTATTCATGTCATACTTATGTATTTAGTATGTGCCTCAAATGGCATTCCATAGTTTTTGTTTTTAAGTGTACAACCGAAAACATAAATTTTAGTGTGATATATTGTTGTTACATCAAACTGTCAGACAGTGGTGCTGGAAATAATACTGTCCCTCACTTAAGTCTACATCATACAAGAAGAATGTGCTTAAGTCCCAGGTCAGAATCACATGTAACTTGACATGTCTCTGTTTTTGACACCTGCACTTAACTCTCTCACAACTTCAGCTTAATTCTATACTTTCATGTGAAGTCTAAATACAGATGTGTGCTATTTCAGTATTAAATCTTCACTCAACTCGGGAAAATGACCCAGAGAAGGCAGACCTTGTAACATTTTGGACTCTTCAGAGGAAGAGATGTGGTGAACCCTCTGTTTGTCTTTGTTTTCCCTTGTTCATAATAGCCATCAAGACAGAGACCCACAGACTTTAACACTATTAACCCCAGACTGCACACTCAGGTATAAATTTTCTTGCATTCTATTTGTCACTGCTTGATAATACTTTAATACAGCATTAGATTTGCATCGTATAGCAGTCTGAAATTGTGTAATGTTTGGCAGCTCTCTTGTTGTTATGCAGGTTATTCTTTCAGACTTCCTTTTAGACAACTTCATGTCATTGCAATTGTGCTTCAGTCTTTCAGTGTATGTAGCTCTCTGTCCATCTGTGCGTGTGTGTGTGTGTGCGTGCATGTGTGTTTGGGTGTTTGTAAGCCCCACTTTAAAAAAGCTTTCTCACTGTGCGGGTGATGTGGTTTGGTTTGTTTGTTCGCGTGTGTTCATTCTTTTGCGGCCAACTTTCCAGCTCCCCGACTATCTGTGTGCTAGTTTACCTGCGCTCGCTCGCCCACCAGGCTTCCGATCAACACACATCTGCAGCAGCACAATGACCCTGCCTTTGTCCCCGCGGCGCTGCAGCGTGGGGGTAAGAGTCATGTTTGGAAAGCCTCAGCCTGTGCATGGACCACACACAAACTTCTGTGTCTCAAATGAGATAGACACTGTTTATAGGAAAGCTAAAATGATGTCTTGTCAGAGCGAAATATCACTTTTAAGCCGACTCTTTTACGCTTTTGTTCTTGTTGCCAGCACCACCAAACGCCCACCTTTAATGCATGCCTCGGGTGGAATGACTAACATTCTCTGCTTTAATGGTCCAACATTACATGTCTGCATCTCTTTACTTTTACAAGAAAAAGGGCTTTGGATTTGAGCCATCCAGTGTAGAGGATGCTCAACGGCTGTGGGAGCTGGACAAGCAGCGTATGGAGGAGACTCTTCGGAGACAGAAACAGGAGATGCTGGCAGATAGCCAATGGCTTGAGACAAAGGAGAAACTGCTGGTGAGTTAAAAAAAAAAAAGGAAACCTAAATGACTGCAGTGTTTTCATACATAATACTTCAAAAATGATCATCAGCAATACTGAAATGTATTACATTTTCGATATTACATAATTAGTGAAAAAAAATAACCAGAAATTGGAAGCACATAAATATGACATTATGACTCTTCATTCTGATTGGTCTACAGGTCAAAGCTTTAGAAATGGTTTTACAGGTGCATCTCAAAAATTAGAATATTGTGGAAAAGTTAATTTTTTCCTGTAATTTAATTCAAAAAATTTAACTTTCATATATTCTAGATTCATTACACATAAAGTGAAATATTTCAAGCATTTCTTGTTTTAATCTTGATGATTACGGCTTACAGGAAATCAAAAACTCCAGTATCTCAAAATATTAGAATAAATACATTATAATACAGAAATGTTATAAGCTATAGGAAATAATGAAGATATTCATGCAACATGTTTTGTTATTGCTGGCTATAACTGCAGCTTCAGAAGTAGGCTGGTACTATTTTTTACAAACTGCTAGACTGTGTCACGTTCCAATTTCAGCAACTAAATTCTAGTCTTCTTTCCTTTTAGGACCCAACAGCCCATGATGATCCACAAATAAATATGGTAATGTATTAATAACTTTGTTAAACTGTTGCTCAATTATTCAAAATCTTTTTAAATTCCTCCTCAGATAAATAGCTGGTTTTTAGATTATCTGATTTTTGTTTCTTATAATGTCCACTTTCTGGGTGTGCTTTTTATGTATGTATACATATTGTGTTTCAGCCACCAGAAACAGACACAGGCTATGGTAAGTGTACATTAAGGTCTTTGCCATTTGGCTATATGTATTATAGGAGACATTTTTCCTTTTAAAAGTTTATCTATGTGTTCTAGCAGTATATAGTATTTTCCAATTTCGTTAATCAATTATCCACTAGTTACATTTCAATAAAAAAAAAACTTTCTCAAAACTGTTGAATTGCTGTTTTACCGGGAATCACAGCACGATCTCTTTCTCTGTCTCAGCTCAGTTTAGACGTCCCCCGGAAAAGCCAGCCAGACAGACCGCACAGGTAATTGCACTGTAAATCCAACTAGCAAGGAGGATAGCAGTATCGTCTGCTGAGCTCTTTGAAGCCATGCTTTGTACCTTTCCAAATGAGCAGCTGGCAACAATCAAACAAGCAGGCTTTTACAGTACAGATCTTATAGAACAACCACTTGATCAGTCTGAGGCCATCTGCTTCTTGGCAATAATTCTAAACTGTTTACTGTTTATGTTGAGTTATAAACCTTACTACTAGGTTGTGCAGGCCTGTTGTGTAGGTTCTTGATATACGTACTATCATTGGACTTTCCAAACTGTCTCCACTCATGTTGTCACTTGCATTAATGCTGAGGTTTCCTGTTGTTAACAGCCAGCTCCAACAGCAGAACTGGACCGCTCGGAGGATAAGGTCTACCACAACGTGATGGAAATGGTCAAAATGGTGATGAAACTCAAAAACGATGTCAATACGCTGCCAGCTACTGAGTATGTCTGTGTGGTGAAGGTAGGTAAACATTTTTTTAGCATGACCTCAAGCATTGACTTTTAGCAGTAACAAGAGCTGCCATGATATATTGTCACTGAAAGTTGAGATCATTGCAAGTAAATATGTTTGCCTGTCTGAAATTATTTTGAAGTAACTATGTCACTTTTTTATCAGGATGTGGGACTAACATTGCGCAACCTAATCAGTAGTGTGGATGAAGTCCTACCGAGCCTGCATGAGTCAGTCAGGACTGAGGTAACATAAAACAGAGAACTGAAACATTAATTATAATCAGGTTTGCATGAAAAAAGGCCAAATTGTCAGGTTATGCTTCCATTACACAGAAATACATTTAGTTCTGTAGATTCATAAATACCACTGAAATATATACTTTTGCTGTCTCACTTATGGTGTGTTAGATTGAAGGCACTCAGAAGCTGCTGAATAAGGACTTGGCAGAGCTGATCAGTAAGATGCGGCTGGCCCAGCAGAACGCCATCACCTCTTTAAAGGAGGAGTGTAAGAAGCAAATGCTAACAGCAGCTCACACATTGGCTATGGACTCTAAGAACCTTTTGGATGCTGTGGACCAGGCCCGTGTACGAGCTAATATTGCCAAACCAAACCCTAGCTGATGTGATCTAGCTTGATAGTAGATTTTCATTTACCAAAGATGTGGTTCAGAAGCTATAGATTTCCCACTGTCCTTGTTCAAATTTCCTTGCTAGAAAATAAAAGGGAAGAAGAAAATAAGCGATTTTAGCCTCATCAGTATAGACTTTTATGATACAGTGGTACAGCATTACCTTATTTGTTTAATTTATGGTTACATACTAGAATGAAAGCTGGGCTTTCTTTAAAGAACATTTTAAATATTACCTTTTTATTTGCATTGCTTGTACAAAATGCTTGTCGTTTTAACTTCAAAAGTGCTTATCTTTTTCAAATCAGAGCTTATTGTTTTGTTGTTGTTGTTGTTGTTTTTTTGTTTTAATAAAAAAGAACAGATGCATTATCTGGAGTTTTCACATGAAAGGGACCCACCTCAGTTGTCAGGACATCAAATATTTGGAAATAAACATGTAGAATTTCTGTTCTGCAATCCTGTTAATAGGTAATAAAAGTCATAAAATGCTCATAATAGTCAACTGTGTTAAATGTTTACAGTAGACAGTATTACTGCTTTAAATGTCAGTGTAATGTAATGCTTTAAGTGTCAGTGTAATGCCTCTGTAATTGTAAGTCTCATTTTTATGTAATATTTTGTTATTTAAATTCTGATTAATCTCATAAAAGTAATATTTCTGAAATGTTTTGGCACCTTTGCAAATCAGTAATCAATTAATATTTCCTTGTGTGTAACAAAACAGTAAACCTAGACTAAACACATTGAACTTGAAACTTTTACAGAAAGGTCACTGCAGCAAAGAGTCACTAACACACACCAGCAGAGGGAGCATTAGTCAATGAAACAGTACCAGCTCAAATAAATCTGTCAATTTAGGCTTTATAAATAAAAGGACAATAAAAGGACGTTATAATGTTTATTGTTGTTGACAATATATTTATACACAGAATGTTTAAATGCCATTACAGTCTGATTGAGTAGGGGAGGAAAGACAGGTGCAAATTCAGAATAATGAGTTATGTAAAGTAAAACACACAGGAAGCATGTTCTTAATTAAATTACAGTGGCAGCCCTAACATGATTTATCCTCAAGGATAGAATAGTTCCATTACTAAAAACACTTTTTCCACATGGTCCATGACTGCAATTTAATTACACAACTCAGAAATATCAAACACGACACAGATTTTTCAATGGCTCTTTAAAGATCTGTGTCCATGAATGAAAAATGCCTTTTGATCTGTCAGGTGATTGCTGTTGATGGTAAAGAGACACTACAGACATTCAGTGTAAACTGAACTGCATTACTCCTAAGCAGGTCACATATCCCTCGCCTCTTTCATAAAGGTTTATTTTGCATATTACGTTGAAGGTTGTTCTTTGTATCCGTGTGGAAGTGACAGGGCTTGGAAACAGTATTATATTAGGAAATGTCAGCTCATTCAATGAGAGGTGAGGAGTGCTGCTCGCACAGGAGCGATGGGTGAAGTCACGGCTGAGAGGATCTGAACTATTACAACAATTGAATGTGACCTCAGGTAATACCTGAATGAACTGATATGCTCTGACCCACACTCATTACATCACTGACATCGCACCCAAATATCCTCAATCCTGAAAAGGTCTGCAAAGTCAAGGTTATTAAAATTCTTTTTAACACATTGAAGGTAACAACCAAATCCAAAGCATGAAAAATTACTGTTCAATCCTTTTAAAAATGCAGTTGTCTCTAGGGCAGGTCTTGGCCTGGTTGTACAGGTTGAACACTGCTCAGAGACCTGATGTCATTATCAGCCCATGGCAAGCAGCTAGATCATCCCCGAGAGCCAGGGAGGCAAGAAGAGGCCAACTGTCCCCAGCAGGCATACAATGACGAACATCCAGAGGAAGATGCGGTCAATCACCATTGCTACATATTTCCAGTCCTCCTTGACCTATGACAGGACATAAACCACAAAGCTGATTCCCACTTGATAAGATGTGAAAGGCCATGATAAGAAGAGTGGAATGATAAGAAGAGGAGTTCAGAGAGGTATTGAGTGTGGAAGGGGATGTAAATTCTTATGAAGGCTGTCATTACTCAAGATACAGATAGATTAAATCCCTTATTTATCAAAAAAAAAGTGATTTTTATGAAATATCAGTTAAATCTGGTGGACTGAATACAATGACGAAAAAAGCATAGCCTGAACAGACTGAAAAAGTTCTGTATATAGACATGCACATTTTTAGTTTACATTTAATTTATTTTTTTCATTTTGGTGTAAAACAGAAAGAGAACATCTGTTAAATGTTCTCATGTTTTCCTGCTCTAACACAGCTAACATTCATTCGTTGATCTTTACTAATTGCTTCATCCTAGTCACAATCATGGTGGATCCAAAGCCTCTTCCAGGCATAAGGTAGGGACATGCGCTGAATGGGATGTCAGGGCACCATGCACACACATATTCACACACAAAGGCAAATTAGAGTCACCAATCACCTACCAGCATGTTATTTTAAGCAGGAGGAAACAGGAGAACTTAGAGGAACCCTATATGGACACATGAAGAACATGCAATACTCTACATAGACAGTAACCAGAGCTCAGGATCGAACCTTGGATCCTGGAGCTGTGAGGTGACAACACTACCTGCTGGAACAATGTGCTACCCCATATCTAACATCAGTAGAAATGTATCTGGGTTGAGCAGGGAAACCAACATTTTGCATTTTAGTGAGAAGTTTCACTGCAACCCACAGAAACAGCTCATTCGAAAACATGAGGGGTTGAACATTCAAGATTTACTCACAGAGAAGTCTGTGTCTTCGGCATGCAAGTAATCAGCAATGTATTGCACTCCCTCCAAGGCCTGTAGTAGACCTGGGGAGCATGGCAGTCTTGGCTCAGACTCCAGATGGCTCGGGTTGACAGATCGTTGAATGAGGGTTATCCTTTGTCCTTGCTGTTGCATGTTACACTTTTTCAGTGAGGCTTCAGAGTCAGACAAGTTTAAAGATGTAGCAGGAGAGAAGGAACAGGTGGCCGCATTGCCCTCCTTATTCCAGTGAACACCTACATCCACATCTGTCTCCTGCTGCAGCCAGGTTTTAGAGGTGCTGAGATTGGAGCACTGACTCAGAACCTGTCTCTTCTCTTGTTGCTGGTGCCGTGTCTGCCCAGGCTCTGGACGCTTCATAAAGAGAAAACGTGGAATGAAGCCCAAGAATACAGTCTGAACCCAGCATGGCATCTTGTGAGTACTAGGAGAGCGGTGGTGCACATTCAGTACAAATACAGTGATGACGATGGAGAGAGTTACGAAAATCATGGTGAAGAGCAGATACTCTCCAATGAGTGGGATGACCAGAGAGGTGGACGGAATGATCTCAGTGATGAGCAGGAGGAAGACAGTCAGGGAAAGGAGGACAGATATACATAGTGTGATCTTCTCCCCACAGTCTGAGGGCAGGTAGAAGACCAGCACAGTCAGGCAGGAGATGAGTAGGCAGGGGATGATGAGGTTGATGGTATAGAAAAGGGGAAGGCGACGGATGATGAAGAAATAGGTGATATCTGGGTAGATTTCATGACAGCAGTCATATTTTTTGGTGTTGTATGTACCCATAGCATTCACAATGGCCCACTCTCCACTCTCCCAGTAATCCTTCAGGTCCACAGTTTTCTCGATGCACTCCAGGTCAATTTTGGCTTTGTCATATGTCCAAGAGCCAAACTTCATTTTGCAGTTTTGCTGATCAAAGGGGAAGAACGTGACATCGATGCTGCATGAGCTCTTGTAAATGGCTGGAGGCACCCAACGCACCTCCCCAGTGTAGAACAGGTGGGCTTTGGTCATGTGAGTCACAGCAAACTCACCATCTGCACTATGAGAGAAAAATCATCAATAGCAATTAGGCAGTTACTAGGGTTGTAAATTTTTGCATTTAGAAAATTATAAACAAGAAGGATAAATATGCAAAAATAGACTTGAATTCACATTTCACAATTAACATTAAATGTTCTTTAACATCAAATGAATTGAATATTTCATGTCTCTTTCACTTATTTGTGCCTCTTTCCTCTATGTGGTTCTAATTAGACAGTACTCTAAGCAATATGATCTGTGGTTGCAGCATAAGTTGCAGCTGGTATCTGATGTAACGGGACATTAATTCTTCTATTTTTAATAAGAGCGCAGATCTGCTTCACAGATAAAGCCTGTGGTTCTGCAAATAGGCATATCATTTAATGTTTCATTAGTTGCTTTAATGACTACAAAAGTGTTATTGCACGGCTTGTCTGTTTAATTTCACACACTAATGTTCCAGAGGAGAAAAGACATATGAGTGCTGATATAAAGCTATATATTTCAAGACCCATGCTAACTAGAACTATGACAGGACTCATTTTATCATCATCACTCATCATTTTAACTACGTTAGATGTGTGGAACATCCATCCATTATCTGTACACTTATCCTACACAGGGGAGCCCGGAGCCTATGCCAGAGAACTCAAGGTACGGGGCAGGGACACTCTGGACAGGGGGCCAGCCCATCGCAGGGCACACTCGCACATACCTCCACATACTACAGACAATTTGGAAATGCCAATCAGCCTAAAACGCATATCTTTGGACTGCAAGAGGAAACCGGTGTCCCCGGAGGTAACCTCCAAAGCACAGGGTGAACATGCAAACATGTAAAATATTTACATAATTTTAGTTTTGGCAAAATAATTTTACTGTGACATGCTTCCTACACTGTATGTTTCATATTTTGCAGCACATTTGGAGAGCAAATAAGACTCACTTATTATACAGGACAATGTCTGGTACCCAAATCAGCTCTGATGGCACCCTGATGGATGTTACATTGTCATAATCTGAAGGCTTCCAACGCAGTTTATAATCATTCCATTCCTGCAGTTAAAGAGACAGATACATTTCTAATTAAATGTAAGCCATATATATATAAAATTTGTGATATTGATGTATGTAAAACATCTCATTAATTAGCTCTCATGAAGGACTTTGGTTTCATTATAAGGATTCATGTCACCTCAGTTTCTATATATTTCATTTGTAGATTGTCCAGAAAAAAAAACACTTTTATATTGCACAGTCAAATATGAGGTGCTCCACCTGCTTCAGCCATACATTAGTCGTCATCATCTGATTTTTCTCATCCTGCCAGGAAACAACAGAATCTGAGTAATTACATTTGTACAAAGGCAAAGAAAGAGACTTACTAATCTGTATTAAACTCTTTAAATAAACACTAATCTTTTTCAGACCAGCAATCTGTTGAATGTGAGCAACATGCCCTTAAAGTGTAAACACAGCTTGAATTGAATTTATTCATACCACATCAATCAGCTGAGCAATTGAGAGGCCAAACTTGACAATTACTACATCAGTAATATTCTGCACAGGTCTGGACCACTTATTGTAGGTACTGAAGAGTTTTTTAAAGAGCTTGTCCTCAGCATGAGCATGGGTCCAGTCATCTGCAAATGATAGATCGGTGATTTTTAAAACTCGAATCTAAACAATTGTGCAGGTAAATAAGCATATAGCAGGATATATGGAATTAATCTGACAATGTATGGTTACATTTTTGCATGTAGAATGTAGGCAAAAAAATATATATGCGATTATGGGAAACATCAGACAAGGAAATAGATCTGAAGATGTCAAAACACTCAAACGTTAAACAAACGTCGGGAAACTTTTTCACTCAGGTTAAAAACTCAAATTCAAGTGCAGTCATTCTAAAATCCATACAATAGCCTATCAGAAATTTGTCAAGTATATTTTTACACACACACACACACACACACACGCACGCACGCACTATAATAAATATCTAACTCGCATTACCAGCCTCACAGACACAGCAGAGCAACGGCGCCAAGAATAGTAAAAGATCTCGTCCCATGTCCTTAACTCCGACAAAGGGCATTGTTTGATGGAAAGGTTTAAATGATGTCCAGATGTCATTTACATGATGTTCTTAGTTGCGCTCTTCAGTTTAAGCGTAAGTGCCTCTAGGGTTGCCAGATATTCACGACAAAAGAAGCGCACTTGACATGCAGCATTAAAACACATATCTAATTGCCATAAACTTTACAGGGGTCCTAAAATGAAGTTGTATCGTTCTGCGTTTTATATAAAACAAACATAAATATAATAGCATATATCGGAATGAATCAAAAACCATTCGTTTCGGCAGTTCAAATTTCTCACAATTACATGACAGGCATACACCTGGCAACACTACTCCCCGCTTTGGCTCTCAGCGCTCCCTGAGAGGAAAAATTTAGCCAATAGGCTACGAATGCGTTTCCATATTCTAATTAAGGGGAGGAGTTATGCTTTCTATGGAATTCCCTGTTCGGTATAAACAGGGAACTGATGACTGCACTACCAGTGAGTCGGGTTTAAATTTTAAATATGGAGCAGAGCACAGTTTTATTTGCTAAGTGAGATATTTGTGGACTAGGCTTTGTGATTCGTTGTTATAATTATGACAACAACAACAATAATAAACAGATCAACACTGAGAATAAAATGTTGGACCAAGGTATTAATAGCAGGACGCAAGTGAGCCTTAAATCCCCCACCCTAAAATCAGCCAGTTTTTCCTGTTTTCACAGTTTCTATTTTCGTGGTCATGAACGTGTCTGTACTGCACAGAGCAACCGGTGACATTAGAAATCTGCTGTCGCAATTATATTTTCCTATTTTAGACAAAACATTCTGTTTCTGCAGTGACACTGGCCGAAAAACAAGACAGAAATACACGTGGATATTTCCAGGGAAATGATGTTTCCAGGGAAAAGATGTTCAGAACATCTTTTCCTTCAAAAAAAAAAAAACCTTTTAAAACCCCTAGTTCGAAACTGTCTAAACTGTCTGTTGGACTACCAGACCGATCAAATATAAAACTTTTCTAACACAAGACTATCAGTTTGGTGTCGCTAGCCCAGGGGAGGCACAACTAAGCTATCACTGTATGTGTTTAGCTTTCCTCATGCATTGCTCATATCATGTTCACGTAACTTGGAACTCATATAGACATTTACACACCTTTCCTGCTCATGAGGGGATGTTAGTGTTTCAGTTTCAACCTCTTTACTGGTTAAAAAAAAATAAATACTCAGTTTACTGGATCAGTGCAATGTATCGGTTACCCGATTGGTTTGAGTAGACTAACGGCGGAGTCTAAGTGTTTGTGGATTTGTGTGCACTCTTGATGCTAGAAATGTTTCAAAATCCACAAATGCACAGGATCCGATCCTCAAATGAATACAGGTCAGAGCTGTGTTTGGGACATAAAAATATATTTGTGTAAAAAAAAAAAAAAATCTCAAATCTCATTTTATTAATTTGTCAATTTAATTTATTTATAGAAACTACTAACATATATTTGTGGATCTCATTCAATACATTTGTGAATTTGTTTAATTTTTGTAAATCTCAGTACATTTTTTTGTCGATCGTAATCTATTTATTTGGAATTACGAAACAATTCTAACCCCCATATGAATGCATTTCCCCATACACTAACTGATTGTGTGAGCTAGGGTGTGGCAGACTTGAGAGCTGTCAGCCAAAAAGACACGTATATCCAACCGCGTGTAACTGAAGTTACAACACAACACTCCTTTCAATGAAGAATAAAAATTACAACACTACCGTCTTCTTTTAATGACGTTCACTTACGTAGTGACAAACCGCTCCAAGTGGAGAATTATTCGGGGCTAAAGAAAAAAATCATTGCTTGTTGCACTGTATCCTTTCAGTGTTCATACAAAAGAAAAATAGAAATAATTTTGTAGACGCATCTTTAAAAAGAGAGCCCAGAAACTGTTCCCTCTGTAATCCCCCCAAGGCCCTGCTCATTCAGCTGCCTGCTGGGCTTAAATTTGGCATCACAGTATCGTCAGCCAGATAATATATTAATGCCTGCTATGCCCAAGTTACTGAATGTGCAAGTTCCACACTCCTATTTTCATTTGAACATTTGAACACTATCTGTATTTTAAAACTATCAGATAATCTTTCTCTCAAATGTCTCCACTCTACAGCTGTAATACAGGCTTTTTTTATTTAGTCAAATATACTGCAAGTGTTCAATAGTCCTATTTAGAACCTTGCCTGATAGGTGTACCCATTTCATAAGACAAAGTATTATTTGACTGTTTTGCATAAAAATCTACCTAAATACATCAGATATGTGTCTGTCTCTAACCTCTTGCATTAGAAATGTTTAGATGTTTTCATTCTGTAGATACAGACATGTAAAAGCACTTTACTGTTTGGGCTGATGAGGTTAGTGTACTGTCATAGATTTTTCAGATGTATAAAGTAAGGGTTGCACTATGACATAAATTAAAAGCCACTGATAAAATCAGCCTTTGAACAAGTGAGGGAAGTTGACCCTGTGCTAGGTGTGGGTCTAGGAGGTGAAATTAGTTGGGCAGGAGAACAGAGTTTATCCTGGGTACAGGCATTGTGCATAATGGACATGGGTTAGTTTCTGTGATGCTAAAACTACAAAAGACAAATTGCATTATCATCAACTAATGACAAACAATAATATTTGATATACTTTCTTGTACATCTGAGGTTGTAAAGATTTGTAGTCTACACAACTGACCACCAAAACCCCTGCATCAAGTCAGAAGCTTAATTTTTTTTTTTTTGGTGTTTGTACTTTTAATTTTGTTTTCCTTTGTTAGTACAAAAAGAAAAAAAAAACTGTGAATGATTTCTGCTGTGTGTTGCTCGGTTTGTTTTTTCTTCTCAATGAAATATTTGGGAAAAGGAAGGGAGGAAGAAAGTAATGTTCAGCAGAAATGTTCAGCAGACATGTTCAGTAGAAATGTTCAGCAGACATGTTCAGCAGAACTGTTCAGCAGAAATGTTCAGCAGACATGTTCAGTAGAAATGTTCAGCAGAAATGTTCAGCAGAAATGTTCACTAGAAATGTTCAGCAGAAATGTTCACTAGAAATGTTCTGCAGAAATGTTCAGTAGAAATGTTCAGCAGAAATGTCCAGCAGAAATGTTCAATAGAAATGTTCAGCAGAAATGTTCAGCAGAAATGTTCAGTAGAAATGTTCAGCAGAAATGTTCAGCAGGAATGTTCAGTAGAAATGTTCAGTAGAAATGTTCAACAGAAATGAAACTGGAAATTGTTTGTTTGAGCTGAAATAAAAAAAAGGAATTTTTTTTAATTAAACTTGTAACATAATTATAGTTATTTGTTATAACAGAAAACATTTGTTTAAACATTTTTTTAAATGGTTCAAAATTTCTCCACTGCTTTCTGCAGTCGATTTCTGATGAAGGCTCCATAATGCACATGTACATCAAGTCCTCAAGACTCTATTGGATTTGTGATGCAATGTGTGATCCCATTACTACCTCTCCTGAAAATGTACTGTCTTGTTACTTGACTTTTGCAAATGTATCACTTTAGCTGTTTTAGGTTTAACATATTCAAATATTAATTTCTCTTCTCAGACTTCTACTACTGATTTAGAATCGTCTCTTTCCTATATCACATTACATAATGAAAAAAAGTAACCACAGTGTATTCAGTACAGTAATACATCCAAGAAAAATACAAACATCTTAAGAAAAAATAATAATGGCACAAAAACCTTACAGTAATTTCCTCTCTTACATACAAAGAGTGCAATAAAAAATCAGAAACTTATGTATGTAATTGTGTTTCTATGACAAAGCAGAGGATCGCTAGGATGCTTTTCTTCAGAACTAGTGGAGTATTGCCATGTGTTTGTTTCCTTGCCTTTCCTAGCAAAGTTGTTGCCTCGCAACCATGACTGTGATACCACATGAGAAGCCTGAAAAGGGTCTCTGCTATGGTTATCTGGATATTCTCATCAACCTAAGTGACTCAGATTGCCTGGCATCCCTCCACTCAGTCATAGAACCATGCTTACGTACGCAACCTTCTGTTCTACTTCCTTATATTCCAGACCAATAAGTTGGTTTACTTCTGAACTAGTGGATACTGTATATCAACGTCATTAGGGTTCATAACATGTCCTGATAGTGCACTCCTCAGACTAACAGACAGGACTCATAAATAGTGCTGATGTTGTACTTTATTGAGGATGAGTTGACACTGTTTCTATTTTGAATAAAAAGCATACACAATTCTGTTATTCTCCATCGTGTACAAAAAACCATCCATCCATTTTCTGTACTGATTATCCTACACAGGGTCATGGGGAGCCTGGAGCCTATCCCAGGGGACACCCTGGATAAGGTGCCAACCCATTGCAGGGGACAATCACACACACATTCACACACTGGACAATTTGGAAATTTTTCCAATCAGCCTATAACACATGTTTTGGACTTGGGGAGGAAACCAGAGTACCCAGAGGAAAACCCAAAGCATGGTGAGAACATATGAACTCTGCACACACAGGGCAGAGGCAGGAATCAAACCTCCAACCCCAGAGGTGCAAGGCAAACATGCTAACCCCTAAGCCACCATGCCTCCCTGTATAAAATTCATTCAGCTGTTAACCAGAACCCTGTGCACAGTCAATGCTCTCACAAACATCATTGGGTACAGCCAGAAAGAGATGCTACTAGCTGACTGCAAAAAACATGGTGCAAGATTGGAGCTTCATATCCAGTGTTTCACACCATAGTGAGAAACTACTACATCAGCTGAGTACCTCGTTAATTTGCTAAAATGCGAACACTGCAACTTCAAGAGAGAATGTCCACTATCTGATTGTATCAGCCCAAGATAAGCATCTCTTAATACAGATAATGTGTATATGCCCTCTTCCAGGGTTTGTTTGCTTGCTGTGCTTGTGCTCTCCTAGTAGTTAATGTAAAACTGCAATCTGTGACTGTTCCTGAAAATGTTGTAGCACTAAACACACAACTGTCATTTTGAGGATGTTGCTTTACTGATGTTAATTCTCATTTTTTGAAACCTTCTTTTCCCTTATTTTAATGGTTGAGGAAATACGCCTAGTGTGAATGTGCTGCACAAGTACTCAGAAGTTGTCACATTGCCTTTGTACGGTAACTGTCAAGGGTTTTATCTTTTCCAATGAGGAAAGATGGTGTTTGGCTTGCGGGGACGTGTTGTAACTCCTCACCCACTCCAGCCTTTTTTCATATTCAAAACATGCTCAAACTTTCTGGGGTAGTTGTGTTTTGCAGAAACACTGGATTCAACCACAGTGTGACATTTGACGTTTCACACCATAGTGAGAAATTTCTACATACTCATTAATCTCCTTTTCACTAACGGTTGAGGAAAGGTGTGAATGTGCTATGCAGTCAATTTATTCTTCTGTAGTAGCTGCCAAGCATAGATCCCATACTACTGAATATACAGAGTTTATGGTTGGAGGCAAAATGTCCGACTGTGCAAAGCATAAGCCCAAAAAGTGTTAATATAAAATGTATCAAGTTTAAATTTTTGTTCCAGACAATATTTTACATAACATCATGCCAGAACTGTGGGAAGGTGTGAAACGTCCTATCAGCTCAGAGTGTTTACACATTGTTACTTCTTCTTAACACAACGGGTTAGGGGTTTTCAGGGTTCCCAAAAATGTGACTTTAGTGTGAAATTTATTTAGTGTCTGTACAACCGTTTATTCACAATGTGACCGTGGGCCCTGAGCTCAGAATGAACTCAGGATGAACAAACAAAAACTCACACACAACACACGCACACACACACACACACACACACACACACACACACACACACACATACATTGTGACTGAAATTAACAGCAGTAAAAGGTTTAAGATAAATGTTTAAGATAAATGATAAATGTCTCCCTTGTGAGACATAAGGCCACAGACACTGCATGACCTATGTTCTATTTGTGAATATGAGTTTCTGTTTCAAACCATGACTTCATCTGGATGTTTTCTGTTGGCTTTAGCAGTGGACCAAGGAATATTTTCCATTCAAAAACAAGCCAGTTTTTTTGGTGCATCCTGTTGCCATTATCATTTATTTATACTGAAATGGCACACATGAATGATTAATTAATTAGGCTATATATAGCTAACCAATTAACAAAGGTAGGCTTCAGTTTATTCAGGCTAGGGTATTAACATTACGATCGGTCACTATCAGATGTGGCTCAAGTGCTTAAGGCTTTAAGGACTGCTAATTGGAAGGTCATGAGTTCAACCCCCAGCACCACCATGCTGCCACTCCTGTGCCCTTGAGCAAGGCCCTTGACCCTCAGCTGTTCTGTTATGAAAATGTACAATGAGATGTTCTGTACTCTGGATAAGGGTATCTGCAAAATTCTATCAGTGTAAGGTAATGCACAATATATATATATATATATATATATATATATATATATATATATATATATATATATATATATATATATATATAGTTTTCATAACATTTTATGGCTACAGCTTTCACCTTTTTTCTGTTTCACTCTTGACACACATTTTCACATGTTCAGAAGGAGAGTCGCGCAATAAACGTCTATTGGTCTATGTGGACCTTAGCCGCGCCTCCAGGTTTTTCCAACTTCTCATTGGCTATTAGAGTTCCTCGTCTATGACCGGCTTCGTAGTTACCAATAGTGGGTCTGTTGCTCTCCCATATAATGAACAACGTCAACACTACTACTGTACAAGTACGCAGAAGTTGTTCAGGTGCTGTTGTAGTGTAATTGTCGAGGTGTTTTGTTTTTCCTCAATGAGTAAAGCTGTGCTGTTCGGCTTGTGGGGCGGTGTTGTAACTGCTCACCCGCTCCAGCCTTTTCACAAATTCGAAACATGTTCAAACATTCCAAGGTATGTGTGTTTTTACATGTCTTTTTTGGATTATTAATAAATTCTGTCGATTTCAGCAGACCGAATTTTCTTTTAGGGATTTAATATCGAACGCGAGTGACAAAGGATGCGGTGAGAATGCTCTGGTTCGTGCTGAACGAGGGATAATCACCCTTTCTCAGGTAAAAACATGAATTTCAGCTATCCCTGTGCACAATACAAAGTTCAACTCGGTATAATATCCAGTTCAAGGAGAGTTGGGACGAGTGTTGCCTACTCATTTAAGGGGAAAGTAGCTCAAAGCATGCTTTAAAAGTTGCCAGAAGTTGTCAGATGAAGTTACATACAAAAGTTACTTATTCGTTCATATACGTACTAAAATGTTACATATTCATTGAATGGTCACGATATCAAAACATGTTACATGATGAAGCAAGATTTTCTGGACACTTAGAATAGAACGGAATAGAGTGGAATAGAGTAGAGTAGAATAGAATTGAATAGAGTGAAATAGAATGGAATTGAGTGGAATGGAATAGAATAGAGTAGAATAGAGTGGAATGTAATATAGTAGAATGGAATAGAATAGAGTAGAATAAAGTGAAATAGAATGGAATAGAATAGATAAGAGTAGAATAGAATGGAATAGAGTGAAATAGAATGGAATAGAGTGGAATAGAATAGAGTAGAATGGAACAGAGTGAAATAGAGTAGAGTAGAGTGGAATAGAGTGGAGATTAGAATAGAGTAGAATAGAATAAAATGGAATGAAATAGAGTGGAATAAACTACACCACAAACTGACTAATTATGTATTTGCAAACTATTTACAAAATTATATAATACTATAATTATTATTATGAACACAAAAAAAGAAGAAGAAGATGTGGTAATTAGCAGTTGGGAAATATACATGAAGGAAAACAGTTTTGGATGAAATAACTCACTTTTGTTACTAGTAAAATATTTCAGAGAAGAGAAGATATAAAATATTTGAAGAACACAGAAGCACGTGGGTGGGACAAACAGTAGTGATCAGTGGTGTGTAGTGAACGGTAGGGTTCAATGGGAATGCAATTTCCTATTTTTGTTAGAAATGTGCAATTTCTTGACTAGTATTACATGGTCCTATCTGGTTGAAGAGCCCTTTTGAGAAATGGATTTTGACATTCCAGTTAGCAAAACTCAACAAAGCGTACACCTTAAGGTTAATTCAGATTTACATGATCAGATTACTGAGACAATTAGAAAGTAAATTTTTGAACATTGACCAAACACAGATTATGCTGTTTTTGCTCCCCATCTTTGTGTGGGTTTGCTGTGAGTTCTCTAGTTTCCTTCTACCATTTAAAAACATGCCAATATGTAGATTGGCTATGATAATTTGGTAAATCGTCTCTCACCCAGTTTTCCTGGGATAGGCTCAGAATCCACCATAACCCTGATCAGGATAAAATAATTATTAAATGTGAGTGAGTGACTTCTAAATATTTAAATACGATATTTTAACAATATACAGTACATTACAGAATACTAAACATACTGTACATGCTTCTGTGTAACCATACAAACATGCCTTACTAGTGTGCAAGCTGATTTTGATAGCTATACTTTGATGATGGTGTTATAGACATGGCTGGGGAGAGTAATGATTCTAGAGTGTAAAGAATGTGACTCAGCACACAGCCTGGGCCCTTCTGCTTTCAGGATCAGGACCAATTGCTGGTTGCTATGCCCATGTTGAGCAGTTTTATGAACAGATTGCCAGCGATTATCTTGTTAAAAGCAGAGCTGTAGTCAATGAAGAATCTGTTTACCAGTAGGCAAATTCATGCAGGTCAAGGGCAGGTGGAAGAATACGCTGTCTGTATAGAACCTTACAAACCAGACCTATGAGATTGGAGATTGCATCAAAATAAACAGAATCTGTCAGTATCTGCTGTCAGTGATGAAGTTTATTTGTTTCATTAATTTTCATCCAAAATGCCAGATAGCACCTTATAACACTGAGGTTAGAATTTAGAAATGTTTGGATAGCATTGTGGTCATTATCACATGCGGAACCGGGTTGATCATGGTAAGTCTCATGGTAATGACCACTGCATTAGTTGCAACATTATGATCTTTGTAACTTTATGACTCTGTTACTTAAAGATGTTTGCAGAGCTGGAAACTGAGTGTGGAAAAGAGGCAGTCAGTCAGTCAGAGACCAAGTCTCTGCCTGCACCATTTTCAGCCCAGAAACTCTCTGGGGAGAGGGGAGGTGGGATAAGGAAGGTGGAGATTAGTACAAATGTGCTTGATTCTGCTGCCACCCTGAAGAGAAATGGTATGCAATTTTGTGTAGCTAAGTTTTCCATAAAGTCTGAGAGGTATACAGTACCCTATATTGATGTACAATATATATTTTGTCTCTGTTTTTCCCTCAAGGCATAAAAACTGGTATCGTGGCCAATATCTGGGTTGATGACTCTCCTCAGAGGGACAGTGTTGCTAAGATTCTCTCAGTGCTGGAAAGCTGTTTTGACGTGGTAGTACAGTCTTGCCACATTGGGTCAAGGCTTCCTGAACCTGAGATATTCCACACTGCCTTGGCTGAATTGAATGTTAAACCCCATGAGGCATGTATATCCAACTGGGGCCCTGTCACTGAATATGATTGTAGAGTTAAGCTTATTTTAACTGGTGGAGAGAGAAACCTCATGAGCACTTATGTTATACTATACACTTATATTGTGTCTAATGTAACACAAATCAGTTTTACACTAGTCATATCTGTCTAGCATGCAACCGCATTTTATTCATCACTAAAATGCATGTTTTTGTGTTAAACTGGTTGTTTAAATGTTGCTTGCTAATAGTTGTTTGCACGCAGAGGATGCACTCCATGAACTCAGTAGATCATTACGGGCTTGAACCTCTACAAAAAATTTTAATCACTAATGCAGCTCCCTATTTACCTTTAAAAGTATATCCATTGATAAATATTAGATTTAATAATGAGTCTCTATTGGTCACATATAGATTAAAGCACAGTGAAATTACTTTCTTTGCATACCCCAGCATGTTAGGAAGTTGGAGTCAGAGCACAGGGGCAGCCATGATACAGTGCCCCTAGAGCAGAGAGGGTTAAGGGCCTTTCTCAAGGGCCCAACAGTGGCAGCTTGCTAGTGCTGGGGCTTGAACCCCTGACCTTCTGATGAGTAACCCAGAACCTTAACCGCCAGGCCGCCACTGCCCCCAAGTCAATGTAATCACCAGCCATTGCATTTGTAATATGAACGTGATTTTATTCTGTATTCTTGTTTCAGGCTATTTGGTTGGATGTTAATGAAAAGAGTGTTCAGGCAGCTGAAAGCTTGGGCATGAAAGCTGTTAAGATTACTGGCATCAGTGAAGCACTGATGGAAATAGAGAAATTTACAGGGATAAAGGTAATGAACATTTATATGAGTATTTAACTATACTGTACCATCATTTCAGTGCTGTTTTAGATCTTAAATGAAATTTATGTTTATTTTTTTTGTTTGTTTCAAACATGGTTTCATCCATTAAGTGTCATATCAGACTTGATTTTTGGTCACACTGTAATTATATTCTTCTGTGAATGTGAATCCAATCAAATTGCCTTCAATAGGTCAGTAATTGAGACCATGTTCATAAAACAGTATAATTACAAATAGAAAATATTCCTCAGCTAGATATGTATTCATGTGACTTTCATAAAGGGAACATGTCTGAAGCAGTTTTCTGAGTGCACCCCAGTGACCACAGTTTCCTGCTCTTAGCTGATAATCAGATGTAGTGAAGGTTTACTCTAGGACAGAGAAACACAGAATATCAAAATCATGGAGTCATGGAGCCCTTATGAACCCTAATTGTTCACTAAAATCACTCATCAAAAATAATTCTAAATAACCTCATAGGACATGACTTGAGGCTTTGTAATAATTGTTGTAACAGAGATGCAGTTATTTCAGTGGAGCATATTCAAAAATGTAATAATGTGATTCTGAAAATTGTTCATAAATGACAAAGTTCACATAAGTTACACCAAGGCAAAAATAAAAAATAAAAACACACCAGCCACATCAATTTACAGATATTATACCAAAATCATGCAGCGTATTTTTTTTGTCCAGCTGTTGCCTGAAATGTGACATTTTTAATAGAATCCAATACATTTTCATCATAATTATTGACTCACTGCAAAACTCAGATCTTGGCAAACCATTAGTGTACCAAAGTGTGACATAAAATGAACCCCCCCTCCCAAAAAAACAACAACAACAAAACAAAACAAAACAAAAAACAAAACAAAACACACCGTCATAGTGACTTGCAAGTCCCATAAATGGTATTTGTAAATTATTAACAAGAAAATCATTGGGGCACTAAATGAGTGTCATTAAGACATTAGGTTTTATTACCAACTAGGTTTTTAAATCTATAATTCATAATGCAATAGAGGTATTTGTGTATATTGTTCCAAGCCCTGTGGGTATGCTAATCAATATGAAGTAATAAAGTGCTGTCTCCACCATTCATATTTTGGTCTATTATGCTTATCAACTTGAAGGGCAAGTTTTTAAAAGCCTTTTTAAAGGGCAGTTATTGATTAGCACAGTTATATTATATTAAATATATATGTTCATTCTGAAATAGAATCAGAGCACTGGTAGTTTAACCAGATTTCTATACATTCTATACATTTTGTGGAATCCACAGGTTACCACTGAGCAACAGCCTCTCTGCTGTAATCCTGAAGAGATCAGCCATGGATATGTCACTATTAAGGTAAAGGCAGCAAGTAAACGTTCAACCTAGTCATGAATGTGTGACTGCATGCAAATCCCTATTTACAAGTTTTATTTGCTGTTGTTGCTGTAAGAATTGTACACTGAATGCAGATAAAGGTTAACAGAGCAGAGTTGACACTGTTGGTTAGCATGGTATAGTTATAGTGTCCTTGTCTCTTTTAGCCTGGGGTGAAGATTCATTTTGTGGAGATGGGGGATGGGCCTCCAGTCCTGCTCTGTCATGGATTCCCAGAAAGCTGGTTTTCTTGGAGATACCAGGTAAGAATTTGAAAAAAAAGATAATGTGAAAATTCAAGCTGAGAGCCAGTGATATAAAACTTAATAGCTCAGAGAATCGGCAGTATTCTGAAAGCAGAGAGAAGTGTCCTGTTAATGCTGAGCATGTGCGATTGAATGCTTAATTCCAGCACACTACAGTGCCATTACTGACATTTATTCTTTTTTTTTTTTAGATTCCTGCCTTGGCTAATGCTGGATTCAAGGCTATTGCTATAGACCTAAAAGGTTTTGGTGACTCGAGTACTCCAGCAGGTCAGTTCATATAATGCACTAACCCTATCCCTGTTTGGATATTATTTCACAGTCTGTTAGTCTGATTTTATTTCTCTTCTCCACCATCTCTACCTCTCTTCTCTAGTTGATAATTCTTAATATATCACTGTCTCAATATAAAACATTTCAATATTTAATTATACTGTAATGTATGAACACATTGGATTAGGGTCTCAGAGCATGCTTATGAGTGACATTAGAATAAAAATATCAGGATTTTCTATGAAGCTCATGGTGAGATTGAAAACCTCATAAATGCTATCCACTTTCATTTTTTTTCCCTCTGGTTCTCACTGAATTCCTAATCAGTGAGACCTTTGATGTGAACATTGATGAAGTCCATTTGTAGTAATATTTTTATTTCTGGCCTAACTCTTACACTATGATATGATGTTCCATTTCTTTTGAAACTTTTTAAAACGTATCTCGTCAAGTTTGAAAAGTACATGTTAAAAAAACAATGTTTTTCAAACCATTATAACTGTTATAACAAAACAATAAATGGTGCAAATATCACTACCTCCAAGTAACCATTATAAATATGAAATGAGATGATGTTTCATTGATAGTGATAAAATACATTTAGCAACATACCAACATCTATGAGTGGTAGTGTTTCAGTAGTTTAATTCTTATACTTACAGTATATCTATATATATTCTCCTGTGACATACATGTTCAATTTAAACATTAGGTGTGGGTGTCTAGGTAAGTGCAGCACCTACCTTAATGTATTCTGACTCTATTCTTGTTGTATGATTTAGACGTCATGCTGGGAATGGAAATGAGAACTGTGCCCTTTTAATACCTTATATGCTGAGTACTCCCTTATGGGATCCTGAGAATTGTTCACCTGGAAATGTACTATTGGGTAGTTTCCCCCTCCGGTTATTGGTTTCTTTGTGGATTTCTTGACATTAAGATATGTAGAGTTAAACCACACAACTCTGATCTTACTCCCAGTTTTCTTTGCAGATATTGCTGAGTATTCTCAAGAAAATATTTTACGGGTAAGCAAAAGCACACAGCCCCAACTGAATAGACACAGATTTCAGAGAAAATAATTGGACAATGTTTATCTCTTTGGCTGCCTGTAGGAGTTGGTGACCTTTCTGGATAGATTGGTATGTATATAATTTTTACCCCATTACAGTCCTTCTCCCTGGTGCCTGCAAACTGACCTAGAGCCACTTGACAGTTCAGGTTGTGCAAGCCAGCAGAAATTGTGTTCTACAAATGAAAATTTGTAAATATACTTAGAGCAGATCTATGTGCAAATTAGACCTGTCAAGCCCGACTGCAGTCCTTTTGAAATCAATTTAAATGTGCAATATTTCTTCCATGTCACATTAATTTGAGTAATTAAAATATTTCTTTTAACACTTTGAAGCACTGAGTGCTTTTTTGCTGGGTGAAAACATGCATAGTATATGAGACACTACCACTCAGTATTTTCATGCCTTGTTAATATTCTTTATAGAGCATTTGGGGAAAGCTTTCTATATATTTGTTAAAAAAACAGCCCTACAACCTCAAGGATCTACCAGCACATGTTATGGTTCTTTTCACATTCCTTTAACAATATTCCTTCCTACATAACTACCTCTCTCTCATGCCAAATGAACTGGTATGTTTGAAGCTCTTCTGCAGTCTGAAATGACAAAAGAATTTGGTTTCAGTTAAGTTCTGAGATGAGTTGCAAACAAAGTGCTCATTTTATGGTTTATTTGATGGTGAAGTCAAGACTGAGGTGATGTGATTAAGGTGCCTGGGGATGTCGCAGGACTGTCATTCTAGTCTGAAGGTGCTTATTATCCACTCATTATGCACTGCAGTTGCCAGTTTAATCAAATAAATATTGTCTAAAATAAAGTTAATTGAGCTGGTGGTTGGGGGGATTGTATTTTAATTTGAGCGATGACTGACTACTGGACTACTGGATGCTTCTGCACTAACTGACAGATAAACAACAGGGGAACTACTTTGTGGCAGAGATGAACACTGTAAGATGAACAAGGCACTAAAATGGTTGGAATTCATTTGTACACATTTGCCAAAACTACAGATTATTTCTTAATGATAACGTGAGTGATTATGAAAGTGGTTGAAAAAAATTCAAGGTTAGTCCTGGGCTGATTAAGAAAAAAACAAGCTGAGCATCTTGCAGCAGAATATGGTTGTCTAATGAGGTTTAAATGCCATCTCTGTTCTCAAACGCAGGGCCTTGCACAGGTTACTGTGGTGGGTCATGACTGGGGTGGTGTTATTGCATGGAACATGGCTTTGTATTACCCGGAGAGACTGAGGTATGTATGTCAAGTACACAACTCTAACAGCATGACTTGTCCCAGTGTTGTCCCAGTTTAGATAACATGTTACATATTTAGCAAGTTCTGGGAAGGTCATGAGCTCAGCAATTTAAATAAGCTTTTTATTTGATGATATATGATTTAAAAAAGAATGTTCTTCAGTTGCCCCACTAGAGGAGCCCATAAAGGTTCTATGTAGAACCCTACAACAGATTACTTTCTTATCACAGAGGTATCAGAAGGTATCTAGTACTGCCAGTTTTCAAATATCTTAATATTCACAATGAAAAACATCATATTATACATGTTTTTCCTTCAAATATTACAAATTCAAGTTATGCTGACTCTGATATCACTGCATAGCTTTACTGTTTGTGGAAAAATATCTAACGATCGTTCTTTCTGACTCAAGGGCTGTGGCTTCTCTCAACACTCCTCTTTTCCCTGTGGATCCAAACAAAAACCCAATGCAGACACTTAAGTCTATACCAGTCTTTGAATATCAAATCTACTTCCAGGAGCCTGTGAGTGATATATTTTCTCTTGCTAAATTATTCAGGGTTTGTTTTAATCAAATTGTATTGTATTGTATATTACTTAAAACAACAACAAAACCCCCCAAAACATCTGAAATATGCAATACATTTATGCAAGCACTGATGAGCTGAGGCAAAACAACAGCAAGCTTATTTTTACTTGTTAGGTATTTGTTGGTTAATATTTATCACGAAATTGATCAGTAACACAAGTTTTCAGGCCCTTCAGAAGAAAGGTCATTTTAATCTTTTACTCTGGCTGGATGTGGCAGTGTAAATTCCTGTTTAAAGATTTCTGTAGGTTATTATACATAGCTTATGCCTAGCAGTTTCCAGCTCTGAAGATGTTGAATCTAGTCATTAGACATGAATTGAATTATTCGTTGAATTATCATTAGGCATATTGGTATTATCGTGAGTATTAAGGATTTGTGTTTGGGGAAACTGTCCTTTTAAGAATTACATTTTTATTCCATGTTATGAACAGCATTAGCAGTCCATTGGTGTTGTGACAACTACACTAAATTGTGTGATTATATGAGACAGATAAGCGTTTGGGGATTTAAATGTGGCGTAAGTCATAACACATTTTTATTCAATGCAAAGTATGCAGTATTGAAGCCTTTCTTCTCCTACATTAATTTAAGAGTCTGTGGGCCTGAAAGCTTGAGTGTGCCACCAGTCATGAGTAATACACAAAAAAACATTTTGTAATTGAAAAATGTGATTACATTTTTTAAATTGAACTCAGAAATTAACTTTACTATTATTTTTTGTTTGCCAGAGTAGGACTGTTATCTTGCTTACATGCTTGTTTTCATGTACAACACGTTTTGTTGATTGCAAAATGTCAAGAATCATTTACGATAAAGCAACATTTGGTTATGAATATTTTTGCAAGCACTCTATTGACTGAATGAAGCTTGGTGTTAATGGGAGAGTGACATGTCCCTGTTTATCTAGGGTGTAGCGGAGGCTGAGCTGGAGAAGAACCTGGAGAGAACTTTCAAACTGCTGTTCACTGCTAGTTATGAGAACGTAAGTGACAGAGTGTAGGTTGCTGCTGAAAAACATTGCAGTGACAAATTACAATAGAAAGTTTAAGGTTTCTTCTTCTTCTTCTTCTTCTTCTTCTTCTTCTTCTTTTTGTAATTTTTATCATTTGTATAACAGTTTTGTCTTTTGAAGCAAAAGACGTAGTACTTTTACACAGAAAACATTAAAATAATGCTTTAATGATTAATTAATTAATTAATGAGTTAGTTCAATCTAGCCATAAGTCAGTCATTAATAGAATAATTATGTAAGGAATAACACATGACAGACTGTGCTGTCATACGATTAAAATGTTTAATTTATTAATGTTACAGCTGCTCGCTCTCTCTCTCTCGCTCTCTCTCTTTCTCTCACCCACCCACCCACACAGACACAACCCGTTATTTTACTGTGAAAATGCAGAAAAGGGAAAGCCTCCTTCCATAAATGTTAAATAAACGTCTCCTAACAAAATAACTTCACAACATCAATGTTTATACAAATTACTTTGTTAAACAACTAGCTTTTAAAAAATTTGTTTATTGTTGGTCTTAGATTATGTGGAACGTCCACCGTACACGTCCCTATGTATGAGCTGTTACTATAGAAACACTAATGTACAGTATTAGAACAAGTGCATCAATATTTACCCATCGTTCATGTCACAGCCGAAACTACCTGTGCTCTTATTTGAAAATATATCTAATTTATGTAGAATCAATGGGAAAAAACAGTATTTATAAATAAGCTAGATGAATACAGGATTCTGATAAAGTTCTTTGGAACAAAATTGTAGAGTTTAGAGGTAAGAAATATATTTTCCAGTGGCAGTAGGGGTGCTTGATTTAGAGCTCTAATTGTCACAATCAGGATGTTCATCAGTAGGCAGTGAGGAACAAGGCAGGAAATATATATGCGGCAATATGCTTCCTGGTAGACATGGGGTCTGCTGCATTCTGAACTGGCTGAATTACTGAAAGAGACAGCAGGGCCACCAATGAGTAGAATGCATTCGTACAGCCTAGAAGTTGTTTCGTAGAAAACTGAAAACATGTAACTAGATTCTATGAATCATTTAAGGTTAACCTATATTTGTGACGTGAAGTAGGCTTTGATTTCAAAGAGAAGGTGAAATTTCAAAGTAAAGGTAAAAAGCTTCATTCTTCAAGGTCGAAGTTGAGGAAGATGAGAATAAAAAAATTAATTGCACTTGTCAGTTCGTATCAAAGACTGTAGGATTCAGTGCTGAAAATCTATAAGGGCATCCCATGGCAAGCTTCTGCTTGGCATACTGATAGTGTGTGCACAGGTTTGTTTGGTGAGCACAAACTATGTACTTTTCACCTAACATGGATGCCAAAATTCCTTGTGAATTTAGTCTAACACAGTTTATTTACTGCATTAGCATATACTGTGCAGTTGCTGAGAGCTGGGTATAAATACCATTGTTTTAGAGAAACTAAAACAATACAACAGGTGACTTGTGCGTTGTGCTGTATTTTCAAATGAGCTGACCTGGTGAAGCTTTGACATTTGTCTGCATATTATGACAGTCTGTGTTGACATTTGAATACCAAGGCACCTTCTGTTATCAGATCAGCTGCTTGCACTTCTCACCCAGATAGTACTGTTGCTAAGGGTGTATGGAGCACCAAGGTCAGCTCTTAAGTCATTAGGCTGCTAGTAAGGATGCTCACTCAGATCCTGAGCTCAAATGAGGATTTTGCTATCCAATCACTGTTACTTATTCAACAAAATACAGAAATGCAATAGTCTTCATTTGACTTGTATCACAGAATAGCATCTGAAAGCGATGGGTAGTTTGAAGAAGAGTTTGAAAAGGTGTCTGCATTACAAGCATGCCAACTCTCTTGGTGAGTCTTTGAGAGCACATGCAAAGCACTACTTTTATCACAAGTGGGTATTTTCAGGCTTTCCAAAGGTTTCCAAGGTTTATTGTGACCATCAGAAAGCCACACTGATGAAGATCAAAGAGTTATGGTGCTGTGGCTGAGTGACTTGGGATCGTAATGAGGGCTGGTTAAAGGTCCTTCACCTGAGCCTCTGTGCCTGGACTAATGAGTCACTCCTGGCCAGCCAACTCATCACTCAGCCCAGCTAAGACAGCCATAGCACATCCTAATGACTGTGTGGATTAGGAGTATTTGGCACAGGCATGTACCCTGCTCTGATGGCTGCTTTTTATGCTCATACTTGCTCCTGTCAAGTAGAGAAAATCATGCACTCACAGAGAGGGGAGACCTCAGAGGAATACCTGGCATTAATTGTAGTAGTGTCCACTCAACCTTCCACACACACGCTGCATCCATAAATGTCAGTTACTCCACAGTGGAGTAGATTGATGCTATAACTAGATCAGAAATTCCACAATGGATTTATTTATTTATTTATTTTAAATCCTCTCTGAATAATATGAGAAATGCTAATACAGGGACTTAAGAGATCCTATCTGTTAGGATCAATTAAATCCAGATATCTACTTCATCAGTCACATATTTTTCAATTAATATTCAATGTGCTCTTCAGGAAATATTCATTAGAGCACAATGTGAAGCTGAAAAGCTATACATATTTTTCTTCAAACGTTTTAAAGTAATTAAAATGAATCACAAGGTTAAAGCTCATCAGTAAGCAGAAATGTAAAATAAACATATAGTATTACAAAATATAGCGTATATAGTCAGCAGTAACAGGTATATATGTTAGGAATTGACAAAAAACATTTCTTGTATGGTGAGGAATCTATAGCACATTTAAATACAATCATCACAGAGGTCAAATGTGAAATTCAAAGCATGTGACATTGTATTTTTTTTTTTATACAATGTACAGTGATGTTATTTTCCATTGTGACACAAGGAACACATATCATAATGAGATGTCAAACTATTCCAGGATTTATTTATTCCTTATTTTTCAATTAAGGAATTTTGTGCTCAATTTGTTCCAAAACCCACTTCAAAATGCAATGTAAACCTCATTCCATTTGTCCAAATGACACAGCGATTTGCATTTCAATCAGCAGTGTAGACATCCCATAACATAATAGAGTCACTGTCCAATCACAATCCTCTACACAATTAGGGAACAAGTTAGCCTGTCTGTTGGTGGTTGCCAAGCAAAAGCATACAAGTTAGTGAAGAACTTGACAAGCTTTTCTCTTATTATCCAAACAAATCTTACATTTGAACAAAAAACTAACAACAAAACATCAGCTCCCATTTGGTCTGTGAGGACTGATTGGACAGTGAAAAAAAGAGAGAACTTCACTTTACTTCTTTTACTCCTTTTAGTAATTACATTTAATTAAGGCATGGATATGCAATGTTTGTGCAGTATAGCTGAGTGGATTACATTTTAGGGTGGGCTGCAATCCATTCTAACACAAATTGTATCCCAATTTGGTCATTTTCCAATTCCAGCCCACTAGCTATCTCATGACAGCTACCAACCAGGGAGGGTGAACGGCAACACATTCTTTCTCCAAGACACATGAAGCCAATGCAACTTTACATACTGTTCATGCTACATCACAGGGCAGATAAACATACAGTATTCAGAGGAAAGCATAGTGTTGCTTTGATTGACACAGGCGAGAGTAATGTAATTCCTCCTAACCAGAGATCTGGGCTAATTTTGCTCAGCCACAGACAGTTGTGTCATTGTCGGGATTCAAACTCACAATCTCCTGCTACAGCAAACTCTGTTCTTTTGCGTCACCCGAGAGCAATAATTCATTTTCTTAAAATAAACCCCTGTTCGATGATTTTTGCTTTTATTTCGGCAGTTGTGCATTACATTTGGTATTTTGCACCCAAAACATGTATTTAAATTGTTCTACAGTAAGAGTTGTATTGTACTGCATGGAGCCCTCAGCATATTCTCGCCTTTATCTGTGTAATTTGTGATATGTGTTACAGGATACACATCCTCAAGTGGATTTGACTGGAGTCATTAAGAGAGGTAAAACAAACAAAATATGTGAAAACACTGTATATGTTTTCTGTACATGAATAATCTTACCCTTTACTTTTTAATTGTTTATATGCATTGCTCATAACCCTAAAAGTATAGTGTTAATTTTAACATTAATATTAACAAATATTAACACTGGTTAACAACACTGGTCACAGTAGTATTTCCCATTGTTTTCATAAAAAAGGCAAATGGTAAAGCATAATTTGTAAAAACAACAACAACAACAAAAAAAACAACAACAACAAAAAAACCCCAACGAAACACTTAAAACTACAGGATGTAGAATTTGTAATTTTCCTTGTTCATGAATGACAAGTCAATACAATTTCACAGAGTAACCAAGGCAGTGTCTAAAACTTCAAAATAAGTAGTATGCCTAAATAGTAATGACACCAATGGTGTTGTGACATAATATTTAATATGATAGTATGTCATTGGGGACATTGTCCAGGTATTCAAATCTCTCAAATACTCAGTAGTACAGAAGTGTTATGAGAATAAAATTATGAACATCGGTGTATTAAATGTTTTTTTGTAACTGTGTTTCCTCTTAGGTGGTCTGTTTGTTGGAATGCCAGAAGAAGTTCCCAGAAGTGCTATCCTAAGTGAGGCAGAGCTGCAGTACTACATCCAGCAGTACAGGAAGAGTGGTTTCAGGTACACAGAGACAGGAGCGATGTAGTCTTTATGTTCATGATTACATTCCTTAAGAATGCTTTCACTTATTATTGATCACTTAACCTGCAGAATATTACTAATTGCCTTTATACGAAAAACAAAGTGTTTTACTCATGTTTTACTCAACTATTGATTCAAAAAGGGAAACTTTCCCTTGTAGTTGTTATTTTTGTAAATGTAAATTCTTTTTGTAATTTCCAGTTTCACTAATTATGCATACACACATTTCATCATTAAAGTTTCCATATTTGTACTGAGAGAATGTTTGTGTTCAAGGGGGCCTCTGAATTTGTATCGGAATGGAGAGAGGAACTGGCGCTGGATGTGTTCGAGGCCAAGGGGCAAGGCAAGTGTGTGCCAGTTCCTGTAGCTGTGTTCCAGCTTTGTGGCAGGAATTTGTGGCTCTAACACCACACCGTTGAAAACAACTCACTTTTCTGCTCATCTGCAAACCCATATGACATCAAGCACAACCATACACACTGGACATAGCAGATGGCCTGTGCTGTCTATTCCCTAACATCTGTTCCTAAGAGGCCTGGGATGAAGTGCTCTGCTGCACAGGCTACCTTTCTGATAAACATATCTCTTCATCTAGAGGCTGACCTCACTTGAGTTTTGCTGTGCAATGACCATTCTGATGATTTTTCTGGAATTAAAAAAATTATTGTTATTATTTTTGCTTAGTGATGATGTTTAGTATACAGTACATCAGAAAGTTGTTTTCCATTATGTAGATCCTGATGCCAGCTTTGATGGTGACTGCAGGGAAGGACAAGGTGCTTCTGCCCATTTTTTCCACTGGCATGGAGAAAATAGTAAGCCTGCCATCCTATTTTTTTTTTTTTAAACTTTTAACTTTTATACACAACACAATGAACATAATTAAACACAGTGCACTATCATTATTCAGAGCTAATTCAGTGTTTTTTTGTGTTGAATTTGAAGATTCCCAATTTATCGAGGGCTCATCTTGAGAACTGTGGACACTGGACTCAGATGGAGAGGTAAATTGTTCCTCATTGCTGTTATGTATTCTGCTGTTTTTATTTGTAATTTATTTGTCTAAAATGGGTTTATATCTGGAATAATTTTTTCAATTTCTTTTATTTTTAAAGGAACATGTATGTTTATGATAATCATAGAATCCATGTTAGGGCTTTTCCCTTGGGGTTTCGGTGAACTCACTTAAGACTGATCCAAGTGTAATTAAAATTCCTTCTGCTGTCCCTATAGCTAGATAGGCTCATAAATAATAGCAGAGACAGTGACAGAGGCGACAGTTACAAAAGGTTCAAAATGTAGCTGTGGATATTTCAATATATGAAGAAAGTAATTTCTCAAGACATACTGAGCTTTTGTCTTTACAGTATTTCTCAGAACACAGTGTCTGATTAGGACATCCTCTGCAGTGACTGAGAAATTTAGAACTTAACTCATTAATGAATCTGTCCGAAGCCTTGAAGCTTAAGTGACAAGTAACGACATGACTCGGGTAAAATCAATGATTCATAAGCTGACATATTCCAATGACCAGTCATCCTCCACATTTCTTATCAAATGACTGCAAGGATGCTGTGTCCACAGCAACATCACGGAGATTCTTCCAGGCTGATAATGACCAAGCAATTGAACCAACTGAAGAAGGGTATAGCTTAGGCCCTGCAAGCCTGTTGATATTAGATAATAGCACATTTATTCTGACCCAAAATCAGAGGACAGAGGTGTGAAAGTAAACTCCACAGTTAAAAACAATTGGTTGTTTGAAACTTCTTTCCTTTTTCAGAAGAAGTGATTGCGGTTTTTGTACAATTCTCAGATACTCAAGAGTCAATTTACTTTAGTGTACTGTAGAGTTTTTGCTAAAACCAGATTTTTTTACAGTGGAGTGGCAAAGGTCTTAGGCACCCTATTTTTTTAGTACAAACTTTGTTATAGATTTTTATTTGATGACTCCTACATTATAGAGCCAGTACAAAAATATTTTGGATTTCCAAATATTAGTTTAGCACAAAATTAAATGTTACAGAAAAATGTTTTTATGTCAGTAAAGAAAGCAGCATATTACGTAAGCGACCACTTTTCAGAAAAAAAAGCAATAATGATGGCTGCTGCGTTTTGTTGCAAAAATAAGAAGCAAGTGCAACAGTCACTGTCTCCAGATGCTCAATAAAACTTACCAGCTGATTTCCTTATAAAACTGTAGAAACTGTACCTGAGACTACTCTTTTTTTTTAAGCAAAGGGTCATCAAACCAAATAGTGACTTTGTTTCATTTATTACTGTTTATTACTGCCCTTTATAGTATTTTTTTTTAAATGTAGAAACATTTAATTTCTTTATTTTTGAAGGCATCTTTGCTCTATTGTACAGCATTTCTTTGCATGTGCCTAAGACTTGCACAGTACTGTAAGGGATAATCAACAGATAATTGGTCACAAAAGATAAAGAGAGAGGAATAATAACTATGTTAAAAACATCACATGCCTGAAAAATCAACTCACTATATTAATTTACAAATTCCAACCTAAAGTAAGAAAACCTGAGCAAACCTATAGGATAACAACACTGCCAGAACAATAAAGTGCAAGAGCATTCCACTTTATGACAAATCAATAACACATAGAATAGCAATCCTATACAGCACAGAGCTTACTCTAGACTTGAGAGGGTTTAATCAGTTCTTAAAGACCATCTCTTTTTGTATTCTGACGGTGTCAGATTTAGCACATGCTGTGCACTGATTTAGCAAGTAGGTTTCAGGAAAAGTTGGATGTATGACAGCAGTATTCAGTGCAATGACTGTGTCAAAGGTCACTACATTGTTCATAGAATCTTAATGCATAAATAGCTACATCGTGAGCTAAGTTTTTAGAGTAGCTTTATTTTTTGGAATTTGTATTATTGCCTAAATTTTAGTAATTTAGGCAGCTAAATGTAATTAAAAAATCAGGGTGGCACTTGAAACTTTAAAACTTGGTGTGTAGGTAGTATTATGTCAGGAGAGATGTGCCCGAACAGCCACAATGAGGGCACCAAAGTGCAGTGTTTCATGTTTTGGTTTTCCTGTACTGAGGCATAGAGACAAAATTCTTGCTTCTACAGATTGTTCAGGTTAAACCAAGAGTAAAAAACCCTAAAAACCATTAAGCTCCACCACTCCTGAGTTAATTAGTACAATATGCAAAATATTTTGGCTTACAGGGTATTGTCGTGTAATTAAATAAACAGACAATAGTCAGGATGGGAGAGCATGTGTATTGAGCACATGTTACATGATTTTGAGTTATCATAGCAAATTTGCCACATTTTTGTCAATACAGGGAGGTTTGTTCTAGCTAGTAGCGGGTTCCTACCTGCTACTATGACTCAGGCCCCAGATTGTTGACAATTTAACATTATACTTTTGTCTGTTATCTTGAACTGTTGTTACCAAGACAAGTCTGTAGCTAAAACCTTTTGTTCAAAGAATAAGCCTAGCCAATTTGGAATGATCACAATTAGTAAATCTGGCCTATGTCATTTTATCTTCTTCTTCTTCTTCTTCTTCTTCTTCTTCTTAATACTGCTGTTATTGTTTTTGTTATCAGACCAGCTGAGACCAACAAAATTCTGAACTCCTGGCTGAAAGAGATACACCTGGAAAACTCCATTCCTTTCTATCCAAAGCTATAAGATTATTATAAAACCATTGCTCAAGAATGCAAGCTTAGAGACTGGACACCTACAACTGGGAATTTTTTAAAATCCTTTTTACTTTACTATGCCTTGCATATTTGTTATCATATTATATTACTAAAATCTGCATTAGTGCTTTAGAAAACTTTCTTTATTAAATGCTTTATACATAATTAAACAATAAATGGCTGTGTATTTGTAATAAACAGCATCTTCACCATTGTGTACACCGAACTCCTTTTGGGGAGACGCACATATCACATTCCTGATAAACTGAATTAGTCCTGTTCCATCTTCACATCATCAACCCATTCAAAGCTTCCACTTTTATCTGGATTCGAAATGAGACACCAGCTGTCATTTCCTTAGGCGTAACTTTGATTAGACAGTCATGGAAACCAGCCCCAAGTACACAGTGCAGGTCTCTTTGTTAAGGGATGTTGATTACTGTGACCTGAGCCTACCCCTTTTAATCAAGTGAGGAGAATTAGAAAAGGACCAAAGGAAGCACAAGTCTCTCTTGAAAAATAGACACTGTTTAACACATTAAAGGAAATGGCTTGGCATTGAAAATGTACTTAATTTTAGTACAATTGTGGTTACTTTCAGTAAAGTTACTGACAGAGGGAATAATGTTGAGTTGCCCTTTAACTACAAATGGACAGAAAATGCAGTTATGTGGGTTAATAATTAAAATACTGGTACTTACCTCACTAAGTTTGTATAATAAGAAAATTATTGTCATTGTACATGTGTTTATCCTCATTTATTCCACAATTTTGCACTGTCTATACAGTCCCCTCCAAAAGTATTGGAGCAGCAAATGCAATTTTTATTTATTTATTTTTTGATATACAGAAAGTTGGGTTTGATATCAAAAGATGAATATAAGACAATAGATCAGAATTTCAACTCTTCTTTCCTGAGATTTACATCTAGATGGGTTAAACAACTCACCTTTTGTTTGAACCCACCCATTGTTCTAGTGATCAAAAATATTGGGACATGTGACTGATGGGTGTTTCTAATTGTCCAGTTATGCCCGGGTAGATTGATTGTTTAAACATTTAATCGCTCTGAAAATCTACTCTTGGTTTGAGCCTTGGGTTTCACCCAGCTGTTGTTAATAAGGATAAACTAACATGAGGACCAGAGAGCTGTCTAAGCAAGCCATTTTGAAACTGAGAAAAGAGGGAAAATTGATCAGAGCCATTGCACAAGCATTGGGCATAGCCATTACAACAATTTGGAATGTCCTGAAAAAGAAAGAAACCACTGGTGTACTAACAACCAGACATGGAACAGCTCGGCCATGGGAAACAACAGCAGTTAATGACAGAAACATTGTAAGTGCTGTGAAGAAAAAACTATTTACAGAGAAATGCAGCCAATCTAATTGAGAGGAACTTCATCATGCAGTAAGACAATGATCCAAAACACACTGCCAGCACAAAAAGAGATGGTTTTAGACCGGCCAAATCAATCACCAGACCATAACACAATTCAGCATACATTTCACCTCCTGAAGAGGAGACTGAAGGGCGAAACTCCCCGAAACAAATAACAACTGAAAGAAGCTGCAGTACAAGCCTGGATAAGCATCACAAAAGAATAACGCAACAGTTTGGTGATGTCAGTGTCCGTATTTACTTTAATTTACCGTCATGTGAAGAAATAAGTGGCTTTTTTGACATATTTGGACAAGCAAACATTTGATTATCTTTGAAAAAGTGCTTATTAATAAAGTTGATATACTTGAACAAAAACTTGAAAATTAGTTTTTCAATCATTTATTTAACAGAAATATCAATAGATGTGATATTCTTCTGTGGAAAAAGTAAGTACACCCTTGGCCTCAGAAGCGAGTATTGCCCCCCTTTAGCAAAAATAACTTCTTGTAAGCATTTTGCATAATTGTTCACATGGCTTGCTGGAATTTTTTCTTTCAGTTGCAAGATGTTTGAGGGTTTTCTTGCATGTACTGCCCATTTCAAATCCCCCCCCCCCCCCCAAAAAAAAAAATTCAATGGGATTATATCCAGGCTTTGACTAGGCCATTCCGTAACCCTCCATTTCTTCTTTTTGAGCCATTCCTTGGTGGATTTGCTCGTGTGCTTAGGATCATTATCCTGTTGGAAGGTCCACTTTTGGTTCAACTTCAACCTTTGGACATATGGCCTCACATTATCTTCAAGCACTCTTTGATATGATGCAGAATTCATAGTTGAATCAATTTATGCAAGCTGTCCAGTCCCTGAGGCAGCAAAGCAACTCCAAACCATAACATTTCCACCACCATGCTGCACAGTTGGTATGAGGTGCTTCTCCTGAAAAGATGTCTTTGGTCTGCTCCAAACATGTCTGCTGTTACTGTGGTGTGAGAGATATTGTCTTTTATTTCATGCTGTACGTTGTGTTCTATGCCTGCACAAGGATGCACACCTAAAAAGGTCATCTTTTAGATTAGTACAGCATGTTTATCTGCTTTCAGAGACCAATTCCAAACAACTCTATCTTTGATTTGTCTGTCCTGAGCACATTATTCCAAAAGGCCTGGTCTTTGACTATATGCTCATTGGCAAACTGTAGTCTTGCAAAGGCTTTTTCCTGGCATGCCTCCCACGCAGGTCCAATTTGTGCAATCTCTCTTTCTGATTGTAGAAGCATGCACTTTGACATCAACAGTTGCAAAACTTAATAGCAGAGCCTCTGATTCAATTTTGGGGTTCTTGGAGACTTCTTTTTGCATCAGACGGTCCGCTCATGGGCTGAATTTGCAGGGATGGTCAGTTCTGGACAAATTGTCAGTCGTTTGAAATCTGTGGCACTTGTAGATGATTTTCTTTACAGTGGGATGATAATTTGGAGATCTTTTTAAATCCCTTGCCAGACTCATAGGCATCCACAACCTTTTTTCTGAAGGCCTTATAGAACTCTTTAGATCTTGGCATTATTTACATTTACATTACATTTATTCATTTAGCAGACGCTTTTATTCAAAGTGACTTACAAATGAGAAAATACAAGCAAAGCGATATATCAGGCAGAGAACAATACAAGTAGTGCAACCATACAGTACATATTATGACACCACACACCACCATAGCAAAGGGAACACCACACACTAGATATGAGAGAGGTATAAATAAGACCTCCAGTTCCTCCTGCAGTCCATAAGCAGGTTCTAATCACTTTCACCAAATCTTGAACACCTGATTCTAATTTTATGGATATGAAGGTGTGATAAATGTAGGGATGTACTTACTTTTTTCCATGTGACTGATCTGTTTTTTGTTAATGTTAATTGTAATGACTACAAAATGCCAATTGTATGTGTAATTTGATCGAGTGTATCAACTTTATTAATAGGCACTTTTTCAAAGAGGATCAAATGTTTGCTTGTCCAAATATGTCAAAAAAATCGAACAATTTCCATGGGGTGTACTTATTTTTTCCACATGACTGTATTTTAAGACTGTCTGTTCCTATTCTTTTGTTCAAAAAAAATTGGGTGGTCTGTCATCATAGGTGCCATGTTCTAAGTTGTTTAACACATCTAGATTTAAATAAGAATTGAAAGCTGAAATTTTGATCTATCGTCTCATCTTCTCTTCTCAAATCCAAATGTGTATAGCAAAAACAAAAGAATTGCCCTTGCCATTTTAATGCTTTCAGAGGGGACTGTATATGTCATAATCATTTTAATAAGGACACAACTTTCAATGTTATAATTTCACATCCAGCTGGATATTTAAATTCCATATCATTGAATATTACAAATTTAATATTATATAGTCTACTCTAAAGGTGTGAATGAGTGTGCAAATGTGTGTGTGCATGCTGCCCTGCAGTGGTTTAGTGTCCTATTCAGGGTGAATTCCAGTGTTCTTAGTATACAGTCCATGTCTAACACAGCCCTGATCAGGATAATGCAGTATTGAACATGAACGAATGAATGAATCAATGAATTTATGCTCTATAACTGAATATTATGAACACAAGTTAATAAATTGATTATTTAATTGTGTAATGTAGCACATACAATTATCAGAGATGCTGTCTGTTATAGCAAGCTTGAGAGTTTCAATTAACATACCTCCTGTGGTGGATCCAGAGACCCTGACCAGGATAAAGTGGTTACTTAAGATGAATGAATGAATAAATACCTCCTGTATTTTCACAACGTAAACACAGTCCAAAACTTTTTAAAGCAAAAGTAATTTATGTATGTTTACCATATCATGTACCAAGACAATTTAGCTGAGAAATCCATGTAAGGACAGACCTACTGCTACCATACAGGGAGGTGCATGATACTTCGTTACTCACTCAGGCAAGGATAAAAAGTAATATAATCAGTGTTCGCTTGATGTGTTCCCTCTTTATGTTTTATGTGTAAATGTGCTTTGAGAGAAACCATTGCCCCTTTTTGGAAGTAGGACATAGGTTGAATAAAATCACTTGTGTGAATCAGCTTCTTGGGCCAGTATAACTTGATAATGATATAATTATAGAAATCAAACAGCAAAATGTTATTGACGAAATAATATGTCTATAAAACATTAGTTGAGACTTAATATGTATAATTTTATAATTCCTCATTGCAACTGCTGGGAGGTCTTGCTAGGCATACACCTAATTAAATCCAGTGCTGTAGTTGAACTTGAATGTCAATGGTTATTGCTATTTTTAAAACAAACAAATAAACAAACAAACAAACAAATAAATAAATAAAGTTAGTGTCACAATCATAGAGCAGACACTACAACAATCCTACCAAACAATAAACATCGAACTGATTTTTCACCAAGGACTAAATTAGGTTCTCTGGTAAGACAATAATTGTTTATTTGTTTTGCATTATTGGATATCTCTGGTAGCCCCTACTCTATATTTCACATCTCCCCTCATGACTACCAATTGCTTTATGCCTTTGAGCTGTATACAGACTGAATATAATGACTTTTTTTTTCAATGTCAGGGAAAAAACACTTTATTATTTAAACATGAAGAAGTACAAGTGCATATCTAAAATGGATTACTATTTGAATTTCATTTTCACACTTCTTTCAATTGGTGTTTATGAAATAAAAATCTCATTAGACAATCTGTTAGAAAATTCTCAAACAAGTCTCAATGTATGAACTTATTATCATGATTCCATAAATATATATAAACAAACAAACAAATAAATAAACCCACTGAATTACATACAGAATTTAAAGCATCATCTGGTGAAATTCTTCTTCTACTGTTGCGATTTTTCCCTCTCTCTTTATTGGAAATAATCTCCTATGTATGTTAAATAAGATTTACTTTCAAAAAGGTATGCAAATCTACAATTTAGGCCTAGCTTTTACACAAACAAGGTAGATGAGCTAGAAAAACCATGCTGATAACTTGGTTTGTGTCTTTGATTGACTGAGGGTTTTACTGTTTCCTCTGATGCCATCAGTGATGATCAGGTCAGGGCATAAAAATATAAAGCGGGTTGATGAGAAGACTTGTTTTTGTATAGGTCTAAAATTACTGCTTTGTGAAGTGTCACACTTAATACAGTAGGACAGCTGCATTACTGAAGACTCATTAGAGAGGATGGCTTATAAATATACTGGCACGGTGACTGTGTCTAAACCAATTAACTTTCCTAAATTGCAACATGGCAATGAGATTTAGCATAGTTAAGCAAATTATGCAAATTATGATAAAGTGCCTATTTAGTTGGAGCAACTTTTGAAATGGAATAAGCTCCTGAACCATCTCAAGCCAGAAACATCAGTAAAACAGGGCACTGTTAGGGAATTTTATGCTAATATTATGTTATTGCTAACAAATTAAGATTAAGTAGCATGTCAAAGTATAGTGGTTTTCTTATGAGTTATGTTTGTTTTTAACGGATGTTTCTATACTGCATATGTTAGCATATGTAACAGGCAATCACAATTCAGTAAGTAAT
Source organism: Ictalurus furcatus (assembly GCF_023375685.1). NCBI lineage: Eukaryota > Metazoa > Chordata > Actinopteri > Siluriformes > Ictaluridae > Ictalurus > Ictalurus furcatus. The sequence continues at coordinate 18,734,508 of NC_071263.1, forward strand.
TCAACTGTAGTTTTTATTTCTAAAATGTTGCTATTTATTGTGTGTGTATCCACTTCTTCAAAAAACTGCAAGCAATGGGAGCCAGAAGTAGTATGTACGTGTGTATTCTTTTATTAGGGGACTTTCCAAAAATCAATATCAATATCCACTGCAGGGTTCAAGGCACAGAGACAGGGTCAGATTGGGCAAATCCATATTGAAGGTCAGAGGTCAAAACGAGTAACAACACAACAAGAATAATAAGGAACAGGTAATCAGACAAAGACGCTTTAAGAAACTTAGCACAAGCAACATGCAATAATGCATTTGAAACAAAGGGACATATGTATATAGACAAACGAAACCTGGCAAGACTAATGACAGATTCAGTTACATTTCTGGCATAAGGAGGAAGCTTCAAGAGACACCAGACTCAGAATCCTTACCATATAAAAAGATTTTTGCTATTGAGCTTATTTAACAGTACTTGGGTCATACAGAGGAATAGTGAACATTAAGTTCACCCTCTAACTTCTAAAAGTACTTTAAAATATATATACGTAGGATGGCTGATCTGGGAATCTGTGACGGTCAAGGTGTAGTCCATAGTCTCATGGCCAGTGTTGCTGGGATAGGCTCTGGATCAACAATGGCCCTGATAAGGATAAAGCTGTTACTGAAGATGAATGAATGAATAAAATATATGATCTGGGAATATTGTGAGAAAGATTGTTAACATGACCATAGCATTAAACAGGTTTAGGTCACACACAACACCTTATAATTATGATAGCAGCCTTGGGAAGTACAGGTCTCTGGAGCATCCAGGTGAGAATTAATTGCAGCAGGAATTTGAACTGTATGTGCAAACAACTGCATTCAAAGAAGCAGGAGCAGTCACAACAGAGGGAGTGTATCAGTATCCTGCAGCAGTATTACACTCAGACAGTTCAAAAGACAGGTTTAACAGATTGTTACGTATGATGGAAGCATGCACAACATGGTGTATGATAATCACAGAACAAGTAGGGCCTCCAACAGGTCTAGTTATGACAGCATAACTAAAAAAAAACAACCTGGAGGTAGTACAGGCATGAGGACACCTTGAGATGTCAGCAGTCTTTCCCACCAATGCTATCCATACTGAATATGTACGAGTGCCAGGGTTAGCATTAACAGCCCTAATTTGCATCTTTATTTGGGTAAAAACGGTTAACAAAATGCCAGATTAAACAAGCTGGTTTTCAGCATAGACTTCTCAGAGACAGACAGGATAGTTCAAAGCTGGGGGGCTTTTTGTAGGGGAAAAAAAGCTGTCCTCTGCTATAATTTTCATTATTGTACCCACTGATAAAAACATTTTGTTCTTGATACAGATATGGCAGATCATAATAGATTGAGTTTACTCAGGTATTATATAGTAAGATCATGCAGAGCTTTGTAAACTCAGACAGCTGATTTTGCTCTTGTAGTCACCATATTTGGGACCAAAAGTGAATGATGGTTAAAATCACTCCCCTTACTTTAAAGGAGAATAAACAGCATATCAACAAAGTCAATAAAAGGCTGTGATGTGTGGTAGAAAACTTAGCAAATTTGTGTTTTCCTGGTGTATATGTTTAGCTCATACACAACCCTGCTCCATATTCTGCACAATGCCTCAAAGCATTTAAGTGCACAGGAGCCTATGGGCACTTCACATCCAGGTAAGGACCCTAGGTCAGCGCTCTGCTCAGCAACAGCTGTGTCTCAATTCGCCTACTTATACTTGTACTAAAAAGTACAGTATGTACTCTTTTTGTGAAGAAAAATTACACACTTTTTGGAGCAAAAGAGTATGCAGGTGCTGGGAAATATACTAAAACGTCATGTAACAGAAGAGAACGTTGTTACCTAGATACGCACACTTTCACCATAAACACACTCCTTGTTGCAGCTTTTCTTAATTCATTGTTCCTTATATAATTTATACTATATAATTAAATTCACCATTCCCTTGATTTATTTCTCCACGTTTCATGTACACCTCTCTAAAGTGGATCCTTGAATTTGGTGAAGCACTCCATCACAAAATTCCTCCTCCCTCACACAAGGAGTTGTGGGCAATATTAGATGAAAAAGTGTCCATGGATCCACACTTTGAAAATCTACCGGAAATTGTAGACCATCTGGGTACCTTAGGAATACTCATTTCAATATACAATGATTTGGGACACACTAATTCTAATCTCAGATACTATTTAGGATAGCTAGAACGTGAATTGGGATGCAGCATTTGTCTTTATAGGGTGCGTATGTCTTGCTTAACACTTGTAAATACTTGCTGCTGAGAAAATCTGGCCTAGACACTGTGACTAAGACAAGGGATGGAAGAGAGGCTGAGATGAGGTACCAGGAATGGAACAGGTCCCGTGATTGAGCTTAAACACACCAGACCACAGGATAATTTGGGAGGACCAGGTGCTGAGGCAGGGAAAGGTAGCACCAGGAGTTAGAGTAGGAATTGCGAGATTATTGATCGTTCTGGTTTGTGGTGTCAGGCAGAGACAGCTACAAAGAAAAACTGTCAACAGAAACCATTAATAAGGCATCAAAGGCGGCCATGACGGCGGCCAGGAGTTGGTCAGAGGCTGAAAAAAGTGAAAAACTTCACAAAACAAACAAAATAAAGAATTGGGATGAAATTTGGAGTCAACAAGCCATAGCAAGACAATGTAGAATGTATAAATAAAGAAAAGGTGTTAACAAATCAGACAAAGGTGCAAACAACAGTCAGTGGATGTGGAGAAGATCCAAGATGGAGCTCAGGGTGGAACTGGAGAAACCAGGAAGTAGAATGAAAGCAATACAAAGGCAAACATGAAATGTTAATGTTACAAAATAATCAGGCCATACATCACCTTTAAACCTCTTGTGACTTATGCAGCTCTAAGCAAGGCCACATCACAAACCAGAGAGATCAATAATCACTCAGTGTCTGAATGTCACTGCTTTAAAGCTATTGTCTGTTTCCTGCTGTTTGGAATCCATGGTCTAAATTACACAGCTCTTGATTCCAACCTCCTCTAGAAGTCCTTTACCTGGTTAAAATGAGGGGCATAGTAATCAATATTTTGATAACAACAATAAGGTGTTGGGCTAGCTTTTTCTTCAGAGCACTTTGGTCATCTTGAAAATACAAGTGAAATCTTAAAGTATTATAGTATTGTAGAATGAGTCACATGCTGACAGATTAACTGCACATTTATTAGTTGTGGACAATTTTCTATATATTTTGAATAATGCTTTGACCTTAGCTATTATTTTTGTCTGGATGTTATTAGACTTCTTTAACGGTTTCTTAAATGGCTTGCATCACTTTGGATGAATTTTAAATGAATAAATGTAAGAACTTAATGTGTGAACTTTAATGGTAATGTTAAAATCAGAAGCACAAAACAGTTATTCAGTTAAGTGTCAGGAAGTTTTACACTTGAGTGTTTGTGATGAACAACAGTTTAATCAGGACTAATACATTTAGCCAATCTCTCTTGTTGCCTATTTGCTTACTCTTGCTGCACATCTCTCTTACTGCTGATAATGCAAACACTGCAGTTCCAACTTTTGCTCATATTAAAATATTTACAGTGTCTGCCCAGTATAAATTGCAGAAAACAAAGCAAAACTTTAGAAAAATTACATTCCAAAAGAATATTATGCTGGCATTGTGGAGTACAAACTATATTCTAATATACATGTAGCTTATGAATATAATTCCGTAAAGAACATTATGTAAAGACATAAAGACATTTAAAGACATAAAAAGAAAATAGGGCTCCTCAGATTATGGAAAGAGTAGAGGTTTCCCGTACTAAGGGTACAAATTACATAAAGTCTGATATAACTCATATGTCAAAAGAGAAGGGCTGGAAATAATTCTGTCTGGTTATTGATGAAATATATCTGAAATATTTCTTTAAAAGGGTTTTCCATGTCACACCAATAACTCAGTGTATGATAGCTTACTGTGATGAGAGTTTGGAGCAAGGGAAATGTTTCACTTCAGCATTGAGTGGAAAGGTAGAAAAACAATATAGTGAAATAGTAGTTCTGTAAACTGGTGGCTTAGGACAGAAATATTATTCCAAGTAAAAACAGAATATGAAAACTGAAGTACTGTTATTCGTATTACCAATTTTCCTTTTCAGGCATTTTATGAAAGCTGACATTCATTGTCCTAATGGCACATTCTCCTCTCTTCGCCAGTACCACAACATGGACGATTTCTCCAAACACACAACACAGAATGAATCACATGTTAACTATTGGACTTTGATTTTATGCCATGCTTCTGTTGTACAATCTTGACTGTCTCTTTTCTGCCCTCAAGTGGAGATTTGGAGAACTTGAATCAAAATTTCTTCTTCACAAATGGTTCACGCCAGGTTTGAACTATCTTTGCGTAGACTTTGTCAATCTGAAAACCACATGACACCACAATTAAACAAGAAAGGCCTCCTTTATTCCTAATTATAGTCTAGCAGTATGTCCTGATATAAATCTGTAGATTTACTGTAAGACATCTGACCATATAAACTGCAATTGGTAGAGATTTGGGAAACCCTTGGGAGCAATACTGTTCAATAACACATTAATACCAGGTAATTACTCACTAAGTAATAATAAAGTAATGGTTTGGTAGTTCATTATGAACTAAGCAATAATTATCAAGTGTTATATAGGTCCTGGAGAACTCATTTGGGTAATATTTGAAAAAGATATCTCAGTAACTATGGAAGTAAGGCACGTATGATATACAGTGATGTATTTATGTGAGCCATCTCTTTGTGGTTGGTGATTATTGAGAAGGAACACAGACACTCGTGCACATACTCATGCAGAAAAGAATGATCTATTTTACAAGACACTAGTGTTATAGCAAGAGTCTCATTTCTAGGTCAAAGTAGGTAAGACAGCGTTTGAGAAGCTGATGTGATTTGTAATTAATCATTTTTCAAGGACATATATAAGACTTGGTCATTATAGCTTAGTTCATAATAAACTGCCAAACCATTACATTATTATCACTTACCTAGTAATTTCCCAACATTATTTCACAGTTATTAGTAGTTATTTGGGTGTTAATATATTGCTACTCATTAGTATTATTGTCCCTGCATAGTACTGTAACTATGATTTGTTTAACAGTATAGTTTTACATCTTGAATACAAAATCTGAAAACTTAATGCTTGTTGGGTTTTTTTAACATAGACACAAACATCTCAAAATTGTAACAGTGCAAAACAATGAGTCTGATTTATTCATTGTATGATTAGTGAAAAATTTATTTCTCACTTGCTCTGACTTTTTGACTCCGTAGCGTAAGAGTGTTGCCTGATGTTCACTGTTGTGGAACAGGATATCATAGGTGACGGGCTTAGTCATGGCTTCTTCAATCTCTGCCTTGATGTGGGAGTAGAAGTCTCGAGGTGGGTGCTTCTCATCCAGGTAATTATTCACTTTGTATTTTGTCCCAACTACATCAACTGGGTCCAGCTTTATAGTGGCGTTCAAAGCCCGACCAAAGAGGACAAACTTTGTCTCCGAGTCTAAAATGGAAAGGTTCTTTTTAAGAATGCTGTATAAACCAATTATCAACATACAGTATGTATAAATAATATACACAACATACCCCTGCATGTTAAATGTGCCACATAGGGAACACCATCTCTTTCTCCATAGTAAACTCCAAACTGGGAGAAGTACTTGTTTCGAGGAAATTCAAGAATATCTCCAGGGTAGAGCTTTGGGTGTGAATTATGCTGAAAACCAGTGAACTGATCAATTTCACACAGAAATTATACCCATTCTGCAGAAAACCTTTTACATCCTACAGTGTATATGGTGTGTGTCTTTAACATTTTCCTCAGAATTAGTTAAACTGGCTTACTGGATTGAATTAAGTATTATTTAATTGTCAGTTAAATAATTTCATAGCAATATTATATGTGAAAGGTATTAGGATAAATAAGAAGTACATTTTTTCATATATATATATATATATATTAAAAAAATTAATAAATTAATATATATAATTTATATGACATCATGTACATATACCTTTTATAAATATGTTACACACACACACACACACACACATATATATATATATATATATATATATATATATATATATATATGTGTGTGTGTGTGTGTGTGTGTGTGTGTCTGTGTGTGTGTATATACACGCATACATATAAACATATGTATATACATAAAAGGTAAAGGTATATGTACATAAAGTCATAAAAACTCTGGATTAAAATAATTTAGTATTTTAGCATCTTCAAAGTAGACACACTTTTTACCTAGAATTTCCAAGAATGTATTATTGGCATTTTCTCAACCAGTTTCTTGAGGAATCTCTCTGTGATGGTTTTTAAACCATATTAAAGCAGTTCCCACGAATGCTGGACATTTATTGGCTGCTTTTCAGAATATTTTGCTCCAAGTCGTCCATTTAAAAAAATATAGTTTTTTGTATATAAAATGTTAGTTTTCTAATGAAAGAAATTAATATTAGATTTTGTCTATACACCTTCACATCAAAAGGTTTTTAAGATCATGAGAAACATTTCAGTCAAGTGTCTGTGTGTGTGTGTGTGTATATGTATATATATATATATATATATATATATATATATATATATATATATATATATATATATATATATATAATTTATATACACACAAACTTTTGCAATCAAAACCTTATATACCTTTACAAATCAAACTTACACTATCACTCATTATATTCTTTTTAATTGAAACATATACACATCTCATCATGCATATTTAGAGACACTTTCCAGGAAATGTGAGCCACAGTTACATTGATATTGAAAATGTAGCTTACCAGACCCATTGAAGAGGTTGACTTCTTTACAGAGGCAAATGCTACTGATAAAGAGAAGCACTTTCCTGGTGCACGTAGGTACTGAAGCATAAAGAACAGCTCTTATTAGTCAAAAGGGTGTTTCCCACCACCCACTGTCAAATACTGAACATCAGTGATCGTTCATGTGAATCCTAGACATAATAGATTTTTAAAGCATACACCGAATAATACTATATAGTTTCTTAAAAGGGACACTCAGGAACTACAGCTTAATGGCCTTAATCTGTTGTTTTGTGAATGCATCACTGAGTACGTTTTGCCTTAACTTAGATGTTTATGGTGAGCTGCTGAAATGAAGAAAGTCTGAAATATTGGTGGTATATATTCATTTACAAGAGTTTAACAAGGTGATTAATGCAGAAAATTAAGAAAACATAGATCGTATAGATATTTACCTGACAAAGGTTATGAGAATAGCAGCTATACCAGGGCACATGAAACTAGTGACCCTAGATATGTATCGCTTTCTCTTCTTGTCTTCTTAAACTTCTCATTTCATCAGGAAACATCTGCTTGTTGAATTCATGTGGGTAAAAACCTCTATGCAAATCATCCACAAGGCTTCTTGAAGATAAGATGAAATGAAACACTGGCCAAAGTTCTCTCTGAATAGTAAGAGCTAAAATTTGTGACTCATGTGCCATAAAATTGAACAGACAATATCAAAAAACAGCAATCACTTCAGAAAGATTATTGTGTATAGGGTATTGTAACAAGCATCAGTTTTTTGGAGTCAGTAGGAATATTCTGTAGGCCTCCCACTGCTTAGAATAGCCTACAAACCAAGAGTGGGTAAACAGGGTAAGATGAAGGAGACAGAGCATGTGTAGAGCACAGTGGAACAATATGCAGTTTGTTGCCTAACGTCCTGAAGATGTTGCAAAAATACATGGGCTTCCTTAGCAGTATCAGCTGTTAACAGTATAACTGTGAGAATGTCTGCTCAAAGAAAGTGTGTTGTCTCAATCACTGAACGGTTGATAACTTCAGTTTGATACAAGAAACTTAAAACTCTAATGATGCTTATACTCAGGTTCCTTTGAACACACTTAGCACTGCTTGACTTTATAGTATACAGTTTCAAAAGTGAAATGATTTATAATCACACTATCCAGTGTCACACAGATGAGGATGGATTCCCTTTCGAGTCTGGTTCCTCTCAAGGTTTCGTCCTCTTGTTGCCTCGGGGAGGTTTTCCTTGCCGGGGTCGCCTCTGGCTTACTCATTAGGGATACAATTTAAATAAAAAAATTATATCCAGATTTCTGTACAGCTGCTTTGCGACAGTGTCCACTGTTAAAAGTGCTATACAACTATAGTTGAATTGAATTGATCTCTCAAAGTCATCGTAATTTTATCAACATATTCAGTGACAGGATTACTTCACTTGTTCTCAGATGGAGAACACTTTTGGACACTTTCTACTATTTTGATTCATATTAGTCTGCTTTAGGGTTTCAGATTGATTAGGTGAAATATTCCTGGAGGCTCCAATGACTGACCTTATGTTAGCTATTTGTATGCTTTATATGCTTATATAAAATATGTATAAAATATCTAATATTTCACGAATTTTCTCATCTCTCAACAGACACACAAAGCATGATGTATGTGAGTTTTAAAACAAATGCCTTCACAACTGTCATGAAACATTCAGGGAAGACCACAGTAGGCCTTGAATGGCATGCCAGAGATTTAGATAATGTGCTAAATGTGCATAGCTGCTTCCTTGCCCTGCCAAGCTCGCAGGAACTTAAACGATGGGGCACATGAGACATGGGCATTATCCCAGCTGAAAAGCCTGGCCTTGAAGAGAGGTGACATTGCTGGAGGAGGCGAGTTCTCAGGTCGTACTCCACCTGCTGTGTGGACCATGTGTAGGCCCTCGGTTCGTGTGTGAATGTGTGTATGAGCGCGCGCGTGTGTGTGTATGTGCGAAGCAGACCACCAGCTGCCTTTTCAACTGTGGTATGGGAAGAGGGAGCAAGCATCGGTGTCAATTTAAAAAGGGGGTTTTGTTATGCCCTGTCAACTACTAATCAATAACTTCAAAAAACTAGTGTCTCCAAGCCCTCCAAGCACTATGTTCTAAGCTGATTCCCTGTGGTAGATACATGACAGTCTGTGAAAAGTTGGATCTGTCTATTGTTCATGTCTCCAGAGAGAACTGTCAGCTGTCGATTCCTTTTTGACTCGAAATACCTTTAGCATTTTGCCAGTCCCCAAGGCACTGTGGCATGTTACTGTATAAACTTATTCGTTGAAATTCAACTTTAATCATCCATGACCTACCTTGGAGCACAGTGGCCAGAATAAGTTTCTGATTTTCTGTGCATATTCAGTATACTGTATGTTGCCTTATTTTGCTGAACCCTGTGAAGCCCTCTATTTATTTAGTTATTGGACTGAAAGTGGACACACATTTATGGGTCCAACTTATTAAAGATAATTCAGGAGGATGAATGGCTGATGAAAATGGGCTAGCAGGCCATTTACTCTACTTCTCTTTGAAGAAAAAAATAAGTTAAAATAATGCTAACTTTCTGAGATCTACATCGTCTGATTTGCTGTTGATGGCTTAAAGTGCATTACGTTTGACTTTTTTCTGCAACCAAAAACAACAGCACCACCAATGGTCGTAAGTGAAAAAACAATCAATATAAATAAATTTTAAAAAAAACAAAAACAAAAAGAATCACAGAATGTTATGAAGTGGAGACTGGGGCAAAAATATTTCTAGCCCAGACTGCAGATTCACACAACAAATATTGTCCAATCAAAGTACAAATTACACAAAGTGATGACAGAACTCAGCATGATTACTGAATTGAGACACTTGATTGAAAAATATAACAATAATGAATGGTGTGCCCATCTGTCCTTTAATGAGAGTGTTCCTATGTGTGTGCATAATAGGTTTATTCCTATGATGAGATTCTGTGCTGTAAGGCTCAACACTAATGGTTTCATAATAGTAACACGGGTAGGTAGGAGAATTTCTTAAGTACTCCCATTCAGCATTGTCCCTGTGAAGGAATATTGATTATACTTTTCATCAGCTATAAAGCCAAGCCACACATGGCGATGAGTACATCCCATATAGTTTGTAAATTGCTGTAGAAATCCAGCACATGCTACATTCAGTCAGAATCACCACCTGTTTTTTTAGCTGTTGATTACAGTACCTTTGACCTCTGGGATAGGAAGATACACAATGGCAGGCCTTTAAGAGACTGGTCGTGTGGCCCTTAGTGAACAGCTGTATCCACCTCAAGCCTGGCAACTGGCAAGCACACACTAGGACTTCACCTCTTTTAATGCTGGGGACTTTATGAGTCAGCAGGGGTTTGTGAATCAGTCTTTTCTGTGCCAAAGCCCTGATGTAGTACTGAGTCACACAGTGGGCATAAATGCACAATTAAGCAATTAAGTAGTCATTGTTTGCATAAGCCATTATTTCATACACACTGATTCTTTAACTGAACTCAAGTGAACATTGATTTTATGGAATATCACTAAGTATTGTTGTTTATGCTTAGATATTTCATTATGTAATTTTGTAAAAATGAAAGAAATGATCTGAAACAAAGACGGGTACATTGTCAAGAATTCGTTTGTGATTTTACAAAATGTATGCACACCATTAGAGGCTAAACTGAATAACTGAATGGACAGGTTTAAATCGTAAGCTGTAGTTGTAATGACAAGGAGATAAAGGAGTTCTTGAATGGAGGACAAAGTTATTACACCACCAGCAGTGTGTTTAGCAATCTAAAAATAAGCTGGCAGACCCCATTATGAGTTACATTCTGTAGCATGCCATTTAAACACTCATCAGGTTGAGCAGGTTGTATTGTGATTGAAAATCCCTTAGTATATTGTCATGTTTTAATGTGTGTCCTTTACAAAGTTGTGAATTGATGACAGTTTTGAAGCATATATATATATATATATATATATATAATGCATTTATTGACTAAGGAAGATGAATAGTGTTAAGGAAAAATACTTTAGTGAGGGGTGTATTCCAGAGTCAGTGCCATAATCAGATCTTCATCAGTTATTTCTAGACCATGTGTCTGGCACTCTGCCAAAGTAAAGCACACACAGAGTAAAGCAGGCAGATTGTCATACCCCGTGTAGAACTGACATAGTGTCAATCGTTGTCCTTCACTATCAGTGTTTATATGTATGAGCTTGTCTCATAACTACCCTGCCTCTCTGGTTGAGTTGAGAACACAGGTGTTGACCTTAGTGGCCATGAAGTGTTTGCTTCCCTGTTCACATTTCCCTGTGCTGTCCTGTTTCCAGCTTCAGCCATGGAAGGGATCCCTATTTGTGATCCCGCAGCCACTGGATGGAAAGTTGAAATGGAAAAAGGGAAATGTATATGAGCTCATCAGGGGCATTCTGTTTTCATGCTCACATGCAGTTAATCAGTCAAACAAGAACTTAATCCAATCCATGGACCAAATGCTGTTATGTTAACCATGACAGCTTTTGCCTCACTGGTGAATATAAAAGATGCTTTCCTTACTATGTTTCCATACTCTATTTTCTACCCCACTGTATATTGTTCAAAACCTTGACTGCCGCTGATCTCAAAAATCAAAAGCCATTACAAAAAAAGTGATTAATTCACTGCAGGCTCTTTATGCCTGAGATGCAGTTGTGATCAAACGTGATTAAGGCTTAGTGATCATTTTTGGTCACAGAAGACAAGGTACATTGGACTATGTGTCCCTGTATATGACATACCTAAAATTACAAACTCCGCAGTCAGCTGTGCTGCTGGAACCTTTTTTCTGCTCCACTGTCCCAATAAAAAAAGTCCTCGCAGTTGTCTCGCAGTCATCCCTGCCCCCAAAAGTACTCCCTTTTTAAGGAGCCATTGACATTCAGTGGAAGAGTGAGCAGTGGGTATAGGGTGTCTCGAGTGTAGTGTGAACAGCTGAGAGGTGTGATTTCACAGGCTGCCTGGCCCTGTCAGAGTGCTGAGGCCTGGGAACAGGAGGTGCAGGAGAGCCCCAGGCCTCTAAAGGACACTGACAGGTGGAAGGCCAACAGCAAGGGGGAGGGCGGCTCATAGAAAAGGCTGAGAAGCCAAGCCTGGCCTGGATACAGTCCAGCGTACGACTGCAGAGGAGGAGGATATGGACGGGAGAGCAGCACAGGGGACAGAGGGACAGGCCAAGGTGGACAAACTCCACTACGAGTGAGGGACCAGCTTTCAAGGGTTGGGCAAGTAATGTGCAGAGCCTTATGCTTGTCTTAACGCGTTTCCAGGGAACCATGAAGTTGGATTCATAACTGCTGCATAATAAGAGTGGCAATTTCAGCTCATTAAGGGTTTCTAGGAAATAATAAATTGATTTCTTTTGGTGGTGAGAACAGGAAGGAGAGATCAATTGCTTCACAATGTGTTTATATTCTCGTGTGCATGAAAATGAACAAAACTATTTCTACCAGGTCAGTTAATGTTATCTTGCTAGGCGATAAAGTGTCCAATTCTCCTTAAAATGTCAAAGGTGTTTATAATATCATAAATATTCTTAAATTATGAAAGCAAATACTTTTTTTTGTTTTAGTAGATATCTGTATGCTATATTTTACACCACAAATTGGAGGCAATGTGGCAGATAAAGGAATTCATATTTACTCTCTGAGATAACATACTTCCTTATATCCCCATATACTGCATTCAGCTATGGAATGTAAGGAAGTGTGTGGTTTCAGGGGGACTGTCATCATCATCATATACATCCTTACAAAACAAGGTACCAAAAATGCAAAATAAAAAAAGCCAAGTTTGATTCAATAAGTAAACGATTATTTTATTCACTGGCATTCTGATATATTAAAAAGTGAGTAAATAATTATCTTCAATGTGTAACCATTTTCTTCTTTTATCCATCTTTCTTTTTCACATGTATAATTATGACTAAATGATTAAATGCATATTACCGGTGGACAGGATACGTCAAAGTCACAGAGTACATGGACATCACATGGAGATCATATTATATGTGTATATATGTTCCCTGCATGACATGCATGCTGTGCTAGTAGACTAGCATCTTATTCAGCCAGTGATGGTACAGGCTGAGTGACAGTGCACAGGTGCAGTAAAGTGTTCACTCTTATAAATAGAGGGACAGGTGCGACGAAGCTAATTTGGGTGTGCTGTTTCCATAAGGACATAATGGCACTTCTATTTACACTCTCAATGTCTTAGTAGCAAATGAAGTTAAAAAAAAAACAAAAACAAAAGCAAAAAAAAGGTTTTTGGAAACATGCAAAGAAAGTATAAAGCAGACCAACAAACCTTCTGTACAGCAGATGGAGCTCTAACTTTGGGATAAAGAGTCCTTCGTATTTTCCAACCACTTTCAAGCCAGTTACCACAACACATCCTTGTAGACTTTTAATGATTGGGGTGTCCATGGGGATCCTTTTCTGCTTAGTGGGGTCAACAATTTATATAACAACAAATATTTATAAGCTTAATACAATGGAAGTAGATTTCATTTATTATATCAAATTATTCAGTTCTTCTGTGGGAGTGTATAGTACTGATATTAGATTATCACAGAATAAGAATGTGGTTCTCCACACATTGCCTCAATGCATTAAGTGTGAAATGCAGCACATCCACATGTTTTGCTGGGCAGCACGTCTTAGTGGCTGGTAAACTGGAACCAAGTCAGGAGTCTTAGTGAGGTTTGGTCCCCTTCAACCAGCTACTGCGCCGTGATTTCAGCCAGCAACACAGCTCTGTGTAGGGTTACTGAAAAGTACTGTTTCTCATCCACAATCCATAGAGCAGTGTGTTCACATTTACTACTCACACCTGTTTCAGTTCTCTAAAAATGAAGAGAGCCTTATAATAGGTGTAATAATAATGCTTGGCATTTTTTTTTACAAGCTCTATACTGATCTCTAGAGGCAAGTGGCCTCAAATGCTTAGAGAGAAGCTCCAATATTCCTTCTATATTTTCAGTGTAAAGAAATATCAAGACATGTCCTTTAAAAAAAAACAAACAAACTCGTTTTATTACAAAGCCAAAGGTCACTTGACAAGTCCCCACAACAATAAAGCAAATGAAAACCACAAAAATAACATACAGTACACAAATAATCATTTTGACAATATATATTTATATAGCAAACATCATGTCCATAATTGTGCATAAAATATGTTGACTTAATCCCTGATTTCACTGAATGACTAATGATCTTGGCCGTTTTATAAATGTCATGCTCTTTCTGTACAAAATATATTTTACTATTTAAAAAAAAATATATTGTACAAAAAGCATAGCGTCACAACCATTAAGACACCTACAATCAGAGAAATGTGCTGTCTGTGAATGTGTCAATAAAATAATAATAGCAGATGTGGTCTCTTTCCTTTTTTCCCCCCATTGAGGTCCTCTCCAAACAAACTTTAGCCCTTTTCTTGGGTTTATTTGTCATGAAATATGAAATTTCACAGTAGGCACCACACAACTTAAATAATAATAATAATAAAAAAAACTGTTTCAAAGTCACTTAGAAAAAGTCACACAAACACACACACTTCCCACGGAACTAAAGTGAGTGTTAAGGGCCAGGAAGACCCTGTGTGCGCACACGTGTGTGCACACACACACACACACACACACACACACACACACACACACACACACACACACACACACACACAATCAGTGCAGCATTGGTGCAGGGGCAGCTGACAATTGTTTTACAGTAAAATCCAGAAAAGCACCTACATATTTGTACATCCTACATAATTTAGCAGCAACCAGAGGTTTTCAGTGTAATCAAATCCACAATATAGAATTTGAAATTAAAATAGTATCAACCTAGAAAAAGATGACTCATTATCTTTATTGCAATTCTCTTTCACTCAATCAGATAAAATTGATACGAATGGAGATGTTATTAAAACTTCAGCCTTTGAGTCAGCTTAATCAGACCAGCTTTATAGTAACAGATGTATAACCACAATTCTCCAGTTCCTTGTCTAAATTTAAAAGCCTAAAGCTTTCCACACACCGGATATGAATGGTTTGTGCTACAGATTAAACATTGCTTAAACTTTAAAGCCAACTCCCATGCCTGCTTGCAGTGATATTCTTGCTTCTCTGTTGTTCAGCATGCTGATAACATTATTTCATAGTGGTCTTATAACTGTCATTACTATTACCTGCATTCAATTTGAATTAGGGGGTCAAACATAGTATGACACTCCTGCCATATGCACCTCTGCAATATTAAAAGAGTAAGGCAACGTCTGCTAGGTATTAAGAGCATGAGAAAAGAATTCCATAAAAAAATTATAAAAAAAAAACAAAAAACCCACAACGCTACATCTCGCCTTCTTCTTCCTCCTCCTCCTTCTCTGGCAATGGCATCTTCAGCCACTCTTCAGGGGAGTGGCCGTGCTTTTTTTGGTGCCGTTTGTAGTTGTCCCAGTGACCCGTGGTGTATGCACACTCCTGGCACTTAAGTGGTTTCTCGCCAGTGTGGCGCAGCATGTGGCGCTTCAGATTCATGCTCTGGTTACAGCTGTAGCTGCACACGGTACACTGGAAGGGCTTGGCACCCGAGTGGATGCGTTCATGTCGCTTCAGGTTAGCCAGGTTTCCGCAAGCGTAGTCGCACAGGTGGCACTTGTAGGGCTTCTCACCCGTGTGCACGCGGTGGTGCCTTTTCAGGTTGTCGAAGTGGGCCGAGGCGTAGTTGCACTGCGGACATTTGTAAGGCTTTTCCCCGCTGTGAGTCTTCATGTGCCGCACCAGGTGGTTGGGGTACTGTGTGATGAAGGGGCATGAAGTGCATGAGAAAAGCTTGTCACCTTTCTCGGGGCTAGATGGAGAGCTCTTAGCTAGCATGTCCAGAGTGCACTTGCTGCAGATGTGCATGGCCTCGCCTTCCTCGTCATCCAGAGCCAAGCCACACACTCGACATGCGAAGGGGAAAAGCAGCTCAGCCATAGGCTCCGACTCCTGGCCTAGTGCTTCAGCCTCCAGCAAACTGGGAGGGTGACGATCAGCATGCAGGCTCCCAATACTTTGCAGGAAGTCTGGATCAGCACTAAGGTGCAGATTCAGATCAGACCCTACACTCTCTGCAAAAGACACACAGAAAAAGCAGGGGTTTTTTGTGAGGCAGAGGCAGAATAAACCTCTTCCTCTCTGTGGGGAAGTTCAGTTTAAGGAACTTGATTGTTCTTACTTCCCTTTACATTTTAAATGCTTACTGTTTAAATGCATGCTGTGCAATGTGTGGTTCCTCTTTGTCTAACTAGAAACATGCAATTACTAACTCTTAGGCAGAGAATTCAGAACTATCTACAATAGTTTTAATTGCAAATCATTTCTATTTATCTATTCAATTCATATGTTCATTGTCTGAACATACATATACCTTCCACCACGGCTGTGGATGTATCCGTCTTATGTACCATCATATGTCGATTTAGGGTGTGGCTGCTACTTGCACGGTATTCACACTGGCTACACTTGTTGGGCTTCTCCTGAGTGTGCATGCGTCGATGCCTCTTTAGGTTGCCTAGGGAGTTGCATGCGAATGTACAGTAGTCACATTTGTATGGCTTCTCCCCAGTGTGCGTGCGCACGTGTCTCTGTAAGTTAACCAGCTGAACTGACGCGTACGCGCAGTACTGGCACTGGTACGGCTTCTCGCCGTTGTGTGTTTTCATGTGCCGCTTCAGGTGGTTGGAGTAGCGTGAGGTAAAGCTGCACAGTTTACAAGAGTAAGTTTTGTAGGAGTTCGGGGTAGACTTCGCCCTGTGCCCTTTGTGCTGGGAGCCCTGAGCAGACACACCCTCCTTTCCCTGTTCATGTTTCTGTTCTACTCCTCTCTCTTCACCACCACACTGAAGGCAGTAGAGTCCTGCTACGTCTAGGGCCCCGCTAAGGGGATCACCAAGGAGCTGGCCACACTGCCTGCAGGAGAGGTACGGGGCAAAGGCTGAGTCTCCGCCCATCTCCTCCTGTTCGCTCTCGGTGTCTCGGGGGTCCTCAAAGTCACTTTCCATGCTGAGGCGGTTGTAACTGGAGCAGTCCTCGTCGCTGAAGGCGTATGCTGGAATTCCCATGTCAGCAGTTACTGAATCTGTAAAGAAATGCCGGAACATGTGTTTCATGAGCCTTTGGAAAAAGGATGGGAAGTACTATGTGGGCTTATTTTGTGTATTTGTTTTTTTTTTTTAGACTGAAGTATACTAAAATACTGTGACATTTAAAATTACAACCAGAGTCTCTATGGTCAAATCCTATGATCCTGTAGTCATTCTCTCCAAAATCCTGTTCAAGGAGGAAATCACTCTCCAGAACCAAACTCTCTGGATTCCCAACACCAACAGCATCACCTTCAGGCCCCACTAAATAAAAAACAATAACAAATTACTAAGAGTGTTACATTCCCGATAAAATGTACTATCAAATGTAAAACGGTTCAGAGCCACAAAGCCTATGACAAAAGGTGCATCGGCCTGTTCGTTTCATTTAAGTGAAGCAACAGGAACTAAAAGACCGGCTATAACGGAAAGGTTTTCTTAACAGTGCGGTGAGCAGTCAGCACCGACAGAGGAAAAGGGAGGAGGAAAGTGAGGAAGGAACCATAGAAAGGACACAGATAAAGACAGGGAGGGGTATGGAGATCTACTCATTTCAAAAGGAAATGAAGCTAGGAAAGAATGAAACGGAAGAAGAAAAGACAGGCAGAGAACATTTCAAGATAGTTGTGGGATTGGGACAATACGACATATGCATTATAAGACTAATATTGCATATTAATAAAATAACAGACGTGGGATTTGTAAATAAAAGGATGACAAGCTATAATTCAGAAAGACATGCTCTGTGTGTGTTTGCAGTCCCACTTTTGACAGAACTTTGTCCTGCAGATAAACTCACCAAGCTAGCAACACACACACACACACACACACACACACACACACACACACGTAAAAGTAACACTTACATTTGACAGGCTGTGGATTTGATTGTTTTCTTCTGGGCATTTTCTAGCAGTCTCCGAGGATTCTTCTGGTCGACTCTCAATCATCACCCCTCCTACACTGTCATCTTCCTCTTCCAGATCCACACAAAGCCAAGACTAGCCGTTTAATCAGCTCATTCAAATTTCCTTCTCAACTTCACTGAGCATATCTTAATCGGCAGCAGATCACAGTTACATTAATCATACTGGGTTTAAAACGGTTTCATATAGAAAACGAACTAAACGATCTTGTTTGGACATTATAAAAGACCGCCTAATAAAACCATATACGCAGTTTCTAATCCGGGTTTCCTCATTAGCTAATGCTGACAGACTATGTGCCACTGAGAATTAAAAAGGAAACACGTCTGTCCATCTAGCTAGCTTTTCTATTCAACTGTCAACCAGCGTTAGATACCTCAAACAAACAAACAAACAAACAAACAAGATAAATAAACAGCTCAATGGACCACGTTAACACACACTTACATTTGTAGTGAGAAAACTTTTGACCAACCGTTATCGACCTAACACGGGCGAGAAGTTCATAATGTGTCCCACAGACCACAACAACGCATCAGCATAACAAAAGTGTATTTCTCAACACTACTCCATGAGATAGTGACATGCTAAATTAGCAAACTAGCTAAAGAGCTAACTAAATAGCCTGTAGCCTAACTTGGGAGCTAGCTCACTAGCATTAGCTCAGCTGTTCACCGTTGAATAACGTTAAAAGCGTCAAGTTGATAATTGCAATATTTAAAATATCAGAGAGAGAAATACAAGACAGTTGGTGTTAGTAATCCTGTCCAGCGGCTGCCAACCTGGTGTGAAAACTGTTTTCCGTTAGCTTAGTACTGCTTGACGAGCAGCTAGCTTAGCTATCCACAGCCCTACTATTAGGAAATAGTTCATGTTAACAACAATGCATTGCAAGCGTTTCTACTATAGCGTATATACTACTGTTTGCGCATGCGTCAACATTGTGACCGTTGCGCAGGCGCCATCTAGTGGACGTTAACATAACCATCAAGAACAATATCAAAACCTTATCGTTCAATCAGCCTCATGTGAAAAAAATGCAGCAGTCGTTTGAACGCTTTATTTACATCTTCGCCCGGTTAAATTTGGATGTAAAAGTAACTGGAATCAGTCAACACTCTGAACTATATCACAGTAAAGTTTGTAGCGGGAATAGTCTGATTTTTGAATCTCACATGACTGCTTCCTACTGATACCATAACTCTGTTTTGGACAAAATTTGACAAGATAATTGATCTTCCAAATAAGCGTCTTTCTTATTTATATTTTATACATTTCAATTATGTTCAATATATATTTTAATATTTTATATTTGGTATTTATTGCTGTGGATGGTCTGACTTGGATACCCTAAAGATTTGCACTTTCCAAAAACAAATTTATGCCCAAATCTCACCATTGCTCCAGATTATAATCTCTCCTATGTAATGTAGACTTGAAATTTAAGAACTGCTGCTGTAATCAACAACTGCCCTGTGCTTATCTCAGGACTCCTATTCACAATTTGTTGGTATTGGACATCCTTTCCACATGTAGTATGAAATAGGTGTCGTGTAATTATGTATAATGCCTCTATCTGGTGTCACTGAAAAGAGGATGGGTTCCCTTTTGATTCTAGTTCCTATCAAGGTTTCTTATTCATGTCCTCTCAGAGAGTGTTTTTTTCTTGCCTCGGACACCTCCAGCTTGCTCATAAGGGATCAAAATATAAATCTGCATACCGACTGTTGTAAAATTACTTTATGACAATGTCTGTTGTTAAAAGTGCTATATAAATCAAATTGAATTGAATTTATGCAACACTGGGTCTCAGTAGTTTTTCTTTAGTATTCTACAGTACTGTAAATATTTCAGACATGTGAATTGCTTTTACACAGTGATGTGTTTTACACAAAAATGTGTTCTCATTACTTTGACTTGTTAAAGTTTGTTTTTGGTTTCAGCTTCTGTGGTATATGATTTCCCAACTGCAGTTTTAAACCATAAAGTTAAAATCACTATGGTCAATACATAATAATGATGTATGATGATACATAATAATGTATGGTCACCACAATACAAGCTATGTCTAAAAATTATAGTTGACATCTTAAAACTCAAGAAACATAGGGCCTTATTTCCCATTAGTGGCTATATCTTTTCAGTTCTATATTTAAGTTCATGTAGTCTTTTGTGCACAGAAAAGCTTATTCATAATTAGCAATTAATAATTACACTTATTATCATAATTAATGTTTTTGTAAATGGCTGGCTTAGTGGTTAGCACGCTTGCCTCCCACTACAGGGGTTGGTGGTTTGATTCCTGCCTCAGCCCTGTGTGCACAGAACCTGCATGTTCTCCCCGTGCCTCAGGGGTTTCCTCCAAGTACTCCAGTTTCCTTCCCAGTTCAAAGACATGCATTGTTTCCAAATCGTCCATAGTGTGTGAATGGGTGTGCGAATGTCCCCTGCGATGGGTTGCACCCAATCCAGGGTGTTCCCGAGTTCCCTGGGATAGATTCCTGGCTCCCCCACGACTCTGTGTAGGATAAGCACTACAGAAAATGTATGGATGGATGGATGTTTGTGTATGCATATATGTAAATTACTAGTAGGATACCATAAGACATATTTGTATTTTATTCAGAGTACAATCAAACAGGCAAGCAGAGTTCAGAGTTGATAGTTGTTGTTTTTTTTTTTATGTAATCCAAATTTGACACATTTGCAGTAATGTCGGCTACTATGTAGATATAAAATTATAAATGTTTATGCCAACAGTTGATTGAATTCTCTTATGTATTATAATGCTGTATGTTATGGGATAATGAAAGCATCCTGACTTAGTGTCCTACTGTAACAGTTTAAACATGATTCTACTATATTCCTCTATCAATAACATTCTCAAAATGCCAAATGTAACGTTATTTTCCAACTGACAAACATATACTATCAAAACAGTGTCTCTAATGTGTTGTCCATATGTTCATTAGATACAACACATTTTGTAATATAATGTAGGACTATGGTTACACACTACCACCCAAAAGAACAGAAATACAATGCTATTTTTCAGTGCAGCTAAACATTAAGAGGTGGGCTTTCTAGATTTATTCTCGTAAAAGACTGAGCTCAAGTTATATCTATAAACCTGGAGATTGCTGTAGCAGACGTGTTATAAAGTTGTAATACTGTATATCAAGTAGTAGGTAATACTATGTGAGAAATATACTTTTTAAGGTATTTTTGTTGGCAGTGCAGAAGTGTAGTAAAAGTGTAACATGTCAGTAGCTTTTTTTGGTAAAGATAATAAAATTGTATCTTATTTCAACCTATTTGGGATGCTATGGAAATAAGTTCATTTCTGCACAATTAAAGTTACTACTAACTGCAGGTTTCATATTTTTTATATGCATAGAGGATAGGTAGCAGAACTAAAGACAATTTATATTTGTTCATTATGAACAGATTTCAATATTTAATATTTATTCCAGGACATAACACTGATTATGTTATGCCTCTTTCACTGATAAATTAAACCTGTTAATCATGATTAAACAAACAGTAATTGATGTTTAATTTGTATCAATCTTCTTCTACTGCTATGCTACTACATTTACATTGTCCTACTGCTTATTTCATACTGTAATGTAGTACAGAAATACAGTGTATTACACAGAGCTGGATGTTATTACTATTGAACAATGAGTTAGTGGATCTCTCTAGGAGCAGATCGACCAGTTCCTGCATCGATGTGCTGGTCAGACCTTAATGATGCTAACTGCTGATGGTGTCCTCTGGAAAAAACAAAATACGCAAGACAATCTCAGTTGCAGAGAAAGCACAAAAATTATAGGGAAGCTCTACAGAATGCCAAACTACCAGTAGATGTAACAAAATAAAACAAAAATGATCATCTTGTTTTTAATATATGATTAATGTTTATCATCTATATTCTTTTTATTTTGCCCAAGTGCTGCATATAAAATAAATGTGACTGACAATTGAAAAGTCACTGTTTTTGAGTCCATGACTCAGTCTGTACACTGCAGTGATTAAATTAAAGCCATCTGTTTCAGCAGTATTGGGCTCACCTTATTCCCTAGAAGCCCTCCATTATGGTAATCAGGAGTGCTGTGCACAGAGAGGGGTTTGGTCTTCTCCTTACTGTGGTTGTTTGAGTCATTGTCTTTGATGATCTCGTACTGCCTACAGAAGAGAGCAATCACCGCTGCACCAAGACAAATACATCCGATTAGAAAGCGGATCAGATCCCTTTGCCCTTAAGCACTGGCATCTGGCCAAAAGAGCTATATTCAAAACCAAGCACAAGCTCTAAATGTGCTCTTAATGCTAGCATGGCAATTTAATTTCATTCTGAGTAAAAAAAAAAATGAACACATCAATACTAATACAGTAGTATAAAATTAATCATATTATCATATAACGTTATGGCTAGTGTGTGCTGTGTGTGCTGGACTTTTTATTATGTATTTCTAAATTTGTTGTTTTTGAACAGTCACCTGCCCACATTAGTAGCACAGTCATAATGATTAACATCTCTCCGGTCTGAAGGTGCCTGGAAATATCAAGACCTTCTACTGAGGGGTCACCTACACTTACACACACACACACACACACACACACACACGCGCACACACACACACACACACACACACACACATCAATGAACTGTGAACATCCATCATTCATTAGTGAACATCCAAAGCCAATCATTAGTTAGTAATGGATGTACTGTTGGATTTTTGATTTGATAGAAATGTAATTAATTTAAAAATCAATTAGTTTTAGGTCAAAATTGCCAAAATACAATCTCTGTAATATAAAACAGTTATTTGGAAAAAGAAACATCATATTTTTTGGATTGAATTGAGCCAAACACTTACATTTTAATGTTGGAAAAAATCTTAAGAAACGCTTTTTACTATTGTGGTGTGTATGTCGAAATAATTAAAACAAAATGTCTCAGAATACCTTGAGCCACCATGTTAGACTGGAAGTGGTCTGATTTTTCAAGGGTTCGAAAATGAACCCTCTTGCTGGCTTGGCTCTCCCCATGCAGCCCGATAGATTGCACCTGAATAATATAGTCTGTATTTTCATCTAGGTCCCATAGCACACAAGCACGACTGGTGGTGTTAATTTCCCTGATGAAGCGCTGCATAAGGCCATCTTGTCTCTACAGGACAAAACATACAAGATCAAGCACACACAAAGACATGAAACTTATTTTCCTAAATAGAAGGTTTATTGGAGAGGAGTGGCTGTATAGTTAATGAAGCCATAAACTGCACGGTTTTCTCAACTGATATGATGGATTCCTTTAGGGCTATGCATCATTTTAATAACTTTGCAGAACCTGCTGGGAGATGGCGTAGCCAATTACAGCCTCCCCCTCTTGGACATTCCAGGATACGGTGGCTGAGTTTGCTCTCAGGTGACTGACAGAGACATTGACAGGAGCAGCAGGACGATCTGTGAATAGTCATGAATGCAAATCGTTGATCAAGATCACCAAAAAGCTCACTGCATACCAATCTCCTCAAAAATGCAGAAGATCAAAATTTAATCATACACTGTTATTAAATTAACATTATACAATAAAATGGATGCTCTATTAATAATTACACACAACCATTTGTAGTCTATCTGAATGATTTCCACAGTAAATATTTTTCAGCACTATACTGTTTTTTAAGTTTAAATCCAAATGTATAAAAATTATATGATAGTCAATATAACCGGGTTAAAACAATTAAAATTCTCAAGTTTAACTACATACATAAAACTAATACCTAAGACTAGCTGGAGTTTAATGAAAATCACAATTCTCTAGGTTTGCTGCTTGATGTACTGTAAGTAAGCATGATGAAATGCGTGTTGTGTAAATTAGTTAACATTAATGATGAATAAAGCTTAGGGATATAGTGTATTTTAACAGGTGGTTAAAGGTGTAGCAATGTTCCCAGGCCCCTTTTGGTAATTTCTTAATGCATGTCCAGGCTATAAGTCATTAAATACAACATACTATGTTCAGTTGGCTAGTGTAACTGTGCAAATGCATCATTGAGATGATGTGGTAGTGCAATATGTATAACATGCATGAATAGTTCTGATGAATTTTGGGCTGTGTATGGCTGTGTCGTATCCAGGTTAGCACTCACACTGTGGAGGAGTGGGTGGAAGTGGGCAGCCTGGCAGCTCGAGAATAGAAGCTGTTCTTTAGCCGTGAGATTATGGAACAGCTTAACAATTTTATAAAAGCATCGCCCACATCTGACATTTAAAATCCAACTTAAAAACATTTTTATTTGTCTAGGCATTTGAGGTCTCTTGAATCTGTAGTCATCTGATTTATCCTGTCTTGTCTTTGGTGGTTTTGTCGTTTATTCCCTTTTATTGTTCAATTCATTTATTAATGTTTTATTTTATTTTATTTCTAATTACTTGATCGCACTGGGCAGCACGTTGGCTGACACTTGTCAATTAAATGTGATGTATGTATGATGGATGTATCTGTGGTTCTCAACGTTTTTGAAGCCAGGGACCCCTTCAACTGTAAAATAAATAAATAAATATCCATGGGCCCCTTTACTTTGTTTTGTGGAAGCTGAATAATTTTTTCATGAACATAGTCGAACTATTCAAAATATTAAGCTAATTATTTGAATGTGTACAATGATAGTTTGAGTATGTATTGAAGGCACAGAGCTTTTTTACTCCTGAACTTCCCTCTCACAGAACAGATTTAGTTCAGATTCAGTTCAGATTCAAGTTGATATTATTTATAGGCCTCCTTGTATTTGAGTTATTGGGGTTTAAATGAAACCCATTGAACTGAATGAACAACTTTGTAACTATATAAACTCAATAAAAAATAATAAAATAAAGTATGGTGAGTTAAAAAAATCACAACAGCGATATGGCCAAAGGTTTGTGGATGCTTCACTATCAGGCCAATAGATGGGCCTTCCCCAAGCTGTTTCCACAAAGACAGATGCACACAACTGTATAGAATATCTTTGTATGCTATAGCATTAAATTTCCCTTCACTGGAACTAAGAGGCCTAAACCTGTTCCAGCATGACAATGCCCCTGTGCACAAAGTGAGGTCCATGAAGACATGGTTTGCTACAGTTGGGGTGGAAGCTCAAGTAAAGTGTACAGAGCCCTGACCTCAACCCCATTGAACACATTTGGGATGAACTGGGATACTGACTCCACCCCAGGCCTTCACACCTGACATTAGTACCCGACCTCACTAATGCTCTTGTGGCTGAATGAGCACAATTCCCACAGCCACACTCCAAAATATAGTGGAAAGCCTTTCCATGAAGAGTGGAGGTTATTATAACAGCAATGGGGGGACTAAATCTGGAATGGGATGTTCATGTTGGCCGTATAGTGCATCTTGTGTAAAAACATAAAACAATGCAAGTCTACCTTTGAAAGACTACCTCCAACAAGCTCAATAAATGAAGGTATAAATCCTGGTACTCTGTGATAGCTGTGTACTGTGATACTCTTCATTTGGTAATGTTCTTTTAAATGAATAAAGGTTATATGTGATTATGGTGCATAACGCTGTAAAGTGCTTTTATGGATTTCCATGTCCTGCTGAGTTGTGTTTGGCAAAACAGCTGTTATTAACTGTGAATAAACAGCCAATTTTTTTTTACATTTATGAATGTGTACAAGGGTGACAGTATGGCACATCGGGTAGCTTTGACTAAGTTTGGGTTACTGTCTATGTGGAGTTTCTGTGCTTGGACTGTGCTTGGTGGTGGAATGGCTACTCTAAATTGCCCCTAGGTATGTGTGTGTGTGTGTGTGTGAGAATTATAGACTGCTGTCCAATGTCCAATCAAGTGTGTATTATTGCCCAGTGCTCCTGTGAACCTGACCAGGACAAAGCGGTTACTAAAGATAAATGAATGAATATGTATGAGTTTCTGTAGTTAGTTGTAATTCTCTTCTGGGTTATTATGCTAATGTATTCTGACTCTGAGTTTCATTCTCTTCTATAGTTGGGAAGATTAGAGGCTAGTTGACAAATATCGCTATAATCCATCATCTTTATAATCAATCAACAAATCTATGGGCCCAGACAACATCAACCCCAGGTTGCTCAAGGTGTGTACCACACAGCTATAGGTGTGTTTCAACACTTCTTCAATCTTTCTCTAAGGCTGAAAAAGGTGCCCCAACTGTGGAAGACCTCCTGCATTGTTCCGGTGCCCAAGAAAAGTCATCCCAGTACCTCAAATGACTACAGACCTGTGGTGCTGATGTCACATGTCATGAAGACCTTTGAGAGACTGGTCCTGAGGCACCTGAAGCTGATCATAAGTGACTCCCTTGATCCACTGTAGTTTGCATACCGGACCCAAATCGGCGTGGACGATGCGATCATCTACCTACTGCATAGGGCTTACTCACACCTGGAGAGGCCAGGAAGCACATTGAAAATCATGTTTTTCAATTTTTCAAGTGCATTTAACACCATCCGGCCCCCCCTGCTTGCAGAAAAGCTCTGGGGCATGCGGGTAGACCACGACATGGTGGCCTGGATCATGGACTATCTCACCAGCAGACCACAGTATGTCCGACTGCAGGGCAGCCTGTCAGATGTGATAATGTGCAACACTGGCGCACCTCAAGGAACTGTGCTTTCACCCTTTCTATTCACCATATACACCTCTGACTTTAGCTACAATTCTGGTACATGCCACCTCCAGAGATTCTCTGATGACTCCTCCATCGTGGGCTGCATCAGTGAAGATAAGGAGGAGGAGTACAGAGGCGTAGTGGAGAGCTTTGTCAGATGGTCTGAGGATAACCACCTTCAGCTCAACATCGGCAAGACCAAAGAACTGATTGTGGACTTCCGCCGATACAGAAAGCCCCCAACACCTATTACCATCCAGGGGGAGAAAATAGAGATGGTGGACTCGTACAAGTTCCTGGGAGTTCACATCAACAGCAAGCGGACTGGTCGGAAAACACTGAAGCTCTCTACCGGAAGGGACAGAGCAGACTGTTCTTTCTAAGGTGGCTCAGGTCGTTTGACGTGAGCAGCAAGCTACTGCAGATGTTCTATCAGTCTGTAGTAGCCAGTGCCCTGTTCTTTGCTGTGACATGCTAGGGAGGTGGAATTAAGGCTGGGGAGGCTGACAAGCTCAACAAGATAGTGAAGAAGTCCAGCTCTGTTGTTGGTCACAAACTGGGCAATCTGGAGACAGTGGTGAAGAAGAGAATAAGAAACAAAATCAGGTCCATTTTGGGAAATCCTCTTCATCCACTGTATGCTGAGCTACGGCAGATGGAGAGCACCTTCAGCCACAGGCTCATCTCCCCCAGGTGCAAGACGGAATGCTTCAGATGTTCCTTTGTGCCGACAGCCATCAGGCTGTACAATACTTAGCCACCCTATCCCTTGACCTTACTTTTGACTTTTGACTGCACTACAAATATACTGCTACACTGTTTGATATGGGTACCATACTGTACTTTTTGCACTGCTCACAAATCACATCACTGCTGCAAAGCTTTTCTTATATGTCTACACTGATCATTCCATACAGCTGCAAAATGTATATAGTATTGTACATATGCGATATGTACATGGGTTACTTGCATAGTTGGACTGTACATTGTTGTTTGCTGTATATACTGCTCAAATGTATGTGTGTGCATATACAGATACATATATATATATATATATATATATATATATATATATATATATATATATATATATATATATATAGATAGATAGATAGATAGATAGATAGATAGATAGATAGATATAATGTATATAGAATTTACCCTTATGTCTATACATATTTAAACATTCTGTATATACTCTTTATATATCCCTGTATTGTTCTCATTACTATCTCTTTCAACTCTTCTTACTTTTCTTTTTGTCTTTTTTTGGCTGCTGCTGTGACACCCTAATTTCTCCATCTGGGGATTAATAAAGTATTATCTTATCTTGTCTTGAACTTGGCTCATCCCTGTAACCTCAGCACACATACAGATATATGAGAACTTTAGTTAGAAGTAATACATTCATGTAACCTATTACTGTATTTGTATTTTAAAAAGAAATGTCACAGTTTGCAACAGATTTTTTATTAAGTAAAAATGTAAAAGATGAATATAGTCAGATTGTGAACAATTAGTTACAACTGAATAACTGCCAGCTCTAAAGTGATATAATGGTATTACATAACAAAAAAAAAAAGAAAAAGAAAAAGAAAAAAGAAGCATTAATAATGATTATGTTATGCTCTGCAAAAATTAAATTGCTGGAAGTCAGTATGGGCATGGTTCCATGAATTCCATGACTTGAGAAAAGAAATTAGGATAACAGCTGTGAGGCTAATTAAGTATGAGTTACTGCTTGAATTTTATGCCTAGTTCAAGACTTAAAGGGAGGCCAGAAGATCCTTCTCATTTATTATACAGACACAATGTACTTGGCAACACACTGTATGTACCTTCTAGACAGCTGAATCATACGGTGCTATCTGAGCCAAAAACATACTCTGCAATAAGCTTGACAGCAGATATTTTTCAATTTGCATATATTATATCGATTAGTCTGGAGGTCTGGTGCATTTAATATGAACAATTAAATAAAATAAATTATAATTATTTAAATAACGAAACGAATTCTTGCTTGCAAATAGCCGAGACAACAGCTATTTTAATCATACAGAGTGACATGGGGTTGTGTGTTATGGGGGGAAAAAAACCTTGTATACAGTAATTATTATTACAAATGTTACACCTTGCACCATATTGAAAACAAACTGGTAAATCCTTGATGAAATGGTTAACCTCGAGGAATTATTTGTACAAATAAATTTTATCTGTTAAGAAGATCTACTGCTGTGATCTACTGAAACATCTAACGGTGTGCATCATTGGTCAGCATGCTTGCAGCACACAATAAAACTGGAATGTTGTGACTGGTTAGAGGGCTTACTGCAGTCTATCAGTACTGGTCAAGTAACGTTATCAGTGAATGATATATTGTGCAGCCACATGCATACACATTTAACATATCCAGATCATGCACCATTCCCTCCCTTTACCACTCAGTTCTCACTGACTTGATCCACAACAGGCCTTCCTAAGTCCCACCAGGTCCTTATTAAATCTAGCAGGGGAAACACAATTTCCCTAATGTGTGCTTGTGCTGGCTTTTCAATTCAATCCGCTGACCCAATAAACAACATCAAAAGCAAATACTGCATTTGGAGCAAGATCCGTGGCGTGTAAATCAGTCATGGAGGACCAGCCTGTACCGCAAGATTCTGACATGAGGATGAAGATGATGATGATAATGATGATGATGAAGATGATGATGATGATGAGATCTCAGTGATTATCTGTTCACTCACTTGCTTGGCTAAGGCAGATGTGGCAGCAGAACAGGAGCAGGAGAGAGCTGAGAGCAGCGAGGAGAGCACTCATATCTTCCTTGAAGTTGCCCAAAATGTTAAAATCCCATCAACTTGTTAGCACTTCCAGTCACATCAGTGGTGCCAAAACTTCACAGTCAAAACTGAACTCCTGCGTCTGCGTTCACAGATTTAACACGAACTTAACTCGCCACCATTTTCGCCCCCAGCATCGCCTTCAGCATGCAATCCGTCGGTTGTAAGAGCGATTTGTTACACTCCAGTATCGTATAGCAGTGTAACACCTATATAAATTACACCGTAACCATTAAAGCAAACAGATTATACCACTGTTTTAATGATAAGCGACGCGCTAAAATGCGTAATTACGCGGAAGCGTATACTTATAGGTAAACAGCAAAATCTGTCAAATCTCACCAGTTCATCGAACTCATACCGGATATGTCTGGTAAAAGAAACATACACGTATGTCCAGAATTGCGTCCAGCGCAGAGATGGCTCATGTTTGCGTCCTCACTTTGTCGGTACGCTTTAAGAATACCAATAAATCTGCGCTGCTGCGACACAAGCGCATGACCTACAGGTGGTGGTGGGCTGTCTATGCGCTCTCGCCTTCTGAATAGTGATAGGCACAGAGAATCACTGAATCGACTCTTTCAAACCAATCCGTTTCAAACGAATCGAATATGCTTCGTTACTTTATAGGTATCAGGGAATGTGTTGTAGCTTATATTATCAAGCTTTATTCCTACAGCAACCTATAGAGTTAATCAAGCTTTTATGACCAAGATAAAAAAAAATTCCATTTGCAAGATAACAGCCTAGTCCATACCAGTGCCGACATTAAAGCACGTTTTTGCCACTTAAAAACGACATTTGCCTAGCTTTATACCACGGACAGACGTAATAAATTCCCAGCAAACCAGCTTTTGTTTAACCATCAGTGGTAACAGGATGCCAGCCCAAAGCTTGAAAACCTGCCAAGGTCGAAAAGTGGCTCTTGGATAGTTGACCACTTGCCAGCGATAGACAGACCATCCCTACTGAACAAAAACAAAAAACAAACAACAAAAAAAAAAAAACAGAAACCATCATAGAATTTGTAATGGTTTTAATGGTTATAATGGGAATTGTATTGTTTTTAATGGAAACTGTAATGGTCCCCGTGGGTCTCTACTGGTAATTTTCCCTCTATTGGTGGCATGTTATGTCTAGTGTATACCGTTAAGGAACGGTAATAGTTTTAATGGTTAGCTGATGGTTTGTAATGGTATTTGTAGTGGAAACCATTAGAATTTCTGTGATGGTTTCTGTGGACAGAGCCTATTTGAAAGATTCTATTTCTATTATTATTACCATTCAACCTAATAGTTGTAACCTAAATTATGACTGAAAAATAGGTTGCTTGTCAAGTTTGGTGCTAAATGGAACTTAATGGAATGATGCTTTTCCTTATTTGTTTAATTATTTACATTTCCCCTTTGGACAATGCTCATAAGTGAGCACTGTGCTGATATTGAATGCTCAATTGTCGATGCAAATATTGCTTCTAGACCAAATCCATAATAATTTTTATAACTAGGGAGCAAAGGTAGCAGTTTGTTGCCATAAACCGCAATACAAGGTTGCACAAGTCCTGGATTATTGATTAAACAAAGCAGCAAATTAACAGTGGATTGCTTTGTTGCCTATGAGTAAAATGATAACTGGCTACTGCAGGAAGCTGCTAGCAGGCCAGTGTTTTTTTTTTTTGCCCGACAGCAGCCCAGTAGACATATTGTTTTACACACAGGTCAAATGTACAGAATTGAAGTGTATGGTATTTGAGCTTGATATTAATGTGCCTATAATGATCATGGTCTAACCATTTAAATGTTTGTTTTACTTAAATGTCTGAGTTAGTTGTTACCTGTTTTGAGCAGCAGGCTACAGCCTGTTCTGCAAAGGAACACTTTTACACCCAATATCAAAGTCCATTTACATGAGCCCTCGTTTTACCTTCTGCCTAGTGTGAGTTACACTGCATGATTCCTGAGTAAACTGTACTGCTGTGAGTGCATACCACTAGCATGCATGAAATACATTCAGAAGGAGCTACTGTAGATTAGGAGATAAAAGACAAAAGGACCTAAGTTTGATTAAACAATAAAGGATATGCAACACTGGCAGGTAAGATGATAGAGTGTATGGTAGGAATGGTAGGAAGTAGATAATCACTGTTATGTTTTTTTAGCAGCCTGCATAACTGTTTTTTTTTATTTTTTATTTATTTATTTTTTTTTTAGCTTAATCAGATATACTTACACTGTAATGTCTTAGTTGTTGTGGATTGTTTTGTCTTTCCCCAATAGCAACCCAGTTATGAGCCCTACCTACCAGTCACAGAGAAATCTAATCCAATCACCAGAGACATTGATAGAGCAAACCCTGAAGAAATAGTACAAATGCTGCAAAAGTGTGATGCAGAAATATTTGAAAGAATATCACATGGAAATCCCATGTATCAGGTTTGTGTTAAAACATGTCTATAGTGTTATAGGTGTTCTGTATGTAATAATGATGTATATCAACACTAAGCTGTTAATGTTTATAGACACTGTGCAGCTCATCTGTGGTGCAGACAATAGTTGATGTGTCCAAGAGGGTTGAAGTGATTCTTAAGGTATGTGTATGTTTATATCGTAGATACTAGAAATGTGTATACAAAGTTACTTCTTTTGTGTTAGAAGTATCTGAAAAATTATGATACATATACACTCACCAGCCACTTTATAAGGAAAAAAAAATGTAAAAATAAATAAATAAATAAATAAATAATAATAATAATTTCAACCTTCAACTGTCCAATTTCTTTGACTCTGTGCCCACTGTAGCCTCAGATATCAGTTCTTGGTTGACAGGAGTGGAACCCAATGTGGTCTTCTGTGGTTGTAGCCCAACCACCGCTAAGTTCAACATGTTGTGCTGTGCATTGTGACATGCTTTTCTGTTCACCATGGTTGCAAAAGGTGGTTATTTGAGTTACCATAGTCTTCCTGTCTTGCCATTCTTCTTTGACCTCTCTCATCAATGAGGCATATCCACCTGCAGAACTACCACTCACTGGATCCAAGGAGATCAAAGTTTTTGAAATACTCAAACCAACCTGTCTGGCATCTGAAATCCCATCTCCCCCCATTTTGATGTTTGATGTGAACAGTAACTGAAGCTCTTGACATGTATCTGCATGATGTTATGCACTGCGCTGCTTCCACATGATTGGCTGTTGTACAATTGCAAAAATGGACAGGTGTACATCTGTTCCTAATAAAGTGGCTGGTGAGTGTATATTATAAGAACGTGTGATAAGAATGGGGAAGCAATTTAAAAGGTTTATTACATTAGGATCCAGAAGACAGTCTGATTGTCCTGAGTGGCTGTGGGACTTCAGGCCGTGTTGCATTTCTCTTGGCGGTAAAAACTAATTACCGAAGAATTTCCTTCACATTACTGAATTTCTGCACATTATTATACTTCACTTGTGGTGTCATGTCATGTTTACTTTCTCTCACTGGTTGGGTTTTAGACATCCCTTAATAGGTGGCTTGCTTCTCATCATCAAAAGCAGATCTATTCATATATCATTGCTGGAGGTGACAAGTGAGTAAACACTGACTGCTCAGTTGTTACACTGGATGTCAATAGAAAATGACACTGCAGTATTTCAGCAGCTGTTTTTTTTTAAGAGCCCTGCTAACATCACAGGAATCTCCAGAGGACGATCCGTTTCTGGGAGCTCTCACACTGGACAAGGTGAATACTAGGGCAGAGAGAGGAAAGATTGAAGCAAAAAGTAAGCATTTGCTTCCTGGTGCAGTACAGTAAATCACTCCCATGCCATGCTACAGTGGCACAAGACCAAAACATTGAACAAGGAAATGATACTGTAGTATGTAACATATTTACCGGAGCAAACATGTTTTAGCCCTTTTGTTTTGTTTACATGAACAGGCTTGTGTAGGAAAGAAGCACGTCCTCTTCATTGGAATATCCTGTGGCTTGTCTGTATGAACACCCTAGTAGTTTCATTCATTTGTGCAATGAATTTGAATTTTTCACTCCAAGCTCATTATCATGCTTTACTGACAACACCTATGTGATATTTTCTTACTCTGAAGGCACCATTTATTGCTGGCCAACTTGACTTTTGTCTGAGGAATCTGAAGATCTTTACTCCAGTGCTGATTGGATTTAACCCTGTGGACATGGCACGGTAGCGAAGATAAAACCATAATAGGAGTTTATTTTTGACTAATAAACTTAGAAGGGAAAATAAAAATGTGTTATTACAATAGAATATCTTAAATTTCTGCTGTTATGTTGATAGGACTGAACCAATTCAGAACTGTTCATTTCACTTCAAGGAGATTGCAGAGAGAATGAATGAATTGCAGAAACAGAAAAAGGCCTACGTGCTCAATCCAGCAGTAGGGGTATAAACTTTTCTACCTGACTAAAATAGGTTCCATCTTTAAAAGACATTAAAATGCTAGTATACAGCATTTGTATACTGAGTAATCTATGAAGACCAGACAGTTCCTTGAGCATATCATATATAATAATATATATAGTAATCTCTGCTGCATTTTTTTTTCTCAAAGCCAGAGGCAATCAGTGGATCTTCAAGAATGAAAGGAGGAAGCACCACAAAAGTAATTCTGGAAACTATCCTTTTGGCAGGCCATGAAGCTGCATGTAATAATAAAGCAGTAACCTTCAAGTATGTCTTCAAAGAGTGTTTTCCTTTTGTGAATATATTCTAGAGTAGCTTTCCTTTTATATATTAACACTTACTGTATGTGTTGCTTTTACCAGTGGTATACTGCACTCACTCAATAAGTTTGAGAAAGTTCATCAGATCACTTACTCACACACGAAAGAACTGGCAGCACTGGTTGAAAAAGCAGCAGTAAGGTAGGTTGTTGATTTATCTCATGATTTTGAAAGTTGTATTTACATAAATTGCTTGAGCAATGCCAGTTGTGTCCAGCTTTCAGATGAACAACACCACTAATTTTATCACCTATACGCTATATACTGTAGATTGCATTGGAGACTGCAATACAGAATATAAAGTCCAGACCATTACTTTCATTGTTATTTTCACCCTGCTATTTCTGTGCACGTATTGCAATGGGCCACAATAAC
This sequence comes from Ictalurus furcatus, assembly GCF_023375685.1. Taxonomy (NCBI): domain Eukaryota; kingdom Metazoa; phylum Chordata; class Actinopteri; order Siluriformes; family Ictaluridae; genus Ictalurus; species Ictalurus furcatus. The sequence goes on from NC_071263.1 coordinate 18,769,120, forward strand.
CAAGGCTTCTCAGAATTGATGGGATAAAAAATAAAACAAGGATAATATATGATTTGTAAAAACAGTCTCCGAAGGAAAGGACATGTGTATTACCTTGGATGGCAGACTCTTGGCATTATCGGGATTATTGATGCTAGTGAATGCATTCCAACATTTGGAGCAGGTATCACTAATGATAATATAGAAATACATTCTAAAGTGTGAAGAGTATTCAGGCTATTGTAATATTAATGATATAAACTCAACCAAAGCTGCATTTTGTATTTTTCCAGGCTTTGAAGATATCAGAGGCTTTGTTAGCAATGGCTTCAGTGAGATGAACAACAAAGAGGGAGATCTGTCATCTCTAGTAAGTGAAAGGCTTTGCATTCATGTAGAATAATGAATGGTAGCATCTATGAAACAGACTGCCTGTGTTAATGTCAAGCTCCTTTGTTCCTTGCTTTCTCGTTTTCTCTCTCTCTCTGTCTATATCTCTGTTTCTATCTCTGCCTTTCTTTCTCTGTTTCTATCCTCATTATCTAGGGACCACATTTCATTATTGACCACAAGGATTTTGTCCACACCATTTTACCCAATCTGAGTGACAATGACACAGTGATATTTCTCTATAGCGAGAATGGTAAGCAGTATTTAGAGCCAAATCTGATCACTGTAGTGTTGGCACTATCACATTCTATCAGTGCACATGATGCTGAAATACCTTCATAGATGACCTGAATGAGGTGTCAGCACTGGCCAAGAGTGTGAGACAACACACTTCAAACCTTCATGCAATTGCCCATGAGCTTACGGGACTCAGTGATCCTGTGAGTAAAATGTTTGTTTTGAAAAAAATATGTCATCATGTTAAGATACTATTATGTTTTATATAATAGTTTTGAGATAATGTTTTTATGAATCATGTGAAAATATATCTACCTTTCAGGAAAGAATGAGAAGTCAGTTTATGGCAGTCCTCACTATTAAGTGGCCCTCATCATTGCATAAGTACAACCCTGTCCTAATGGTAAGCTAAGACAGATATATAAATATATAGAAATATACACTCACCAGCTATTTTAACTGGAACTCATGTACTCCGGATCATTTATGAAATCCAATCAGCCAACCATGTGGTGGCATCACAATGCATACCATCATGCAGATACATGTAACAAGCTTCAGTTAATGGTCATATCAAACAGCATGGTTAGACTTTGACTGAGGCATGGTTGTTGGTACCAGATGAGCTGGTTTGAGTATTTCAGAAAATCTCCTGCAGTGGTTCTGTGTGCAGAAATGCCTTGTTGATGAGAGAGGTGAGAGGAGAATGGCCAGACTGATTGAAGCTGACAGGAAGGCTATGGTAACTGTTTGCAACCATGGCAAGCAGAAAAGCATCTCTGAATGCACAACACATTGATTTGAGTATTTTATAAACTGCTGATCTCCAGGGACTTTCATTCTAAACAGTCTTTAGAGTTATACAGAGTGGGCCAAAAAACAAACAAACAGAAAAAACATATAGTGAACAGCAGAAGGTAGAAAAGCCTTGCTGATGAGAGAGGGCATAGGAAAATGTCAGACAGTTTGAAGCACAACATGTCAATCCTTGCAGATGTGCTAAAACAGCAAAAGACCACATCAAGTTCCACTCCTGTCAGCCAAGAACAGGAATCTGAGGTTACAGTTATCACAGCATTACCAAAACTGGACAGTTGAAGCCTGGAATAATCTAGCCTGGTCTGAAGAATCTCGATTTCTGCTGAGGCACACAGATGGTAGGGTCAGAATTTGGATAACCAAATTCAACACCATGAATCCAACAGTTCAGACTGCTGCTGGTGTAATAGTGTGGGGAATTATTGGGGTTTTCTTGGCACACATTGGGCATCAAACATACCAGTCAAGCATCATTTGAATGCCACATCCCATCTGAGTATTGGTACTGACCACATTCATCCCATTATGGTCACAATTTACCCATCTTATAAGCATTATATAAGTAAGTGGTATACATTGAATTGTGCTATTTTCTTTCTAATACAGAAACAGCACTGCGAGCTTTCCACTAAATGGTGCCTCAATGCGATCAGCACAGGGGCTCATGTCCTTACTGGCAAAGTGTACATGAATTACATGATAGACCTCAGAGTAACCAACAGCAAACTCTACAGAAGAGCCATTCATATATTAAAGGTAATTTTTACTTAGTGCAATACGCAAACAACATGTTCAGCAAAAAGGTACCTGCCGAGGTCTGATTAGAGCCTGTATGCTCTTGCCCCTTATTATAATTTAGTAAGCATGGATTGGTAAGAAACTATATTATAATGAGTGCTGTTTGCAAACAGCCCTTGTTTTTTCATATGTGGCCAATGAACAATTCATTAATGACTTTTAATTCATCATTGGTTCAGGGTAATTACACTGCAAAGACAACATGACCCTGGCTTCAGACTTAAATAATGAATTAAATGTATAATTTATTCAATGTCTTTACCTTCAGAGGTTCACGGGCAGCACCCAGGCACAGTGTGAGACAGCTCTGCTAAGAGTTATCTATGGCGTAGAAGAGCTGAGTGACGGGATGAGCTCGACTAATGTCACACAACACACACTGGTGGCTAATGAAAGGGGCAGTGTAAGAGCTTGTTCACAGACTATTGCATATGGATGCATGCAAATGTGACAGAGTAATATATATATATATATATATATATATATATATATATATATATATATATATATATATATATGTGTGTGTGTGTGTGTGTGTGTGTGTGTTTGTGTGATGAAGTATTTGTAATATCACTGCTGTCATATGGTGGCAAAACACATTACATCAGTTTCAATTCTGTCATATTAATAACTACACTAAAACTGAAGATATTAATACAGTATATACAGTATGTATATATTAAAAGGCCTGTCTTGTCTATCTTGTGAATTTGTTGTTATGATAGGTTGTTCCCATTGCATTGGTGATGTTACAGTCTAGAGGCACCATCGCTGAGGCCAAGTCCTACCTAGATGCTTATTCTGTGATCCGGGATGCAGTGGCTGCCTGCCAGAGTTGGCTTTAATATAGGAGCACTTAAGACTGCAGCAACATGCTTCTCAATTCCAAAGTGGTTGCTAAAGGGATTTACTCATATTTCAACTTTGTTAAGTGAGATTACATTTATGTTATTTGAAGAAATGAAAATCAAGTTTAATACTAAAAAGAAAATTACATTCATCAAAAAAATACCCTTATTGACCAATTCTAAGAGGAATGACATTGATTGTTTGTTGTCCCTTAATGTATAGAACATGTGACAGCAAGCAACAACAGCAATTTGTTCCTTTTACCATTTATTTCCTGGTATTAATTTGTATATACTCTATAGGAAATCTCTTTGCCTGATGTATATTGCATTGTGAACTTGACTATAAAATCAATAAAGACACAGCTACACAAACAAAGAAAAGAAAAAGAAAAAGCCCACAGAAATAAATAAGCAAAAAAAGGAATAGTGAATTATGGAATAATGGTGACATTTTCCTTAACAGGACTGTATGTATAATTAAATGATTCATTTAAAAGCAATGAAATATAAGTATGTATGTAAAATCTTTCCCCCTCACAATAGGTTAATTTACTACCAAAACATAGACATAATCAGAGGAATTTTAGTCATGGGTGACTATAAAGATTTTTTTCTTTTTAACTACGTCAGTATCTAAACAAACCAGTTTTGCTGCTACTAACATGTTATTTTAAGACGCCCTTAGCCTTTCAGTCCACGTTTTACTCTAGCAGGGATGGTGTCCTTAAATACAGTAGGTAAAGATGGGCAACAGTGCCTGCTCCTGTAAGTGTTGCCGTTTGCTGTGTTCAGAGGAAGAAGATACAGTTATCAACAAACAAATGTTTATATCGATCACTGAATATGCCTGTAATTCACTGAGTGATCAGAAGCTCAATGTGGGTGATCTCTTGGAGGTGACTGAGGAAGGACAACACTGGGTGTATGCAAAGAGATTCACAGTGAAGGGTGCCAAGAAAGGATTTATTGAAGAACAGCTCTACGTACCGAGAGATTTTCTCAAACCAGTGGGTAGTTTGGAGGCACAGTCGTGAGTATTTACACTGACTGGGGGTGGGGGGGGGGGGCATAAATTACATAATGCGTAATATAATTATGTTTATACTCCATAGTACTTTTTAGGTAAATATAAGTAAAAAAAAAAAAAAAAAAAAAAAAAAATATATATATATATATATATATATATATATATATATATATATATATATATATATATATATATGTCAGCTGTATTTGAAAACCTTTCTACATTACTAACATTCTACATTGCTAACTTTCTTGATAAAAGCTTGGAATGGAGTGCAGCATGCACTTGTACTTTTCTTGTACAGACTCATGCTGCAGCAATGAATCCTGTTGCTATTTATCCTGTAGTTACATATGAAGCCTGAATAATGTGTAAATGTCCCATGAATCAAAATGGAGGAAATGTAGCCACTGATCTGGTTTCTCGAGTTCCTACTGCTCCTGAGAGGTGTTTTGTGTGTTAGGGAAAGTCAAGGTGTACTGATAATATAACTGCGCCCAAACTAAAAGCATTTTATGTACAGATGGTATTTTGAAAACATCACAAAGCGCACTGAGGCCAAAAGATGTTTGCTGAGACCAGAAAACAGTGAGGGTGCATTTCTTGTGTGGAGAAGTACAGAGAATAATTGTTACTACCTTTCAGGTAATCACAATTTCCTACAATCTGAAAATAAAATAAAATAATAACTTAAATAAAAAACCCATATCCTTTGTCTCGTTTTCAGTAAAGAATGGGCCCTATGCACGGCATTACAGAATTAGGGAAAGAGAATCTGACAAACGGTTTTACCTTGTTAATCGGAAAACATTTCAGACCCTTCCTGAGTTAGTGCAATCATATTCCAAGGATCAGGATGGACTTTGTGCACGCCTTAACCTCCCTTGTGTTATGGTAGGTATTCCAAAAATATAAAGTTTTATCTTTCACATTTAATAGGGTAAATGCCATGCCATGTACTCCCTTTATATAATGCTTTATTTTTAGCTGGACAAACCATCCCTTCCCAGCCTCTCTTATGAGGAACAATGGGAAATCGACCAAAGCTCTCTGACCAAAGTGAAGAAGCTTGGCAGTGGGGAATTTGGAGAAGTGTGGCACGGGGTGTGGAACAATGTAATAGACGTGGCTATTAAAGAGTTTCGAGGTAACTTAATAAAATGATCACCACAGACACATTACAATTTTCGCTTCCATCCTAAAAAGGGTGTGTTTGTGATATATCTGTTTTACACCTGAAATACTTCATTATCAAATGTCATGTTAGCAACTTTGGACCTTTCTCACAGTCATCAGCCCAGATATTCAGACAGAGATAAAGATCATGAAGGAGCTTCGGCATAAGCACCTGCTCAGGCTATATGCTGTGTGCACTGTTCATGAGCCCTTCTGTATTATCACCGAGCTCATGAGAAATGGAAGCTTGAAGAAATACCTCATCAGTGAGTGTAATATTGTGGTAATGCTGTTAATTTCAGTGAACAAAATGATGAAATAAAACTCAAGATATATATAAACATTGTTTATATCCATTTCATTGTCTTTCAGTTCACAAAGAGTTGAGAGATATTGAGTTTGCGCTCATGGTGGACTTTGCAGTGCAGGTATATTGATTAATATGGATCATAATTTAGTTTATAAAATTTCAAGATATATAATGTTTACAAAGAAAATATACATTTGGCACCATCAAACCATTTTAAGAAATTAGATCTAAGGTTTAATGTTTCTTCATTGTTCACTCATATGTTAAGATTACAGAAGGGATGGCATACTTGGAGAGCAAGAACATTGTTCACAGAGACTTGAGAGCTGATAACATTCTACTCACTGAAATGTTGTCCTGCAAGATAGCAGATTTTGGACTAGCTCAGTATACTTTGTCCCAAGAGAAACAATTATCTTCAGGTAAGTATGACTATCAAAAAATAAAAAAGTAATGTCATCATTACAATTCAAAGACTAAAAAAAGCATTGATGTAAATGTTCGCCGAATAATAGTTAAAGTCCCAGTAAAATGGATGGCACCCGAGATCTTCGCTGGAAAGGACTACACAAAAAAGTGTGATGTCTGGTCTTTTGGGATCCTCTTGACTGAAATGATCACATACGGAAATGATCCATACCCAGGTAAACAGAAAAGAATGAATTAGAATGCATTGAGGACTATTAATTAAGTATTACTGATTGTGTTTATCCCTGTTCACCTTTCTTTTCTGAATTTAGACCTTGACAATGTAGCTTGTGTTCAGGCCATTCAGAGGGGTTACAGGATGCCACAACCAGCAGACTGCCCAGTAACACTGTATGATATCATGTTGCTATGCTGGCATTCCAACCCTGATGAAAGGCCCACGTTCATGGAACTTCAGGAAAGGTTAACTACTCTGATCCCTGAACCCGCTGTGGTGCTTGATTAGAACTTTGCTGATGATATATACAGACATACAGATATATACTACATGATATATACAGTAAAAAAATAAAACCTACAAATATATTCAAACAAAATGCTGCTGCATTGATATTAGCTGTTGTGATGCTAATGTATTTATACAGAAAGTCTTTTTGATCATCCAGCTTTCAATTTAAAGCAAAAATGCAAGATGTGCTTTTGTTTTCAATTTCCCTTTTAAATCAATATTTTTGTGTTCACATTGAAAAAGCTGACTATCGAGGATGACTAATACATCGGCAGCGATGTCTGTTTTAGTTATAACTGCACACACACACACACAAAAGACCAAGAATCTTTTACCAATCATGTAAACAGCTAGTAGCTGTGCCAAAAGAAACAAACCAGAAACCAAAAATAATCTTCATCTAGACTGAACCTTGCACCACAGATTTATAAACTCAGTGAATAAAGTCTATGGCTATTATTTCATGACACACTGAGCATCTACTGCTATACCTTATGCAACATGGCCCTTGTGACTAAACTGTTTATGTACACATTTGTCTTTATACAGGTGAATATACCTGTTCCAGGCTGAAGGATACAAGTTAGCCTATTAACACTTTACAATAAGGGTACACAAATAAGCATATATTAATGAATGAACTAATGCTTTCATAATGATCAATTAATACTTGAGATAATACTTAGTGCATGAGGAAATGATGAAGTGTATACCTTAACACACAACTGAGTCATGTGTACACATCCATTAATAATCATAATTGTTAAGCATTAATTACCTATTACTTGTTCTGTTAGTTAATATCATTAATTGAAGTATTAATTAGAATTACAATCATTTGCACTATGAAGGTTCTATTTGGTGACAATGTAGGTTAGCCCAAATTTTAGGCTGTCTGGTAAATTCATGGTAATTTGTGACCTTTTTGTATTTTCGATTTACCGACAAATTTATATATAGTTTTATACACAATGCCACATTTTTCTCACGTGTAAATTTAGGAAAGCACTTTACGTATTTGGTTAATAATAACTGAGATAATTTATTAAAGGTTTATTGACAACAATTATTTTTGCTGTGATTGCACAAGGTTATGCTATTTGACCAGCTTCCTGTCATCAGCACTTACATTGTGCCAAATGATCTGAACTCAGCCTACCCTACAGTAAACTGGCTAAATTAATGACCTGAATGCAACAATCTGTTGTAACAGTCTGGTTAAAATTCATTTTGAATGATGTGCTAATTGGTTTTCAGATCACAGCTATCAATGTATATGCTAATTAAACATTTATAATAATAATAATAATAATAATAATGATAATAATAATAATAATAATAATAATTATTATTATTATTATTATTATTATTATTACTATTATTATTATTATTATTATTATTATTCCCCAAGAAGTAAAGTCAGGTTGCAGGATGCAGTAATACATTTGTTAGTTACTACTTATTATAATAAGTCAGTAGTTAATATATCTATATTGTGTAACTTGTCATGAATTGATGATGATGCCCCCCCCCCAAGATGTCTTGCAGCATACAAATGCTAAATGCAACCTCTCAAACTGAACATCAGCTCATGTATTAATTGATCATCATGAACGCATTAGTTCACTCATTAATATATGCTTATTTTGTACCCTTATTGTAAAGTGTTACCATCCTTTCTCCCATCTAAAGATACTCACACTATATAGGTGATGGGATTATCATGACACAAGTACTAGTTTGGCTGCTGAACTGAACAAAAGCCACATGCCTCACATCTATCTTGATGCACATATAATAAAACATCATTAAGAATTTCAAATGACCCATAACAATACATAGCTGAGCAGCCTGTGTGTCTACAATCACTTGAAGTATAAAGTATTTGCTTTGGTATAAGGTTTACAGCAAAGGTAAAATGTTTTCAATTTTTATATTTTATTAAACATGCAGTACAGTAACAATAGTCTACATCAAAACGTCAAATGCTTTAAGTACCATGCACTTAAAGGGGCTTAAAGGTGTAAAATGCAGTACCAAGCCAACCATGAAGCAGCATCAGAATATATCATCCACAAATAAAACACAAATCATTAAAGAACACACATTAATGGTTTTCCAATTGCCTTTTGTACTCAAACCTCTCAGTGTAGTGGCACTGTATTGTGCCATTGTATTGTTATCATTATTAACAATAACAACAACCATAATCATTTATATATATATATATATATATATATATATATATATATATATATATATATATATATACATCTCACTTGATTTTTCATGCAATTGCCTTTTACACACAAATATTTATGTGAATATATTCACATATGAAGTAAATCTTTAAACATTTTAACACCCTGCTAAATATGTGATAGTAACAATGTGTCAGTAAAGTATGTACAGTAAAGAAGTCTATGAAATTTAGTGTATATTTGTATTCTATGCTGTAAAATACACTGTATAATAAATTTATTTTGTCTGCTTTAAATTGTTTGTATATTGTTTGTATATTTATAATCATTCATTAAAAAATCCTTTAAACTGTTTCAGTTATAATAACTTCTTACTACATGCTCTAAGTATGGGAATTCAAATGTATTCAAATTGAAGGATATACAATATGTGTTTTAGCAATTATTTTCATTTTAAGGTATTCTGACTTCATTTCAGAAACCAATATCTCAATCAGTTGTCTCAATGCAGAAATATCATTGAAAAATAAAGTGCATAAATTAAAGTCAGGTGATAGATTAAAACTCCAGTTCATCCACTTTAAATTGGATTTCTCTGAACATTCTTTGTTTAGTGACCCTTACTGATTTATTCCCTTAGGTGAGACACGTTGGTGTCCTCATAATTTATTCAAACATTTCATAAATAACTATGAATCTTGATCATTCAAACTTTCCATAAAACTCACAATGTCCCTTAGCTTTTCTTTCACTGTCATATTTTTGGAGTATTCCAGTGATCCTGTTTGGGATTCAATTGATGTTTTTGTTATCTGGCTAATAAGTTTACAGTCAGAATCGTCACCACAGATTGGACTTGGAAGATCAGGATCCTCTGCTTGGTTCTCAATACTCTCTGCTCTCATGTCAGTTTGACTCTTTTCATCAGTTCCACAATCATCCATGTCTGCCTGGTCACCATCATCCTCCTCAGAGACCAGCTGTCCTGCTACATATTTACCATCTTTCTTTTTGCTTGGCTTCTGAATATATATCCTATCATTGGTCTCATGTGATTCCTTTTCAACCTCATTTTCTGCCTCAGGAGATTCACTTTGATTTTCATCTGCACTATTTTCAGTGGACATATTAGCTTTACTCTTTCTTGTGGTACCATCTTCCTCTGTTTTCTCACTTTCTATGATTTCACCTATTTCATTTTTTCTAGGCTTAGCTTCAGCTACAGCAGCAGGCACATCATCTTGTGTTCGCTCATCACTTGTCGCATTACTATTCTCAGCCTCTCCTGATTCATCCCTGGATGTCTTGCCTTCTTTGGCTGATTGTGTTTCTTCTCCTGTTCTATTTTTTGTTTCCTCACCTTCTTCTGGTATCTCTGCATTCTCTTCAGTCTCGTCTCTTTCCTCTTCAGCATCCCCAGTTTCACTCTCTTTATTTGTTTCCCCTTCAGACACCGCCTCTTCAGCTCTTTCATCATTTGATTCCTTTTCCTCCACTGGATTCCCTTCTCCCTCTTCAATTTCACTGCTTTCTGCTTCTTTTCTTTCTGCATCTACTTCATCAGCTGGATCTGTTTCCATTGCTACCTCTACATCTGCTGTTGTATCTCCCTCTGTTGCCTCTTCTGCCTCTTCATCTTCTCTATTCATTACTTCCGTGTCCTTGTTACCTTTGCTCTTGTACTCCAAATCCTCTCCCACTTCATGTCTTTCCCTCTCTGGTTTGCTTTCGCCATCATCTGCTCCATCAGTGTTATTATCAAACATTTTCTCTTCAGCTGGCTGCCCATCATCTTCATCATCAGATGGTCCTTCCTTCAGTTTCCTCCATCCTCCATTATTTATTACCCCTACATCTTTATCTTCATTGTCACAGGCCTGAATCCCATGCTCTGTTATGATTTCATCCTTAGTCTCCTCCTCCATAAGAATATCATCTTCGCCTATTTGGCTTTTTATAATATGTACTTTGGCCTCCTCATTAACCACTTCTAAATTATTTTTATCTTGGTCAAGGCTACTATCAGTACCCTTAATCTGATCTTTTTGTTCATTCACTTTGAACTGTACTGGCATAGCAACATGGGGATCCTTCTTTGCTTGCAAGATTTGCCTAAGATCAAAATCCTTAAGAACTGGAGCCACGCTCAAAGCTTTAGTACACTGGACAACTCTTGATGCCATCTTCTTTTTCACACATGTGTCACATGGACAATATTCATCTTCACTGCGCTGGTCACTGAATTCAGTACCTGAAGCAGTGTTTATGTCTTCACTTCTTGAAAGGTTATAAAATTTATTCTGCATAACTTTAAGACGTCTTCGCCGTTGCTCAGTTTGGACTGTAGAATCTCTAGAAAGCATGCTTATTGGTGGTTTTGGTGTTCTACCAGCTCGACTTTGGATTTTTTGGAGCTCTCGTTTTATAGTAGACTGAATCCGTTTATGAACCTCTTCTTTAAGTTCACTGATCATTATATCAAGTGTCTCATTGTCATCTAAATCCCACCGTACTTTGAACTCTGCTATTGCATTTGCATAGTGAGACATAAATTGTGTTTCCAGTTTCTTTAACAAGCTCAAAACCCAGACTGGATCTGGGTCTTGTGAAATTCTCTTAGTTAACTGACCTTTCTGATCTGATGGTAGTGTTCTTGAGTTGTTATTTTCTGGTTGATTTAGTTCTTTATCAGACACTGATTTAACATTTCCATTATTCTCAGAGGTCGTCATGGAGAATGTTGAAGCTATTTCCTTAAGATCTTTTATATGTTCATTAGCCTGAACAACATCGTCTGTGGCTTTAAGGCCTTCATCTTTTTGTGCTTCCTTCTTTAGTTTTTCATGTTCGGGACTGCATCGGACCCTCTCAGCAATGTCTGGAGTTACAGGATCTGAAGAGACAGGTGAAGTATTTATGTTTTCTGGTGTAGCAGATAAAGAGTCACATCCACCCCCAATAGGTGCATCTCCTTGAATCTGTGGGAAGGCCTTCTGTTCAGCAATTAATGTTGTTCTGCCTTGTGTTGCTTCTGATTTTTCAAGCCCACCACTGATGCTTCCTTTACCAGACCCTATGGAACCACTGCTTACATCTACCCCTGAAGACGACCTCGGGTTAAACTCATCCTCTGCTGAATGAACTTTTATTTCATGCTTATCTTGCACAGTTTCAGAGGGCCTGTTAATCCATAGTGACTGGAGAGTGCTTATAATTTCACTATATTTGTCATATATCTTTGGATCTGGGTCAATCACTTGTAAATTAGCAAGGCAGTCTAGTAGTCCTTTGGCTGATGTGCTTAATTTTCTCCCATATGTTGGTGAAACTTCAGGCAAACTATTGCATCTGTCCAATTTGGGGCTTAAGAGGACCTTCATGACCTGTATCGAGGACTGACAATTATTTGTTAAACCCTCTCTCTTACTTAATTTTGGACTGAGATGATTGCAATCACTGTTGGCTGCAGTTGTTTGAAATGTCTCATTACATGCTAGTGTTACATCACAGATGGTATTTTTATCTTCTGTAACAGGATCTGCACCTTCAGACCCACATACTTCTTGAGATTCTTTCATTGTCATTGACTTTTCAGACTGTTCTTCAATTTCATTTGGAAAATATCCTTCTTCTTTCACAGCAGGTATTTGAAGGAGAGTTTCATCATGTTGCTCACTGAATTCTTCCTCCATGTCATACATAGGACCATCAATTGGTATATTTTTAAGCCAGTCCGTTACAACATCTGTAGGAGATGCATTAGGTAAACAAGATGGCATCAATGCTTCCTTAGTATGATCCTCAGCTCTTTCCTGTGATGTGCTGCTAATTTTCTTTTGTTTAAAGCTGGTTATTTTACAGTTACTGTCAATATGCTGCATCTCTTCAAGGACATAGTTTTTGTCTGATGTGTTTGATCTTGATCCTCTACTGTCTGGTTTTGCATCCATATCCTTTTCCCTTACTAGATCTGGACTGTGAGGCAAAACACTATCACCTTTAGAATCTGGAGTGGTGCAGTTTTCTGACAATTCAGACTTAGTGACATATTTATTCCTGGATGGAGGTTTCTTGTCTGATTTTGATGTTTTTAAAGAAATACCACTTTCAGCATTGTTAGAATCAGTTTTCCTGGCTTCTTTTAGTTCAAGGTTTGAGAAGGATCTTTCCTTGCTCTGTGTAGTACATTGATCCGATGTAGCAGCTCCGTGGGTGTAAGCCTTCCCCGAGGTTATTTTATTTTGACTGGATTTTGAAGAACTTCCAGATATTGTTAAAGCTTTGTTTGTCTCACCCTTATTTGTATTTGTATTGATTGCTTGAGTACCATGTGTATACATTTTTATGGTTGCAGTGTTTTTACTGTGTGAGTTCTGCTGTGATTTCTCTGATGACACTGACAATGCAGATGGCACGCTATGATCACCATCATTCTGTAAAAGCTGGGCCGCTACCTTGCTTTCTGTCTTTGATTTGGCTGATATGATGCATTCAGATTCAGTTCCCAAGATAACTACAGGATTCTTGCATGAATCTTGCATAACATTAGACAATTTTGACTTATCCCAAACTGAAGAACATATAGACACAGTTGTTTTGACCCTCTCTTTTGTTTCTGTTATTACTGAATTGTGAACAGCATGATCTAGTGCAGAGGGTTCAGGGCAATATTTCTCTGACAAACATTTAGGTTCATCAAAGATTTGTGATATGTTGCTCATGGATCGTTCATTGAGGTCCTCAGACCTCTCTTCTGCACCAAGTCCAAGAGAAACAGAAGCTGTTGATGTTGGACTTAATGGTTCATCTAGCAGGCCATGCGAGGCTGGAGTGGGAGACATTGTAGATTTGGATTTTCCTGAGGGACTATTTGCCACTCTTTGAACACATCTGCTTGAAGTGTAGTGACGTTTGTTAGATCTTGTTGATTTTGAAGATGCTTTAGAATGACCAGATTTTACACTTAATGCCTGATTATTATTTCCGATCGTAATTGGTGACTTTGGTGATGGAGAGGTCACTAGTAAGGATTTCTGTGCATTACACTTTGCATCATCTGTTGTTTGTCTAGTGTCTTGCCCTGCAGTCATATCATTGGGATTCAACAATGACTCTAAATCTCTCTCTGAGCATGCATTTGATTTCACAGAAACTTTGGCACTCTTGGACAGTTCAGTTGTTGACCTCTGTGAATGTATTTTTTCATAAGGTGTGTCTGTAATAGGGCTTGTAGAAACTGGTGGTGAGGCAGTTGCAGTGTCTTGAATGTTGTTTGATTTGTGGGACTTGTCAGAATCTTTAGAAGAGTGTGTTTTAATTGACATTGCGCTAGGGACTCTTTCTTTAGTGTCCATATCAGAAGCTTGCATTACAGTGTCTATTTCTGGTATATTTTCCTTGGCCATATACAAAACCCCAATTTCCTCATCAATTTGATTCTTTAGTCCAGATATTGTTACTACATCTGGTATGTCACTGTTTGACTTTTCTGTTCTAATTGATTTAATTGACCTGGCACTTTCGGTCCTTCCTTCTACATCCTCCACTCCAGCATTTTCAGAAATCATTTCTGCAATAGATGATCTCCCACATGCATGCTGGTTTGAATTATTGGATTTTTTTGAAGCAGCAGAATTATTTGATAAATCAAACAATGCACTTTGGGAGCTGGCATGCCTGACCTCCTCCTCAGCTATATTATTTTGAACAGGTTCAGTATTCTCAAGTATGTTTGAAATAGCATAATCTCTTTGTGGTTCACAATGTGTGCATTTGTTAGATCTCTCAGACCCACGTGCCTTAGATGATCTCTCGTGAAGTGACTTAACTTCACTATCTTCCTCAGCTACCTGGACTGGCATATCCTGAATATTTGCTGGTAGTGTTGATAATCTTCCACAGCCACCACAACAAGGGCATACTGTGGACATCACTGAGAAACATGTGTTTGTCGACATGGCAGTTATAGATTTATTCCCACTCTTTGTTTCCTCCTTGCATGCTTTGTCAGCACCACTGTCTGATATCACTCTTCTTGGTGAATTTGCTCTTGCTCGAGATTTATTAGACACTTTGCTGTCATCCGACATTGAATTCAGAACCTCTTCCTTTAAACCATTCTTCATATCAGATTCCATCAAGCCTGTTATTGCTTCTATGCATTGGCTGCAGCAGCAGCATTGAGACCTTGAGGACACTTTTGAAACTGAAGATCTGGCACTGTCCCTACTATCAGTGTCTGCATGACCCTCCTGGGGCACTTCTGGTGCTGCATACATGCTGTTGGACATTTTGGATTTTACTGCATCAGCAGAGCAGCTTGAGACTTTAGGTGGTATGGAGGAAGATTGTAAATTGTGCGACTGTTGACTGCCATTGCAGTGTACACATGTAAACTGTTTATCCTGCTCAGAACACCACTGAGATGCTCTTGCAATTCTTGGGGAAAGGTCTTCATAATAATCACCCTCATCGTTTTTGAATGACTGGATGATGGATGAATTGCTGGTAGCAGAAATCAAATGTTCTGCTGCTTTTGTGACTTTGCTCAAATGATCCAATTCCACATAATCTGTTTTTCTATTATCATTATGGTGATATATTTTCCCAGTATTACTCTCACATGTGTCACTGGGTATATTACACTTTGTGGTGCTGGTTGACACCTCATTCCGACTGCAACAACGACTTATTGAGCAATATTCAATCCTTGTGTCCCCCTCCTCAATAGTCTGTTGGAAGCAAGATGCCTTCTTTACAACATGTTCAGTATATTCCTCACTCGACCTGGAAACTGTATACACACTGTCCACAGATGCTTTTTGGTGCATAATTTTGTCGGATGATCCCGCAGAATTAGAGGAACTCCTGGTTCCACTGGTTCCATCATCCTTGTGTAAGGGGTTTTTCCAAATGTCATACCCTTGACTATGGTTGTGGCAATTGTGACAGTAGGATCCTATAAAGTCCATTTGATGACATTTTGGTGAACAGGCATCCTCAGCCTCACATTCAGTGTTGGACTCTGGTTCAGAGTATACAACTTTCCCTTGAAAACAATGAGGGTCTCCCTCCTCTAGAGAACTACATTCATTTGTAGATGTTGGCAACTTCTTGATTTCAGTGGACCACTGAAGAGTTTCATCATTGACTAGGCGGAACCGAACTTTCATTTCTACAGACAGACTGCCATCTTTGTTGACGAAAACCCTTTTTTCAATGTCATCATTCATTAAAACTTCCTTTGTAACACAACCCAGTTGCCTTGGTGTCATGCCTGATCCATTTGGGTAAGATTTTTCTGATGATAGGGAGAACCTTGTAGATTTGTTACTTGAATCTGACCTTGGATGGATGATACTTTTCTTGGTCTCAAGTCCAAAGTTCACTGTAAATACAATATGATAAATCATAATGAACAATTTATTTTGAAACAAATAAACAGTTTATTGTCTCATCCTTTGTTACCGATATCTACTTATTCAGTACAATTTGTTAGTTTATGTATGAATGTAAATCATATTAATAAATCAAGCAAGAATCGAAGCAAGAAACATATTAATACATGAAGATTTGATTTGATTTTATATTATTGTTAGAAACATGGAACCGAAAATAGAAATCCTCCTCAAATAAATGAGCACTGTCTTCTTTCAAAAACATTATTAATTTATATATCTCCATGAAATACCATTTTTCTTGCCATCATGGCCCTCGCTGAAGATGCTAGAGTGTGACCTTGCACCTATCCCAGGCAACTTCTCCTCTGAGTTCTTTCTCAGATTCTCCAGAAGTAGGGGCTTGAAGGGTTCTCGGCCCACACACACCAGCACACTGGGACATTGCATCAGGCTCTGCATACTATCAATCTGTGGGAATCCAAATATAAAGTCCGCACATAGGTGGTAAACATAAAAATATACTTTTTAAGTTTTAAACTCTGCATGTTATTTCTTTCATTCTATAAGCACCATCTGGGTTATCATTTGAAACATATTGCCTTTAGCTAACCTGATTGTTATCTTTTAACAGTAAATATTTAATAAAAAATCTAATGACTGGTAGTTAATTGTGAGAAAAAACATTAGAAAAGGTTAAAAACTAAGCATATTTAAAATCTAATCATGACTTTTTGACTAGTAGAGCATCTCATAATATTCTGGTCAGATCATACTAAAGATGGCAATTTTTGGTTATAACCCCTCTGCATCTATATGTAACAAGAAACTCTATGCTCCATGAAGTTTTACCAATGCGAACTATGGCTCAAGAGCAGAAATAGTGGCTGACCTTTCGTCCTTCCAAGGTGTATAGCTTCCTGACATTGCACTGCATGAGTTCTGAAACCTCATCCATAAAGGCACGAAGGCTTCGAGCCCTCTTTCTGCTCAAAACAATGGACCTTCTCACTGCAGGATCATAGTTTTTTACCAGCACAATCCTCTTTGCTTGTCGATGGTAGTGATGGCCAGAATATCCCGCAGGTGGCTGTTCAGGTCGGGAAGGCTTTCTTGGGGTGTTAAGTGGGTAATTGTGATGCCAGACAGCAGGTCGTTTCCCTGCAGCCTCCATATCGATTGGCTTAACGTAGTGGCGATCAGAGCACAGGTAGCAGGCCCCATCCTGTAACTGCTCCAGACTCTGAATAGCACGAGTTCCTCTGGGTGTAGTGATCGTCCGCACACCAAATGGCAAAGGCATTTTCTGAGAAAGGTCATCCAGCAAGGCATCAAAGCATTTGAAACTTCGCTTATTAATGGGCATCGTGATACCATTGAACTGGGTGTCTCCACTCTTGTAGAAAGTGATTCTCTTGGCTGGGGTGGCAGTGGTCACACTGGAGAAATGAGACAAGGAATCATTCCTAATCTGGTAGCTTGCATTGGAGAAGCCTGCACTCTGCATTCTTCCTAGTTGCTCGAAACTGTAGGAGAGATATTCTGTATCATTTACACTTCAAAATGCTTCTAAATAAAGGATCAGTCTACAGTGCATTATCTTTAAAATATCACAAATTACAAAGTTTAATTTGCAATCATTGCATACAATAGACAAATTTTATTACATAACTACATGATGCATTTAAGAGAAATATAATAAACAAATAAATAATCTATCTAGTGTCTATAAGGTAGCATATACTGTAAGATTTAATGAAACGTCCTGTATGGTTAGATAATAAATTTAACCATACTGGATCAATAATAGTCTACTTGTTTTTGTCAACAAAAACAACAGCACCCCAGACCAAACAAGTAAGTCACCATATGATTCAGAATGTGTAGTGTTTCTACACTTAGTCTTAAACAAGCCTGTATTTACTGATAAAAAGATCTCTAATGTTTTAAGGATTACAGAATTCATGGTTATGTAATTATTCATTGTGAAACAGTGAAAATGATTCTCTTGTTACTAACACAGTTTAATCTTTAAAGCTGATAATAATTTAATTGCAATGAGAAACATGTATTTATTTCATCAAGCCACTTATATTGCATTAGGATGGGAAGGATGAATATCTGTCAGTAAATATGAATAAGCAACTATTGATGACTTTCTGATGTTTTGGTGATTTTTAGCTTTTATGTAAATGTGGGTATATATGTAATATCATATTGTTTGTATTGTCATCATAATATTAAAAACAATTAACCATAGATTACCCAACCCAAAATGTGCTTATTTTTAGTCTTCAGATCTGCCTACACTTGATGTCCCTGTCTGTCAGAATAAAACCAGAATAAGTCATTGGTTAGGCTAAAATATTTTTTTCTAACATGAATTCACACCAATTCTAATTTCTAAATGTCTCCCAGATATAAACAGCATGGAATCAGCATCTACTATTATAAACAAAGAAATAGAAAATATACTCACACTCAAAGGACACATGATCCAAACTGATGTTATAATAATTCAAATATTTAGAAAACTAAAACAAATTTAATGCAAACAGTGTTTCAGGTAGCATCTAGCTGGCTGAAGTGCAGCAAGCATTACAGTAGTGTATGTTCAAAATCCTGCCACTAAAGATGCAGACATTAAGCGTGTCCTTTGGAAGCTAAGGATAGAGTGCAAAGCTTCTTTAATCATCTTGAGATTTCTGAAGTCTAGGCGAGCGTTAGATACATGCCAGGAAGGCCCAGATTGTGTAAAGAATAACAAGCAGATTAGGCAGTGAGGAAAAACTGTGAGTAAAAAAAAATGTATTCTCAAATGACTAGAACTGCATGTTCTGTGCTTTTCTTTCTTTAGCGCGTGTTATTACGATGGATAATTAAGTGCAGCTGGTTGCCAGGACAGACATTCATTCTTTAAACATACACCCACTCTCTCAAATTCACACACAGTTAAGAAAAACACTGTGACATTAATGCAAGTACATTAGCTGCTGGTGAAGAGAAGCAATGTAACTGGCATGAAATTCTGTTCCAACCTGTACATTCACTATGAGTTTTGAGCACAGCATTACATGCAGATAAATATAAGACTTCTGTTTCCATAGAGAAGCTTGGACTAAGTTTGGGGTGAATATACATTTCTACAACATACTAAAGGATTATGTTAGAATATAGCAACAGATTTTAGCAGAGTCCTAGTTATCACAGTAATACTGCCCTTAATATTTAATATCCACAATCATCCACATTTAAATAGATATCATTGTGTTTGTTGGTACTTTTAAATGTAGCTCTCTTTTGTGTGTCTAGCTGCTGTTAAGTCACTCCTACACTGACAGAAAGTGGCTTACTGTAAGCTCTTGTAAAGCCGGTACAACCTCTGCACCTTAAAATAAAGTGACCCTCCGCTACCTCTATTAAACACAGCTACTGTGCTCCTAATTACACGTCAGAGCAACATTTCAGACCTGTTTTATAATACCAAGATTTTGTACATTGTACTTGAAATATCTCTTTTATGGCATGCTCAGTGGTAATGCTAGAAGAAAAAGCTGTCAATGTTAATTCATTTAAATGAAAAAAGAGAACAATAAATAAACATTACATAAATGATCAGAAGTAGCATAAAATACTTTCAAATGATAATAAGAAGAGACAGTTTTTCAGACTTCATTTATTATTTTCCACTGTATTACAAACTCAAGCAGGCATTTGTGAGACTCGTGGGAACGTGTGCTTTGAAGCTCTGTCAGACACGCATTTCACTAATCTGATACAGAGTTTAGAGCCCAAGGGCTGTCTGTTGAAAAGGGAACAGCTTCTCAAGGGATCCAACATCATACATATAAAATAAAGCCCTGATTTATTAACATCCAAAATGAATAAATTTATGTGTGCAATGGGTTAGACTGTACAGTGAATCTAATAAGAAACCAACTTTACCATGGTAAAAAGCTATTACGTAATCATTTGGGGGAAAATAACTGGTTATTTAATTATGGTGTAATTGAGATAAACTTTATACTTGTTAAGACTTGGTAAAAGGTATGCTTAATTTGTAATATCTTCTTATTTCTAATATGTCTATAAATTACAGAAACAAGTTTCCAAAGGGTTATTTAGGCCTTTATCTTCTGGAAGTATTCATTTGCCCAGTTCCTAACATGACTTTCAGGCTTAGTAATGGTGCCAAAGGTGCAAAATGAATCGTTTTCAATAGACAACACACTGCATTTGCACACAAAAAAAATTGTTAAGCTAAAAACATAAAACAGACATGATGTGCTATTTACTCATGTGAAAGAAATCAACGTGACACTTGAGACAGTTATCTGGAGAGGAACTAAAATGAGTCTAATTAGTCTAATTTATTTTTATTTAATATGTACTAACCAAGAGCACCAATTACACTTAATGAATCTTTAAATTCAAAATCTACTTTATTTGCATATCCAGCATGTGTGTACAGCAATCACACAATGTAATCTCCTCAGTTAATGTGTTGCCTGAACCATGAAAAATAAAGAAAATAAAAAATAACAGATAACAAGCCATAGATGCACTAAACTATTGTCTAATATGAAAATGTAACTACAATTGTACATCAAACTGAGTGATAGAACAATAATAATCACCCTACACAGTCTACAATCTTTCGAGTGCGCGTCTCAGGTCCATACCAACCTGATAAGTCAGCATAAAGCCTAATTAGGTCACAGGATTTAATGACAGTCCTGTTGCACTGCTTTTATTCCACTGTGATTACAAACATTGAGCTTGACAGCATAAAATGATTCTAGACCGCATTATTCCTGTACTGCACACATTCACAGTGCCCAAACCGTCATCATCATCCTACCAATCATGTTATAAATAATGGCCTGCTGCTTTGTTCACATACTTGTTGAATTAGGCCCAGGTCCTTTCTGGTAACCCTTTCTGAGTCATAGCTGTCTTGTGTCTCTTGCACTAATTTCACACTGCACTGCACACATCAGCAGCTTACCCTTTAGTGACAGATTCATTGTTGCAATGGGCTGTGCCAAAAACATCCAAACTCTGGTGTTGGCTAGTAAGGATTCCAGGAAGCTAGTTCAGCAAGACACTGTAACACTGCAAATGTCTGTAAAGATAAAACAGCATCCAATCCAGCATGGTGGTGTGTCACTCAGCAGCCAAAGAGACCCACTACAGGGATGACACATCTGTATGTTGTTCTCTTCACTTTGTCTCCATTCATTCCATTAGGCTAATTATCAGATACATGCAGACCCACATGCAGGGAGGAGTGACTCCTATTAAAGAGGATTATTCTGTTCCACCATCTGTGCCAGTAGATATTAACTGTTACTTCTCCAAAAGGAATGTGTAGGACAAGAACTCTTAAATAAAATGTAATGTTAAAAGGTAAACACAGAATTAATCACTTATGTGCAAACTATTTAGAGCACAAGGCTGTATGTATAGATCTGGCAAACATACCAGTAGAATATAATACAATATTACTTGCCTAACCTATCCTAGTAACATGCTGCCACTTTAAACATTAAACACATAACTAAGCCATATAATGGGGCATTCAGACAAGTTTAATATAATCATTTCAGCTGTTTTATCATGTTCCACATTTTACTACCCTGTATTAATTTTTTTTTAGTTTACTTGTACTCTTGTAAAACCCTATTATCAGATTAGTTTATTATTATTATTATTATTATTATTATTATTATTATTGTTGTTGTTGTTGTTGTTGTTGTTGTTATTGTTGTTGTATTATTGCTCTTGTGGTTATTAATAAACATCATGATAAGTGTCCTGCTAAATTTGTACTTTTCAATGATAAGTCTGATATATTAATAACAAATGATTACAAACAAATAATCATGAAGAATGTCATGTTTTATGACCAATATTTTTACCTCTGTAATAAAAATGCTAACATTTGCAAAATAGCACATATCATTATCAGGTATTTTACTTCCTCCGCTCAGTGTGGTAGATAAAGATGAGCCAAAATGAGCCGCCTATAGATTATTAATCACGATATTATCTAACTGTTACACCAACCCAACATATTTCACATTTTTTTCTTTAAACACAATCTCTTTTTATGACATTGCCAGCCAAAACTGAAGTGACAGTTGTGTTTTGCTTTATGTCGAATTATGTTTTTTGTCAATTGAAAATTTTGCCTATTATAGTAAGATTGTCTTGGAGTGGGATTATTATTATTATTATTATTATTATTATTATTATTATTATTATTATTCCTCTTCTTCTTCTTCTTCTTCTTCTTCTTCTTATTATTATTATTTAGATAGATAGATAGATAGATAGATAGATAGATAGATAGATAGATAGATAGATAGATGCATGGATTGATGTACTTTACTAATTTCCTGGAGGAAGATTTCCATATGCATACAAATGCATACAAATAATAAGTTAAAACAAAGTTAGACATTCAAAACATATTAACAAATCACCCACAGTGCAAAATACATTCGTGAAAGAAACACGACAAGGTACAGAAAACAATAGACATTCAAGCCAACCAAGTGGTAAGGTTGGTAAGAAATTGGTTATTATTATTATTATTATTATTATTATTATTATTATTATTATGTTCAAGAAATGCTGAGTTTCTATCATTGACAATGGCACTGAGATTTCAGGAGAAAGTTTTCTGAAGCATTTTATGCACATGTTCAGATGGTAAATGTGTAACTTATGATTGTTCAGCAAACATAACTCCTCTGCAGTCCTATAGTCAAAGAGTCACGTGACTAGGCGAAGGTCGCGCGTGTCTCCCTAGCAACAAGCATTTTCCTAACAACAGCCGCCGCCGCAATGGACGCGTTAAAGACGGCGATACAGGAAGCAGCGAGGCTCAAGGTAACTATCCACTGTACAAGCTTGTATTAGGTGCAGTGTTTACCAAGTACGCCTTACACATACTGCTAGATTTTGGCTTCAAATCCTTTCCGAAGGCCATTTACTGTACAAACCGTTAGAAGCGGATGCGCGAGCAGGCCAGGGAGCAGTTAAAGCAAATCACAGCCAGTAGATTTGAGGTAATGTTTATCATTTTGCTGCTGATTTAACGTTAGCTTGAAGGTACACGCAGTAGCAGGCAGGCCTATCTATTGTTCTTTTATAGCCTAACTCCAGTGTCTGTATCTGCAGATGCAACAGGTTTCACATCATGCATGCCTGCACACAATTTCCATCATACGCTTAAAATGTTGAATTCATTGCAACCAGTGTGATTAATACAGCAGCTTACCTCCAGTTACCTTACACTAAATAACGGCGCAGTAGATCAGTTGAGAGAGATTATAGGTACCAGTGCCAAAGCAGGTGGATGTTCGTATAATCACACCACTTTCCCCATCATCAGGAGCATGTACAGTCACTTCTGCCTTATTGCCACCGTGCTCCGTTTCTTTTCAGAGAGATGAAGGCATAATACGCCTGAACAGCTGTTTTCAGTGGAGAGAATTTGAAGGCGATGACCAGAGACAGAAAATACACCAAGAATTTGTGTATGAGAATGTGATGTACTCAGTACAGCGTGGGCTTCCATGGGCTGCAGTGGCCCAAATAGCAAATCTGAGTAAAGAGCTCCTCCCTGAGCTTAGAGGTGAGTCATGGCTCTTGAATACATGCTTCACAAATCGTCTGTTTCACTTATTAAACATATAGATGCATATCTATATTTTAACAATAATATTGCTGAGTAACAGCTGAATAAAGACGCCGTGTGACTGTGATCCTCTGTTGACCATTTTTTAGGCTTGTGAAAAAAATAAATAAATCAGGAATTATAGACATAAAATCCAATGTATTCTCTGAAGGTTTAGGGCCTGTTTACACCTGGTTATGCGTTTTCTCTGATCGGATAGCTATCCGATAGTGAAAAGACCAGGTGTAAATGCCTTCCAAAATGCATTCGAGACAGATTTAAATCTGATCAATCAAACCACATCAGGACATGGTCTGGGATGCGTTCCAGACGAAACTTGACAAGTCTAAATGCGTCTCGTTGTTGAAACCACATACGCCAGCGCTTTTCTCCTCCCAAACAGAAGTACGTCACTTGCTTTAGTTGTGCCAGAAGTAAAAACAACTTATCGACCTGGTATAGCCTGACGGAGATGAGTGTGCTGCCTCATTAAATTGCTTTGCGGGCTGACACAAAAATAATTGAAGGTCCGCCGTCCCAATCGGAAGCCAGATAGCCAGTCTTGTTCTGTAAAAGATGCCAGCACAATTTTTCCCCAGCAGTGTTGACTCCAAGCTTTCATCCAGGTATCTCTCTGGGTTTTAAAGTTTAGTACTGCCGACAGCAAAAATGCTTAACATAATAAATGATGCCTTTTGTTGCGTAAGCGTTGTAGCAAGCATTTTCATTTTCTTTTCGACTGGATTTGCGAACCCAAATAGAGCAAAATAACCGTGGCTGCCATTTCAGTTCAGCGGAAATGTGTATTTGCATTTTGCACGGGAATAGAAGATCAGATTCATATCCGTTTAGCTGAAATGCATTATGTGGCCACATGTAAATGGAACCGTTTTTAACAAATAAGATAGCTATCCGATCAGAGAAAACGCATGAAGTGACCAGGTGTAAACGGGCCCTTTGTTATCCTGACTCTGAATATGTGTGTGGTCCTCTCTATAAACCTCTGTATCAGGTTTGGAGAGATCTGAAGCAGTGTCTTTGATCCAGACTCGGCTGTCACAGTGTGTTCATCGACTGCCTCCCTCTCATCACGCCACCATGTATGACTTCATGGTGCAGACCTACATCCATCATCAGAGCCTATATCAAGCTTTTTTAAAGGAAGAGGTGAACCTTAACTGTATGTACTCCCATCTTGAGATTCAAGTTCCACCACATCCCCTACCACTATCTGAGGGAACAGATTTGGGAATCTGGGAGAAGCAGCAGGCTTTGAAAGAACTAATGGCAGTTGAGACAGTGAAGCTTGCAGAAATCCATAGACTAAAAGAACAAGCCGAGGCACAGATATGGGAGAAGGCAGAAGTCAGTCTCAGTGACCTTTCACTGGAGGGCAGACTAGACAAACAGGTACTAGTGTTTCTTGATTTATGACTAATTTTATCATTGTGTTTGGTAGCACATGTTGTCCCAGGTAAATTCACAAGTTAAAGGCCTGATGACACTTCAAAAAATCTTAGTTTAGGAGATAATGCGTAATGTTAATGTCACTCTTTACACACAGACAGGTGAGAAATTAAAGGAAAAACCAACATAAACTGACCTAGTAGGGTGGTTGGCCACTGCAAGATACCATAACAGCTTCAATGCGCCTGATTTGGGTTCACTTATCCCCTCAAAGGGAAGGGTCTGGTCATCCTTATCATGGTGGAACATATATATTAACAATTACACTTACAGCATATAAAAGACACCCTTATCCAGAGTGACTTTCAGTAGTGCTTTGTAGTCTCAATAGTTGAAAGTACAGTTAGTACAGCAACAAATGAAAACACACAGGTCAAGGGAATTTTTTTTTATAAATAAGTGCTAATAAGAAGCCAATCTATCATTTCTGTCCTGATGGGAGTGGTGTCTTCCAGAATGGACCCGTCCACACCCACAAGAATGAAAACTATGTAAATTATATGCTTATGCTGTGGCCTTAATAGTCACTAGATTTCAACCCAACTGAACACCTATGAGAGATTTTGGACTGACATGTTAGACAGTGTTCTCCCCCAACAACATCAAAACACCAACTGTGAGAGTATCATTTGTGACAATTGTGTTCATCCACCATCACAGCCCCCACCCCCACCCCGTATCACCCCCACACAGCAACACATCAATAAGACACTTTATTTTTCTTTTGTCACTCATCTGTATCTTAAATATGAGTATTTTAGACAAACTATCAATATGTCACTCGCCATCTCCAAACCACAAAAGCAAGAAGGCCTTCAGATCTAAGTGCTATGCAGTAGACAAAAAGCACTTCACCTTTAAACACCCATGCTTCATCAGCAGTTATAAACCGGA
Source organism: Ictalurus furcatus (assembly GCF_023375685.1). Classification (NCBI taxonomy): domain Eukaryota; kingdom Metazoa; phylum Chordata; class Actinopteri; order Siluriformes; family Ictaluridae; genus Ictalurus; species Ictalurus furcatus. The sequence continues at coordinate 18,795,290 of NC_071263.1, forward strand.
TTAAACGAGTGCATTTGTTATTTACTCCTACTGACAGCTCGTTTTGGGTTATAAGTTAGGGAACATGTTTGAATGAAAATCTACTTGTCTTATTTCTAAATTCTGCTATCCAAAAACTGCTAGATTCTGTCTCCACAGACTAGTAAAATTTATATTGCATTTGTATCAGAGATGATATGTTTTATCCTCTTCTTTAATCATGTTTTTGACTCTAGGCACTGGAAAGCATGGTTCACTCCATTTTGCAGTCAGAAGTAGACATGCTAAAGGAGATTTTAATAAAGGAAATCAGAGCTGTGCAAGAGCTGCTGGAAATAAGACTGAGTCAAACAGCTCTACAAGGAGCAGGACACTCTTCAGATGCATCAGGCTTCTCACAAAAAGGCTCTACGTCTGGCTCCACAAAACCGAAAAAGAAATGAGGGTAACAAGATGGTTTTAAAAAAATATTTTATACTGGCAATCATTCATTCATTTATTTGTTCATCTTTAGTGAGTTCATTATACTGGTCAGGATCATGGTGAATCTAGAGCCTATCCTGGAAACAGTGGGCATGAGGAGGGAATACACCCTAGACATTGGGGCATCAATCCATTGTAGGGCACCACACACACACACACACTCATTCACTTATAGGGGCAATTATAGCATATTCAGTCATCCTACAGCATCTTTTTGGGAGGTGGAGACGAAACCCACAGTAACGTGAGAGAAAAGAAACAGTAACTAGAGCTACCCCCTGCACTTGTACTGGGAATTGAATATACTGTATTAAATATCGACATTAAATCTCATTTTAATTACACAGAATTGTTTTTGCACTGTACAGTGCTCTATTTTAAGGGTTTGAAAGTACTCTAATAGAAAATGGGGTCCTCAATGTTTATTTGATGGTTTGGGCTTCTAGTTTTCTACAGAGATTTTAAATTGATTTATCCTGGGCTGAACTGCTAGATTGAAGAGGGTACTAAGCAAAAATACTTAATATGGAATTTGGATTAAAAAAAATAAAAGAGAAGATAACCTGCTTTATACAATGCATTAAATAATCCACGTGGAGAAACTATCCATAAAATATCAATAATATATTCATAACACAATATGCTTGTTGTGTGGATAATGGGGGAAAAAGAGCGTTACAGACATTAAAGTCATTCATTGCAATAAGTAATATTACATTCAAAACAGAAAATATACTTACAAATATAGGTCAGCAAAGAGTTATGTAATATATATATATATATATATATATATATATATATATATATATATATATATATATATATATCGTGCAAAAGTAAATGTAAAACTCTTTTGATAAAGCTGCAAAGTTGTCATATAGTCTTTCAATGAATAGCACCAGAGTCTAAATGGTTGTTCCAATGAACAATACTACACTTCTTTCTCCAGAAGAGCACAACTAATCAACCAAAAAGCACCAAAACAACTTACACCAATGATATTACACTAACAAAAAAGTACATTAAAGCTTGCACCACAAAAACAAAATGACAGCAAAATGATATGCAAATATATCAAGTAACAATTTTTTTTCACAGATGTTAAGGCCAATGTGAGGCACCCCTGTACTTGGTAAAACTCAACATGTGACATTAGACCTCAGTTTGTTGACAGAAATAAATTACGAACATGAGAATATATACAGTAACATTTTTGCTTTTGAGCCCAAAATCCAGATCAGGAATGCCTGTTATTTTTAAACCCAGTTCACTTCCTTATACCTCATCACCACCACACCCAGAAGAGGCTTATTGCACGATCATTTGATACTTTAAAGTGCACTACACACAAGGAAATATACAGGCTTAAAAAACAGTATGCCTATTAAAAAAGCTCAGTAAAAAAAGCATACTGATGTGACAATTTATGTGGGTGTTTAAATTGGAAAATGGTGTTTGTCCCCAATGTTTGAATGGATGCCTTATCTTTATCATCTCATCTATTACAAATATAAAGGTTATTTGTCTTAACATGTTCACATTTGACCTACCTATCTGTAGCTCTGCATTCCAAGAATCTAGAATTCGTTTCCCTATAAAGTCACCTGACTTTACTCGCACTACATTTTAGTACAGTTGTCCAGCAAGTTTCAGGATAGTGTCATGTAATACAATACCCAATGCACTCTATGCACAAAAAAAGCAAAACAAACCTTTTATTTGGTTGCAACTAGTGTACTACAGAAGATGGATACTAGTCCAGTGTGTCTGAGTATGGACAGTGTTCTAATCAAATCGTGATGTTCAGTTAGCATGTGTAAGTCTGGAGTCAGGGCTGATGAAGCTAAACATTGTCTGGATGAGTTCTGGTAGGTCATACAGAATGCATGCTTCCAGCCCCAATCTTTCCTCACATTGTTGTCTTCAAAGTTCATAGGCCAACTGTCAGCTAGTCAAAAACATATGAAAATAATTAACAGGCTGAACGCATGGAAAGAGAATTTACAGTAAATCTCAGATGTGAGTCATAGCCTACAGTAAGGCTTTTATACACAGCAAGGCAAATCTGATTTATATCTTAAATCTGAGTTTCCACATCATCTGACTGGTCTAACTGAGTCACATATCAATAAAAATGATTTTAATCGGTTCTGAAACCCTAGACACATGTGGCTTGTGGTAAAAAAGAGGGTGTTTTCTATCCATTCAGATTACCAAAAATCAGATATGATTTGTCTGTGTAAACAAAGCCAAAAAAGGTTTTATGTAGGCTTTAAATGAAATGCCATATATCTTTAGGCTCTTACCAATTGCTTGTCTAATCGGGTCAACATCATAAATGATGTGCAGGTCAGGCAGCTGCTTCTGTAACTCCTGAATAAGCTCTTCAGCAGTGAAGCTCATGGCATTGATGTTGTAGGTATGCATGCTGAGCGTCTCAGCAGGAGCCGCCATCACCTCCAGTGTAGCTCTCAGACAATCATCAATGAACATCATAGGGAGGCGTGTATCAGCCTTCAAATTACACGTAAATTTTAACAGCATCATGAAAGATCTGGACAGCACAGTCTGAAGAAAGGAAAGGCTGAGTAAAAATAGATTTCTAATAAAAGTATAGAAAATGGAGGGAAAAATACAGAAATGCAAGAATGACAACAGTTGGTAAAGGATGGAAAGATAACCTGTCATTCCTCCTCCAGGCTGAGAGTCTGCTGAGATGATGCCTGGGTACCTCAGACACTGGAAGACAAGGCCATATTTGTGATGGTAATACTGTCAAACAAAAGCACAAGGCCATTGTGCACCTGAACTTCTTTCGCCTAGCCAAAGCTTAAAGGCTCAGCTCCTTCTGAGGCAGTGCTGTATTTAGCCCCTGACTGAATACCTCTCCCATCAGCTCTGCATGGACCTTGGACACTCCATAAATGGTTCTTGGGCACTGAATGCACAGTTCTGGAGTGGGGTTACAGGGCGACAAAAAGCTCCAGTTGTACTAGGAACAACAATCTTTGGGGATTCACAACAATCCTCTGTAAATTCTTGTAGTCCAGAATATCAGCATAGATAAAAGGACCCGGAAATCAGAATTGTATCAGTATAATTGTGGCATTCCAATAATGTTTCATCAAAGACATGTAATACACCCATCCATCCATCTTTTATACTGCTTATCCTTCAGGGATATAATTCAGGGTCACAGGGAACCTTGAGCCCATCCCAGGGAACATCGGGCACAAGGCGGTGTACACCCTGGATAGGGTGCCAATCCATAGCAGCATGCAATACATATATAATACAAGTATAACCTCCTTCTGTCAGCTACACCACTTAAAGCATTTCAACCTTCAAGATGTCAGCAAAAAGCATTCGTACCTAAGCAGTGTAGCGAGTCCCACCCCCCAGTTGTTCCACCTGAAGCAAGTATATAAAGCACATAGGGAAAAAAACACGTTAGAGGTCATCAGTGCCATGGGCCCACTGTTGCCTTGGAAACTACACTTCTTTGGTTTGGAGAATCCATCTAGTTACCAAGGTAACCAATCATCCAAAAAAAAAAAAAAAAAACCCACATGTTTATCAATGAGGTGGAGTTGCTACACGTGCTCATTGGTTTGAAAGCATGCCACATTAAAAAAATGAGGTGATGAAAGCAGACACAGCAGTAATGCTGTCATACCTGTGATGAGAACCTCGGGGTGGTCAGTCACTGAGAAGGTGATGGAGCGAAACCTGGCATCAAGTGGTGATCTCATTTGACGAGGTAAGACACTGACGTTCCTTACAGAGTGAGAAAGCGGTTCACACCCACATGCTGCAGTCAGGAGGAGCTGCCGTGTTGCTTTACTTACCGATCTGATTAAGGGCATTATCTATCTTGAAAACAGAGGGACGATATCTAAGTAAGGGGGGCACTGAACAGTTTATAGGTAGAGGTAGTTACCAAATTAAGAGTTGGATATGTTTGTGTGAGCCTGCTACTTTAACCTCAAGGATGTATGGATATACTGCCACCTTCTGGCTAAAGATTTACCACATGCAGTATAAGCTTCTCACAAAATCCAAATGGACCAAAATATTTTGCTTCAGCTATTTACACGGCAAAACATTTGTTGCAGGTTATACACAGATATAAGTACTTAGTTAGTTTGAGAAATCAGAACAACATTAAATACAACATTAAATAGTGTTCATGGCAGCATGTCTTGTGAACACCATGACAGTTCTGCCTTATTACAATTATGTGATACAAATATTTACCGAGATTAAACCTCATACTAACACTTGATCTTGTTATGACTTCATGTAAATTAGCTGCAGATACTACACCAAAGCGCTAACAATGGCTTCTGTGTACACTGCTGTTACTCGCCGTTTATTACCTCCACTGAGATAAATCCTTAGGTTTAAAGACACGTTACTAATAAATATGTAAAATCCCTATTTAGTTTTAATTAGAGTTATAATTACACGGAGCTGCCTCACTCCGTCAGCACCGCAGCAGACTAGACCCTGCCTCTCGCTTGGCCCGTGCAGAAGCCGGTTTAAACTCCTATTGGCTAACAAAACGAAGGCGCGACTCAAAACGTTCAGTCTTATTGGACAACAGAACAGAGGCGTGGCTCTCGGTTGGACTGAGAACGCCCCTTGAATCAGTACGCTTCGAGCTGAAACAGGAGTGTTTGTGCAGACAAGGTACACTTCAACATGGTGATTAGATCAAGGCATGTGTCTGCATGTACACCTTTAATCGAATCAAATTTAATATGCTGGATAGCCAGGCTGTTTTAGGTGTTGGTTGAATTATAGGTCAATTTGTAAATTATTTGAGCTTTAACATATTTAATTAAATGATGCAAATTTGGCCCTGTTTAACACTTTACACTAGCATTATACATTAGTATAATTATGTAACTTTTGATGGTGGACAGGGGTCAGCATGGGCACTCTGACTAGTCTGCCTCTACACAGCCCCATATGCAACAAGATGCACTGTGTGTTCTGACACCTTTTTATCATAGCCAGCATTAACTTTTTCATCAATTTCTGCTACTGTAGTTCTTTTGTGGGATCGGACCAGACGGGCTAGCATTTGCTCCCCATGCTTGTTAATGAGCCTTGGGTGCCCATGACCCTGTCACTGTTCACTGGTTGTCCTTTCTTGGACCTCTTTTGGTAGGTACTTATCACTGCATACTGGGAACACCCTACAAGACCTGCCGTTTTGGAGATGTTCTGACACAGCCGTCTAGCCATCACAATTTGGCCTTTGTCAAAGTCGCTCAGATCCTTTCGCTTGCCCATTTTTCCAACTTCCAAAACATCAAATTTGACAACTGACTGTTCACTTGCTGCTTAATATATCCTACCCCTTGTGAGGTGCCATTGTAACAAGATAATCAATGTTATTCACGTCACCTGTCAGTGGTTTTAATGTTATGGCTGATCAGTGTACATGGATATATTATTTCTATGCCAGCTCTGGTTACAGGCACATGAAAGCAATATTCTTCTCCAGGGATCTGCAGGCAATTATGTGTATTGCATTATTCAACCCACACTCATGCAGAATTCACTCTGTTTTCCCTAGAGTATATTATGCCAGCATTTGATTTCATAAAAATTGTATGCTCTTGAGTAGTAGAAGTAGAGAAATACACATGCACACAAATGGTACATTTTGTAGTATAGACAAATATTAAATGACCATGAGGTTTCCTTTACTGGTATCATATCTGATAGAGGAAGAAACTGGCTGTAAAATCAGGGAATGTTTAAGTTTATTAGAATGTGCCTCTTGTATGCTATTTTTCTCCACTGAAGTTGTACTTTTGCAATATCTGTGACAGAGCATTCAGGTTGTGCTAACCTTGGTAATTGTTATGTTTCATGAAAGTAGAGGCTGTTACATTTAGACTCTCCTAGATAGTAGTCAAATACAGGATATTTTGGGGTATTGTGGAGAATTCAGAGCCAATACCAGGAACACTAGGTACAAGGAGAATTCTCCTCAGAAGGGATGCAAATCCATCATAAGGCACTATACACACACAGTATTCGCAAACTCGTTCACACCAATGGGCAATTTTGTGTAGCCAGTTTGCCTACCTATAATTTTGTGCAGTGGGTGGAAACCAGAGAACCCAGATGAAACTCACACAGACATGAGGAGAACATGCAGAACTCCACACAGACAGTGACCCAAGACCAAATTGGGGATCCTGGAGCTGTGAGGTGAAAAGGGGAGGAAATATGAGAAATAATTTCCAGGAGGGGAAATATTAGATGCAAAAAGTGTGCATTTAGGATTTGTATAATTAGGAAAGTACTGGCACTGCATGATGGACCAAATATAATCTCTCCCATTATAGTCCAAATGTTATGTTTGGGATTTCGTTTTGTTATACCAGCTGCATTGCATTTCAAGTGTGAAGGGATTAAGAATGGGTAGCATTGCCACATCACAGCTTCTGGGTCCCTGGTTTGATACTGGGGTCAGGTTACTGTCTGTGCTGAGTTTTGCATGTTCTCTATGACATGGTTTTCCTCTGGATTCTCCGGTTTCCTCCCAAAAACATTCCATCAAATTCATGGAGTATTTTCACCTCACATCCAGTGTATGTCAGACAGAAGGGGTTCACGGTGGTTTATTGGTTAGTATTGGTTTTGGTTTACTGTTTGCCTCGCACCTCCGTGGTTTGGGGTTTGAATACCACCTCTGCTCTGTGCGCATGGAGTTTGCATGTTCTCCTCATGCTTCAGGCTTTCCTCCAGGTACTCAGGTTTCCGCCACCGGTCCAGAGACATGCGTTGTAGACTGATTATCGTTTCCAAATTGTCTACAGTCAATGTGTGTGCGATTCTGCCCTGCGATGGGTGGCACCCCGTCCATGGTATCCACCACCTTGTGCCCCGAGTTCTCTGGTATAAGCTCCAGGCGACCCTGTGTGAGATAAACGCTGTGGAAAAGGGATGGATGTAGAACAGATAAATGTGGGCTAAAATTCTACTCACAGAAATAGTTTGACTTTGTCATTTAACTAAAATGCTAAAACAACAGTCAATTAGTCTTATAGTAGAAATGAAGCAATCCTTGACACAGCTAAATCTCCAGTCGTGAATTAACACTACAGTGTTTATTTTGATACACCAGGAGTAACACCCTCAATGTTAAATCCACCGCTGGTTGGAGACAAAATGTTCTCTGAGCATTAGACACTCTTATTCATAAATTCACAATATTGCAGATTAATGAAGTTCTCTCGTTCATGAGTAGAAGCTGCGGAGCACAGGTATTTGGGAAGTGACGTCACCAGCCCTGAAACGGAGGAAGGGGGGGACGAAACGTTTCGGCGAGCAAGATGGCAGCGAAATCCGATGGCGTGGGGGTCGTTACCGGGTTCGCGCAGCTGGATGAGCAGGACGATACGGCGCTCAACGACGACGATCTGGACAGCGCGGCCATCCACATCTGCCATTGCTGTAAGTCGTCGTCGTGTTACTGGGGCTGCCGGAGCGCGTGCCTGCGCTCCCTGACGGGGAAAGGGATCCGGAGAGGTGGAAGAGGAGCGGAGGAGCGCCTATGGTTGGACTGTCTGTGGATCGTGCTGGCCATGCTCGTGTTCTTTTGGGACGTGGGCACGGACGTGTTGTTGGCCGTGGATTACTACGGGAAGCGGGACTACGCGTGGTTCGGGCTCACGCTCTTTTTCGTGCTCGCTCCGTCCGTGCTCGTGCAGATCCTCAGCTTCAGGTGGTTCGTGCAGGACTACACGGGCGGAGGCCTCGGTCCGGTGCAGGGTCTGAGCCGGAGAGCAACCGCTGGACTGAGCGCAGGCAAATACAGCAGGCATACGTGCTGCCACATCTCCATCTGGACTTGGCAAGTGCTGGTACATCTCCTGCAAATGGGCCAAGTGTGGAGGTAAGTCTAGGCTTTCGGACGCCAGTGTTATGATGTGCTGCTCTCTGATGTGTTCCCTCTCTTTCTTTCTCCCTCATAATCAATCACACTCACTCACACTTGGTACCTTGATAGCTAAGATAACCCTGCTTCACCCGTACTTCAACCCAGAAAGGCACTGACAGACAGGAGGTATGCAATTATATACAAATGCATCAGTGTATTCTTTGTAGCCATTTCCCTGTACAGTGCCCATTTTCAATTAATTATATGAGTCATGCTTGAATGTAGGAAGATTGTTTTGGTTGCCACACTGAAAAAGGCTGATGTGCTGGTGAGAGGACTCCATGGTCTCAGCCATCACATCTGTGCTGCATGACATCACACCAGTGTGTACACTCAGTACCTTCATTTGCTCTAACTGTTCCTGTGAGGATGTTTATATCTGTGATGATTTATTCATCCGGCTCACGAATAATGTGCAGGAGAGTGAAAATGGCTTGTATTTTAATCCTGAAGACCTTCATTCATCCAAGGGTCTTCATTCATTCCTAAACCCCAATCAATCATTGATATTTTCATTACTGATATCATTTTTAAGTGCTGTTATTTATTTATTTATTTTTATCTAACCGATTGGACAGGGAATGCCAGAGCATGGTCGTTTACATCTGTTGTTTTCCCTAAACTAAAAATAAAATCTATGAATAAGGATAATAATTATTCATTGTATGCTGCCACATGAGCAAACAAGCATTACAGTTTCAATTTGTGTGTGAAAACAGTATGGCTTGTAATTTATTAACAATAAAAAGACTTCTACAAGAAAGCTGAGTCACTGATTACAGAAAAAAAATCAAGGGTTACATTTAATTTGAAGGTATAAACTACTATTTGGATGTCATAGATTTACAAGTCACTTGAATTAAAAGGAGTTAGACTAAATAGCAAAAAAAAAGTAGAAATAATGTTCATTTAAATCTAAGAGCTGTTAATATAATACACATTGTATCAAATCCACATTTGGCTGGCAGGGAAGTTCAGGAACAAAAAATTCCAGTAGCTCAAAATAAATGAATATGATGGTACATATTTGCTTTGATGTGCTTAATGTTTGAATCAGTGCTGTGCTAGTAAAGGGGTTCTGGAAGATTCTTTCAACCTGGTTACAAATATTTTGAGAACCCCTTGTCCACATAGCATCCATAGATGTCTATATATAGCTTATAAGCAATTTATTTATGCATTCTAAATCGTTTATGAAGCCCTCATGTCGGTTTCTTGTACTGAAGCATTAGCAAATCAAAGCTGTTTTACTGTGTTGAGGATGTAATAGATCTCCAGTGTGCCTTTTCTAAGCTGCAGGTTCTGCATTATAACCACCAAAATAAAAACTTTTGCTTTTTCAAGGTCAGCAACCACTGAAACCACTGAACACTGCTGACAGCTGGAAATTTTGGATTCTAATTAGTAACTTGCAGTGGTAAAGAAGCTGTCAAACAATGCTGCGTTAGATATGGAAAATAAATCTTAATTCACTTCATTTGTTGCTAATAATATGTGGTTACACCCTGAATACTCTTTCAGCCACTATTTATAAAAGTGGTAGTTGTAGCGAGGGGAGGCTCAGACACACGGTTCGCTCTCTCCGCTCTATCTGGAGCTGAAAACATGATCTAAAATAGTTGCTAATATATAAGCAGATTTGCATCTACAGTATCAGCATTTTTTACTGTTGCATGAGAACCATGGTTTCATGCTGTAATATGGAAATGTTTGGAATTTCACCTAGGATTATTTCAGGGTTGGGGGCCAATATTATTTCAGTTTTCACTTATAGACAGGCAGCTCTGCCACATCTCTGTGGTTCTGGGCTTGATTAAAATGTGCTTCTAAAAACACAGCCAGATGGAATGCTTATTTCTTTGAGATAGATCTTTGACTGAAGTAATCTGGAGAAGCCATGTCCAGGAATTGTAGGTTTAATGAAATTTAATGAAGTTGAATCACTGTGATTTATCACCGGAATTCATCACAAAAAAGAGCTAAATTAGTGTCTTGAAGAGATATGTCCAGAACTATTGTAATTATAATGTTAATTTAGGTTAATTTAATTTTACGTTAAAGTCAACAGTGCAAATAAAAAGGAAATAATGATTAACATTTTTCAGTTCTAGTGCCAGTTTCAGGAGTCTGACACGTGGACAGATAGTCTGGGGGTCAGGGAGCACAGCCCAGATGTGTGAGATATGATCGTTCCTTCTACAGAAAGAATGAACTGACTGTGGTTCTGTTGGATTGTTTTCCTACTTTTGTCCAAACACATGGAGCACAAAGCTGGCACACTCAAGCAAAACATTTGCTTCCCATCAGCATCATTTAAGCTCACTGGATATGCACATATGCTGCCCTTGGCAAAGCTAACTATAATGAGGCTTGATTGGAGTGTTAAGAGTGCAGTCTTGATGCAGAGTTTGGCTGGTATGAAAATCCCCTTTAAGCCTAGTGAAAACAAAATATTTTTCCTGTGGCCACTAGCCAGATTTTCAGTCCTCTTATTTCAGCCTGAACTAGGACTAATGTAAGACTTTGAAAAGCAGAAGTGAATTGATAACAACGCCCCAATGTATCAAGGAACCTATTACCATTTTAAATATTACATATAATGTGCTCTGAAAAGAATTTAACTGAGTGGAGTAATTTATTTCAGATTAAATAAAGTCAATAATAAGAGAGTATACAGCTAGACATTTCACAAGTGATTGCTTACAATATGTAAAGGTTCTTCACAGTACACCATAGACCAGCATTTGGAGATGGGTTATACCCAGATGGTAGCCTTGGCATGCTGACCTGAATTCCCACTGTGTGTTTGGTGCTCTCTTGCACCCCATTAGTACCCTACACTCAGTCATCACACAATTTTCCATTTTGGACTCCACTGCAGTGTGACAGCGGCTGCCTATACTTTGCAACCTACTTTGCTGCAATCAGTCATCCCAGTCTACATTTTTCCCCTTTCATCAACATGCACTAAATGTATTCATCGTCTGCCTCCAATAACCACACTGAACTGTCATCAGTATGATTGTACTGATTCACATAGCCATAGGTGGCAAATACAGTCACCTTGAGATGGGCTGGGCACAAGCAGTGATGCACTATTTCACACTTGAGCAAGCAATTAGATCCTCCTGAGTCTATTAACCTCCCCATATAAAACCAGGGCAGTGCAAAACATAGTGAAATAGCAGTGAAAATACAGAGAAATATGTTAGGCGATACAACAAGACAAACAACTCAAGGACACATAGTGGTTCATATTCCAGGAAAAAGGAGATGCTGACTCCAGTCCTACCGTTTTCACTTTGAGGGTTGTGCCTTTGATGATTCAGTGCTACTTCTTTCAGACAGCAGTTGGAGAATCAATATTAATGGCTTGATGTAATTATACCAATGCAAGAGAGCTTTCTGTTCTCAGGCGTCAGGCACATCCTGGTTCTGAGTACTCACCACAAACAAGTACTGGCTAAAGAATTACACAGCTTTGAATTATTTTCCTGGCTAAGACACCTAAGCAGTATCTGTTCTGTTCTTAATACTCATGGGTTTAGAACATGGCCTGCATGCAGAACATTTTAGAAGAAACAACAGAGGAGCTATTAGTTTCTGTTACAGTCCAGTGAGAAGCAGCAGAGTGGAGAAATTGAGTAATATGAAATAACATGAAAAATATAAATTACAGGATTTCTAATAGGCTTCTTATATATTTAGGGCAATCATTATGGAAACAGTCTGCATTTGTGCAGAGGATATAATACAGTTTCAAGAGTTATAAAAAATTATAAAAAATAATAATTTCCTTATCAAAGTCTTTTTTAATTTTTGCATCTACATGTGACCTTGCACTTAGGTTTTGAAATATACTTACTATACATTACACTGAAGTAAATTTTTTGATCCCTCTGAATGTAATATTTGAAATTGATTTAGAATTTGAACCGAGGCTTCACTGACAGCTGACATTTTTACCATAACTTTTCATCTGCTTTCACTTTTAATAATTTCATTCAGCATCAACTTTATAGCATGATTTTGTCAGTTTGGTTTTATTTTCGATATTTCTGCTTTCGACCCCATTCTCATTTCATGACTCCATTCTTTTCTGTTTGTTTTGCTTTAGTTGCCCAGATGGACTGATGCTCCTTAAAGAAGTTCTTGGGTTTGTGATGGGGGGTTTTACACTTATTCTCTCAGCAGAGGGTAAAGAGAAAAAGTGGCCAATGAAGCAAGGTGCTTGTAAGTCCATCTCTACATTTATCCACATTTTGTCCATTTATCCACATTTCCTTTTTCTTTTGGGGCATTTTATCTCCTTGATTCCTGTCTTAGAGTCAAATTTCCCAGTTAGTCAATGACGGCAGTATAACTAAACACTTAATAATTTGGTCTGAAATATAACCCTGATTTTCACTTGTTCACAGAGTATGTTCTCTGTCAAAATAGGTTTCAGCATTTTGTTTAAATCCATTGTCTATGCCAGAGAGTATTTTGCTGAGCCAGGCTTTTCCTCTTCCTGTGTATTTGTTCAGTGAAGTCAGTTGAAGAGGAGAGCCCGTTTGAACGCTCTCCCCAGGAAGCTCTTTGTAGGAAAACGCCAGAGGCTCTTGTGGGATTACAGAGACGTGCATGCCTTTCATCTGAGCTGTAACACAGAAACATCTACTGCAAAGTACATCAGAAGAGGAGAATTCTCTTCTAATTTTAAATAGCTTTCTACCATTTGGTGAATATTATACGTCTGCTACCAGCCTGATTCCTTCTTTAATTTCAATTGTGAAAAGCAAATGCAGCTATGATTCATTTCATGTTCATATTATGATATATTTGGAAGGTTTTTAGGTATTAACTGTGTCTTAGAGATATTTTTATGTGAATAATGCTTGCCAGGATATAACCCTAAAATATAAGATGCATTAAATGATCAGATTTATATTGTAAATCACAATGCAACAAATTTTTGCTAAGAATTTCTGATACAAGAGATTATTTGGGCTTCCTTCCTGGAATGCATTTCTGAGGCAAACATCTGCATGTTTCTTTTTTGTGCAGAAGATTGGAGAGGGCCTTTATACATGCAGACATAAAATACAGATACCCACTGCGTCTGGTGCCCTCAGCTCTGAAACAGCTACAACCAGCTAACATTTTCACCAATCTTGATCTTAGAAGTGCTTACAGTCTAGTACAGTCTAATAAAGTATGAACTGGTCAATGCCCCTGCTGTCTTCCAGCCACTGATTAACAATGTAACAATGTAACAATCTTAATTGTCTCCAACTCCTTAACCCAGTTGGACCCTCCCTACTTTTCAAAAGTGGAGAAATGTGAGTTCCATGAGTCATCTTTCAAAGTTATATAATAAATGAAGAGGAATTATTAGGAGACAAAGCCAAGATTCAAGCAGTAACAGAGTGACTCACTCGCCAAAGCATCAAAAACCTATAGAGGTTCATAGAGTTTGCAAATTTTGACCAAAGATTCATTGGAAGTTTTATTTCAACCCCTCTGATGTCAGTTTTTAATGGAGAATCAAAAATTTTTTCTAATCTTTACCAGATTTTATTTCACTATCTCACATAATCCAGGTTCCAAAAATGTCAAAACAGTTGCCCCCACTTACATGTTCCAAATTCACCTTTAATGACATCTTGCAAGAGTCATGTTGAATCACTGCCATAAGCTGGGATATCAATCACCAAATCACCCTGGCCTCCAAAAACAGAGCTTTCGATCTTCAAAAAGCTCTGATAACCTGGGCTCTGCCTTGCCACTGGTCACTCCATTGCCAATAGTCACCTGACTCATCAACTCCTCACCAAAAAATATTATTGGGAAACCATGCTACACTACATACAAATGTTTAAGTCATGCCCCATGTGTTCTCAGGTGAAGATTCCATGCACTGGTGGTAAACCTGTGCTTGGACGAGTTGAAAGATCCAACCAAGAAACTGGTTGAAATTGGTTCTTCTGCACTTTGTAGCTGGACTGGATATGCCTAGAATTCCCTGAGCCATTCAACCGCCAGCTCTCGCCTTTTCACTGTGTACTGGAATACCAACCAGGTCTCTTTCCCTGAGACACACCCACGGATGCACCAGCTGTTGATGAGATTGTTCTGAAAGAATGAGGGAGCATGGGAGGAGGTACATTGACATTGAGGTCAAGCAGTTCAATTACAAAAGAACTTTGCTGACAGACTTTGCTTTGGTGACTGGGTATGATTGTCAACAAATGTGTTTTGACCTGGAAAGGAATTTCATCGGCTCTTTCAAAATAATCACACAAATGTACAAGGAAACCTATCATCTATTCCTGTCACGTCATTACCGCATATCCCAAGCATCCATGTTTCCCTTCTCAAGCCAGCCAACCCTGATCCTCTAGATGAAGGCTCCTCCAGTGAAACAGATACTGAACACCAGAACACCAGCATATTTCATAAAGGCCATCATAAGACTCCCGTTGTTGTCAAGGGCAACTGAAATACCTTATTGACTGGGAGGGCTGTGGCCTGGAGGATTGCTGCTTGGTTCCAGCAGTGGATGTGTTGGACCTTTAAATAACTTGGACACTCTGTGTTACTTTGTGAAGTACTCGAGCACTGTATCTGTGTCTTGCCTATCATGATTAATGTTTTGACCATTGCCTGCTTCATGTTTCCTAATTTCTTGTCTACTATTGACTGGCCCTTTTATCTGTTTGCTACTTTGGTCTTAATAAATCTAGGAAACCTAATGGCTTGCACAAGTTTTTTAGCAAGCAAATTAATACTATTTTATGGATTTTAGATTTGAGGCTTTCTTGGTGTTTATGTTCAGTCTTCCAATAAAATCTGCCTATTTATAACAGCTGAGTGTGTAACGTGAATTCTGAATCATCAGTGAGCCATGTGAAGTGTTCCAACATGGCTGTAGGTACAGATGATGGATGATCATGCTTTCCCTGTCGAATGTGGCAAATGTGTGGGTTTGTGTAGGCAATCAAAACTCAAGCTCAGTTTGTCAGGGCTAATTTGTCTACAGACAGTCATAAGCAGCATGACTCACTGAATGTCCTGCCAAGCTTAATTGAAGCTCCTCATAAACTATCCTGCACATATCTTTGCTGAGATGTTAGATGGCTTGACAGTTTGGTTTACAGTAGTGCACAGGACATTATGTCCTTAAAAAATTATGCGCACATGCTACTGATTTCTGATACCCTTGAATTGATGTTGGCGGCATAGTGGGTTATTTTATTATTTTTTAAAAATTATTTAGTTTTTACAAGCAAGTGATCCAGACTGTGTTTTGCTCCTCTTCGTTTACTACTGTTATATTTGTGGATTTTTTTTTTCTGCATCATAATGTTCTGCACGAAATTCTTATTGCAAAATTGCAATAATATCCCATAATATGATTACAATTCAGCATGAATTTTTTTTACATGCTTCTTATCATTGACATAGCAGCAGTATTGTCTGAGCCCAGTATGCAGCATAATCCTGTAATTTTTTTTAAAGTAATGGCCATATTTTCAATGGTGACCAGTTTGGAAAATTGTATATGTAAGACTTATATCCTGTGATCTAAATATTCACGCAGCTACCATGTAGCCATGTAGCCAATTTGAGGACATCCAGGGCAAGATAGTTCTGGAACTAGTAGATTCTTCGCATGAGCTTGTTTCCTAGCTGAGCAGGAATGGCCTCTGCTATGTTACATTTGTTATCTGGCCATTCTCATTAGCCCAAGTGACCCAGATAGTCTGGTAGTCTTCCATTTAGTCGTAGAACCACAGTTACATACTGTTTGTGACCTACTGTTTTAATTTCCTATGCTCTGGACTACTATGGTGGTATCCTTCTAGGGGAGACTGCATATCAAAGTCATCACAACAGTTCCTAACACTCACTAATGCTTTTCCTGGATTGTGCATTCCCTGGATAGTAAGTGCTGATACCTTTTTCTATGGGGAATCATGACTGATCAAAGCCTCAAGTGTGAGGCTGATTTTTTTTGAGGACTCATACTGAACCTATTTGAGAATAAGAATCACTCCTGTGCTGATACTGTTTCTATTGCAGATAGGAGTAACTAAAGCACTGATACTATTATTTATTGATAATGAGAATCTCAGTCTGTTGGTACTGTACTTTGCTAGTGATGAGAATTACTCTATTGGTACTGTACTCTATTGATCATGAGAAACACTCAGTCTATTAACACAGTACTGTATTATAATCTGATTTGATCAACTTCCAGTGCTTTAATTACAGATGGGTAAAGCAGCTCACCACAGTGCTTCTGCTGTGGATCGTGTGAATCGTGCTTTGGTGATTTGGTCATTATTTGTCTGGACTTCCGTTGTCATCATACCAGTGTGTTGCACACTGTATCCTACAACTCATTCCATCCACCAATAACTCGCTGAGGTGAGGTGATCATCCAGGGTCTCCTGAACCTGTGCACCAAAGACCTGCACAGGAACTAGTGGCACTAAGTGCTCTGTCTCTACATGTGAAGCAGGTGTACTAAGCTCCACAGAGCTCTACATTTCATTTTACTGTTGCAGTTCCTCTAACAGCTCTTGCATTTGACCATTGCTTACTGCCACCGTCTCTACACTGTGGTCCAACACAGTAAGGGCATTCTCTCCTCTCCACAGAGGACCTCTCCTTCATTTTCTAGCGAGGCTTACAGCCACATTGGTTGCCGGCTTTGTGCATTTTCATTCAGGTCTGATATGAAGCCCACGGGACAAACAACGACCAAGTTCATTAACACTGATTTACACTGTTAATTAATTTATACATTTATACTTACTAACTGCCTGGTCAGGGTTTATATTTTGGATAATAGAACCTACTGAATTTGTTATAAAACATTGTGGACAGGTACAAACAAAACTATAACTGCATGAGCAGGATTAATAAAACATTTTCACACACATCTTTAGGTGAGACCATTACACTACTAGCTGAGGTTGAGGAACTATCAGAGCTAGAATTCACAGGCAGTGCTTACAGTGCTGGTATTTACTCCTCTGGGTTTTGTCCATTATGTACCAATGTTTCTGGAGTCATATTGGTAGGGTTTATATATATATATATATATAAAAAGAAATAATTCACTTTTCTGATTTAGGTCACACCCAGTTCAGGTTCAAATCTGAATACAGATACAGGGATATTTGGAGCACTAAACAGATAAAGATAGTGGCATTGTGTTACACCCTTAATGTGCGTGGTACCCAGATAGGCTCTGGATCTACCATGACCCTGACCAGGATAAACAGTTTGCTGAAAGTGAATGAATAAATGTAATTACGAACTTAGAAAATTCTGATATGAATTACTTTGCATTCTCAGCAGAGAGCCAACACAAACAATAGGCCTAATGTCTGCTCTTTGAGTAGGTGGTGCATATTGATAAATCAATACTAATGTTCAACATAATCTCCTTGGTGGTGCAGATTTTTCAGAACACTTTTATGCAATCTTTTGCAAGGATTTTTGGGCACTTCTTATCATGTTCAATCTGCTTCTTCCTCTCCTCATCAAGACAAAAATAGGATATAGGACAAATGTGAGGTAATGAAGGCCTTTTTATAGGCTACACACATGAGGTCATGGTCACAGTCATGAGGTGACGTCTTTGCTATTAGTACCCGGCTTGGAAATGAGCACACAGGAAAACTACATTAGTTTTCCTAGTAGTGAAACTTCTCTGGCAACCCAGAACATGAGGAAGTACATTGCCTGGCCAAAAAACAAAAGTCTCACACTCTAAAATTTCGTTGCACTACCTTACGCTTTGATTACAGTGCGCATTCATCATGGCATTGCATCAACAACCTTGTGCAACATGACAACATTTATTTCCATCCAGAGTTGCATTCATTTTTGGCCTAGATCATGTGTTGAGGATGGGAGAGTCGAATCACTCCATAAAGTCCCAAAGACTTTGAATCGGGTTAAGGTCAGGACTCTGTGGTGGCTAATGCATGTGTGAAAATGATTCCTCATGCTCCCTGAACCACTCTTTCACAGTTTGAGACCGATGAGTCTTGTCATTGTCATCCTGGAATATGCCTGTGCCATCAGGGAAGAAAAAAATCCATTTATGGGATTACCTGGTCAATCAGTACATTCAGGTACTCAGCTGAATTCATTTTATTGCCTCATAATGTTGCTGATCCCAGACATGAGGCTTGTACAGTAGGCACTATGCATTATGGGTGCATTGCTTCATGTGCCTCCATCTTAGCTTGATGCACCCATCACTTTGGAATAGGCAAATCTGGACTCTTCAGACCAAATGACCATTTTCCATTGCTCCACAGTCCAATCTTTATGCTCCCTTGCAAATTGAAGTCATTTTTATCTGATTAGCCTCACACTGATTAGGCCACACAGCTGTTTTAGTCCCAATCCTGTAAGTTCTCATTCATCGCTTTGTGCATGTGGAAATGCTCTTACTTTCACTATAAAACTTAGCCATGAGTTCTACTGTTGATTATTTACAATGAGACTTCACCACTTGTTTTAAAGATCTCTGATCACGATCATTCAAGATTTTGAACATTAATTTTTCCTCCCACATTTCTTCCTCAAAGTTGACAGTTCACCACTCGCCTTCCAGATTTTAATAATGCCTCAGACAGTTCTTAACCCAATTACAGGGATTTCAGCAATCTACATAGTTGTTTTCTTTGCTTGATGCAGGCCACTAATTTGCCCCTTCTGAAACATATTAACATCTTTTTCATGACCATGGGATATGTCTTCCAACATGGTTGTTTAAGAAATGAGAAGCTACAGACTGCATCAGTTAGGGTCAAAAGAATTGTTGCCAGCTGAAACATATTAATCACTGCAATAATGATCCAATCATAGGCTCTTAAGTGTTTGCTTATGTAAATCCAAACTGCATGCTTTTTTTTGGCCAGGCACTGTATAATAATGAAGGAAGGTGAGAAGAGAGAAGTGAAGGTAAATACTGTGAGAGCATAGAAATACGGCCAGAAAATTGGGCTTATGATTAGCCGCTTACTCTCACTCTATTTGGTGATGCTCTTCGCTTTGATTACTTTCATTGTTGCTCTTTCTTCAGTAGAAAGCAGAGTTTTTTCTTTTGAAATGTTGATTATATAATTGATACATAATTAAAGTGTGAAAATAAAACATGCCAAAATATGATGTTTATTTACAGCTCTTTTACTTCAAGAAGTCACAAGGTACATTTAGCGATTGAACATACAGACCTATGCAGCTAAAATTCGAACGTTGGGGAAAAATTCAAACAACATAATTATTACTAACTACTATACATTATGCATTAACTACAGTGAAACTAATAAGTAGCTGCAATAGTGAGGAATGTGAGCATGGTCAAGCCTGATTTAGGAAGAGCCAAAGACCATATTTTTATAAACAAAATGACTCGGGTATCAGTCTGTCGTGAGTAGTCAGATAGTAACCTTTCTTTACACTTATGCACATCAAGCATGAAATCTATTTCACTTTTGAAAGTGAAAATAGTTAAAGATTAAATGTGTGCATCCATAAATATGAGTCACATTACAAATGTCTCTCAACTTGTGCCTAGCACTAGCTATGAAGGTTATTCAGTGGTTTGTTACTATTTCAGTGTACTACTGCTTGTCATTGTGAAACATTAAATAATGTGGAGGAGTATAATAAGATTCAAGCTCCTGAATTCCATTGATGTCTGTCCCTGGAATGAAAAAGGACTAGTATCTGTGGTTGTCATACTTTTCTTCTCAGCACATGCTGTAAGCATATTTTGGCAATGTTCATTTTTCCAAACAGATACATTCGGACTATGTACCTGGGCATCCAGAGCCGGCGCCAGACCAAACACAGACGGAGATTCTATTGGGCCATGATGTACGAGTATGCTGATGTCAACATGCTTCGACTGCTGGAGACGTTTTTGGAGAGTGCTCCACAACTGGTGCTACAACTTTGCATTATGATCCAGAAGAACCGGGCTGAGACTTTGCAGTGTAAGGAATCTACCCGTTTACCTCCAGTTAGTGTTACTTAATCCTACTGTAAGTAAGATTAGAAAAAGACTGGGTTTCATGGAAACAGGATATGTTCAGTGAGCAAACTGATAGGTACTACCAATACTAAATGTATTTCTACTACATTTCCTTCAGGTATCTCTTTATTAGGATCGCTGATGTCTCTGTCCTGGGTGTTAGCTTCCTACCATAAGCTCCTGAGGGACTCCAGAGATGACAAGAAGAGCATGAGCTATCGAGGGGCACTGATTCACATCTTCTGGAGGCTCTTCACCATTTCTTCAAGGGTGCTCTCCTTTGCTCTCTTCGCATCTATCTTTCACATCTACTTTGGCATTTTCGTGGTGATGCACTGGTGTGCCATGGCCTTCTGGATTGTGCATGGAGGCACTGACTTCTGCATGTCCAAGTGGGAGGAGGTGCTCTTCAACATGGTAGTTGGCATTGTCTACATATTCTGCTGGTTTAACGTGAAGGAAGGTCAGACACGCTACCGGATGATGATCTACTACTTTGTGGTGCTGGCTGAGAACACAGTGCTCACCTGTCTGTGGTACACCTACAGGGACCCAACCACCACAGACTCTTACGCAGTGCCAGTCCTATGCGGCGTTTATCTAAGTTTTGCCTCAGGAGTGGTCTTCATGGGCATCTACTATGGAGTCCTTCACCCCATGGGCCCTAGGAGGAGGGTGCTAGCCAGCTCCTGCTGTGCCGATCTATTGTGGGGTCTCCCTTTACCCCCTGAGGCCGAGCCAATGGCACCAACCCCTGGTCCTCATGCTACACAGACAACCCCAAGCCGGGCATCTACAGCAGGTTATGGACAGCAGGATGACTCCACTACAGACACCTGTCTACCAGTGTTTCAGGTGCGCTCCCCTGAGCTCACCATGCCA
The DNA here is from genome assembly GCF_023375685.1 of Ictalurus furcatus. Taxonomy (NCBI): domain Eukaryota; kingdom Metazoa; phylum Chordata; class Actinopteri; order Siluriformes; family Ictaluridae; genus Ictalurus; species Ictalurus furcatus. The sequence continues at coordinate 18,816,646 of NC_071263.1, forward strand.
TCGGGTCGCCATCGACCAGAGGGGCCGCTCATCAAGATCGATATGCCCCGCAAACGTTACCCAGCCTGGGACGCCCACTTTGTGGATCGGCGCCTGAGAAGGACCATTAACATCCTGCAGTTTATCAGCCCCTCGGCTGTAGGGATCAGGTACAGGGACGGGCCTCTTCTCTATGAGCTCCTGCAGTATGAGTCCTCTCTGTGACCACGTCCTCTCTCCTCCAAGCCCTTTGTGTCACTCTTTCTGTCCTGTTCATTAGTCATCATCCATTCCTGTCAATTTTTTTACCTTTCATTTAATCAAAAGGGTTTAAACGTTTTTTGCAACAACAAAAAAGTTTTGTAATTATTTACTATAAATGAATACTTAAAATGTGAAAAACAAAACTTGATCTTAGTCATTGTACATGATTTTCTTATGCAAACTGTGAGTGTATATTTTATTTGTACATATGCATTTTCGTTTTTATATAGTCTATTTAAAAATGTCAACTTCCTTTAAGAAGATGTATATCTTCTGTCAGTGTGTTTACAGCTAGCTGAAACCATCCCATTGGAAAAATGGAGGTAGATTGACCTTGTTGATGCTCCTTTTCAATTCCATTCAGTTCCAGTTATGTTTATCTTTAGGTGTCTTCCTGTTTGTTTCCTCTTGTAAATAGTTTGTCAGTGTTCTGTAGGGTTTCAGACTTTGCTTTGCACTTACACTGACCTCTGCAGGCAAAAGCTTAAAATTGATGGATTACACAGTGGCATTCATTGACTGATTGCCTTAACGATATCTTAATAAGAAGTCCTAATTTTAGAAATGTACTTCATGAGATACCTCATTGACTCATGATAGCACAGTTTTCATTAAAAGCTCATAAAGTACATTTTGCACAGCATGTTTAATGTAAGTATTAGCAAGCACAAAATGAAAGTTTGTTGAGTACATATGTAAAAGACAGCTTTTGACTTAAGAAGAGCTCTCCGATTTACTTTTCATAACAGTGATGCCAGGTCCACTGTTTTCTTGCTGAATTGAATTACTCTGGAGTGTATTATCAGTGAATTGGTCTCAGCTATAATAATATAATAATATCTGTAATAATGAGATCATGTAGTCAAACTATGCTTTACCACTGCTTCATGCATTTTAAAAGCTATGTGTAGGGTTTAAAAGGGGAATATGCTTTAGATTTGGACTAGTCTTACTGACCTTTGGATGGGTTTGAATGGGCATTGACGCATTGTTTTGTAACGCAGACCTGGCAACCCTGCTTCAAAGTATTGTGCTCTTGCCTTCTTAGCTGTCCATCTATCTTCCTGCATTTTTGTAGGAATGGTCAGGTAGTTCTCCTCCATTCTTCCCAGCCCCCCACATGCATTTCTCTGTTGGTGCTCATTCTTATGGTTTTTAGTCCAATTCCCCATTTGGACATTAAACCAAGTAATAAAGTTAAAAGGTGCAAATGCTTATCAGTGATTCCGTATGGAATCATTTGCATACATGTATTTTTTTTTTTTTTTCCAAGTGTTGGATTTTTATTTATTTATTTTACTTTTGTCCAAAAAAGCTGGACTCATGGAACTAAATACTTATCTTTGCCTGAATATACCTGATTGGTTTTTCCACAAACTAAGAAACCTTTGCAGTGTTTCTTTCCTGGAGATGAGGATGCCTTCCTAATTCATGTCCTCTACTGTAACCTTACCACCTGTCAACAACCTTTTTACTCTGGATAGGTGCTTACAACGAAATTGTTTTTCTATTGTACCTAAGCAAACAGCTTATTGTTGGATATGGTGCTACATTCTTACATAGATCATGTACTTTTGTGGAAATGCTAGGGCTCAGAATGCTTGGTAAGGCTGCTGAATCTGACATCTGTTTTAAACTAGGGCACATATTTTCACCCTTTGCATGAAAATGAACTGTTGTCTATAAAAAAAAAACAACAGGAACAACAACAAAAAAAATTACCCCCGCAACCTGGCCCTAGATAAGCCGAAGTAAATGGATGGATGGATGGAAAAAAACAGCCATCCAGGTCATTTAAATATCTAATTGTAGTTAATTCAAGGAAGCTGTAACTAACAAACTCCTGAGAAGTTAAACATCGTCTAGATAAGTCATGATACCTTCATTTTAAAGGCACTGTTAGGCAATGAGTTGTTTTATCTGCATATTACACCATCCTCATTTCCAATTTATTCTGTAGATTTAAATATGCGTCACTTATATCATGAACATCAACACACTTCAGGTTTGGTTAGGAGTACACTACTGTGGCTCCATTGTGCCTCCTGTGATCCTAAAACCCACATGCCATGCAGGTGCGTCCAACAAGGTGAAGGGTTCTTGCCAGGGTTGGAAAGGAGTTTCAGGGTCAGCTTATTAGGGTTGACATTACAAATTCACCTGAGGTAAATGATTTATTACTGTTTGTGATTCAAATTAACATTTGAAGAGGATATGATGCTGTAATTTGAGCTCTTGTGTGCTGACTCGAACACGGCTCCTTCCCTGGTTGCTGCTAGCCCTTCCCTTTTATTAGTGTATGGCTCAGGTATATTCTGGTGCAGATATTCTACAGATTACTACAAATGTGCTTATTGGGTTTTCTTTCAAATGTTGCACGTTAAGTGAATACATTCACAACATAGTACCTCTGCATATAGAGTAAAATACTGAAACTCAACACTTGTTTTAGGTTACTTCAGGCCTAGTTTCTGGTTTTGTTGTTTGCTGGAAGTTTTAGCTTGTATTTGTGCTTTTGCCAAAATGTACTCTGGGTGTAAATAGTTGCTAAGCATGTCCCATGGGGAATTGCCATCTTACAGGTGCTAAAACACTGTGATTGGTTTGTTTCTTCATCAGCAACATTATCTGAATTGTTTTCTATTATTAAAGCAGTGTTGAGCTGAGATTTCAGTTCAGTAATACACTGGTAAAATACAGTATCCTCACCACTTGCACTGTTCTTGTATTGTAACACTGTTTAATGATTATGTTCTTAAGACATCCATTTACTTTCAGTTTATTTATTTATTTATTTATGTATTTATTATAAAAAATTTTGAAACACTCAATATTTGGGGAGCTCACAGATATCTTGCTGTGATGTCATTTATCCTGTTGGTCTGCTCGTAATTCTCTCAAGCTGCAATCTCTGTAGAGAATGGCAAAAACTGACAATGCAGAACATGTTGAAAATGATTAAATACTTATCATGCGCACTAGTGTGCAGCTCAGACGCGTAAATACTTCTCACCTGAGCAGATGCTTGATCTCAGTAACAATCCCTTCTGCATTTCTGTTATTATGGCCCCTCTTTATTTTAATCTGTGGTGCTTTTATATTGCCGGTGCTTAATGCTGCCAAGACAAACTTTTCAGCAAACAACAATGCCAACGTGCACATTTAAAAAAATTTTGTTTGTTTGTTTTTCACATACAGAAACACGATACTTGTGTGTAACATGACATTGCAGCAGATAGTTAAGTATACATTCCAGTCTTATTCACTGTAAAACCTGATAAGTTCATTTAACTCAAATAATTTGAGGAAACTAATTACCTCAAAAATTTTAAGTTGATAAATCAATTTCTTTAAGCCAAATACACTTAAATAGAGTTAATTATGTTCAATTTTTGTTATATTTGTGTGTTTGGCTTAAAGAAATTGATTTATCGACTTAAAATTTTTGAGGTAATTACTTTTCCTCAAATTTTTTGAGTTAAATGAACTATCCGGTTTTACAGTGTTGTAATTCGCAGAAGTTGGAGATTCTATGGTGCAGCCACACAGGAAAATGAACTCCTGTGCACAGCCCAATATAACTGTTCTTAAAGTGTTACAGATACAGCAATACTAGATATTTACATGGATTTATTTGGAGAACAGTTTCATTCAAAGCGACTTACAGTATAGTTGAAGCAGGATCTCTGGCAATCCTGGAATTTAAACTCACAATCTTCCTGTCACTAAGCACAATTTAACAACTAAGTGGCATTGCAAAGTTGTTACTTGAATCAGTTATAAAAATATGTTAGGAGCACATTACAGACGTGCATTGAAGCTAGAATGTGTTGTCCAGTATTGCTGTACTTGGTGGACGTTTGGGAACATTGTCATCAAGGTGCTAAAGCTGATCCGCCTTTGTATATTATGGTTTATGAAGATGTAATTAGATTTTTATATAAAGCCTTGCTGTATATTAACTGTAAAAGACTGTTCATTTAAAAACAATACTGAACAGAAATGTCTTGTACTCTAAAAAATACAGAAGTACAATTCTGTTATCTAAAGAAATAGATTTTTTTTTTTAAAAAAAGATATATATTTTGTTTCTTCTCTAAATGTCATTGTGAATGAACATGAACGCTAATGGAGCTATGATATAAAGCTACAGTGTAGCTTTCAGCGTGTAGGTTTGTTTTTAATTTCAGCAGACTTCAATAATCTGATGTATTGTATGCATGTTTCTCTCCATTCTCCATGTTGGAATGAGTTTCACAGATATAATTCGAGATTGAATTATTGTAATCAGCATGGCCCCACTAGTACAAGTATGTAAGAAATCCAATTAAATGCCCTTTTTTGTGTAATAGAATTAATCTGACTTTTGTGCACTTTTGAGGTCATATTGGCACACCATGTAATTGAGTAAGTTCAAGTGCAGCAAAACTAGATTAACAGAATTGCAAATTTATTTGAATTATTAATCATAATTCAGTGAGTCATTATGTAAAAGCCAGGAGTTTAATGTCTGCATTTAATGTCCAGTGTTTCCCAACTGGAGCAGAGAATAGGTTTTTGATTTTAAGAACCTGAAAAATATCCATAAAAACATTAAACGTTCTTTACTTTTCAAAATTATGCAATCTGTAAAATGTACACTTAAATGGGGCATATGTATTTTTGTTCCAGTGATTACTTTTTGCCTTTTTCTAAAGTTAGTGTGAGAGGACAAAAATCACTCCAGTAGATGCTGTTTAAACTGCGTCATGAATTCCCAGCATGCAGTTGTACATTGATATAAGCACATGGATTAGCAACTGTGAACAACTGGGATATTGTGTTAGTACTGCTCTGGCAGTGGGGAAAATATATCTGTGCAGTTATGTGTGACTTCAAATCATTGTGTCCATTCAGTTCTTTAGATTCTGGTCCTCTGCTTATACTGTAGGTCATAATACCTCTGCACCTCTGCTGAGTATGTGTACAGTCCCCTCCGAAAGTATTGCAATGGCAAGTCCAATTCGTTTATTTTTGCTATACTCTTTGGGTTTAAAATCAAATGATGAATATGAGACGATAGATCAGAATTTCAGCTCTCACTTCCTGATAGTTACTACATGCATTAAACAAATTCAAACATGCCACTTTTTGTTTGAACCCACCCATTTTTCAAGTGATCAAATATATTGGAACACATGACTGACAAGTGTTACTTGTTGCCCAGGTGTGCCCTGTTAGATTGATTGTCTAAACAGATAATAGCTCTGAAAGTCTACTCTTGATTTGAGCTCTGGGTTTTGCCTCTGAAGACTGTATTTGTTGTTAAAAAGGATAAACCATCATGAAGACCAGAGAGCTGATTATTGGAGAAAATCAAGCCATTTTTAACCTGAGAAAAGAGGGAAGATCAATCAGAAACATTGCACAAACATTGGGCATAGTCCTAATATATATATATATATATATATATATATATATATATATATATATATATATATATATATATATATATATATATATATATAATTTATTTATTTGTTTATTTTATTATTTGGAGGGAACTGTGTGTGTGTGTGTGTTGTGCATCAATCTTTGTTTTCTTGTTTTAACCATTAATGCTCAGTTTTCTGTATGACTGCACATTGTGTATGTGTAAATCCAGATTTCAACATTGAATCTGTTATTCAGTAAAAATGGTCAGGTTTGTTATGAAGAATGTTGGCTTAACCAAAGTTGTTTTGGAACTACTCTCTAAAGCATTTGTATATCGTACTTAATTATCACAGCACAGTATCTTAAATTGTTGCCCTTGTACCAGTTTCTTGGTTGTTCTGTGTTGCATAAGGGGACATCACCTTGTTGGTTGTAATTGAGTTTTTTATCAAAGCACAAGAACATAGTCTTTGGTATCCAAACAATGCAATATAATCACATTCTCTATTCTGGTTTTGACACCAGTCACGTTTCCTTCTTATTTTTCTGCATGTAGGTAGTTAATTCTGTAAAGTATGATGTACACAAAATGTATATTTCCTGTTCTCCAAAAATACTCAGTATATATTTTATCAGTGGTGGAGTAAACAGTACTTTTGATAACTTAACATATTGTACATTCAATAGCTTATATTTATGATATAATGTGAAGCAAGATAATATTTATGTAGTGTTTGTACAATTGTAAGCTGATGACATCACAATTTTGATGTTATCATTGCGCAGCATCTTACATTGTGAACATAACATGCCTGGATCGTGTAATAACTATCAGATGATCAGCTAATCGGTGATAGGGTGCAGATTTTTATTTTTTTGTTTCAAACAGAACAGTCTGTCAGTGATTTAAAATAACGATATAAAAACAATAACAGACCAAGTCGTGGTTCTCTAAGGGCTGTCATAGCTAGACTACATGTTTAAGTATATTTTTTAAAGGCATCAAAAAGTTCAGTATTCAGAAATGAGTACATTTGCTCTTGTGGAGCAACACCACCTATTAGTGACAGAACAAGGTGATTGCCCCTTGCTTTCACAGCACTTTTAATCTGCAAATGCGTTTATTTGTTTGTTTGTTGCCACGTCCTTAAAGATTTTTTAAGTATACATGCTAATGTTATAATTGTGGTTTTATGGTTTTGTGGCAGTTCAGAATAATTGCAGATCCGTTGTGAATATTTTAGAAAGATATATCTTTTGTCCATAGTTCCCAACAAGAGGAAATATTTTCGAGAGAATGTAACTTCAGAATAATGATGATTGTCTTCTCCAAGGCAGAGTTTAATCCATCTGACAGTTAAGAAAATGTTATTTTTCATCTGATATTGACTTTATATCAGTTAAAAGATTTTGTGATTAGATTACACCTCTGTTCCTCTGGTTCTAACCTTCAGACCAAATAATTATCATCAAGTAGGAGATTTTGGTTATATGTTCATTCTTTTCACTTTTGTAATATATATATATATATATATATATATATATATATATATATATATATATATATATATATATATATATATGCCGTCTTCTAATCGGGTTATATTAGACATTAGATGTTGTTTCAGTTTTAAAAATAAATTCATAAATCAGGACAACAGAAGTGTAATTTGTGTTATATAGGCTATAAATTAGATTCTGAAATTCTGTTTTTAAAACCTAATATGCAAAATACACCAATCAGCCATATAATTAAAACCACTGACAGGTGAAGTGAATAACGTTGATTATCTCGTTACAGTGGCACCTGTCAAGTGGTAGGATATATTAAGCAGCAAGTGAACAGTCAGTTCTCAAGGTTGATGTGTTGGATGGAAAGGTATCAGAACACACAGTGCATCGCAGCTTGCTGCATATGGGGCTACGTAGTTGCAGACCAGTCAGAATGCTTATGCTGACACCTCCGAAAGCACCTCCAATGGGCATGTGAGCATCAGAACTGGACCATGAAGGTGGCCTGGTCTAAAGAATAATGTTTTCTTTTACGTTATGTTTACAGTGCATCACTTACCTTGGAAAGAGATGGTACCAGGATGCACTTTTGGAAGAAAGCAAACCATTCAGAGGCAGTGTGATGCTCTGGGCAATGTTCTGCCGGGAAAACTTGGGTCCTGGCATTCATTTGGCTGTTATTTTGACATGTACCACCTACCTAAACATTGTTGCATACTAAGTACACCCCTTCATGGCAACGGTATTCCCTAATAGCAGTGGCCTCATTCAGCAGGATAATGCACCCTGCCACACTGCAAAAATTGTTCAGGAATGGCTTGAGGAATATGACAGATTTCCATGTGCTGACTTGGCCTCCAAATTCCCCAAATCTCAATCTGATCAAGCATCTGTGGGATGTGCTGGACAAACAAGTCTGATCCATGGAGGCCCCATCTGGTAACTTACAGGACTCAAAGGATCTGCTGCTAACGTCTTGGTGGCACCTTCAGAGGTCTTGTGGAACCCATGCCGCAATGGGTCCGATCCATTTTGGCAGCCCAAGGGGGACTTACACAATATTAGGCAGGTGGTTTTAATGTTATGGCTGTTCAGTGTATATTGTAAAGCAAATAATAGATTGTTAAAGACATTGTTTTTATTTTAAATAAAAGATTTTAGGGCCAGCTAAGTGTGGCTCTGATGACCAATTCTGATCCTCAGATCTTCTTTAAGGAAAAGTACGGAGAAGTGAAAATATTTTACCAGTTTGCTCCAAAATCTGAACAGAATTATGTATATGAACAGTGTTTACTCATTTATTTGTTTGTTTATTAAGGTTTATTAAGATTTTTTGGAAAAAATCTGTTCATGTCTGTGTTTCTATGTTCTCAAACTTGAACATCTTTAGAATCGTGTCTACTTAATATTTAACAATCTCCTATTTTGTTTAATATAAGTTTATATTTTATGTTATTTCTTTTTGTTGTATTGACTGTTTTTTAAATCATGGTTTGTAACTGAGGTATAAATATATAACTAATAATAATAATAATAATAATAATAATAATAATAATAATATAAAGGACTTTAGGAGGGAGTGATGTTCTGTAAAATCTGAATGTATATTTTGTATTAGCAGTCTGACAAACTTAGTTCAGATGTATGTTGGTTAATAATTAATTGTATGTTTTTGGTAGCTTTCGAGATCTGCTTAAAAAATTACAATTGAAAAATGTCTGTGTAATTTTGCATGGGTGTATATAGTGTACTTGGCACACTGAAGAAAACTAAGTTTTGAGATTCAGGGATTTTGTTGAAGTCATTAGTTTTTTTGTTTGTTTGTTTGTTTTGGGGTTTTTTTGTTATATGTATTTGTTTTGTGTGACTGTCATATTAGGATTTTATGGTCCTTTGGTACCTTTAACTGTGAGGCTCTTGTTCTGATTCCTCAAGACAAGACATATGTTGCATGAACGTAGCTGTCTATTGTTGTGAGGCGTTTCTGAAGTTCTCACCAGCAGCAACTCAAATTGCTGATTTCTATTTTGAATCTAAAGGCTGTATTATATACATAAAGAGATTCATAGTTGTCCATTTTCTGAGGATTAACATTGTATGGTATTTCTATATTTATAATACATTGTGTTTGTTTGTTTGTTTTGCAAAATTTATCAAATGCAACCTACCACTGTACTTCACTGTATATAAACCAACTACCTGATAGAGATGTTAATTTTTCTGGCAAGTTCATTATATACAGTGAGAGATTGTGACTCAGATACTTTAGTTTATGGATGAAATCAGATGTTGTATGTAGCCATCAATACACTGCGTTGTGTCCCCCTTATTCACATAATTCCAGAGCCTTTCAAATTGTCCTAAACTCTGATAAAGAGGACATTACTTCCTGCACACGGTAATAGTTACTGTACATATTTATATGACCACTTATGAAAAAAATGTTCCTTATAGCACAACTTGTTTATTACCACATTATAACCACCTTAATTCTATTATTGTCTTGTTTCCTCAGTTTAATGTCCTCTCCTGGAGAAATAATGAATGTAAGTAAAGTACAAGATCAATTCAATGGGATTTACATCTGTATTTTTTCCTGATCATTTTAAAATGTATAAAAGTGTGACAGATTCTCGTACGTGATTTTAACACTGGCTATAACAGCTGAATCTTTTTAAGTTGAAATGTTCTTTGAGTTTACAGTTTTATACATTATCTGTAGTTTTAATAATCAAAAATGTTTTAAAAAAAAACAAACTGTACAGATTCTTCTCATTTAACAAGATACAAATGTGCACACGAATGAATAATTTTGTATCTTTGTCCTTTTAATACAAGAAAATGTGACAAAAAAAAATAAACATTTCATTTTCCTACGGATGTGGGTGACATTTGTAGCAACCATCATTTTAGTTTACATTATGTATTATATTTTATTCTTAACTCTAGAATAGATTTAGTAGATTGGGAAACACTGATTAAATCAGCAGTTGTCCTTTGTGGCCGTTAGATGGTGTCATCGTGTTACTTGTGGTTTTGAAATGGATATATCTATATTTACAACAGAGTGTTTCCTTATCAGGGAGACTTTAAAGTAGAACCAAATCTCACATTTTCCCAGTATCACAGTGGATCATAGCAAAATTGGGCCATAGAATTAGCAAAACCCTGTGTTCATGACAATAAAAAGAATAGGAACTGAGCATTGATACTTAAATCTGTTTGATGTATATGGATACTATCTGTTTCACATTCCCATTCCACTGACTGGCAGCGACACATGGAGAGTAAACTCACTAGCAATAAGCTAAACTTGATTAAAACCATGTCCTGTGCAATTCCTGTTGATGATTATAGCTCCAATTGATATTCAAGCATTCATGTACTGTGTTTAAAATTCATATGAAAACCAGTGACAATATCTCTTCAAAAGTTGATTTGTCATGTATGTCACTGGTTAGACTGGTTAGAAGATATTTTTTTACTACCATTGATTTCTATTGAAAAAAGAAACTGAGGTATTAGTTCAATGAACCAAATAAGAGGTATTCATAAAACAACACAGTTTTTGTTTAAAATGTTTTTAATGCAACTTAACCCAAGTGAGGAACTTAATACTCGTCTGAGCGTCTGTTATCATATCTGGCGAAGTGAAAGCTTGCAACTGGCTGTGAATCTAGTGATACGTACACATTTTCCTGAACAACTACTAGAATTGATTATACTACTAGAAGCAATCCAGCATCTGTTAAAATAGTCAAATTCGCCCTTTCCTTAACTGTGCACCTAAACCTTTTAAACTAGCAATTCTCAAACCTCTGATTACAAAAACTTACCTTGACCCATGTTTATCTCCTAGATCCTACAAAGGTTGTAGTTCAGTAGCTAAGTTATGCATGAATAATTGAATGTGATTTTCATGAATATGCCTTTTCTAAGTCATTCACTTCCATAAATCTCTAAAGGACAAAATATTAGATATTAGTGTCTGCATTTCATGTACATGAAATATTAAACAAATAATGAATCTTACAGTGGGCATCATGGAAAACTATTGTATTATGCTATTGCCTATGGAGTTTAAATAAAGCATGAAAGACTCTCCCATGTAGACGAATACAGTTGGCTCATTCAAGACTGATGGTGAAAACAGTGTGTATAGGGAAGAGCTGGAGCAATAGTCTCAATTGACATAACATGCACCATTTACTGTTGTACAAGAAATATGTCAAGACATATGTAAGTGGTCTGCACTTATATAGCACTTTTTAACCTTAGCAGTTATTCACACACACACACACACACACTCACACACCAATGGCAGCAGAGCTACCATGCAAGGCGCTAGCCTGCCATCGGGAGAGACAGAGGATATTCATGGGAATACTGATTTAAATGGCCTTAAACTCAAAAGGTTCAAATTATGCACAACAATGGTAAACAACACTGTCTTTTCCTGCCCAGATGTACAGTCTTGAAATTGTACAAGCCTTCAGTTTGTGGCAGAGAAAGAGGAATGCAGCGGTTCCTTCTGATCCTAGTCCTTTGTGCACTCTGAATGAAAGGTGATGTAGCATGTTTAGAAAAGCTGTCCACATGTGTGCAGTTTGCATATTAAAGTGCCTTTAGAAGTGTTTGTCTGTGTGTTATCTGTCATCAGGGTTGCAATTTAGTCAACTTTAAGACTCACGGAGGGCCCAGCTGTCCAAAGTACACTTGCACGATAAAAGGAAGACAAACAAACATGTTACAGAGGGGAATGGGTTGATTTTCCACTGGTTAGATGTGTGAACCAGGTATTTAATTTTTTTTAGGTGGGGAGGATTTTCAAAGTGTTCTTGCTTAACATGTTTTTATCTGCAATCTATTCAGGTGTTGTGTTTATTTGGTGGCCAATTTATGCAAACACTTACAAAAATATGCTTTGGATCTGCCATACTCAATCACTCACTCGTTTTCAGTAGCCATTTTATCCATATCAGTGTCAGATCCTATCAGGGTAACACTGGGCGCAAAGTGAGAGAATTTACCCCAGTTAGGATGCCAGTCCACCGCAGGGAACCATGCACACACATGTTCACACGTATACACCCCCTGGAGGCAATTTTGTGTAAGCAATCTGCATACCTGCATTTTTTTGTTGGATAGTGGGAGGAAACCAGAGAACCTGCGGGAAACCTATGTGAATATGGCATGAACATGCAAAACTCCACACAGACAGTAAAGGAGCTCAGGATCAAGCCCAGGTTCATTAGCTTGTAATTAAATCTGGTATACTTCTATACTCAGTCTATACAGAATAATTAGCATAGGGAGAAGCGACGGGAGCTGATGTTCATCTTTGTGATGCCAATGAGCTTCAGTGGTGCGGAGAGGCCAAATCCAGAGGTGACAGGGACATCACAAAGCAGGTCCAACATCTCATAGCGCTCCTCCAGCTCAAACGTAGCATCATTTAGCATCTTGCGATGCTGTTTACATGCCTGCTCAATTTTGAGCTTGTTAAGATCACCGTGTAAACGCATAAGCTGGAGAGCTAGCTGCTGGTCCTGTACACGCATCTCCCTCTGCAGTAAATAATGCAAACAGACAAGCAAGTAAGAAGAACTGCAAACTAAAAACTAACATAATAAAATTCAAATTTCAAGCTGTAGCAAAATCAAAATCAGATATATTCAGATTCCATTAATAGTTCATGGCCTCTAGTGTCTCCAGAGTTGTAAATTTACAGCAGATTTGGCTTTAATTCATTTGCATATGTAAACCAACAATTTGCATTTAAACAAAATGGCATGCAAAGCTCACCAACTCTTTTCTAAGCCATTCCAGTGCCTCAGTAACACTTCCAAACCCTTTCAGTCTCTCAGGTGGATGCCTTTGGGGCTTGTTTACAGGAAAGTCCAATGATGATTTTGTCCACTTCAGAGAACTCCAGGATCGTATGTGTCCTTCTTTAACAGAAACTGATGTCTCCAGAGCTTTGGTTCTCAGGCTCTCTAGCTGAAACCTCCACTCCATATGTGAAGGCCTCTTTGTCTCAAGGTGTAGCTTCTCAGCCAAAGCCTTCAGACTGGAGAGATGGTCATCCTGAGTCACTGAAACACTACTGTCCTCATCTGGTTTGTTTCGGGTTACCATCAGGGTCTGAGGGACTGGCATTGTTTTTATGGACATTCTAGCCAATATTAATGCTTACTGAAATGTTCAAACACACTGAAAAATAAAGTGAGAAAGGTGGTAACCTGTTATTGGATTGTTTTAGTAGCAGATGAAACAATGAGTTGTCTCTTTTGTAGATTTACTTTGTTTTAGGAATAATGAAATGCAAATGCATCCATTCATGAAGTACTGACAAGCGTGTATGTCATCTGTTAGAAGAAATATACATTAATAATTCATAGTAAAAACATTAAAAACCATTAACACTAAAAATACAAACACACCAAGTAACTACAAGCTACAAAGAGCATAAATCTTCATCTATACAATATGTGGCCTTCTGGTACTAATCTTAGTCATTGTTAAATATTTTTTTAAAAAAAATCAAAGCACTGAATTAAACGTTCAAGATATTTAGACAACAAAGCTAAAGGAACATATATAAGGAATGACCTCAGATTTAAAATGAAACAATCACCTGTGGAATGGGGAAGTAATGCAATAAAATAGACCAGGCCAGTGTAAACTAGGGTTATCACATGACCCGAAGATTTTTGTATGAAAAAAAAGTCTTATGACCATCGTATCAGGCTGTGTCACAAAGCTTGAATGAATTGATTCTATTGTGGCAATCTGGCCTATGTTCAGGCTAAAGCTTAAAGGTTGCGCGTTAACTCGTCTGCCAACTGTTTGTGTTTTTCCTATCGGTGTGTTTCCACAACAAAGCTTATTCACTTTTACAAGAATTCCATATGAATTCACATGAACTGGTCAGGTCTTTGCTTTGACTCACTGATTTCAAAGTAATCTTTTACCCAGTTGCTGTCATTTAATGACGTAATAATGACGATGACTAGAACAAATTTTCAATTCACCGCCATATTAGCAGGACCGGTTTCCTAGAGTCTTTGGCTGAAGTTTACTGGTTCCTGAGGGTGAACTGTGAAGTAGGACACAGCAGCTGCCTGCTAAACTGGGAACCCCTAGAGTCCAGCCAGACTCTTCATCTCTCTAGTCTTCATTTCATCTGGGGCACTTCTGATCAGAGGGCATCTGTCAGTTCCTTAAGACAGGCTTAATCAACAGGACTGAAGGCTAAACCTACTTGTTTCAGAAAGACTCTTCAGGAGGCCCTGTGTTCAACAAAATGCTGGCCCACGCTCAAACAATGAGTAGTAGTCACATGGATCTGCCTCAGGAATGTGTGCTGGATTATGTGCTTAAATCAGTGTGATGGTACTCATCATTATGAAATGGGCCATTGTCTTTATACCAAAAATAATTTCTAGGAATCTATGCATGTAGCAAGATAACTGGTACAGAACAAGTAACTTTGGTGTAGAAACACACACGCATTATTATGATAAAGAAAGGGACACATGACTTAGAAATATTCCAGGTGTGTTCCATTATGGGGTTATTTTCTTATTCATAAAATGGCAATTATAACTACAGTAAGCATAATTTAATTGTAATATGATACTAAATATTTCAAGGTTGTATCAGTCTTTCACTTATTTCTAGGACTATGACTCATTCCGATGCTTTGGATCATTGTCTTCCTGCATAATCCAGTTGTGCTTGAGTTTCAATTTACGGACTGAAGACTAGACATTCTCCTTTAGGATTTTCTGGTAGAGAGCAGAATTCATGTTTCCCTCAATTATTGCAAGTTGCCCAGACCCTGGAGCAGCAAAGCATCCCAGAGCTTTTGAAATAGATTTGCAACCCTTCCCAGACTGATGTATTTCAATCACCTTCTTCCTCATAATTTCTGGAATTTCTTTGAACTTTAGCACAGTGTGTTACTGGGTAAGACCTTTTAACCAACTTCATGCTGTTCTATTTAAGTGTAGATTTGATTGAACAGGGTTTGCAGTAATCAGGCCTGGTTGCGTCTAGTCTAGCTGAACCCCATTATGAACGTAGTTTCATAGATTTGGGGAATTAGTAATTACAGGGGCAAATACATTTTCACACAGACACAGTTGGTATTGATCATTTTTTTTGATTCAATAAATAATTTTATCACTTAAAAACTGTATTTTGTGTTTACTCAGATTGCCCTTGTTTTAGCTTAAATTTAGTTTTACTGTCTGAAACAATTTAGTACTCCACAGCACTGTATCCACACCTTTGACTGGTAGTGTACTTACTGACTAACATTTATAACTTTGATATCTAACTTTTATAACTTAAGATCGCAAATACAGAAAAGGAAATGTAAGTTCCCAAACAAACAATATATGATAACTAACAACAGCCTTAGCATTCATATTGTTTAATTGATTGAATTTATTTACTGAAATATGAAAAGCTAATGTGTGATTAAGTAAACAGTGTCACAGTTCTTACTGTAGACTATTTGATGGTACCTCGAATAGCGAAGGCTACAGCAGGGGGAAGAGCTTTTTCTTATAGAGCCCTTATATTAGTGTTCGGGACTTAGACACAGTCTCAGTGTTTAAGTCTAGGCTTAAAACGTATTTGTTTACTCAAGCTTACCCTGATTAGACTTTCTGTTACGCTAAGCATAGTCATAATAATGTTTTCTCTCCTTCTGACGAGCCATACACGATTTTATGGAGATACTAGAGATCCTGATCCTTTCTGCTCTCCGGACCTGCCTGATCCGTTTCGGATGTCCTACCTCTGGATGGAGCTCTCATGTACTCCAATTCCAGATTGCTGGGACTACGGCTGCTTCTAAGGCCAAACAGACTTCATTTGAAACCATAATGAACTTTTTCACACTATCTGTTGTTACCCAGATGAGGACGGGTTCCCTTCTGAGTCTAGTTCCTCTCAAGGTTTCTTCCTCTTAGGGAGTTTTTCCTTGCCACCGTCACCACTGGCTTGCTCAATTGGGATAAATTTGCACTTTAATATCTGTATACTGTGTTTATATATTTCTGTAAAGCTGCTTTGAGACAATGTCTATTGTAAAAAGCGCTATACAAATAAAATTGAATTGAATTGAATAGACTGTGTCTCTCCGCAGTGGAATGGAGACCTGCAGGGTGATGATGACTTTTAAGAGATGTGCATATTTAAATTCCTTAACATAAATGTGTTGACAGCTTGGAATGAACTGGAACGTGATGATCTAAAGCAGTCAATCAAATGACTGAATACACCTAAGTTGGTCACTATGTACTAAGCTTTTGTGTGTCTATTTTAGGACATAACCTCAATGATGATTATACTAGTTATTAAAAAAAACATGTCCTCACCTTATTTGACATGATTTGGTGAGCTGAGAAGCTCTAAATGTACCTGAGCATATTTTAAAGTAGGCTATTACAGTAATGTGTATGGTACCTTATCACTGTCTGGACATTCATATTTAGTCACTTGCAAGATGGAAATATATTTGAAAGAAAAATTATGGAATATAAACTGTAACACACATTGTATGAAAATATTCAAGGGATGAACCACACACACTAGCTTGTCTTACTATCCTTGTGAGGTCTTTCCACTGACATAAATTATTAATGCAGCTGATTAATGCTATGCCTACACTTAAGCACAACCCTTACCTTGACCTCAGTAACGGGGGGGACACGGTCGAAGCAGATATTTCTATCCTTGTGGGGATATCTGGCACTCACCAATATATAAAAAAAAATCCCTACACACACACACACACCCACACAAGCGCAGAACTGTTTATTGCATGCGACACCTGGAAACATCAAATGCTTAGATCACTCCCAGCAACATTACAGAGGAATGGAATAAAAACAATGTGTGAACGAACCCTTTAGGAGGCTAGGAGGTTACATCTCAACACATGCACGCGCAAACACCCACAATAACTATAGACGCCACTGCTGTAATCTCTTCAGCACAGTCTGCATCACACCCAGTTACTGGGTGCTGGCCAGCCCTGTGCACACAATGCAGCAATAACGCAATAAACCTAACCTTACACTGCAGCCGTGTAGTGATCTGATATGCGTGCAATAAAATAACACCTACCTCATGTCTTGGTAGGCATGATCACAGGAATGTGTGCGCTTTCTCAGGCTGCGTGGCTGATCACTCCGCCAGAGTGAGAGACTCATACATACGGGTGGGGGTCTTTACACACACACACACACACACACACACACACGGAGAAGTGCTCACTAAAGGAGTGTGTGTAACCACAGTTTAGATTGTAAAATAATACACATATATAGTTTATAATACAAGCTACAGAGAACTGCTGGTTTAAATTCTTAATTCAGCAGAAATGAGGAAATGTAAACCTGTAAACCGGTTAATAGCACACACCTATAGTAATTGCCCTAATTAGGCTACCTACATGTACACATCAAGGCATCAAGACAGTACTGTCACGAGATTTATAAACTGCTATAGTTGTATTGTCTTTTAAAGTACACAGTAAATAGGACGGGAAGGTGGTGCTCCAGAGTCTGGCTATTATTATTATTATTATTATTATTATTACTATTACTATATTTTTGCCCATTTTATTGGGTTGAATCAAAACCTCAATAACTCAAAAACAAGTAGGCCTATGATGTATAATTACTACACAGGTATAAATAATATTCAGGGGCCCGTGGATTTTATTTAACGTTAAAGGCATCCCTGAACACAACAGGTCTGAGAGTTTCCCTAACAGTAAGCTCGAAAACTTACCCAAGTAAAGACCACCCAAAAGACCTCTCTTTCTTAGAGTGAAGCATATGTTATGTTGGTTTATTTCATGTGTAAAGTCTACCATTTTAATCTCACCTCATGTCTTTCATCATTTTTGGTTGTCTCTTGGACAACAACATTTGGCATTTTCATTGTGTAGCTATTTTAGAAAGGATACTATATGTCATAGGACTGACACCCATAACATTCGCTTAGAGAGGTCTTCCATAGCATTCAAATAAAACTTATGTATGGTGTGGAGTTTCATTTATTTATTTAAAAAAAAAAAAAGTTAACAAACGTATTTTCAATTCGAGATTTTGGTTTATCAAACACTCAAACACCACATTTTTCTGTATGTGGAGCACCTGCCATTGAGGGGCGGGACCACTGCATAACTGGCGCCTGCTATTGGTTCATCGAGCAGTCTGTCACGAGCGGAGCATTTAGAGGAAGTGATCAAAACCGGTAATACAACACAATAAGGCTTCGGAGTTGCTCGTTATTTTTTGTAAAGCGCTTAAGCGTTTTGGTTTGTCGATTTCTCATGGCTGAGTATATTCACAATTACTCGCTACGGAACAACAACAAATATTTATAACTTGTATCTGGGCAGTTGCTGGAAACTTGTTTGGAGCTGTTTGAGCAGCTGTGTGTGTGTGCATTGGATTCTGCCTCACGGGTATGTCGCTTAATGTAATAGAATGCAATGTACTATAATGTGAAGCTGTGTAGAAAGTGGTTAAGTGTTTGCAGCTCAGCTAGCGTCCTGTTTTACTTCTCAGCGTTAGCTAGCTGTCAAACGTTTTTCACACATGGTTAGCTAGCTGTGCTAAATTCCTCTTCATGCCACTAAGCTTAGGAATCTGTCTCTGTCTGTCTGTCTGTCTGTCTGTGTCTCTCTCTCACTGTCTGTGTCTCTCTGTCTGTATGTGTCACTCTGGCTGTCTGTATCTCTCTCTGTCTGTGTGTCTGTGTGTCTGTGTCTCTCTCTGTTGCTCGCTCTCTCTCTCTCTCTCTCTCTCTCTCTCTCTCTCTCTCTAGCATCAATTATGCATTGACATTCTTCTCAAACCCACCTTAGCTATGACTAATACTAGAATAACCAGGTGTTGCCCATTAGTTTTAACGTAACTTTGGTTGTAGTTGGTTATTGGGAAGTGGTTGGCCAAGTTTAGCATTATAGCACCAAAGGAAGAACCTGGGTCAATTTACCTGCCAGTTTTTTTGGCAATGAGCTATCTCACCTACATTTAAGCAGCTTTCATTTGCTTAAATGTGCACCTGCTCAGCAGATTTTACAGACAACCAGAACTGTCCACGTAAAACCTAGAAAAGTCTAAATGAATCCTCTTTAAAAAAAAAAAAAAGGTCTTTATAGCTGCAAAAGTGATATGCCAGTTGACCTTTATTTAAAGTAACATATAGTACAAGAGTCCCAGCAGGAGACTTTGTGTGCTCATTCCATATTGACCTTTACTCAGTTTACTAAAAGTGAAACAACTAAGTGAGTCGATGTCGATTCTTCTTTCTTGCAGTAAGGAGTTGTTCAGGCCTTGTTCCTGCTGACAGGATGCTTCTCCAGGCTCTTCTGTGTGTTCTAGCAGCATGTTATGAACCAGCAGCCACTCTGAATGCATCAAGCGATGAACAGAAAGGCGATGGAAAAGATGTAACCCCACTACTGCTTGTATCGTTTGATGGTTTCCGTGCAGACTATCTGGAAAAATACCCATTACCTAATCTGCAGAAATTCTTCTCTGATGGTGTTCTTATTGATCACCTTAGCAATGTCTTTACTACTAAAACCTTTCCCAACCATTACAGTTTTGCCACTGGATTGTATGCGGAAAGTCATGGAATTCTGGCAAGTCGCATGTATGACTCGGAGACAAAAAAGTTTTTTACTGTTCATAATTCTAACGATCCTTTCTGGTGGAACGAAGCGACACCGATTTGGGTGTCTGTGCAGAACTGGAATTATAAATCTGCAGCTGCAATGTGGCCAGGAACAGATGTGATGATCCAAAACCGTACTGCGACATATTTTTTAAAATACGACTCAAAGGTTAGATTTAATGAAAGACTGGAAAACATAACAAAATGGCTCACTGAAGACAATTTGGTCAAGTTTGCTGCTCTGTACTGGGAAGAACCTGATAATACTGGACACAAATATGGACCAGAAAACACCACAATGATGGCCAAGGTACTGAAAGAAGTAGACGACCATGTAGGTTTTCTGATGGACCATCTCAACCAGACAGGACTATGGGGGAAAATTAATGTGATTATTACTAGTGATCATGGCATGGTGCAGTGCTCCGAAGACCGACTTATTAAGCTTGATGACTGTGTCGATCGGAAAAGCTATATTTTGGTGGACACCACTCCAGTTGCTGCCATCATACCACTCAATGGTGGGTATTTACTTGTACTATTAAATATATGTGCTACTCACTGTGTAATATACACCATAGTAATTAACAATAGGGTGTTTATAATCCCATCAGAGGTGCCAACATCAATATGCTATAGGATTACAGTTTTTGTCTCCTTTCTACGGCCATACAGGAGATACCTGTAAACTACGCATTTCTGCTTTTTCAGTTAAACAGGCAGTAAGACCAAACACAAATAAAATACGGCCAGTGTAAAAGGCATTTCGCTGAAGGGGAAAGAGGCGCGGTTTTGCTTTACGTTGACTTTATCTGGGTTTTAGATTGCTGTGTTGATTAATAGATTTGTTCAATAAAAAAACAAATACCACACATTGTTAGTAATGCAGATGTAAAAAAAGCAGGGTTTTTTGGTCTTAGTTTGTGTACTTATTAAAACCCCAATTCCCGGAAAGTTGGGACAGTATGGAAAATGCTAATAAAAGCAAAGAGGAGTGATTTGTAAATGTACTTTGACTTGTATTTAAACCAAAAAACGTATAAAGACAAGGTATTTGAGGTTTTGCGTAATCAACTGAATAGTTTTTTGAAGGTAAACGTTTATTTTGAAATTGATGCATGCAACACGTTCCAAAAAAGTTGGGTTAGGGGCAATTTAGGACTAATAGTGATGTGAAACAGGTGAGGCAATCGTCTAATCATAGTATATAAGGAGCCTCCAAAAAAAGGCCTAGTACTTCAAGAGCTAGGATGGGTCGAGGATCGCCAATCTGCCAACAGATGCATCAGCGAATAATCCAACACTTTGAAAACAACATTCCCCAAAGACAAATCAGTAGGACTTTGGGCATTTCACCTTCTACAGTGCACAATGTAATTAAAAGATTCATGGAATCCGGTCAAATCTCGGTGCGTAAAGGGCAAGGCTGAAAACCAGTTCTGAATTCACCTGATCGCTGATCCCTCAGACTTCATTGTCTTAAAAATCGTCATGATTCTGTAATGGATATCCTGACATGGGCTCGGGAATACTTTGGTAAACCTTTGTAAGTCAACACCATTCGCTGCTAAATCCACAGATGCAAGTTAAGGCTTTACTATGCAGAACAGAAGCCATACGTCAACACTATCTAGAAGTGCCACCGACTTCTCTGGGCTCGGTCTCATCTGAGATGGACAGTAGCACAATGGAATCGTGTTTTGTGGTCCGACAAGTCCAATAGTTTTTGGACAAAACAGCCACCGTGTTCTCCGGGCCAAAGAGGAAAAGGACCATCCAAGCTGTTATCAGCATCAGGTCCAAAAGCCAGCGTCTGTCATGGTATGGGGGTGTGTCAGTGCTCATGGCATGGGTAACTTGCACATCTGTGAGGGAACCATTAATGCAGAAAGATATGTACACATTTTGGAGCAACATATGCTGCCATCCAGGGCAGGACAACGCCAAACCACATTCTGCCCGGATTACAAGCACATGGTTGCTTATGCAGAGAGTGCGGGTGCTAGCATGGCCTGCCTGCAGTCCTGACCTGTCTCTGAAAATGTGTGGCGCATTATGAAGTGCAAAATAATAAGTGTTATTTAAAAAAAAAGGTGATGTTACACAGTAGTAAACAGTCCACTGTCCCAACTTTTTTGAGTGTGTTGCAGTCATCAGATATGAAATGAGTGTATATTTTCAAAACTAAATTAAATTCACAAAGTAAACCATCAAATAATGTGTTAATAATGCAGTATACTACAGGGTGAATTGACTTTTCAAATGACACTCTTTGTTTGTTTTTTGTATTTTCCATACTGTCCCAAAATCGTCATGATTCTGTAATGGATATCCTGACATGGGCTCGGGAATACTTTGGTAAACCTTTGTAAGTCAACACCATTCGCTGCTAAATCCACAGATGCAAGTTAAGGCTTTACTATGCAGAACAGAAGCCATACGTCAACACTATCTAGAAGTGCCACCGACTTCTCTGGGCTCGGTCTCATCTGAGATGGACAGTAGCACAATGGAATCGTGTTTTGTGGTCCGACAAGTCCAATAGTTTTTGGACAAAACAGCCACCGTGTTCTCCGGGCCAAAGAGGAAAAGGACCATCCAAGCTGTTATCAGCATCAGGTCCAAAAGCCAGCGTCTGTCATGGTATGGGGGTGTGTCAGTGCTCATGGCATGGGTAACTTGCACATCTGTGAGGGAACCATTAATGCAGAAAGATATGTACACATTTTGGAGCAACATATGCTGCCATCCAGGGCAGGACAACGCCAAACCACATTCTGCCCGGATTACAAGCACATGGTTGCTTATGCAGAGAGTGCGGGTGCTAGCATGGCCTGCCTGCAGTCCTGACCTGTCTCTGAAAATGTGTGGCGCATTATGAAGTGCAAAATAATAAGTGTTATTTAAAAAAAAAGGTGATGTTACACAGTAGTAAACAGTCCACTGTCCCAACTTTTTTGAGTGTGTTGCAGTCATCAGATATGAAATGAGTGTATATTTTCAAAACTAAATTAAATTCACAAAGTAAACCATCAAATAATGTGTTAATAATGCAGTATACTACAGGGTGAATTGACTTTTCAAATGACACTCTGTTTGTTTTTTGTATTTTCCATACTGTCCCAACTTTTTCACAACTGGGGTTGTATATTATACAATTTTATACTTTCATTATGTGCAACTAAAATGGAGCAGACTGCAAGCCCGACATTTTGCAACAGTTGTATAATGAAAGCTTATACACTCGCCTAGTTGCAAATATTTCTAATATTTCAAACATTTTTGTACAGATTGCAGTTAAATATCAGATGTATGCCATTATGTCCATCAGTATATTCTTTTTGTGGTACAATTCTGTTGTTTTTTTTTGTTGTTGTTTTTTTTGTCTTCCAGCAGTGTTGGCACCTGGGTCCCAGTGTAATCCCAGTGTATTTCAAAAATTTTATTTAACAGATAATTTTATTTTTGGTCAAATTCATATATTTTTATTTACAGATTCTGCAGAGCTGTACAAAAACCTTAGCAACTGCAATGTGCACATGAAAGCTTACATGAAAGCTGCAATACCTGACCGGCTGCACTACAGAAACAATAAACGCATTCAGCCTATCATCCTGATTGCTGATGAAGGTTGGACAATTGTCCAGCAAGGCAACCTCCCAAGATGTAAGTGCTGTCTAATCAAGTTATCAGATGATTAGTATGCTTGCAGTGCTGTTTACATGTTCAGTGTGTTATTTTGACACTAATCCTGTACTGTTTTGTTCCACAGTGGGTGATCATGGCTATGATAATTCTCTGCCCAGCATGCACTCCTTCCTGGCAGCTCAGGGCCCTGCCTTTCGGAAAGGCTATCGGATGAACACCATCAACAACGTGGATCTCTACCCACTCATGTGCAACCTCCTGGGCATCCCTGAGGTGCCCAATAACGGCAGCTTCACCAACGTGCGCTGCGTGCTGCTCAAGGAGAAGTGCTCAGACCTGGTAGCGGTGATTGGCATCGTCATTGGCGCCCTCATAGTGCTCACCACCATCACCTTCCTCTTCAGACTGCTAAAGAACAGAGAGCGTTCCTCGTCACAGCCGTTTGCCCGCTTAGAGCTGGAGGACGACGACGACGAGCCTTTGCTTGAATGAGTGTGGAAACTTTAGGATTGGTTTAAGTACATGTTTGCCCAAAAAGAAAATAAACAAAAGGGCACAAATGGGTACCAAAAAAAAAATTTTGTTTGTGTGCCTGTTTTCACCTATTGCTATCCAAAGAATTGTGCTGCTTTTTATTTAAGCAGTAGTTTAAATAAGCAACGCAGTTTTCCATAAGGTTTCAAGTTCTTACCTGTTTCTTTCTGGTCTAGGAATGTAATGAGGGAACAAATTATATTAAGATGTCAGAGATGAAGACGCTGTGTAGTGAGATTAATATGTAGGGGTTTTTTTCTTCAGTATAAAGCATTTGCAAATGAATGTCAGGTCATGTATAATATACAGCGGCATAACATTGAATACTTCTATTATTTTTAAAGCAGATATTGTTGGGTACATACCACAAAAAACGATAGTAAACTATAAGTTAGACAGCCATAGGCGTTATCAGGTACGCTCAAGTGCAATGTTCATTCACCTTAATGACTTGCTGGAAATGCACTGAGAATATTCATATTTTGCATTGCTCCAGTGGTTTGATGTACTTTCTGATCTCCAGCATAGTACCAGGAACTGAAGCAATCAAGTTACCGAGTTAAGTACACTGTATATTTATTTCCTTGTGTTGTATGCTTTACGAGCATATCAATGTTTATTCCTTCTGCTTCCTCAGTGAATATTGAGCTTTATATTTAGATAGTGTTAAAAGAAATTATATTTTTCTATTCTGGTAGTGTATACGTGTAGGCTATTCAGTGATTTGAAAAATATTATGCTTTTAATGATCATTTAAATTAAGAAATGTTGTGTTTTTTTTTTGTTTTGTTTTTTTTTTTTTTTTAAATAAATAATGACTTTTTTGCACTCAGATGTTTGTGTTAATGGTGAGTTGGGTTTAAGGGCTTCTTGAAGTCTTCCTCTAAAGGTAAAGGTACTGTGTAACTATGCAAGGGAACGATTGTTGGTTACTGATATGTTGTAGGAGTTTTTGTGAAGCCATCTGTGTGTTTAAGCCATGATTTTGATAGATTTTCTGTCTTGTGTAAAAATTTAGTGGTGTTATTTTAAGTCGGCTTAAATGGTTGCTACATGTACTAAAGTAATACTATATATTTCCAGCTTTCTAATCTGGTTACATCTGAACCACTAGAGGTCGCTCTCTCGAATATGTGTGTCTTATAATGAGGCTCACAATGATGGAAATCTCTCAAGGTTTCATGGCATCATCTTTTGTCTAAAAAAAAAACGAAAGAGTGAAAGAAAATGGGTGACTGTTACATTTCAAGTTCATTTCAGTTAGCCGTGATCGTAAATTGATTTGCATGTGTATGCGGATGAAATTACAGCTCTGACGAGCTCTAAGTTGACTGTCTTTCTCATAATAAAGTCTCCTTCAGTAAATTATTGTGCCACTGGTATTTATTAAACAAAATGATTAATCATGTAATAACTAGATTCTTGTTTATGTAGTAATAACTGTTGTGTTTTAGGAGGAATTTTGAAATCATAAGACCTAAGACCTAAGCCCTAGGTGGGAGCTCGTTGTGTGTGGAGTGAGTTAGGAGTTGAGCAAGCCTCTATATTTAGAGAGTGGAATGTCCTGCTCCCTTCTCCTCTCCAGGCTATAGCCCACCTCTGACTCACTTTATATAGCATATGCTGCACTTTCCTACAGGTGATCATTTTCACAATGATATTAATCAGTATGTACAACGTGTTAATTGTTATTTTATTTTATTTTTTAAGGTTTCTTTCATGCTGTATATTCAGGAGATGCTCACTTTTTAATCTCGTAATTTGAAGCATAGATATACTGTTGGTAGAGGATAGATTACTAGATTATTCAAGCAGTCTATCAAATGAGTTTTCACTGTATCTAGTTATATTGCAATATTATATTGGTTCTAACATCATAACTGATGTCAATTTTAATCACCATCATTTATCAGTTACTGATGTATCACATCTTTTAGTGCTTTAGCATTACTCATCCTCCTGGATCTTGAACACTCCATCTGGATTTTCACACCATCTGAAGTAGGACATCTCTTTCCTGTGCTCCCAGGGTGACTCAGTTACTGACTTTTTTTTTTTTTTTTTGCAGGAGAGGCTGAAAAGTGATTGAATGCTGGCAGGACATAAAGGCCAGAGAGCGAGAGTGTGTGTGGAGGGAGTGTAGGTGACACAGGAGCAGACGTTTGGAGCTCCTCCCTCTCCTCTTTGCTGGTTATTTTTGGCCTGAGTGTGACAGTGAGAGCATGCTGTACCCCTGACAGCTGGGCCCAGGGGCCAAATCAAAACAAGGCTGCACCTCATGCACTTGTTGCATGAACACGACCATCACTACAGCCACTACAAGAGGTACAGTAAGGACAGTAAGGAGATTCTTTTGGTGCGCAAGCTTTCTCCTGCTTATGAGCCATCCCACCCTGAGCTCAGTGGCACATTTGGTTTAGGGGAACATTAATAAAGCCTGAATCAAAATGACAGAATTGGTCTCTTCAAATGAAGAGGATAAGGATCCTGACATTGAGTTGTTCGTAAAGGTAAGGTTGCATGCTAATATTTACCTTTATTTATTTCACTTTAGCTATCATGAGAAATCTCTTCGCACACTTTTTTAAGTCAATATTTTAGCAATGTTTTGATGTGTGCATATTGTGTAGGTCTGTGTTTTAGTGTTTGATCAGCAGCACTTGGTCAGTGAAGCAAAAGTACTGAATTGCTGAGCTGAAATGGACAGGTGTCTTGGTAGCACTCTCTCTGCCCAGGAGGCACACTCCCTCCTGAATTATTTCTGCCTACCTATCAACACTGCAACGCTCTAATTCCTCAGTAGGAGTGCTACACTAGGCTAAATCAGATCAGTGCTAGTGCCTGTGGCTTGCTCCATGAGTTTTGATAGAGCACAACCGATAACACTGTAATAGTTGAAGATGACGGAAATTATGTGACTATTGCAGAATCTAATGAAAGATCAGATCAGTTGCATCATCAGCTGAAGTTAAGTCAGTATTTCTTTCTTGTGATTGCGCCATACCTTAGTTTATTAGAATCTTTATAGCAATTGATGTGTTAAATTGCATATAAATATTCAGCCACACATCTGTGGCACAACCACTGGGAAAATCCCATACAGCCGATTGTTTAAGCGTCTTATGAAAGCATTAAGGAGGGAAAAGTCGACCTAATGGTAGAAACACAGATCTTATATAAATATCTGACAGTGTGTGAAACTATTCATAGAAAGTGTATTGCATTATACTAATGTAATATTTCCACACAAAAAAAACTTCCCCGCTGTAGCCCTTTGAAATCTAAGCTGTCTACATTTGAACCTGTAGTGAAGAGGTGATAAAACCGAATCAATTAAAAGGGGTTAGGATGAAGTCAAGCTCAAGGTTCTGTTGACAAGTCAGACTCGAACTTTTTGGGCCGAGGGCTAATGAGGCAGGTAATGGAATTTCCATCAATAATTCAGCTCCAGTTGGGATCCTGTGACTGGCTCAGTTTTCTGGTCCAGTTCAATGCTGCTATTGGATAGCATGAGCACTTAATTTCAGATATGGATTGTGATTGCCCCCTTGTTTGGTTCATATAATTGACTTGATATCAGGATTAACTGCGAGGACAAAAGGCCCCACCTGATTCACCCAACTGCGCATGCCACTCAAGGGTGTAATAATCTTGACTCTGGCCCCATGACATTGACTCACATACCAAGTTGTTTTGTATTAGGTTCACACTCGTTTTTTTTCACAAGGCTTTATAAATGACTCTCAATTGTTTTAAAGAGGGTTAATGTTTCCACAATACTAGTTGGAAAGGTAATGAAGGAATTAATTATGACATTTAATGACTTTGTTCATTTCATAAATGCATAAATAATAGAATATAACAATTGAGCCAGTCTAAGCAGTTGGATAATAAATTAAATGAAGAAAAAAAACACAATAAGGTTTCTTATACTTTGGAGGCACATTGTACTGACTTTGTTTGGACCCACTTGTCCTATTAGAGGGAAGGGTCACTGCAAATAATTACAAAGTTGTTCTGACTGATTACCTTCATCCTATGACACTACCAAAATGGTGGCAGCAGGTCCTCTACTGTATCTTTCAGCAATTGCTGATATTCTTGAAGATAGCTACACTATGTTTCATTATACTGCTGTTGAATTGCTGAATTGAATTAAATTGATCATTTCTATGGTTTCATGAGTGTGAATATTATGTAAAGCATATGCCATGGCCTTCTCAGTCACTAGGTCTCATCCTAATCTGACACCTGTGAGAGATTTTGGTGTTTTGTGTTGGACAATGCTCTCCACCACATCAAAAAAAACTAATTCAGGAAATATTTTTGGGAAAATGGTGTTCATCCCTTTATTACAGTTCCAGAGATGTGTGGATACTATGCCAAGGTGCTTTGTGGAGTTGTTATGGTGGCGCATGGTGACTCAATACCTTACTAAGCCACTTTTTTCTTTAATTTGTTTTCTTTAATTTTGTTAACACTTCTGTATATGATGTGCATTTCAGTTCAGTTCAATTTTATTGGTATAGCCCTTTAAGCAGTAGGCACAAAGTAGTTTTACCGAAACTGATGTTGATTACACCAATTAGCCATAACATTAACACCACTGAGAGCTGAAGTGAATAGCATTAATTCTCTCATTACAGTGGCATCTGTCAAGGGGTGGTATATATAAGGCAGCATGTGAACAGTAAGTTTTTGAAATTGTTGTGTTTGAAGCAGGAAACATGGGCAAGCATAACAGAGGGCAAATTGTGAGTATCTCCATCAAATCATAGCATCTCCAAAACGGCAGGTCTTGTGGGGTATGCGGTGGTTAGTACCTACCAAAAGTAGTCCAAAGAAGGACAACTGGTGACAGGGTCATGGGCACATAAGGCTTACTGATGTATGTGGGGAGCAAAGGCTAGCCTGTCTAGTCCGATCCCACAGAAGAGCTACTGTAACACAAATTGCTGAAAAAGTTACTACTTGCTATCCAGGAGTTCGTCCGTCGGTTTCGACGAAGACCGAAGTTTCCATTTCTGCCTCCATTATGGAGAACACAAACTAGAACTCGACTTGCGTGTGAATTGGATTAAAGTGAGGAAGACTTGCGCAGCATTGGCCTCACTCTCATTTCCCGGTGACCGCAAGACAGAGTGAAGACGACTGAGGATGGCCCCCGGGCGCAGTGATTCATACACCCATTCATACACTACGGACACGCCAATCATGCATGTCTTTGGACTGGGGGAGGAAACCAGAGTACCCGGAGGAAACCCCCGCAGCACGGGGAAAACATGCAAACTCCGCACACACAGGGCCACAGTGGGAATCGAACCCTCAACCTTGGCGGTGTGAGGCGAACGTGCTAACCACTAAGCCACCGTGCATCCCCGTGCTATCATAGAAAGGTGTCAGAACACACCTTTCTATCACAGCTTGCTGTGTATGGTGCTGCATAGCTACAGACCGGTCCGAGTGCCCACGCTGACCCATGTCCACCACTGAAAGTGCCTGCAATGGGCATGTAGGCATCAGAACAGGACTATGGAGTAATGGAAGAAGGTGGCCTGGTCTGATGAATCACGTTTTCAAGTGGACGGCCAGGTGCATGTGGGTCGTATACTCGTGGAAGAAATGGCACCAGGATGCACTATGGGAAGAAGGCAAGCCGGCAGAGGCAGTGTGATGCTTTGGGCAATGTTCTGCTGGGGAACCTTGGGTCCTGGCATTCATGTGGATGTTACTTTGACATGTACGACCTACCTCAACATTGTTGTAGACCAAGTACACTCCTTCATGGCAACAATATTCCCTAATGGCAGTGGACTCTTTCAGCAGGATAATGCACCTGATACATCGCAAAAATTGTTCCAGAATGGTTTGAGGAACATGACAAAGAGTTCAAGATGTTGACTTTGACTTGGCCTCCAAATTCCCAAGATCTCAATCCGATCGAGTATCTGTGGTATGTGCTGGACATCTGATCCATGGAGGCTCTACCTTGCAACTTACAGGACTTAAAGGATCTTCTGCTAACTTCTTGGCACCACAGCACACCTTCAGAAGTCTTGTGGAGTCCATGCCTCGACGGGTCAGAGCTGTTTTGGTTGTACTAAATGGGCCTGCACTATATTAGGCAGGTGGTTTTTCTTTGTAGATCCTTAATGTGCAAGCCAGTGGTGGCAGTGGCAAGAAAAGATGCCCTGAGATTGCTTGAGTGGAACCAAGCTCAAAGGGGAACCCCTTTCTTCTATGGGTGACACTCAAGAGTGTGATTATAAATCATTACACTTCAAGTGCATTGAAAGAATATTCAACATGAACATGAACATATTGTGAATAGGAGTCCCAGAATAAGCACATGAACATATTTGTGTTTCATTTTTTCCTAAACAAATGATAGCCTTCTTTTCACATTAGTTCCTATATGCTATAAATATTAAGTCTCATTAGTAGAATTGTTGCTCTTTAATGATTATTTTCATTCTAATGGATTGTTTCACTCAAGGCAGGCAGTGATGGAGAGAGCATTGGGAACTGTCCCTTCTCCCAAAGACTCTTCATGATCTTATGGCTGAAAGGGGTGGTATTCAATGTCACCACTGTTGATCTGAAAAGGTAATAATATGGTCATAAAAATGGGTATAATTTGGGCGATATAACTTCTGAGTGTTCATGTCTAATCTGTTGTTGTTTGGGATTGCTCCTCAGGAAACCACCAGATCTACATAATCTGGCACCTGGAACACACCCACCTTTTCTCACCTTCAATGGCGAGGTGCGGACTGATGTAAACAAGATCGAGGAGTACCTAGAGGAGATGCTAGCTCCTCCAAAGTATGTAGTCAGAGCAGGGTTGTTGTTTTTTTGTGTATTTTTTTTTCTTGTGCAAGTTGAATGCCTTATTGCCTCCTTTCTCTCAAGGTACCCAAAACTAGCGACAAAAAACAGGGAATCAAATACAGCAGGAAATGACATCTTTGCTAAGTTCTCTGCATACATAAAGAACACAAAACCTGAGGCTAATACAAGTGAGTGGCATAATTTATGGTGATTCAAATGCCAAAAATTACTCATTCTCCATGTTCTGGCAGTCCTCTTTGGACCAATACACTTTGGACTAATCTTGTCACCTTGAAGGTCTACAGCGAGGTTTACTGAAGACTCTGAAGAAACTAGATGACTTCCTTAACTCTCCTCTACCGGAGGAGATAGATGCAGATAGCATGGAGGAGGAAAAGTGCTCCAATCGTAAATACCTTGATGGCAATGAATTAACACTCGCAGACTGCAACCTTCTCCCTAAACTTCATGTTGTCAAGGTAAGCCCTCTGATTTCAAAAGCCAGGAATAATGTTCCAGTATTTTTAAACTGTATATATGTTTTTAAATCCACTGGAGATTTTCCAATGAAGACATTCTTGTTTCAAGGTAGTATCTAAGAAATACCGTAACTTTGAGATACCATCAGAGTACAGTGGAGTTTGGCGCTATCTACAGAACGCCTACGCGCGGGACGAGTTCACCAACACGTGTGCAGCTGACCGAGAGATCGAACTAGCTTACCAGGATGTAGCCAGACGGCTGGGCAAGTGAAACCTAATTCAAGAGCATAGTTCATTTTCACAGACAAACTGCAACGAGAGGTGACTCCTTTGTCACATGAATGTGTTCAATACATTTGATAGATAATACATAACATTAACATTTTTTTCAGGGGGAATTTTTTTGAGTTTTATTGTGTGTGTTGCCTTGAGGACACCATATTGGATTGGTCCTATAAATGCCCTAGATAGACTGTTGCTTGGTCTGATGCTGCCTGTGTACATTTTGCATGTCGCTGCCGTTTTGCTACCTGGGTGCAAATGGCACGAATCTGTCTAATCAGCAACTCTGTAATGGGCTTGAGAAAAGACTGTGCCACTAAAATAGTTCTATTAAAATCTCTGCAGCCTTCATTCTCTTGAAATGCACAAGGCAGCATGTTTCATTTGCTTTTCCACTCTACTATTATAATACTTTATGCAGTCAAATCACCAGAGTTAAATAAACCTGTAGTGTTCTCCAGAATCCAGTTTAAATATGCACAAATTAAGCATAATCAACTGAATACTATACAACTGAATCTATTACATTTATAATCTTGTCATTATCTTTGCTCAAGAGTTTTACTTTTGTGCAATTTGGTTCCTTCTGTGTTCTGTAAACCTGTTAATAAGACTCATATGCAACAATGCAATGTTCTTTGGTTTAAAGCTTATTTATTGTAAAATTGCTAAACACTTAACTGTATGATTAACTGTGTTTGCTGACATTTTATGTTAATTTAAGAACAGTATTGGATTTTTAGACTGAACTTCAGTAATCCACAAACATATTCATTCCCTGCACAATCTATAAAGATTAGTGCACAGTGTATTCTACTTTACAGCAGTTGTCACAGGTCCTAGTTAAGCAAACAGCGCCATCTTGTGATGAAGCAGTAGAAGTTAAAAACGCAATCATACACTACAGTACATCAATGGTACACAATATCTACCATCAAGTGCAAAGGTTTGCATAGTCTTAAGACAGAATTGAGAAAACAAATAGTTTAACAGATATTCCTTCATTATCACAATGAATAAAAAATGTTATTAAATCTCTGCCAGTTCTGCAAGCATTTGCCATGTACCAGTTTTGCTTCACTGTTCTATTTAATTCACCTAAACCATTTTATGTGGTTTTACATCGCATGCGAGTCAGCTAAAAATCCTGACATGGTAGTATTATATAGTTATTGGTAGTCTTATGAATAATGATAAAAATGTTTATGTACAATGTCCCAAATTATTTGTTGAACTTTTGTATAGATCTAACATATTTCTGTACTCTACTATATGCCACAATTATACTGAAATCTCTTCTAATGGCAAATAAATCTATTTTTTTATAATGCTGTTTTGCATGAGATTTTCTATTATATTATGTGTATACTGTAAAATATAACACAGTGCAATGCAAAGAATCCATTGAACACTCACCTCAAGTTGAAATCCTGCATTTGCAAAAATAAATAAATAAGTAAATAAATAAATAAATAAATAAGTAAATAATAGCAATACGTTTTGTTTTCATGGACTTCAACATTTTCTGTTACACAGTATGCATGAACATAAAGCGCTACCAAAACTTAATCAATTATTTAGGCAAATTTAACTTGATAAGTAAGCAAAAACTTTTGACAAAAATAAGCTGTACCTGTCCCCAGGGAAACAGTGTGTATGAAAATTCCCTGTCACACCATCAGATTATCTGCTCTCCATGTCAGACTTGGTGGAGAGCAGAATAACACACACAGTGTAATATGTGTATGGAGATCACACTGATGGAATTCTGGGTGAAACTGGAGAGGTGTTCCTCAGCTACGGCTGCAGGGGCCTGGGGCTGCTCGGCCTCCTGGGCTTTAATTATTGCACTTCCTGTGGAGGAAGCCCTTTCACCAGCTCAGGCCTGTCCAGCATGTTTCTTTCACTGCAAATTCAAACCATCTGCATATATACGTCTGCAGTCTTTATTGGTGGCCACTGGTGGTATTGGGGGGCTGTCAAACATGCACCTCACTCCTTCCTTGATTACTTAAGCAAGCTTTGCAGCATTCAGGATGATAAAATGTCTTGCCTGGAGCACATGGGTCCAGACATTCAGTTTGTTACACCACACATATCATCATGTCCCTTCAGGCTCTCGGTGGAGCACAATGAAGAGAGACACTTCAGTAATACATCTGTGGTGCATTTGATGTCTTGCATTTCTTCTATTCAGTATTACGTGTAGCAACTGAGGACTGACCTGGAACCAGAAGTGGCGGAAGAAGTGCCAGGCACAAATTCCTTACTCAAGTTATACTCATCTGAAAGTATACTCATCTAAACTCTGGTTAAAAAAAAAAAGCTTCAAATTATTTACTCAAGGTAAGACCAAATGTACCAACCATTATAGTTACTTAAAGTAAAAGTACAACAAGGAATGACAAAATATAGCGAAATTACAGTAAAAAATAAATAAAGAAATCGCAAATTACATTAGTCACTTTTCACTAAGGGACATCAAAACATCAGCTAAAAACAGCAAGCAACAGCTAATAACACTGATAATGCAATATAATGCTCATTTTAATATGTGAATAATGCTAATAACTAGCTGTCTTTAATACAAACTGTGTAGATAAATGTAAAATGTAGCTAATGACAGCATATTTCTAGCAAAAAGTATTAGGTCACTTACCACAGTGTGTGTAGTGCCATGAGTGTGTCACTGCTCAAAGATCCACTGTACTTTAACATTCCTCATTCTTATCGTGGGAAATTTCCTGCTTCACAGTCAGTGAATTATCACAATATTGAATTGGCTGATTATGAAGGTTATACTGCCTAGCCAGCTTTTTTGTTCAAATCCCAGTTCTGGCATTTGTCCCTTTGTCTGTAATTTTACTTGGATGAGATAATGTGTGCTTATTCTGTTTACTTCTAGTTTACACCTGCTATCTCACATACACCTTCTCAATCAATGCTGAGGATATGTCAGTGAATCTGGCTCAAATAAATTTGCCTCAGTGCACACAAAACCTTGGATGTATTCACCAAGTGTAATTCGTTTGACCTGGCTGTCACTGATACGCTGTATGAATCTACATTCTGGGCTAGAAAGAAATCAGCTCCAGCTTCTACTTCCTACCAATATGTGTTTGTTTGTTTTAACTTATGACCATTTGCAATGGTGTTGTTTACAAAACCCCAAAATAATCCGCTTTAAGACATCCGGTAACATGAAATAAGATAATGCAAAGAAAACCGGTGGATGCCAAAAATTTTGGTTTATTTTTTAATGTACATTTCCCCTGAAAGCTCAATCTCAGCTGTGCTGATATTCAGTACAACAGCACTTTAAATATACCTTTATAGAAGAAAACTTTCATTACTGTAGTCATGATTAGTTGGCTCCATGGCTGAGGAGAAAACAAAAGTCCTCATTGAGTGCTAATCCTTCAGCTCCAATTCAACATTAATTCACATGGAACTCACCTCTGATTAAAATGACCCAAAAAAGACAGGATTCTCAATTAGATGTTGTTTAGTTTTCAAACCAGCTGCACATATTAATACCCCAGCACAATTTCATGTGTGGAGTCTGTCATAGTGTCTAATAGTGCTGTGCTCTTTGGATGTTGGCTTGAGAAAACGTACAAATCCGGTTTTCATTGTGTGACTTAATGGATTCAACATGTAAATAAGGCCAGCCAGTGCCTTCCAGGTGTTGAAATAACGTATTGATTGGTAAACAAGTCCATACTGCTACATGTTCACTAGAGTAGAATCTGTTGGGTTTTGAGAGATAAAGATGAGCATTATTTTTTCTCATTACCATGAATCCCTAGACATTTGTGCATCTGTATTTATTATAGAGCTTTCCCCTTAGCTTGTACGGTGTGAAAATTAAAGAGGCCACTGACTAGTAGTTCTCACTTCCCACATGATTTAACTTATACCGAAGTGGCAATTACATTTTCATGGCTCTAAAACCAATCCACATGCATGGTAATGTAAAGCAGAACCTGAGCCACAGACACTGCCAAAGGGCCTTGCACGAGGCATGCTAGTTCACCACAAGCAGGCTCAAGTCCCCGACATCAGAGGCTTTTTGGACAGTCGAGTCAGTCCTTGATCGAGAGAACCTGCAGTTCAGTTAAGGTTTTTCAAAAACAAGCGCTTGCTTCATCCTTATAATTATAGGTTAATACACAGAGCTGGATTTGAGCAGCGCAGCACAGTAATATCTTCTGAGATCTTGTTGGATTTGTTACTGAGAACTGGTTGTGCATCACTGACATTGCCTACACACTAAATAATACCAAATGTTTCAGCTCGTCCCTATTTCAAACAGCAGGGTAATTGTGGGTATAGATTGGTCAGATCCTGATTTAAACTTCAGTGCTGTCCGTCTGCACCTCATGAAAAGATCTAAGCAGTTCCACGTTTTATGGTGGAAAATTAGACG
Source organism: Ictalurus furcatus (assembly GCF_023375685.1). Classification (NCBI taxonomy): domain Eukaryota; kingdom Metazoa; phylum Chordata; class Actinopteri; order Siluriformes; family Ictaluridae; genus Ictalurus; species Ictalurus furcatus. The sequence goes on from NC_071263.1 coordinate 18,852,733, forward strand.
TGTTCATGCCGAGGGTGTATGTGATGGCGTTCAGCATTGTTTGCTTTGGTAAGAATACTTTTTGTCCTGGGCCAAGTTAACTTTTTGGAGCTTTCAGGAGCAGCATATAGCTTTTCTCCATGTACAGTACGTTAACTTTCCATCCTACAGTGCACTCATTTCAACATACTCTATTCAACTCTGTTCAAATTTCTTTTGCAGATGCCAATACAGCATTATGTTGATGGTCTTATTGGAGATCCTGAGTTTGTTTTGTTGAAAGAATTTGTTTGTCAAGAATGGCAACTTAACGCCTGAAACCAGACTTGTCTCTAGAATCTGGAGTCACATGGAAATGACAGACATATAGTATACAAAACGAGGCTCAAGTAAATGCAACAAGTCTTTCAGTAACTCGCACTAAATCACACATGTGTTCTGTAAGCTGAGGAATGGCTCTTTCATGACTGTACCATGACATGCTTTGAGGAAAGGGCCAGTGTCAGGCCAGCTATGGAGCGCAGTGGACCATGGCAGATTGAGAGGGTGAGTCCGACATTCTGTAAAATTGTCACTCTCTGACACGTGCATTTGTTTAGTGTTTGGCACACCATTCCTTCCACTGAGGTGTCAGAACAGGGTCTTTCTTCTGTTTTGCACATCTTTTTTCTCCCTCTGCTTTCAAATGTAACTTTCTTTCTGGGAGAAAGGGGAAAGTAATGATGTGCTGGGATCTTCGAGCAAGGAGGCATTTTGTGTCAATAAGATGATGGGCGTTAAGAGGATAGTGTCTTCCCAGGCCATGCAGGAATCCAACCAGCTTATAGCACGGCTCAGTTCCCTGGTTGTCCTGCTTGAAAACGGCACCCTAATGATCAGTCTATATTTAAAACCACACTGCAGCCCAAGCCACATGCCTTCCACAACAGAGGCTGAATGTGCCACATAGTAGTTTGACTTCTTCCAAAACATAAAAAAAAAAAAAAAAATGAATCCAGAGAGCATTATCTCTAGAATCTAAAACCAACCACCCAGCATTCGAGAGACTGATTTGAGAGACTGATTACATATATATATATATATATATATATATATATATATATATATATATATATATATATATATATATATATATATATATATATATACACACACACACACACACACACACACACACATATATATATATATATATATATATATATATACATATATATATACTCACCCATGGCACAAAGCTCAGATTAAGATTTCTGCTTGTGCATCAGAATGCTGTCTTGCCATGGTTTCCACGGGCCACTGCCACCCACTCTCTCTGACTCAGAACAACATTTGTGGATATGACTGAGTTTCCGTTTATGCGCCTGGCATCCTCCCTTCTGCTGTCGGCTCCTCTGGTCTGCCTGCTGGCTGAGGGCCATACCAGGTCTGTGGTAGTCTGCCATGAAGGAGAGAGCTCTGAGGACACCAGAGCCCAGAGACACCAGAGGCCTCTTTCATCACTCACTCTTTCCTTTTCCTCGATTGAATCTCAATGTTTAGAACCCAGTTCGCATAAGCCGTCCGACAAATGTAAATATAGCCATAGCTCATCTGTTAAAAGCACCGATCTATTCCTGCTTATATTTTCTTGTTTGTTCAGTTGTTTTTAAACACTGAAATTTCATTCGGCCTCTGAGGATGTGAGGTATAAACAGGTTTTGAGCTTATAAACACAAAATAAATCTAACAGTGGAATTTATACTGTCGTTGGTTTATAACTGAACTGATGTGTCTCCCTAACACGCTATTAAAATAGCGCTTTGAAATGCTTCTCATGAGGTTCTGGATGCAACCCTTCACATATGCAAAAGAATTTCCTTTAGGAATTTGGCTGTCTGATGCCGATATCGGAGCAATATTGATATGAAATCAATATGAATTTAATGAAATATGAATGAAATGAATATGAATGAATGAATGAAACCAATCACATCTCAGTTGTGAGTCTTATCTTCTCTCTATACATTCTTCTCTATGCGGTATGAGGTACATGTAGACTTGGGTGGATTGCACACTGAATCTGTAGCTGATAAATTACAGATCCAAAAGTGATCTTAACACAACATTAGATGTTACATGGATTAGGTTTGTAATATTCTTACTCATGCAGTATACTCTAATGCTGACGGAGATACGTTCTCATGTTGTGATGGTATGGCATGATATGATTTGAATACACCAGGTGCCAAAATGTATTCATCAAAGTGTTCCACCGCTGTGAAAAAGCTGTATATATCTGTAAATTGGCTGCACTACAGGAAAAAAAACAAACATGTACTACAGAGATCAATGAGCATTTTCTGTTTCAGCTTTGTACGCGGAACTCAAGTAGCTGGTAACTGGTGTAGCTTGCATTTTGTAGATGTCCAGCAAAGTATGGCGTTGAAGTGGATTATTTTCTACAGGATATTACCCAAGTTACCCTTAGTAGATGGCGAAGATGACCACAGCCAAAATACCAGTGGTTCGCTCTCAGAAGAAGAAAAAAGTTAAGGGTTCCATAACACAGGGCAAGCTGGTCAAACTGGTAGACCATCTTTGCTAGTTGTAATTGCTCCTAGATAGAAACAGTTTCTGAATTATTGCTACTAATGTTACATGTATAATGCATTTATTGACCACAAGTAATAATGATGCTGAAAATAACTTACCAGCTGGTAAAGGCCACCTTGACTCGCTCAGCCTGTGTTTTGACACCTAGCAACTTTTTAGACCCCTTTAGCATCTACTAACAGAGTTGAGTTGAGAGAGCAGGACCAGTTGACTCACTACCACTGTGTAAAGCCTGATAGCGTGTAAAGTTGTGCTTGTGTGTGGCTAGGGTTGTAACACAATGGCAATATCTGCATCTGGATCTGTTTAGTGCTCCAAATACTCGTATCTGAATCTTATTCAAAATTAAACCCAAAGTTAGTTTAACTATAACTAGCTTTTGGAAACACTGGAAACCGCTGGGAAAAAACCTGGCAGAGGTTGAAATACCAGCATCATCAGCATGTCATCAATGCCAAACTATGTGAATGAATTATGCAGCATGGTTTGTCTGCTTCCTGTGAGTTTCTAGATCCGGCGCATATCTTTAGTCTCAACTAAATGCCTTGTGAACCTTTCTTACAAAAATGTGCTTCCTATTTGTATCTGTATTGGTATCTTTGTAGAACACATTATCTCTTCATTCTGATGTAATGTATTGATGTCATTATCAGTTACATCCCTAGAGCGTGTGTTCACAAGAACAAGTTCTTCTGTTTTCTTTTTATTCTAGAAGAAGTCTTTGTCACCTATACATTACAGCATAGTAAAATTATTTCTTTGCATAAAACAGCTTGTTAGGAAGCAGGGGTTTGAGCGCAGGGTCAGCCATGACACGGTGCCCCTGGAGCAGTTATGATTAAGGACCTTGCTCAAGGGCCCAACAATAATAGCTTGGTGGTGCTGGGGCTTTAATCTCTGCTCTTCTGGTCAGTAACCCAGAGCCTTAACCATTGAGCCACCACTGCCTAATATTCTATTCTATTCTACAGCCCAAATTCCAAAAAAGTTGGGACACTGTGTAAAATGTAAATAAAAAACGAATGCAATGATTATCTTATTTTTTCCTTAAAATGGTACATTTACTCAGTTTAAACATCTGATGTGTTTTCTATGTTCTACTGTGAATAGCATATGGGTTCATGAGATTTGCAAATCATTGCATTCTGTTTTATTTACATTTGACACAGCGTTCCCAACTTTTTTGGAATTGCAGTTGTATACTATTCTAAAGTCTGCAGAAAAATCTTTCCTCTTCATGTAAAACCTTTTGATATGCAAATCAGCATGACGATCCAATAAATACGCAAATTAGTCAGTTACGTCATTTGGTGACTTCTAGCAACTTTTTGAGCATGCATTACCTACTTTCCCCTGAAAAGGCCTGGGGGGGGGGGGTTCTGCCTGGAACCCGACTTTTACTACTCTCTATCTTTTTTTTCTGGGGTATTTACCTAATAAAAGTATTAAAAGTATTAAACTGAACCCATAGCTGTCCCTGAGGTGTTAATTGTCCTGAATGCGCTATGATGTAACTGTGGTCCTTCGTCTCGATTTGAGTTTGCTCTTGCTCTGCTGGCAAAATATTTCCATGGCCACATGAGGGCAGCATTTCAGCACGATGTCGTGGGTTTATCCTTTGTGTCTTGTTCAAGGTCGCACCATATTGCCACCAATTTTATTTTATTTATTTATTATTTTTTAAAGCGTGCTTCTAAATGTCTCGAAGAACCTGCTTTCTCCTATTCACTTGCTACTTCGTCTGAGCCAAACCCTAACAGTTAATTCTGGGGAGTTGGGGTAGGCTTGCATTTCTCTCAAGCGTTAATGCAGTGTCATTTCAGTTCTTCATTCCTCATCAAACGGGCAATCTGCTCTCTATTCATAAGTTTCTCCAGTCTCATGTGAAGCTCTGATGTGCGCATTCACTGTGTCTGTGCCGCCCTCTTCCTCCTCCTCCTCCTGCTGCTCCCTGGAGCTTCACACTTCATTTGTCCGGATCTCCCTCCCGGTGGCAGCAAATATTTCACCGACACTGGCCGCTCAGCTGCCGGTGTAAATCATGGGTGTGTGTGTGTGTGTGTGTGCGCGCGAGAGAGACAGCGCAGGGACACCGAGTGGCTCTGTTTTCACATGGAAAGCACGAGCGTCTGGGCCGCTCTCTGTGGCACGGTGCCATCGTTAAACTCATGGATTGGGATTGCTTGTGAAATGATTGTGGGGCCATCGGGTTGTTTTTTTACGTCTGTGAGAAACGAGCAGGCCTCCTCGCGACACGCAGTGAAACCGGAGCCCTCGTATTTCACGCGCAGAGAAACATGGGAAATGAAGCGTAAATCAGAATCGTTCAAATAAAGCCGGAGACGTGAGAAAGAAACACAAGGGTTCTGTTCGTTTGGATCGCGCAGCTCACGGCAGCAGGGAGAAATCGCATTCATTCATCACATAGCATACCTGTAGACTTTTTTCTTCTTCTTCACTTTTCACAGTCACGTGCAGGCCCGTGATCAAGTCCTTTCAGAAACCCTCATCAGGTCTTCCTCTGGCCATGTCACTCACAGCACACTAGCTCTCCTGAACTGTTATCAAACAAAAGCTGACGTCATTCTAAACCGTCAGATTCGTAAGAAATACAGACGACACGTCAAACAGCATCTAGATCATTAAACTGTGTTAGATGATTCTAGAGAACTGTGCACTCAGTGCTTTACAGTAGACTTCAATAGCAGAGATGACGCCATTTGTGATCTGATGCTGTTTCCTTTACTATATATTACATATACATAACATTAATATCAGTCATGCACTTTTCTTTTTTCTGTTATGATTGTTTTACTTGTGCTTAAGCCTTGTGCAAAACATAAACAATAAACAATCCCCCAACCTCTCCATGTGAGCTAAAAGTGTGAGCTATTGTTTTTTTGGTACAAAACGTGATTAATAATTATGTATTTTGTACACAGTACATAAAACAATGTGCCATCAAGCTATGTTTAACAGGATATTTTGTTTAAATTGAATTTTTTTCTTATTTAATGAAAACTGCATGTCTCTCAAGTTTATGGCAGTGCTGGTACCCTAATAAATAAAATAAACCACTAAAAAAAAAAAAAAAAAAAAAACACCAAGAAGGTCTTTCTACTTTTTTTTTTTTTTTTTTTTTTTTTTTTACCATTTCCAGTGTGCCATGGTCAAAACAAAAGAATGATCAAGAGCACATGGAAAGCTGAAGTGTCCTCCCCATAACCCCCCCCCCCCCCCATTTGTCTTTGGTCTCTGTGATGTTACTCATTTAAAATAGAAACTTTTCTTTATCCAAGAATAATATATTTATAAAACATTTATTTGTTTCCAGCTAATCAGTTTAGTTTCATTAATAAATGCAAGATTGCAATGGAAACACATGTCATTAATATATATATATATATATATATATATATATATATATATATATATATATATATATATATATATATATATATAAAATTTATCACTTAACTGAAAAATGCTATAATAAATCCTAAAATCATACAAAGCCTAAACCTACATCTTGCATGATAACAGTACATGTTAACGACACTGACAAACCTGAGCCTTTAAAACATTTCTAGACTCTATAGGTTCTTTGGTTGTCCTTCTTGGGAACTCAGCGGTTCTGTAGAACCTCACCACTGTTTCTCTAACAGAGAGTGTTCCAGTAACATCTCTTTTAGGATGTAAAGAAAAATTAGCTATACAAATAACCCTTAAATGTATGCTTTTAATATGCAAAGAATTTCAGAATGGACAGTGACAAGACCTACATGACATCTGCCATAAAAAAAAAAAACACTGAAACACAGGAAACTTCATTACTCCACTAGGTACAGGGTTTCCCAAAAGTCTCCATATATAGGGGACTATGCACGCCAGCACCAGGTCCGTTGTGCCTTCGTCAGTGGATGCTCGTGGATGTCCACTTCTTGGTTGGTCCACGACACTTCCAGTCTTTTTAAAATTTGTCAATAAATTTGGTAACAGTGTTGTGTATAATGTGCTTGCCATGTTTCCTGTTAAAGTCCATCGAAACCTTGCGACAGCTTCCCGATTCAGCCACAAGAATGATCTCAATACGTTCTTCTTTTGGCAAAGGCATTCTTAAAGGCTATCTGAAATATATATATATATATATATATATATATATATATATATATATATATATATATATATATATATATATATATATATGTAATACTGTATAAACTAAGTATGAAAATTTTTGGAAGACATTTAGGTAAAAAGGGTTCATTTCCCCCATGTATGGAGACTTTTGGGACATGCTGTAGTTAAAGTTTACGTTTGATTTAGAGATGTAATGAGAACCTCTTCACTGGAAAGCTTGTACTCTTATAAATGAGTGTTTTTCTAATTAAATATCCAGTCCTTCCTTTTTTGCTGCAAGTAGCCACAGAGATGATATACACTTCTGGGAAGTTGGCCACTTCAATGAAGACCATGCTGGACAAAGCTTTCAGTTGTTTCAGTGAGTGTCATATTTCTCATTGTACATGGAAGACATTTTCACACAGTACCTAACATTCAGAACATAAATCAGATTTACACTATGAATTTACCAACTGTTTACAATTCTTCATATCAAGCAAGAGAAATTTTTGTGTAACTATTTTGTTGAGAAATTAAAATCCAATATGAAATGTATACAACAATTGGTGACATTTTACTTCAGAACCAACTTGAATGGAATGATCCATAAAGTAGTTAGCCTCTGTTTTGAACTTTTTAAGTAACAGACCGAACACATACAGAAAACCCCAAATTCCAACAAAACCAAGCATGTCAATGAGAAATAATCCGACTATAAATGTATCAAAAGTATTTACACATGGTACTAGAAAAGCCCATTGAGTTTCCTTACTGTTGTGATCCAACCCAAACACTGAGCCAAGCTGAACTTTAGGATGTTTGTATTCGCTGATATGATTGTTTAAGGGGCCTACGGTGCAGCTTTAGGCAAACAGTCAGCGATGTGTTTAAAGATCACACTGCCTTAACTGATTCTTTACATGGAACAAATCAGTTTGCATTAATCACAGGACATACAATGGGACATTTGTACTTCATTCCTGGTATGTTTTGAAAGTCTTTGGCAGAAATCCTATAAATGGTAAAGTCTGGCAGAGTGACAGGAACTCTTAAAGAATCTTATGGAGATTTGAGTCCGTACTCAATATTAGCAAGACATATCCAGATAAGCCTCCTTCAATAAACAGACTCGGTGAATATCAACATAACCACCTTCTCATTTTACCAAATTCAAATCTGAGTTAAGCGCTTGGCTGTGGAGAAGACCCAAATGTGTAGGATATCTGGCCCTAAAAGGGTCAGATCTAAGATTGGCATCAGATATGTTTAAAATAAATAAATAAATCAAATCAAATGATTCAGCTTCGACATGTCAGACTAGGAATGTTAATGTAAAAAACCTCTGTCCCTTATAAGAGGTCTCGCAAACTACAGAATTTCTCAAAAGTCTCCATATATAGTGGACTATGTTTCTCAGCACCAGGTCGGTTGTGCCTTCGTCAGTGGATGTTCGTGGACGTCCACTTCTCGGTTGGTCCACAACACTTTCAGTCTTTTAAAATTTTTAATAAGATTGGCAACGGTGTCGTGTGTGATGTGCTTGCCATGTTTGCTGTTAAAGTCCATCGCAACCTTGCAACAGCTTCCCGATCCATCCACGAGAATGATCTCAATACGTCAAAGGCATTCGTAATGGCTATCTGGGGGCAAAATGAAATGTTTCTACATTTAAAACAATACTGTGAAGAGCAGTAAACAGTAGTAAATGAAACAAAGTCAATATTTGGTGTGTAAATGAAACAAAGTCAATATTTAGTAGTCTCCGGAACAATTAGTGCAGTTGTATAAGGAAATGAGCTGTAAGTTTTATCGAGCATCTTGCAGAACCAGACACGGTTCTTCTGGAGACTTTGACTGTCACACTTGCTCCTTAATTTTGCAGCAAAACCCAGCAGCCTTCATTGTGTTTTTTGTCTGAAAAGTGTTCTATTACGTAATACGCTGTTTTCTTTACTGACATGCAAACATTTTTCTGTAGCATTTAATTTTGTGCTAGAAAACTAATGTTTGGGAATATTGTATATGTAATGTAGAAGTCATAAAATAAAAATCTATAACAAAGTTTGTACTATATACTATATACACAATATATATATATATATATATATATATATATATATATATATATATATATATATATATATATATATATATAAACACAATATATACATCATATATACATCACTCTCAACCAACCAATTGTCAGCTGACAATACTACCATTGCAGCCACAACTAATTACGTCTCATGAGATGCGGCCTGAAATAATGACTGCTCTGCGATGCACTGAACACATCTTTGCCTTTGTCAGGTGATCATGTGTGGATTTTCCGTGTATGAGGGTGTTATTCTAACTGTCACTAATAATGATGTATGAGACACAGCTTGAACTAAAGACTGCAGTCTGCACCCAGATTTAGCCTTTTTCATTGATCGTGCAGGGGCTTTCCAGAGCAGTAATACCTGCAGAATACAAACTGGTGGTGCCCAAGGCTATGTTATTATAACTGTCACTCACTAAAAGGAAGTTAAAATAGGTTTTCGCACTTCCCTTGACCATTCCAGCAGTTGTTCATTTTTCTTAGGAAGCACCTGCTGTACAATCACATTTATTGAGGTAGAGTTCTGAAGGTAGGATTCTGGGGCAGAAAAAAAAAAGTACATATATCATCCAGTATAATAATGTAGCACAGTCTGGATTTATGATTGCCTTTTCACCTTAGTGTGAAAAATTATAGCCCAGTCAAGAATTTTTAACAAAATCTTTCTTTTTATTCTCCAAGACCAATGATACAATCATTAGAAATGTTTAACAATCTCACAATTTTTAAAGGACCTGTTAGTCCTACAGAAACTACTGGAAGTTTCACAAATAAATGAGTTCAGATGATGAATAGATGTGAGACAGAAAACCAGGGTGACTGATCAACTAGACATACAAATCTGTACAGTATGTGCATGGAAAGCAATGGTAAAAGTAAACAAAACGTTCTGCAGCAGTTTACAAACTAAATGTCTATGAAGGTTATTCAAAACAATGCATATTTATGTATAAAAGGGTTTATTCCCAAAATATTACATGCAAAACACTGTATTTGAGAGACATGTTCTAACATACCGTGCCGAATTTTGCATTTGCTGCTTTCAACTGGCCAATCTGAATCTACTCGCTGTGACTTATTCCTGTTCTCAGCCTGCAGGCCTCTCCTTAAGCCTCTCCCAGTTCACTTAATCAGAGGGGAAAATTCATTTTTGGTTAGTTATGAAACCCAAGTGACCCTCGAAGACCTCAAAGCAGTGAACGCCGCCAATCAGTCAACTCCGAGTGTGCTGGATTTCACTTGGAGATGAAAAATCCTGGAACTGACTCCAGCAGCGGATTTGCTGACCACAGCTTCTGATTAACATTACTCGCTAGGCCATTCATAAAGCTCAGGGCTCCGACATGAGCCGCACATTTGTCAGCTACTTGATGCAAACCCAAAACTGCTTGCGAGACTTTGCAGTGTCACTAAAACATATAATTCAGACAGAACAAGTCAACCTTTGGATATTACTCATCACTGGCATAAAGCAGTTATCAGAAATTATTTCAATTATGGTAACAGTGCAGAGGTTCTTTAAGTCTTTTGCAGTATTGTAAACATGTTCGCTCTTCTCACAGCCAAAAGACAACAGTTAAAAAAAAAAGAAGAATCAGATTTAAAAACAGATGCTGGAAAACTCTATGATCACTTTGAGCAAGAGTGACATTTTTGTGCTCTCACCAACAGTCAGTCCAGTTTATATCCAAGTTAAAACCCTGATTCATATTGTAGCAGTACCGTAACACACACACACATACATACACACACAAGAATATCAAATATTGCTTAATTACTGTGTGTGTTCAGGTATTAGTTGTAAACTCAAACTGGCTCGAGCTCTGTACCGAAGTGATGACTCTTGTGATCTTGTGATTGGCTGTTTAGCTGTTCCCTTTCCCCCATGGCATCGAGGCTTTATTCGAAACCAAGCAAAGACAAAAAGAAAATAAAAGAAGTGCTTTGATCCAGATAAAACCAAACAAAAATGACATTGGTTTCCCCGGGTGCTGCCTGCAGCCTCTTAAGTTACAATTTACAAATGAAGTATCACGTGTTGTCTAAATCCAAAAAACAAACACACAAACACACAAACACACACACATGTTCAAAGACTGTGATTAAATCTCGTAAAAAAAAAAGAAAAAAAAGACACCATTACAAATATAAAATCGGTGAAATTTTTGCAGATCTCTTGTCAGTAAGAAATCAATCTTGACACATGGTTCACCAAGTAATAAATAAGTTTAGAATTACAATTAGAAACAAAAAAATGCTAACAGTATTAAGTAAGTAATTTAGATGGCTAAACATGGCCGATTGTCTGTATGCTGGAATATCTGCTTACGAAATCTGCATTATGAAATATAACATGCTCAATTCTCTAGTCTTGTAGTAAATGACCTGGAATATCTGATGTACATTTTTCCACGTCATGAAGCGATATTTCTGGGACGTATACATGGACAAAAGCAAAATGCGATCCATTTGATAGTTTTTGTAAAAAATATTTTTTATACATATTTTCTTGCATAGTGTTCACCTGACCTCATACACGCACAGTTAATGGTCCAGTTAAGAATTAAAGGCCGATTCCTCATACTGATTGTGTACGTTGTACATGTATTCAGAGCTCATGACTGAAACATGTATTGTGATTGTAAGGGTGCTGTAAACTGAAAGAAATATAGGCAGCCTGAACACAGCTCCTCGTGAACATGGAAAGAGTGAGACGATTGCTGCGTGCTATTGGTCTTGCTCGTAGTCACTCAATATCATTAAATAAACGACAAATTGAAAAAAATAAATTAACTTGATCAAACATCGGATAAACAAAGTCAGAATAATAACCGAGAGAGGAATATGTCACATATGTGTAAATAGATGCTTGACTCAGTTCAAGACTTGGCTCTTGTTATCTTTGCAAGTGCCTCTCAATTTTTAATCCAAATGCCCCTCCCTATGAATGCAGCTTTCTAAGGAGGAAAGCAACAACCCAAGCACCCAAGCAAAAAAATAAAATAAAATAATAATAATAATAATAAAAAATTGATCTGAGTCTGACATCTTTCCTTCATTGTTTACATATTGGATATGTATTTGCCTTACAATAAAGATAAAAAAAAAACAAACATTTTAAATTACTAAAGAGTAAATATACAATTAAGTTATTAATCATTCCCAAAATATTATTCAAGCGTCTTAAATTTTGTCCCTCTAACAACTTTGCATAATTTATGTTTTATATGGCTTATATTGCTTCTTAGTACCATATCTGCTACAATTTTATACATAAATTAAAAATATCTGAGGGCATGTACATAATCAGGTACCGTCTAATATATCTGACTTTTCACTCATAAATTAAAAAAAAAAAAAGATGTTCAGTGTTAAAAAATTTCAAAATACACTGAGTTAGTATGAAAACAGTCTCAGTCAATAGTCTGGGAAGCACATACCTAATACAATAAAAGTTCTTCTACCAGTTCAGTTCAGCAACAGAGCGCTGGCATGGCTCTCAGCGGTTCTGCAGTGGAATAATGCCTGGACTCGTAACTAAAGTACTAAAGTTACACTGCTCTCTGAACTGCGCAATTTGTAGCATTTGTGCTTAGAAACCAATTCCATAAGGACTATTTCTACCGAGATTTGCGTAGCTTGCGAGCATTGCTACGTAGACCTGTGTAACCCTCCAAATATGGCGGACCCTTTTCAATATGGCCGCCACACAGACTCGTCCATCCTCCCGCTAGAGTTGAGTGCGGTGGGTGAGCTGCTATGGCTGCCGTCGGCCTCGGTGCCTTCAGTCTGAGCTGGCAGGTTTGGGTTGATGCCTGTTGAGGCGCTGGTGCATGGTGGCAGCATCCGTGTTGGGGAGCGTTCCCCCCCTGGCACCATGGAGAATTGGTACGAGCCAGATGAAGCCCCGTAGTACAGATATGGTGTGCTGCTGGTCTGGAATGGCCCGCTCTGGTTCTGGGTGGAACCTGGGTATGGAGGTGGCAGGTAAGTGTGGTAGTGGGTGGTGCTGGACATGCCTAGAGACATGCCTGATGTCACAGGGGTCGGTGTGTAGGTGAATGTGGCGGGGTAGTGCATCCTGGGACTAGAGAAGCGTGTCTCGGTAAGAGACGACAGGCTGGGAAACTGGCGCTCGAACTGCCGTGGGTCGGCTGCAAAAGGGCTCAGATCTGATGTACCTGAAAGACAGAAAAGTAGGCAGTGTGTTTAGTACGTTTACTTACAAGCTACGGAAGCATTAAAACAGTGATATAGGAAATCAAGATTCTGCCACCTTAAGAGGTGCCGCCCCCTTAGTGTGCAGATTGTCCCATATTCAGATGAATTAACTGGGCAGCATTTGGATGTAAAAATCACTGACACCCCAAAGCAAGAGTACAAGGGATTACTTTTCACAAGAGAAAGCAGAGAAAATGTGTGTAATGTTTTTATTTTATGAGGGGAAATTACACAGCTGTTAAGGCAGGTAATGCGAGTTTATGGTTTATTACTGCTGAACACAGTTTAACTTCTTTAACTTGATCTCAGTTCTCAGCTAATGTTCCTTATGTCTGGTAGTAAATGTCAAGTTTGGTATAGTTATTTTTGCTATTGGATTTGTGATTGAGTGCCGTTGACATAATCAGGTAGGGTGTGATTATCATATATATATATAACTCTAACTATTCTGAGGCATTCATCATATTAGCTCTAGTTAACATTCTGCTATTTGGTAAATTTAGGACGAATGTATTTTTACATGAAGCTTATCCTTCCTGATTTTAGTTATAGGAATTAAAAATAATTATTAAGCTAATATTATAGTTGTTCTTAAAAAGTGTTAGTAGTTTTCTGATGATTTCTGTTCCCTTGTACATTTACATTAGCCATGCTTTGCGCACGTTTTCAGCAGTCAGGCTCAATGAAATGATTGGAAATGGAGGTGTTATATTTATGAACATCTTTTGCAATATGCAGAAATGTATAACATCTGTAACAAAGCAAAACAAAAGAGAGTAAAAATCAGTTTACAGAAAGCTACACAGACATTTTTTAACCAGGGAAGAGCTGCATCACTCCATAGACTTGCATTGGCTTATGAGCGCTTCATGTCCTGTGGTGTGGGCACTGATGTATAAAAGTAGTTAAAAAGCCGCTAATGTGGCATCCACATTTCCCGTATCCTATAACGAAAGCAATGACACTCAGACAAAAGGGGGCGCTGTGAAGCATTACTTTTAATCCACACTGTAAATGTTTATCACACGCTCGCCAAACGGTGGCTGTTTTATCGCTGAATGATGAGATCTGAATTTCCTTACTCCAAATGTCAAAGCAAACATGGTACATAAGTTACCTAATTCATAATAATCAGTCATTGTGAGCTCAAGAAAGTTGAAGAAAAAAACAACAACCCTGTACACAGATAAGCACTCACTTTAACGGTTAGCTTTCAAACCACTTTCAAACCACACATTACAGCCCTCAAGCACATGCTGTTACTACTGTCATGCTGATGTAGCATAGTCATCAATCTCATTAACACCTATTTATTTCTCCACTGTTGTAGAGGGCACAGCTCTCGCTCATATCTTCGATTGTTAGTGCAAGGTTGTTTTATGTATGCCTGTGTACACGCATATTTGTGAAAAATATCAAAGCAGGATAAGTCCAGGATAAAGCAGGAACCCATATGGAAGCAGTTTGTGGGGGAAAACAGTTTCCATGGGATGCATAATGAGCAGCCTCAGATGTGGCTGCACGTCTGCGATTAGCCAGAGAGTAGGGGCAGATCTGCTCTTTCAGACCCTCGTTTGGCTTTTCTAAAAATTACAAACCACTAATGGTCTGTGGCTACCACAGCGCTGGGCCAAAAGAGTGCAAATGGAGAAAAAGACTTCCCTAATCCTCTTCGTTCTCATCACCAAATGTAATCAATTACCACACTGGACATTCTTCTTCTCTCACCCCCCCAGCACACTCTCACTCATCATCCGCTAACCTCATCTTTCATCTGTTTTCCTTATCAGTTCCTCTACTGACCGCTGTGTAACCCTGATTCTAGGCAGCAGTTCAGCTTCACACCATCCTCATTGTCAGTGTGCTGGTGGAAAGCTGCAGCCCTGCTTTAGTGTCCACGCCCCTGAGCGATGAATCGGGACACTTAAGAGAACATGTGTGGCCAATTATAGGCACATCGGGTGCTCACGTTATCAGCTTGCTGACATTTCACAATGCCGCAGACAGGGAAGCCATAGAACAAAACATCCTATACATCATCATCATCATCATCATTGATGATGGGGTAGCGGTGGCTTGGTGATTAAGGCTCTGGGTTACTGATCGGAAGGTCGGGGGTTCAAGCCCCAGCACTGCCAAGCTGCCACTGTTGGGCCCTTGAGCAAGGCCCTTAACTCTCTCTGCTCTAGGGGTACTGTATCATGGCTGACCCTGCACTCTGACCCCAACTTCCTAACATGCTGGGGTATGCGAAGAAAACAATTTCACTGTGCATATGTATATGTGATCAATAAAGACTCATTATCATCAAAAATAAAATTATGGAGACAAACTATATTCTGAACTCTTTAAGAAGCCATTGTATGTACCACATAATACTGATTGTAACCTGAAACTATAACTCAATAACTACTTATGTAGCTGGAATTCAGACTAGACTCAGTCATGTTATGTGAACACCACATTATACAAACTCCATGGTGCTTCTAAAATTGCACAACAATGATCAATTGATCATAATTCATTCTTTAGATGGGGCAAGACAATTCTTACAAGATTATGTGTCAGGCTATCAGTTTATTATTCATGGATTTGATTAAATAGATAGAATAAGGACTAATGTTATAACTACACAGAATGTTTCAATCCCCAATGATGTGTGTGCTCACTAATATTTACTAAACTAGCTAACTAACTTGTCATGTTTTGGATTAAATTACTCTTAAATGAACATTTCTGGGCAAACAAATAATGAGTCTGGCAACCACACCGGAACTCTCACTTGCCCAGAGGCATAGCTAAGAAATTTCTGATTTGCCCATCCCTGTAGTCTTGTCTTTATCTCATCAGTCCTGGATGTAAGACTCTGAGGTTGAGAACAATACAAAGATAAGATGAAGCAGTACGGCAGCTGCTCCAACTGAGCCGATATGGGACGTCCCCTCCCGACACAGGGATGTTCGTGGCCTATCAAAGGAAGAATAGAGGGCATTAGGACCAAGAGGTGCATGTGTCTCTTTGAGGAAAGAACAAAGGCTGACATTGCCGAGATGAAAAGGGGGTGAAATCTAAACTAATCAAACCCAACAAGGCAGCTGGCCAGGGTTCAAAAAGCAGGCAATGAACAGCCATGCTGAGTCATTTCAACTTTCTCGTTTGCCCTGTGCTCAAAGAACACAGTTAGGGTGGAGAGCCGGAGGGGAAAGAAGTTCAAAAACGACCTGGCAATGAGTCAAACAGGTGTACTGAAGAGGGAACTTCATGTTTGTTTCTAACAGGTTCTATAACATATTCTCTTGTTCAATTAATAAAGGCACAGACATGACAGATCTTTCCCACTCAGAGTTGAGCCTTTTACAGCCTCTGCATATTGTAGAGGACGAGTCAACAACTCTATTCTTTTTTACTGTTCCTTTTCAAGCTTGTACAAAAGAAGTTCTTCATAAGTTCTTCAAAAGACTCCAGTGGAAGGGATGGGGCAAGGAGCGATATTGTCATCCTCTGTATTTCAAATTTGACGTTGCTAAAAAGATATCTGCCAATGGGCAAGTTTTATACATGCAACTGTTGCTTAAAAGGCAAACAGAGGAGGCTGGGAAAAAAAATCTGCTTTGATTTTACTTCACACAGAGTGTAGATTTGACAAACCTTTGACAAAACCTCTAATGGGATCAATTAAGTAAGAAAACACTCATTCAAAGAAGATGCGCATATAAACTAGAGCATCTTTCTCTTTCACATCTGGGTAAAAGTAAGAGTTCAGACTGAAGGTGTAATGTGGGTGGGTGGCACAGGTATGTTTTGTACCTGAGAGACGTCTTGGTACATCACTGATGGCGGGCAGGCCTGTGGCTCGGGTGGAGGAGAGCGGAGTGGTAGAGTGGATAGAAGGAGAAGTCATCTGGGTCAGGTAGGGGGTGTACGGCTGCTCATACGACCACGGAGGAGACGACTGTGACTGCCGTGGGTCTGCGAACGCAACGGGGTGAGCAAAGAAATTAACTGAGTGTCTCCACTCATCTAATCAATTTCACTTAATTTTATTGTCATTTTAGCAATGGTTTTATTGCTAAGCCCAAGGGATCTGAATAGAACATTGATACAATTTCAGCAATGGATTTTATAATGACACATTACAACACACAATGTGCTGGAAACCATTATTACTCTCTCAGTGTGCTATGAGAATGTGCTCTATTACAACGAATGGCAACAATATGAAGAGCAAGACAAGAATGTGTTTCTGTTTGCTTTCCACATTCATTTGGTAAACATGGTGTCTGCACAGACTGGAGGAAGTCCAACGGCAAACATTTGCATTTAGCTCTAAACTTCAACGAGCATGGAAGAAGGCAGTTATACACTGTTATGAAATGTAATGTTCTAGCATATTTAATTGAATTAAGGTGATATTTATCTAAAATGGTAGTCACACCTGAGATCTGTGTCTGTCCCTGTGGGCTGAAGGAGTTTGCTGCAGCGTTGAGGGACGGCCGGGGGCTCTGCGTGGGCACGGCAACCCTCATGGTGCTGTGGCGCAGGCGTTCGAGTTCACTCAGGCGCTCCGAGAACAACCCTGGTTTTGGAGGGTCCTCCAGCTTCTGCCTGTGTCCTAAAACAACACGTAGACCCAAAGTGTTACTTTAACGTAATCAGAGCTGGGGGTTCTTGAGAACATGTCAGCATTCTATGCTTGCCAAATAGATATCACATTTAAGCATGGATGAAATTGACAAAATGATATAAAATGATCTCTATTTTTTTGTAGCTACGTTCTTGTTGCTTAGCATGTTGCAGAAGTTATTCCATCAGAACACTCAGGGTTAAATTGCACAGTGACTGATTTTTTACTGTTATCAGAAATGTGAATACATATATGTGTCATGGGATGAAAACCACCTTCAAAAACAGTCATCATCATCTCATAAAGAGAACCAGTCACGTCATAAGCACTTCCCCTTGGCCCAGAGCACTCACGCCTTCCCTACTGAGTATACTTGAGGGTATTGATGCAACATATGCGAGCCTATATCACGTCTGTAAAAACGCCTCACTGGAGCCCATCCTTTCTGTCAATATAGGAGAAGAATATAGCTTAAAGACAGACTTCTTAAGCCTTTTTCTCTCTCTTTAGTCAGAATGTGCCTGTCTGTCTAGCCCCGCTCGGCTCCGCTGAATGGCTCTAAAGTAAATATCAAACAGAAGAAAAGAGAAACTTCTGCCGAAGCTTGGCAGCGCTCCAGCTGGCTCGCAGAGCTTCAGCTACCTCTAACCCTGCAAAACCTGATTGTGTTCTGAAGTTAAGCTGAGCAAACAGCACTTTGTGAGAAGGAGTCCTCGTCCAGAGGTTAATGTCTGCCACACGTAAGGATCTCGGGCGCGAGTAATCCCTAGGAGCATTCGCCATGTGTGTAAGCACTGAGGAAAACATAAGAAATATGTGCCCTCTCTGCTGCTGCCGCCACTGGAAAGGGCAAGCAGTTTAATTTCATTTAACTGGGCTGATTTGGTGAATGAATACACCTCTGTGTCTATATGGAAGCAAGCTTGTCACAAATTACATGAGGGCTTACAAGCGCCGTGAAATATTATCTGCCAATATACTCACCATATTGAATTTTATTAGAGGCATAAAATCACTGAGGGTGTCATGCTTCTTGTTCCATAAATATCAAGGTTGGATGCATCAGACAAACCTGCCAGTGTGTTAGTGAATAGGACAGTTATTCCTCAGCACCATCAGCCAGCTCCTAATGTAACCGTATGGCAATGCCAAATCATGTACACCAAGTAATTCTCTCCTAAAAACTGCAATGTATAAAAGAATAAGAGTATTCATATACTACCTGACTGTCAAACTATCAAAATTACCTTATTAACTATAAAGCTGAGTTTATCAAACCTCATTTCACGACATGTTGTCAGGTGATTAGCTTGTGCCGCACTGTTGTCACTTTCTGTAATATATTGCAGGAAGAACACTATCTTGCTTTACTGTACATTCACTGGTAAATTTTATAAGAACACCTGTACCCCTGCTCATTCATGCAACTATCCAATCAGCCAATCATGGGGCAGCAAACATCAGAATGGGGGGAAAATGTGATCTCAATGATTTTGACTTTTGGCATGGTTGTTGGTGTGAGACTGGGCTGAGTATTTCAGAAACCTTCAACAGAAACATATTTCAGAAACATATGCAACAGTCTCTGAGATTACACAGAATGGTGCAAAAACAAACAAAAAACATTCTGTAAGCAGCAGGCAGAAATGCCTTGTTGATGAGAGAGGTCAGAGGAGAATGGCCAGGCTTATTGTGCGCTTACAAGAAGGCTAAAGTAACTCATGTAACCACTCTTTACAACTGTGGTGAGCAGAACAGCATCCCAGAACACACAACATGTCAAACCTGATGGGCTACGACAGTAGAAGACCACATCGTCCATCAGCCAAGAACAGGAATCTGTAGTTACAATGGGCACAGGCTCAAGACAGGAAAAACATTGCTTGGTCTTATCACATTTCCCCCCATTCTGAATGCATGATTTTATTCATTGCATTGCTGCCACACGATTGGCTGACTGCATAATTGCATGAATGAGCACGTGTACAAGTGTTCCTATTAAAGTGGTCAGTGAGCGTATACTTGTATATGGCTGGAATGCCAATGAAACGCTCTACTCTACTCTTATATCATATTTTATAGTATACAAATAATCCGCTAGGTAAATCTTTTGAGTCCCTAAAATATATTTTTTGTCTTAAACATCTTAAACGGGTATACATAGTGAAATCCTGGCTAATTTAAACCTTGAAAATGTGAATGGACTATACATTAGACTAAATGCTCCAGAAGATGGAGAACAAAAGCATTCATGTGAGTGATTCAGCTGCAACAAAGGAAATTCCATAATGCTCATATCCTCCTTGAGAAATAAAAAGGTTTACGCTAGTCTCATAATTGAATCCAGCAGGTCAATGGTTAGAGTCATAATTGAGGACACCAGTAATAACAAACAAGTGATCGTTTCCCAAATGATGATCTTGTGCAAGTCGTACGTGTCCTGACATTACTAATGAGGCTTTGAAGCAATTCTCTACCAGGAAGAAAAAAAATCCATTAAAAAGGCTTATTCAAAGTACATGCTGACTCCAACCTCTTGGCACAAGCAAAACTGTGAAAGCTGGCTTTTAAGGAAAAAAGAAAATGGCATGGGCAGTAAATAATATGAACGAATACATAGTAAGAGGCTGTATTTCTGGAAAAGTTGCCTGTTTGCATGTGAAATCGCCATTTGATAGTGTTCAAACCTGCAAAAACACCCTTAACTCGTTAAACGCCAGAGCAATCATCAACATCAAATATCAGCCATGGCTGTCAGGGTATATCAATCATCCAGTGGCGACACAGGGAATAAAACGGATGGAAGAAGAAAGAGAAACATACATCCGTCTAGATTTCATTTCTTTAATTGCTGTGCTGTGGGGAGGGTTGACTCCTCTGAAGAGCGAAACAATGGATTATTTCATATGGCAGCTCCGTGTGAGGAGCCTGTGAAATTAGCAAGCAGGGAAAAAACAGCAGCGAAAAACGGGACAAGGCCAAACGCCTGTCTGCTTACAGGATCAGAGAGGAGGGCAGTGGGTGGGAGGGAGTGAGCGCGAGCGAGAAGAGAAAAGAGAGAACAAGGCAGCCAAGCAGGGCTGGAGTTCCGCCAGTCGCTTGTGTGGTCTGTGTGTTCCAGGATTCAGGAAGCGAAGCATGCCAAGAAAGGGCACAAATACTACCAGAGCTTTATAAATCAACAGGCTGGCTGCAGCAAGCAGACACTATGCAACTTCACAACAAAAAAAATTTGTTAAAAAAAGTTTTTTTTTAAAATTACGCAATTCACCCAATGTCTGAGACATAAAAAATGAGACGGATTAAGGTTTACCTTGCGTATTTTATAGTGAACAGTACAGCTAGAAAATTGGCTAAGCGCTCCAAATGAAGATGAATGTATTCAGAGAGTTGGATGCTGTTGGAGAAATTGCTTGCCATAGTTCTCTTTAAACATGTCAGTGCAGGGAAACGGTTATGGTAATACGAACACACCGTTCCGTTCTCACATTGTGGCGAAAGTCGGCGACTTTTACCGGGGGGTGGGGGCTAATACACTGGAGCTGTGTGCAGGGAAAAAAGTACTAGCAGATTTTACAAAAACTGTATAGCTCCATCCAAGCTGTCAGCTTGCTGTCGTTCATACGAGGTCCAAAGGTTTCCTCTTGGCCAACAGCAACAAGTAACATCTTAAGTTCACTTCACAATTGGAAATGTGCTTAGAGAAAGCACATCAGGATTATTTCTCATGCAAGTCAACCCGGAATAGGTTTATTTTCAATGGACCGTACGGCCTTTTGTCTGAGAGGCCTACTGTGAGTGTTTTGTTGTGGGAGCCTACCTGTCGAGACATGCACTAAACGTTCAAAGCCTCGAGGAACTTCACAAATTCGCCACTAATGCTCATTTCTGGCTCTGGTAATTAGAGTGGCTCCACACACAAACCGCAACGTAAACAATTCAACATTAGTAGCAATATTATTGTCAGTGCTAATGTTAACATCGCTCTACAGTATATTGTTAGTAAGCATGGGCACAATACATGGGCACCACAAAAGTATATGACCTTGAACGTAAACGTACGGTGCAATTCTATGCTAATAGGTAATAATTTGAAGTGTTTCAGGGAAGCATGATAAGGAAGGAAAGCAAAGGGATGACAAAAAGAGAACGAGGTGGACTAATCCAAGAGAAGCGTATCGACGTCATTTACCGTGCCTCTGAAACTGACAAACATGGAGGTAAAGCTTTGAAGTCTTTTTGGCTAGCGCTTTATTGGAGTCCTCAAAGAGACAATAGCTCTTTTCCAGGCGTCTGCATGGCAGTCAAAACACACAGGCTCATGCAGAAGCTTGGAAAATACAGAACCTTTTCATAAAACAGACAGTGTGTTTTCCATCTCGCTAACGTAATATGCTGTTAATACACACACCAGACCTGCTTTCTGCTGTAAATGATTCCATTTGACTCAACAAATGTTACACGAATTCATCATTCGAACCTGGAGAGACTGAACATTTTGGCTGAGCCGGAACGTCATCTCATTGATATGTCAATGACGGAACAAAAACATCCAACTGAAATGAATCTATCATGCGCTGGTTGAAGAAAACCAGTATGAAGAGCAAAAGAAGTCATTGATCTCAAATAAGAAGTGATGATTTTACACACACACACACACACACAACATTTACAACATTTATTAACAATTGTATTCTGCTTATTCTATCTACACCATACAACTTACTAAAATGACCTCTTAAACATTCCTTAAACAGTTTTTTTAGTATTCAGTAGTCAAATTCATACTTTACTAAAGAAACCCATCTATAACTAAACCAAGCACATTTCTACAGTGCATGATTATTTCTGCAATCATAGACATTCTTGTTCAGAACCCAAATGAGCAACGGCAACATTCCACAAACGGTTCAAAAATGAACTCCATATGCCTGCCACTAATAGTATCTCCTGTGGTATCATACTGTAAATGTCCCTACTTCCAAGTGCAAATCTTTCCCCCACACAAACAGATTTCATTTCACACATAACTTTGACTTGTATTGATTTTGGACTTGAGCACTGTCACGTATTTATCCTGACCCCAGTTAAAACATATTATCTGATTTATTACAGGCGAATCAGAGACAAATTTGCGTCTGGTCCTTAAGAATGCTTGTACTCTGGTGGTCTGCAGGCCCTGGTGTCAGCCACAGTGGTGGTAGTAAAACAGAGCCCTCTATTAAAGATCTGACCAGCCCCTCCCAATCCATTAGCTGAAATTGCTCTTAATAACCACCGCTACACCAGTTCTGCTACATAATTACTGCACTGTTGAGTTCACATGGTGGGTAGGTCAAATGTTGTGGTTTCAGTTCAAGTCAAGCTTCTTTAAGAAATCTTAGAATACCTTAACAGTATGGATGGGCAATATGATGAAAATATGTCACAATTTTCTGAGATATTGTGGATATTATCCATGTTTTTTTTTTTTTTAATAACAAATAGAACCTGTTTAGAAACAAATGATCATGTGTTACATTTGTATGGTTAAAACAGTCTCTCTAAAAGACTTCCCCTACTATTTCGGCATATAGGCATTATTTGTTGTTATTATTAATGTCAGTCTCTGTATCCATGGTTACCTTCTGTTTAGCTGCTGCCTGAGCCAATCATATGCTGTATCGGCATTTTCGTTTAAGCTTGTTTATTTTGGTAATAAATCCATGTTCATGCCCTTTTAAGCAATTAAATTTGATTGCTGACTAACAGGCTTGGGGAGTAATGGAATACATGTAACGGCGTTACGTACAGTAATCAGAATACAAAAAACTGCTAAGTGTAATCCGTTACAGTTACGTCAAGTAAGTAATCAGATTACAGGTACATTTGGCAAAAATGGAAATACTATCAGGTTTACAATTTTTTTTCATTTAAAACCAAAAAAATTAATCTTTTGACATAACACAATATAGACAGCTGCTTGATTATAGTTCTGGTTCTCTCTCGCCAGTGTCTCACATGAGCAACTTCCTGGTGCATGCACAAATAAATTTTGTGCGAAGTTAATTTGGTAGAAACGAACACTGAAATGCTTTTGTTAAGATGACCATACGTCCTCTTTTTCCCAGACAAGTCCTCTTTCGGCTTTAGTTTCATTATGCTAGTTTCATTATGATGGTCTAATAGTGCATCATGTCTGTGCATATTTGCATTGCTTTAACCCCTCTCTGTAATTCCTGCCTTCTCGAACACCAATTGGTTGATTAAAAGGCTTGCAGAAACTATTGTCCAAATTCCTGCCTCTTAACCATTAGCCTACTCTCAGCGAACGCGCAAAGGTGAAGCGCTGTTGTATACGGTGTCAAACAGTTGCTTGACAAGAGCAGCAAATGACAGCTGTCCTGAGTTGAAACAATGCCCATAGCCATAAAATGTCATTTTTAATTTCATGTTATCATATTGCTTCGTATTACATGGCCATTCAAATGTGTGAATAGGGTGTCTTTTTCAGTGTATTAAAGCCTGCATTCATAATAACACTGTTTTGAAAGAAAAAAGGTGTCCTTTTTTGGAAAGCCAGAATATGGTCACTCTGATGTAATACTATCCGCATCAGGGACAGTGCTCTTTTATTTATTTATTTATTTATTTTATTAAAACAAATCCAAACATTGAACATGTTTTAAACTTAAAATGAATAAGCTTATAACCTCTAAATAAAAGTATTCTAGATCATTTTGCTTTACTCTTGACTTTATTTACATACGTGGCCTTGACGTAATCCAAAAGCAATCAGAGTACATGACTTTCCTATTGTGATACTTGGATTACATTACTGATTAAATTTTTTTATGAAGTAATTTGTAGCTGTAACGGAATACAATTTTAAAGTAACCCTCCCAACCTTCTTGACTAATGCATCCATCCATCCATCCATTTTCTATACCCTATCCTACAAAGGGTCATAAGGAGCCTGGAGCCTATCCCAGGGGACACAGGGCACGAAGCAGAGGTGCCAACCTGTTATAGGGCAAGATCACACACACATTCTCACAATACAGACAATTTGGAAATGCCAATCAGCCAATGTGGGATTCAAACCTCCAACCCCGGAGGTGGGAGGTAAATGTTTATTTAATTATTTGTTTCTTTATTACCTCGTGATTCCTACTGTAATCTTGCCTCACTGTAGCTGCATGAAAGCTATGGTGCAAATCAAGTGTAAAATTCCAGCTTCTGCTTTCACATAATTGGAAGATTCACTAGATTTAGCAGTAACTAAATGCACTACAAAGACCAAACCGCCCTGCAAATCAACACAGGTACTATACGTCCCTTTCTGATAGTATGTCGAGCAAACCAGTGATTTCATCGGTTAAGTAAAGTTAACAAAATGTTGCTGTTTGCAACCATAAGTGCATTGTGAATTCTGTCAGTATGTCTAGGAATGTTTATTTCGCCCCCGCTAACTTTGCGTGTGATATACATGGGAGAATTCATAAACATGCAGACAGAGGCAACTTCTCTGCACACCCACAGGAGCTTGTGCAACTCAAAATGCCTCTGCATGTGTCATTTCCTGCCTGGCAACCTGCCTGATGCTTAGCAAAAGCTCATGGATGAGAATAGAATGAGAAAGAGAAAGAGAGAAAATGAGAGAGTAAGAGAGGCAGAGGGTAAATGTTAGATTGTAAAAAAGTGGGACAATGCTTTACACCATTAAAGCCTGTTAAATAAAGGTCGACAAATCGACAAAATCGACAAAAAAACAAAACAATGATCAGTACCTAACCATATACTGAACGGTGTTTACTCATAATCACTACATAATTATCACAATTGGCATCCTGTGAATCATGCGCAAGTTTCACCGCAAGACTTAAGTGATTGTGAAATTGATCTGGTATAAAAACCGGATTCATGGTTATGATTAAAGTTTTAAGTACATCAGCGAAAAGAACATAACTACATGGCTAAATATGACATACCGTACTTTCATTAGTAATTTGATGTTTAGCAAGCTGTATTATCCATGTGAACAACTAAATCTAAATGTACTTATGTACTAAATTCAGTAACTGCGTTATCCTGATCAAGGCTGCGGTGGATCTGAAGAATCCTGAGAACGCTGGGTTTGAGTCGGGAATATTCGTTGGTGCGTAGGGCATCATGCCCACACACTCACACACTTATTCACACTTTAGGGCAATTTATCATAGCCAATTTGTCTATCTGCATGTTTTAGGAGGTGGGAGGAAACCAGAAAACCCTGAGGAAACACGTGTGAACACATGCGCATAAACATGTACAGACAAGATTGAACCAGGGAGCCTGGAGCTGTGAGGCAGCAATGCTACTCTCTTTTTGTAAATAGGTAAACTATTTACAAAAAAAAAAATGCTTGCTTATCTAGATGAACCTATTTAAACCTTCAATTTATCACTATAACCACTCAATATACAGTCACACACGTGTACACACACACACACACACACACAAATTCATGCTTCACTAAACCCCTACTGTTTACATCAACAGAGGCCATGTCTGGCAGACGTCGAATTCTGTTTGCCTTGAGAACAAAACTACAACAAAATGGAGATGAATCAGGGGTGTGTGAGATTAAAGGCTGTCAAATCAGTGATGCCACGGGGTATTTTTAATCCAGTGATGAATAATGAGCCCACACGGATATGAAGTGGCTTCAAACATCTGCTGCCAGATGTGTTAATCGAGAGGAACAGGAGAAGAAGAAAAAAAATACACACTGTTTGTGAAGTGATAGTTCTGAATTTGTAGCCAAAAATAGTTAACTGTCAAAAATATATCTTTGTATGTAAGAATAAAACTGTGGTAGGAACAGCTGTGTGCCAGGCTGCTTGGCTCACATATTGCTATTTCTCCTTTTTAAAGACAAACACACGATTATGGGTGTACAGCACATAGTGTACTGCCTAACGGGTGATGGCAGAAGTACTGAACGTTTGTGACAGCAGACAAGCAGATGGTTAGGGAAGAGGACAGTATTGAAACAGACTTAAAGAGAAGTGTTGCACTTTTAAATGAATGCAAATGGATTATCTGCAGCGAGAGAAAAAAAGGAAGTGAACACAATCTAACACAATCGCTTACCAAAAAGCCCATGATGTCAGTTGCTAAGGCCCTTCTCGATTTGTAAACAGGAATGTTAGTCAAATTATTGTAACGGTCATGTCGCTTCATAAAACTACAGTCATATAAAATAAATGATGCAAAAATGATGACAGGAGATATTTACAGTCTGTCGCTTTAGATTAACAGGCACAGCAATCCAAGCCTGATTATATGATCAGCCTCGCCACAAAAAGGTTGTGTTTTGCAGACTTTTGACCATAATGTCAATCTGCAACAGACTATAACCTAAACACTCTCTCAACCATGCGAGGCTCTTGTTCTTTTCTGTGCCACATGAAAGTCATTCATGACAGCTTGTGTGTATTTACAGCTTCAGGGGCCCTCGTGTGAAAATTGAAATTTAGCAGCCATGTTTTTTTTTTTCTTCTTTCCTCTCCAGGTAAAAAGAACACTCGTGTTCTATGCTAACCATGAAGCACATAAACCCTCTTTGCTTTGTGCAAGTCGAGACATTAACTCTGATGAAAGTTCCATTTTCAAAGCTGGACAGTAACTGAAGCGTTTTTGCCAGACAATGTTCCTCGTTCGAGACAGTAATTACATGGGGCTCAAACTGTGTGAAGTGACCCGTGCTAGGCAAAACTAAGAAATAAACTTTAAATGACTTCTACATTGTTCTAGACAGAACAGAAAGTCTGACTTTAGTTTTAGTTTTTCAATCCCTTTGAATCAGCAGCCAAATCTTACTTTCACATAGCTTCCAGACAACTCTAGTGTATATGTGTGTGTGCGCGTGCATGCTAAAGAGTGGGCTTCAGGTTAAAGGTTGAGCGGCTGGCACTACACATTGAAGGATGCAGACAAGAGGCAGATACAGTAAACATTTGCGTAAGGCGAACGGCTCCACAGCACGTGTTTGTGTTTGCCTCTCACTTAGCATGCCTGTTGCTGCTCAAAGGCTGCCTTTGTGCTTTCAGGCATGCTGGATCCATTTTTTAAAACAGTGCCCTAACACGATCCATGCATCCATTCATCCATCATCTTTCTCCCGCCAGCCCACAGACTCTGGCCCTACTTCCCACCTCTGGGCTGAGAAAAGGGGCAAAATGCCAGCTGGGGCGACACGTGGTCGAACCGCACCATTCATCTCTCCCAGTGGTTTTTGCATGCACCTCTTTGTGCATTTTTTAATCGTTATCACATGACGGTTGATATTTAGGGGTTACTCACTCCTTGGTTCTCGTGGTCCGTCCACTGTGACCTTTATGGCTCGGTGGTAAGTGGCCACTTGAGGAGGGTTGGTGAATACTGTGATTGTCAGAGTGAAGCTCTTCCCTGAAAGACACAAAAAGGTTCATAGCCCGTTAGTATCCAGCACAATGTGCCACATTCACTCTACGCTGTGCATTTGCATTTTCTTTGCTGCTGGTGATGACGGTGATTGTGGGATTTTAACTGCCATGGGAGGACATAACGTTTGAAACACTGAGGAAACAATAGACAGCAATGTCAAATGAAAAAAAAAAAAAAAAAACAACAGAGCAAAATGGCCATTTTAATTCAGCTGTGTCAGCACTCAACACCAAATAAACAGTGTGTCGGTCATTTCAAATACATCCAGCACTGTAACATGGCTTTATTTCAGCGTATGACAATGAGGTCGTTTTTATTTTATAACCTTCTACCCAGCACTGAGTCATTCTCCATTACGCTGTAAAAATGTGCTGAAGGCATTTAATGTAAAGGCAAACCCAAAGACAGCCCCATGGTGCCTCTTCTATCCTCACATGACCTTTCATTTAATGAAGAGTGTTTAAGAGGACTTCAACCATCCACTGAACCTTCACTTTACTGCATCTTAAGTTACAATTATCATGCGATTACAAACCATATCTCTTTAAGAACTGGACAGAAAAAAAGAATAAATGGTCTTTTACATCTGATTTGCTGTGAGCTGTGTGGATGTTGTCACGTAACAGAAATATTAATAGATGTCACTCTGTGAGCAAAACACAGGAAGCTTGAAGTGGCTTCAAAAGTAACAAACTCAGCAACAAGAGTAATCTGCAAAGTATGCTGTGAAGTCAGGCATGACACATTCTCTGAGCTGCAATCTGCCGCTGAGACAGGAAGAGGTGGGCGGAAAACGAGTGACTCAGTGAAGTGGCCAGCTCCACTCGGCTTTGCATGTGTATCAGGATGCGTGGCTGGCTCAAAGCTTTGTTGATTGGGCTTGTGTGTATTTTTTTTTTGTTAATTTCTCTCAATCTGCAAATCTATTTCATGAAACCAAGGAATTTTTTTTTTTCGTAAACACAAGCTTACAATGGACCATGTGTATAAAATATATATCAACCTCTCATTGTTGCCTTGTCAAAACATGTGGAGCCTATGATCATAAAAAATAAAAATACCATTCCAGGGGCACTTCCCAAGCATTGTATATAAGCTCTGACCTTGACTACTTCACTGAGGCTATTACTGTAAATCATGTCTCTTACCGTGTGTACTGGTGCTATATTCGTTCTCTTTCTTTCTCCCTCAGGAATCTGTCCTTAAGCCCCCAAAATGCAAGTTTGCGTCCAACAATCAAACCCAACCCAGCCCTTCCCAGTAACCAGATCCCGAAGCCACACCGCAGGCTAGCGCTGTGCCCAGCCACCAGACCAACGCCCGCCTCTCCCCTGGATCCAACAACTCCACACCACCAACTAAAAATACCCCCAATACCACCCTCTCCTGATGCTCAGGTTTCTGAGTTCACAATAGTGAACTCAGACTTTCATGTACTGACAGTATTAACACAAAAATAGCAAAACCTTCTCAAACCTGTTTGCTAATTATGAGCCCTGATTGATTTACTAGCAGTCTGTCGGCTACTTAAATCATCTCATGAACTGTGTTTTCTCAAACTAGACCCCAGCTTATGAAAGGTGGATGGCGTTTTTGTTTTCAGCCTTGTTGATTTTGGTTGCTCATATCTAATTCTGATCTGTTGCATGCAGGATTGTTTCCCTTATTTAATTTCCTTACGCATTGCTACCTTCCCCTGTGACTTCCGCCAGCAGATCTCGTATCAGTGATAGGAGAAACTCAAGCCTGGTGAGGTGTAGGTTTCAGTGCGGGCCAGAGCCCTCTTCTCTGTGACAGCTGCAAGGAGATAACACGCTCTCTCTGTTTCAAATATGCACACATATGCTAAGGAGTGTGTCTAGAGATGTGTGTTACATTAAGAAAAAAATAAAGCGCTTAGGCCAGCGGTTGGAAGGAAATCAGACATCTGTCAGTGCAGTCTTAACAAACACTGTTCACTTCAACGTACCCATTTAAAAACAAAATGACTGATAGGTCTGTTCTGCTTCGAGAGGGAATATTTATGGGCAAATAATTATACTGTCTTATTACCTTACAGTTTGGGCTTCGTGGCACCTTTAATTGAACTTTTATAAACATATTTCAGTCTGTAAGGCTTTGAAATGAGGCCCTTTTAGGGCTCCTTAACTGAACATCTGAGCGCTTAACTCTAAGGGACTGTAAAGATTAAGAAGGCAAGTCTAGACGACACTCAGGGAGGCTCGCCTGCCTCCAGCATCAGACTGCTTGCTCTTCTGATCCAGCTGCCTGTACTGTCTTCTTCAAAGGCCTGCTTTCTCAACAAGGGTCTTTCCAAAGGATCACAAGGCCTGGTTTTCTTTTTTTAGCAGTAATTACGCCCATATCAAAAGCAGTATTCATCTACACATGCCCAGCCTGAGTGCCCTTTAGGCCTGCATTGGTATATAACAACTGTCTGTTTGTAAATTGCATTAGCTCGGTGCAAAGTAAATAAATACATATGTCTGTAAAATATCATTATAAATAACTGTCATGAAAAATCACAATATCGACAGGCGGAAATGTTTAAACACACCCACTGCTTTTTTGTCCTTTAGCAAGGAAGTACTCGAATTACATTCCATGACATATAATGTAGCGATCTCTCAGTAGCATGTTTACGTGTGCTTTCAACTGATATGACTTCAGAAGACTCTAGTAATCAGTCACGGACGTGAGTATTTGTGTGGTACGTATTCATGAATTCCAGTCGTGGGCTGTTTGTTAAACTGTACTGGGCATCCATGGTAAAAGTGCGGTTTAGTATCTCAATGGATAATCTACCACATGCAGAGGTTTCACTACTACGCTCTGTTTCTTGTCTTGTAAACAGGAGCTGCTACATGTGGTTTCCCTGCATTAAGTGATTCACACAAAAAAATTTTATTTCTTATGGTTATGAGTGATTACTGAAAATCCAAGAAAGACACTGACCTCGCCCACTCCTCCCGACGAACCTCAGGTCGTTAAAGCGTGCCACTTGATTCTTCATGACAGCGGAGGCATTCCGCAGCTCTGCCGAGTAGTTCTCATCGTTTCCTGCCATAACTGTTACCACTGTTCCATCAGGAACATCCCCCAGTGCAACAACCTGGACCATGACGGAGAACACTGTCATTCCACCCATTCCCTTGTTTATTTTTTTTTATTGTTTTATTCATATTTTGAGTATGTGATTATCATCAGGTAATCTGCAACCACACATGCTTAATGATAGAAAAATTATATACTGACTGAAAACCAGAATAAACATGTTCACTAAGCTTAAATAAATAAATAAATAAATTAATAATAATAATAATAATAATAATAATAATATGCTGCAAAGGTCCATGATCTGGATATGCTCATCTAAAACATTTCATTCAAGTTTGCAAATCAGAATGAAAGAATGAAAATGAAAGATCAGCACAACTATACTAGTAATACAAGAAAATTATAAATATGCAGGCATGTTGTCAAGCCAAATATGTCAAACAAATCTTGTATACTTTCATACTGGAATACAGTATACTTAAATATTGGATAGACCACATACAGTGAAACCACATATCACACACACACACACACACACACAAATCCTCATGTGGTCTGAAATTTTGAAAAACATATATAGCAACATAAGATTAAATAAACAGAAAATACAAGGTTTAACCCAGACTATATGGATCTAAAAATCCATCCTCTATAAACTGTTCAGCTTGTTTGAGTTCATTTTTCCGATTCAAATCACAAATCACACAGGAACAATGGGTTCGTTAAAACTCATAAAACTATAACAGCGCTGGCTCACACAGAGAGAAAGCTAACCAAATACACTCAGAATTTAGTAGTGAATACCCAGCACAGATTGAGGCAAATCAGACCCACATGTTTTTACCCAATTTAAACAAAAATAATAAAAAGAAAATGTTGCTAACAGTTTTATTTTGCACTTGGTTTACAGCTCCAGCTGCAGAAGGCATGAAGGCTACTGGTTTTACATTTGGTTTAAAATAACATCAGGATGGATGTAGGGACGCTCTGAAGGGGATCAGGGGATAAGTTTCCCACTGATCTATTTTTTTTACCGGGTTTATTGAACGCTAGAATGAGTTCAGTTCATGTGTAGAAAAGGTACAACAGTAGTGCGATTGTTGCTTCACTTTCCATTTACCATTTCTACCATTACTGAAAAGCACTGGAAGGAAGGCATCAGGTTTTCTACACGTTTTCTGTTAGTCGGAGCACTAAATGTGCACCACGTGTAGGGTATTTATATATGAATAGAAGTATAACAAGGTTGATTTGAACATTATGAAGGATATATTTCAGTTGGCTGGTTGAGATCCAGACCCGGGCTCGGGACTCACCTTGAAGGCGACCGGCAGGGTTTTGTTACACCTCCAGTGAGACGGCAGCACGGAGCAGAGGAAGTTGGGGCTGTCGGTGCGCACGAGCTCGGCGGGGTGGTCGGCGATGATCTCCACCATGGTGCGATTGTCGTGCGCGCGCAGTCTCGGCACCGCCGCCGCCGTGTTCGCCTCGTGCTGCGTCGCGCCCGCCGCGCTCGCATCCGCCGCTTTCCCGGGCAGAGCCTGCACTCCGTTGGACGGCGGGCTGAACCTCCTGCTGCTGCTCGGATCTATCGGAATGCGCATTACACAGAAACACACACACGCACGCACACACACAAATCAAACCGTGAGGCGGCTTCAGATCAAACTGCCAGTCTGTCTTTTTTTTAGTCTCTTCCGAGCCCCTCGGCGCTCGCGCTCTGGACACGCGTTAACGGTTCTTCTAGTATGTCATAGTGGAAATGCCGCGTCCTGTCTGATTCGCACGCGCGGGTCGCTCGGAAGCAAGTGCGCGCGCCTTCGGAGGTGAAACCGAAATCGCACGCTCCACGTGAGAGTCAGCCTCAACGCCGCGCGCGCGATCGCTGTGTTGTTGTTGTTTTCAGCTGAAAAGAGTCAGAGACATCGTTGTGTTCTTTACGAGCTCACGCGTTTGTCCGCGGTTTGACGTTTACAGAGACAACGCGAAGGTCCGAGAGAAAAGCGAGTCTCCGCGCATCCCGACTCGACAGCAGGAAAGAAGACTAAGGTCAGTCCTGTTAGAAACCCGAATGGTTAAACAGATGGCACGTCAAAAAGGAGGAAATCTCGAATAGTTCTGCTAAACAGCTTCGAGTTCAAAGATGCCGTAAAATATTCAGCTTTTCCCCCCACAAACTGGCACGGTCTCAGTTAGTTTAAAAAAAAAAAAAAAAAAAAAGGAAGAAGAAGGAAAAAAAAAATCCGAAAGTTGTGGTTGGAGATGGCGGAGATAGGAAAAGCCACAGGTTTTTGGTCTCGTTGTGCGGTTTGTCTTTGGAGGCAGGCAGTTTTGGCGAGCTCAGGTTTTGTGGTTTATATATGTGCGCACGCGGGATGATTATTATGCTGATGAGTCTCGAGCACGTGGTGTACAGGACCGGACATTTCCCCTCAATCCAAACAAACCAAATTAATGACTCACTTTAACTCACTACTGCACAAAGACTGATATTGTAGATGGTACAGTTTGTGTTCAGATCAAAACTTACACTACAGACCTTAACTCATCAAAACCTAGACCTACAGTAAAACACAACATAAACCCAGTGTGGGGATCTAACAGTGCTGACTTAACATTCCCACTCAGTTTATTTTTACAGTGCTGCATTGACTCTTACAGATGAAGTCTAGCTGGCACTGATGAACACTAATAACACTGTAATAATTCAGTTCAATGCTCTTATAGTGAATTCAATACTGCAGCTCTTAATGAACCCCTTATCGTTTTAACACTGTAGGTTCTCCGCTATTTGTTTTAAAGCACGTAAACAGGAAATGAGTCAAGCACTTAGGAATGAAATAAACAACTACAAAAGATAGAATATTAGTGTAACACTGTAACATTTTTACACAAATTTGAGTAGTATACAAACGGTAGCTTATAGCCTATATTATAACCATTCTAACCATAAATTGAGCACTGTTCCTTATGCTAAATCAGGTTTATAGTTACAGAGAACGCTTTAAAATATAGTGTGGTTAGTAGTAGTAGTAGTAGTAGTAGTAATAATAATAATAATAATTATAACAGAAATTATTATTATTATTATTATTATTATTATTATTACTACTACTACTACTACTAGTATTGGTGTTGTTTTTCATCATCATAATCATTATTATTATTATTATTATTATTATTATTAGTAGTAGTAGTAGTAGTAGTAGTAGTAGTGGTATTGGAGTTGTTTTTCATCATCATCACATCATCATCATCATCATCATCGTTATTATTATTATTAGTAGTAGTATTGGTGTTTTCATCACCATCATTATTATTATTATTATTATTATTATTATTACTATTAGTGGTAGTAGTAGTAGTAGTAGTAGTAGTATTGGCGTTGTTTTTCATTATTATTATTATTATTATTATTATTAATTATTATTACACAAACGCCTATAACTTGTGCTCCATATTGTTATATTTTCTAGCTATATCATGATGAAATGTTTGACACCTAAAGAACACATATTTTAAAAAACAAAACTACTCTAAATGATATCCCCTTAAATCACCTCTATTATGTTTTTTATTTTTTATTTTGTATTTTTTTAGTCATTAGGTATATTTATTCACTGTGTCCCTGTTAAGCGTGTATACAGTTGTGTCCAGTAGTTTGAGGACTAACAGTCTGATCTGTGGGTGGCGCTGTTGAATCTGCTTTTTGATTTCGTCTTTTCCTGTGCGACTCCACACAGTGTTGAACTACAGCAGCACCGCCGCCTCACTACCGCGCTATAGCCGCACGCGCCACCTAACACTTCAATACCCATAGATCACCGCGAACAAGCCGGCGTGACGTTCAAACTACTCACCCGGAAAGTTGAATAGCTGTGCGATAAGAAGCGAGCGTGAGAGTAAACGCCGACGGGACTATTGTCTAATACACACAGAGAGGTAATGGGAAGACGTTGTGAAGTGTGCGGAAACATTTGGGTTGCTCGCTGTGAACTCCTCATGCATTACTAACGCGACTGTTTTAGACCTCGTGCATGTCTGTGTGCACATGAAGCTCCTAAGCGTAATGATGCACAAGGCTTATTTACAGTATTATATACACGCCTGTTTCGCCTGTGTAGCTGTTTAGAAGCGTGCACGTTCCCACGCATGCTGGTGTTTTGAGCCCTTGACACTTTAGAGACTAGCTGAGCTTACAGTATGCTTTGAACTTTTAGTACTTGGCATCAGGAACAAAGTGAATTACTGGAGAAGAATAAGAAGCAAACTGCCTTTTAACTTTCTCGTTATACATTTGTGATTGTTTCACACTAGTTCCATCTGCAGGCTAGACAGAACAACAACAACAACAAAAGAAGGAGAAGAAAAAATAAAAGGCCATGACAGTCTGGTGTTTGTTTGAAGCCCCTGAGAAATCCTCAGCTCTGCTGTTCAGTAAGAGATGCTGGAGTTAAGTTAATGCCTGTTAAGGCGGGTGGGTTGTGTGGTTTTGAGATAATTGTGGATATAAAAGCTGTAGTTGAGTGGTGGCTGATAGCTTACTTTTCCACATGCCTATTGTTTGTTAAAACTGTGTATGTGTGTGTGTGTGGCAGGCAGGCAGCAGATGAGGCGCCACACTTCACTGTGGAAGGGAGGGGGGAAGCTCAGACTGAGTGCGATTTTACTACGCTCGCTCGTTTAACCAGAGCCTTATCCCACCGCATTCTCATTTGAATAGACCTCCAAGAGTCTTTGCTCCGCACTTTCGGATGGAGGGAAATAGATTTTGCATGATTTCACTTTCTTATGCAAACACGGCGAGGTGGAGGCCGTGGCACAGGGATGTGTGGGGTGCTGGGTCGAGGATGTGGGCGCGAAATAAAACTTTGAACAGCATTAAATCACTTCTTTTTTTTTTTTGCCTCTTCATTATACGCTCCAGAACGACACGGTCTTAAATGACTTCTCCCGATTCAGCAGTTCCCAAATTTCTTATTCCACCCCTAATATTTTATGATGTCGGGACTGTAAATTTTGGGATGGCTAAATTGAGATGATCGTAGTGTAACCGTGTAACCGTGTAACCGTTTTTTATTGAATTTTATTTATTTTTAACTTGATATTTTTCTTACCTTTTTTAAGACAGATTTAATTGATTGTTAAAACAGTAAGTCTGTCAGTCTGACCTTTAACGGTTTTGTTCCCTATAAACTATAAGGGTTTTTCTTAATAACAGAGCATGAGAATGGAGCCTGTTAATGGACATTATAACTGCTTAATTAAATCGATGTAATGTGGAAAATTATGTACGTAGTCAGATGATATGATATTGGTCTAGATACCAGCGTTGCCATTTTTTTCTTCCTATTCAGCTCTTTCTTATTTAGATGAGTTTATACAACAGGATAGCTTTTTGCTCAGTCATACTAAACACTGCCTTAACTTCTAAACGGTAGATTGCGTGCCCAAGATGAAATCAGTAAATTAACTAGGCGTCTGTTGAAAAAGAAATTTGGAAGCGCAGCTATATAAAGGTCTAGTTAATTATAGAGAGGGAAATGCAATAAATAGCGTAGGCTCCCCTGTTCTCGTTCAAGGCGAGGCACTCTTTCAGACCTTTGCATGTTGAAGTAATCTCGATTCATTTGCCACATCTGAATTCATTTTGCTGAGTATGGTGACCATCTGCCTTCACAAGTCAAAGCAAAAGGCTCCAGCTTTCATCCAACAGAGGGGGCGAAAACAGAAGGATTTGAGATTTTGTGCTCGGATGTATTTATTGGGGAAGTTAGTGCTGTCTGTGCTTCTGCTCTCAGGACACCTTGAAACGCTTTGCTTTCCCTGAGCGTAAACTAGCAGTTTTATGTTCGGCCTTATTATGCGTTTCCTGCTTTGATGTACGGAGGGGGTGGACAGAATTTATCTTAACAATAGAGCAAGCAATTATTTTTTTTTGTCCTCGGGCTTTGTTCTGATCTGTTCAGGGAAAAAAAGGCAATCCACCTGTGTGATTTGCTAGTCTGATGACTTGGCTGGCAAAAGGAAGGTTGTGGTTTTGAATTCAGTCAAGCCAGCAGCTGTGCATCAGGTGATTTTGTTCAAATAAATCTGGTGGGCCGTCAAAACTCACCTGGCTGTGCCTCCCAATGTAAATGTAAATATTTTCCACACTCAACAATGGAACATTTAAATTTTACAAGGTCCATTTCCAGGTAAATATCAGCATCCTGTTAATTTGTTTTATTAAGCAGGGGGTGATATTTGACGAGGCCTAACTGCAGAATGTGTGGATAGCTGTGTGATGAATGTTATTTGCTGTGCAGCACATGATATGTTCACGCTTCCTTAATTTCTTTTTTGTTTTTTAAATTATTCAGTAATGATCTTTTTCATGAGTACAGTCTTTGAACGGAATGGTAAATCATTTATTAGAGGTGTACAATGTAGATGAGCCTTTACATGGCATTAAACCCAGAGCTGCACCAGTGACTGATATAAGACTCTTAGTTATTTGATAATATGTGATTAATTAACCTAATGCAGTGATTTTGCTAATTTAGTCTTATGTAAGTTTGGAAAATGTTGGATTTAGGGACTGATGTGGGACACATCATTAACTTTTATGCCAACTTGGCTAATATAACAGTATGATATTGTTTCTGATAAATTCACAACTTTCTTATGGCATTCTCGGCTACTTCTTCAGCGTTGACTAGATCCAACGATATGACATTAATTCTCTCCTATTTCTTGTTTCAGAAAGTTTTTTATTTTATTGTTATTGCTGCTATTTTCATATTGTGGCCTTAGATTGCTAGTCTGTGATCCAATGTAAACCTCAACAAAAGATTAATTAACAATAAATATTGTGGAGGTTTTTTTTGTTTAGTTTTTTTGTGAAATAATATTTTTTCCCCCCATATCAACCAGATCCTCCTACAGTCCAGCAGTTACAACAGAAGTGCTGACTTTGATTTAGTCATTTTGGTATCTGTGGGTACTTGATTTTTGGTCATTTTAATACATATCGACGCTGGAAAATGTTATTGGCGCGTCATTAAGCAGAACCAGACGTTCAAGACTTAGCACTGTCTTATTAGTTTTAAAAATGTGTTTTATAAGAGACAGCAGCACAAACATTTCAAGTTCCCTGACTCAGTGCTTAATTTGCAGAAAAAGGGGCCCAATGTCATACTTCTAAGCGTTCATGTAATTAGCTTCTTCGATGAGTACTAGAACACTTTAATTACATATGAACGGATTTAAATGACTAATATATATTTCAAATTAGCTCTGCTGATCTGTTCTCACTGTGACACTTTGGCGTTCTTTCCATTATAAAACTTTTAAAACTGTCTTTTGTAATGGTTCAGGTTCCGTCTCATGTGGTGTGTTTTTTTCCCCTCCTTTCTGATCATCAGGAAACGTTTTCTTTGTGAAGTGGGTTTATAATTGCCTCAGGCTTTGATGGCGCATACGGTCAAATGAGCCCTGCGTTTTGTGTGTGTGTAACAGATGAGCAACAGTGCTGCGAGCCCCATGGCAGCCAGCAGCACCTCACTGGCAGCGAGAGGATCCGGAAAACCCATCAGCTTCATCCCAGAGCTGCAGAGCATGATGTGAGTAGATCAGACTTTTACCCATCTACCCGTTTCACACTCACGGTTCACCCTGCTGCTCAGGAACTTCTCATTTTACAGTCCCTAAATATCACAACGGAGCTGGCGTGCTCGGCGCAACATAAACATATCAGTGGCTTCCTCTTTTCAAACACGCGCACACGCATTACGCATCCTTTCATGCGCTCTTTCTGATGTGTATTCTACTCTCACTCGTCATCGTGATGATCGAGAGTTCAAACGCAACCAGTTATTTCGGATATGAGGGTATGTCAGATGTGAGAAATCCTCACACTGTTCACCAAACCTCAATGTCTCGGATGCGTCCAACTTTCTGCACCATCGAGAAGCCAATTAGCCTCAGACACTATGTTCATCACTACTGTAATAAAGAATATGCATACAAAGCTCAGATTCAGTGAAGGGAATACGAATAGGCCTTGACTTGCTGTTCATCATATTGAAATATTAATGTTTTGCAAATATCACTTCATGTTAACTGATTTATATGTCACTTTAGCGAATGGGAGTTGATGAATTGCTCCATTAAGTCTGTGTGCAGGAATTCAAGTTGAACTTGAAGTCATTTGAGGCCAGTCTTCAATTATACCAATTATACAAGAGACTCAAAAACTGAATTTCTGCTGCAATCCAGACCATTTTTTTTCCAACAGAGCGATTGTGGTTGGTGAAGCCACAGTGAAATTTATCCATGCCGTATTGCCAGTGAGCCTCACCTGGGGAGACCTTTATTGTTCTCGGAAATGGCAGATAAACAGAAACAATACACTTGAAGCAGAACATCTCATACGTATTTTAAATCATTTTCCCACAATGTATTTTCTTTCCTTTTAGGAAAATACACCCTGATTTGCTTGTGTAGTCAGTTTTGAGGCTTGTTCTAACAAGAACGCCAGTCAGTGTTCGTTTATTTTCTGTTTCAACATTTAAAAAAAGAAAAAAATGAAAATCATCATCTGTTTTTTTTGTAACTTTAGTTTCATGGTAACGTCCTTATGCACCAAGATCTTTATCAATTAGTTGCAGTTAGTAATGCATGTAATTGTATATCATTAGGCTTGTAAACCAGATTCCTCTATATAAGACTCAAAGCTTATGGTTAGCTCAAGCTTAGTTTAAAAAAAAAATATTCATGACAAATAAAAGTGATAATTTCAGTTTAAGCATTCACTTCTAAGACCTTATGCATTACTGCTCGATAGCATGTCTACAGCATGTGCTCGTGAAATCACACCACATACTGCTCAAACCTATTTTTTAACACCCCCCCATAAGCTCTCAGTTCTTGAGATCTCATTTTGCAATCCGAAATTTCGCAAGACAATTAAAGTTGATTTAATACAGCAAATATAATTATTGTGTCTCAAACAGTTTTCTTGACATTGTATTACAATGGTATTCCTCTGGCACAGCTATCCTTCTCTTTCCTGTATTCATCATGTTTTTTTTCCACCGCGCACTAATAACTCTGCACTGGTGCGTCTTTCTGAACACCAGTCAGTCAGAGTGACGCTAGTAAACTGCGTGATTCTGACATTTATGTCTGCGTACTGTAAAACAGGCACGTTTTCGGAGCATGTGTGTGTTTTTTTTTCATTTCTCGACAGCGTCTGGAGCGCTGAGGGAGGAAAATGTAAAGACGGTTTCCTCTGGCTCTCGTTGCCATGACTGTCTGCCGCCTCCTGCCTTCATGGAGGTCCTTAATTGAGATCACTTGTACTTATAAATGGCAGGAAGTGCTGTGGTTCATGTGAGAAGAAATGGAACTGAAACATGGCCCTTAAAAGAAAACCGAGGCTACTGTCCCAGCGATCTAACCGATTTTCCTCACTGTTTCCTCTTTTCATGATCATATCAGCATTTCAGCATTGTTTTGCTGATAAAAAGGGCAATGCTGTCCATCTCGGACATCCATTAGGACTATCACTGGATTGACTGCACTCAGTCATTTCTAGAGGAAGACACTGAAAGATAAAATGTACATGTACAGCATGGCTGCAAATCTTATGTTACACATTTGCCTGGATTATTCTGGGAATTCACTCCTGCTTGCATTCAAGTGTAATGATCTAGTCAGAGTAGGAAAAGCAGCGCCCTTAATTCTCAGTTAAGTGCTGTTGCGTGTTGATCATTTGACAGTCAAAGCTAAAGGAGCCCAGTGTCGAGTTGTGTTTTCTTAGGAAGGGGGCCAATGATCACTTTTGTCACTCACGTATGAAATAACTCTGCCGTTTCGTCTCTCTATCTGTTCCCATGCATGCGTTCAAACCGAGAGGCCGCTCACGTCCGACTCTCCCATTTGTTCAAAAAAAAAAAAAAGGATTAAAAAGCTTTCCCCTCCTTCCACTCCTAATCATCCTGACATTTAATACTCTGATCCGCACTAAAAAGTGCTTTCTTTGGACCGGAAAATTCCATACTACACGCATAAGGTGCTAAGCATAACACAGACAGTTGAATATGGCCAACGTTCAGCTTTTCCTTTGTTTGTGGACTTGACTCGCCTACATCTTTTCCCTGAATTACTCGCACTGTTTAAATACATTTATTGTACAGATATAAAGTACGCAGGAGCCTGTATGATTGATGACTTTGTTAGCTTTACATAATGGCAGATTACTGAATTGTGGCTTCAATATAAGATGCTCGTGTGCCATTGAAAGCGATTGGCTTCAGAAGTTTGACTTATTGCTGATTTTTGTCCATTTCTAAAATGAGTGAATTCTCAATGCTAAGTAGTCAGGAGGTGTTGATTCGTTTTCTATAATAGCAGCTCAGACAATCGGTCCAGACAGCAAAGCAAATCAGGTTTCTGTTAGTGCATTCATTCTAATATATTATTTATTTCTATAGAAACAGCTTAGACAGGGACTTTTATGTGGCGATTTATGTGTAATTGTGGAAGGAGACTCCAGTGTCAGCGCTTTGTAGCAGTCAGAGGTAAAGCTGTAACTTTAGCTGTAACGGGATGAGGGGCTTTGGGATTTCTTGGTAAAATGACAAGCTGCATGTATTTTTTTTTGTCTTTTTGATGCCAAGAAAGACAAAAAACAGAGGCTGGTCAGGGGACGACCGTTTATAGCTGTTCTAATGTAAGTGATAACAGGAAGTTTCACTGATGCCAAAACCTTGAAATGTAACGGCATATAAAGGCATAAAAAGTCCAATGTGTCATTCTTATACGTGTCAATAAATAAACATTTGTTAGCAATTGCAAAATGTTGTGGTATAATAGGAATAAAACACCTCAGGGTGTGCAGTTATAGGAAAATAATCCACTTAGATGTGGTAGCCACTGTGTCTTTGATTATTTTCCTATAATAGCATGGCCCATTGTGTTTCATTCCTTACTTAAGCAGTGTGAAAAGTGAATGTAAAGGGTATTATTTATTAAAGAAGACCATATTGATTTATGAAGATTTATAAAATGTTATCAAAGTGACCAAAAAAAAAAAACCCAGAATAATAATTTTTAAGATCTAATTCTTTTTTTTTTTTTTTAACCTAATATTGTACCTGGTCTAAATGTAGACAACATTTTTTTCCCGTACCAGATTTTGGAGGGAAAAAAGGGAATTTAGCCAATAAAGACCGACAGCGTATCATTACCTCTTCCCCAGTCTAAGTGCCTCTCTGAGAAAGCTTAATATAAGCTCAGTAGCTCATCAGTGCTGTACCAGTTGTATAAAATAGTGAAATGACATTTTTGTGGCTTCAGGTCTCTAACACTGATGGACACGTCTCTGCACATCAGCAGTTTTGCGGTATTTTCTCAAACCTGAAGTTACGACAATACCGCTAGACTAAAATACCTGAAACTATCCTTTTTTTTAAGTTTATGTACAATTTTGCAGCAGGCAAACTTGGTACAAATATTTATTTTGCTATATTTATTTGTGGCATGGTGTTAATACTATGGTATTTGTACACCCTGCCCAAACCCACAACAGCATATTTGTGGGCTTGAGGTTGTCTAGCATTTCTTTCTGTGTTCTGTTGCTCGTTCATATCTGAAATGCTTCTAGCTGAAAAAAGCTACTAGGACGTTTAGATAAACACTGTGGTAACTGAACTATACAGTAGAAGTAGGTGCTGAAATGTTAGTATGGCCCTCTTCGCTTTATCCCTTTAGTTAAAATGATTCTACCTTTTTAAAATTTTTATACGTTATATACAAAAAAAAGCCTTTTTCATAGAGATGCTTGTTTATCAGTTATTATTATAGCTGTCACTTTACAATAACCCGAGTAATGACTGCTAAAGCTTTCCAATGATTAATATAATGCACCAAAAATATGACATTTTCTCAATTCTAAAATGAACACCTACGTGCTTATTAATAAAGGTTAAGAGTGAAATTTAAAGTTTAGCTTATACGTCTTTTACTGTGTTGAAGTGGAAAGCCAAGGTTCCTGAACTATTTTCTAGT
This sequence comes from Ictalurus furcatus, assembly GCF_023375685.1. Taxonomy (NCBI): domain Eukaryota; kingdom Metazoa; phylum Chordata; class Actinopteri; order Siluriformes; family Ictaluridae; genus Ictalurus; species Ictalurus furcatus. The sequence continues at coordinate 18,895,935 of NC_071263.1, forward strand.
TCCTGGTGTATTTTCTCTCCGTATTTGTGGTTTGGTTTTGTTTTGTTTTTTTCTGTTAAATGAAGTACAAAAGTGTTTGTGCTTTTGCATATCTGTGACTAGTTGCTATGGGTAGAACTCAGCTGTTACTACACCCAAAGGCTGTTTAGAAGGCCTGTGTGTCAAATGAGGCCAGAGCCGGGCTCTTTCCTGAGCGCACACAAACACACACACACTTACACCTCAGTGGGACATACTGTAACCACTGATGCCACACACACACATATACACATATACCTATGAACTGTGAAATATTCGGTCTGCACCATTACAGGTATAAGCCAGTGCTATCACTATTGAAGGAATGTGATTGAAGATGACTTGTATGTCCTGTAACTTCATGTTTCACATGCATGAAGTCAAATAGAAACTTGTAACATAAAACTCTTAAATTGCATTATAACTGCCAGTTTTTATTCTGAAGTATTAATAAGGTCATATTCTTTATCATAATCATCACAATAATTAGGTAGCCCATGAGAGTAATTAAAAAGCAATTCACATGCATTAATGAACATGTAGTACGGCGCTTAGCCGTTGCCCTCCCACATCATCGGTTAAAGTTTTGGCACCCTGTGGGCATGTGCTTAATTCCGTACACTGTCTCCTGGGCTTCTACACTCATAAAGCCTTCTTTAATTTCCAAGACCCCTTAAATGTTTTCCTAAACCAGGATGGAGACGAGTCCCTTTGGAAGTGAGCAGCAATAATGAGTTGGCACACACACAGTCTCCACTTAACCAGACTGTAATTTGGGGACTGAATAGAGCCTCTCATCACTATTATTTGTTTACTGCAGTGTTTCTGCTGGGAAATCCACAGTGACAAACACACCACTCTGATGTTTTATTTATTTATTTATTTATTTATTTATTTATTCCGTTTTGAGAACTTTTAGACATTTGTGTAGAGGTGTGTATAAATGAAAAAAAAACAACAACAACGACCTCATATGTATATTTATAATGTTCATTTCAGGGACACTGTTTTAAACAATAACTCTTATTTAGGCTACTGTAATGTTGCTTTGTTTCACTATAGAAATGTGAAATGTGTAGTAAAAATCGTGCTGCCACAATAAACCTTAACTGCAACACCAGCACCCAATTTTGTGGTTTCTAAATTTTACCTCATTAACAGCATGAGCTATGGCTAACTCTGTGTCAGACATACAGTACTGTGCGAAAGTCTTAGGCATCCTATTTGTTTTTAATAAAATCTTTGCTATTGATTTTTATTTTATGACTTCTACATTATCAAGTCAGTACAAAAACATTTTTGGTTCCCAAACATTAGTTTTCCAGCACAAAATTAATTGTTTGTATGTCAGTAAAGAAAGCAGCATATTAAGCAGCATATTAAGACGACTTTTCAGGCAAAAAAAACACAATGAAGGCTGCTGGGTTTTGCTGCAAAAATAAGAAGCAAGTGCGACAGTCAAAGTCTCCAGAAGATGCTCAATAAAACCTATAGCTCATTTCCTTATAAAACTGCACTAATTCTAATTCTATGAGACTAATTTTTTCCCCCTCACCAAATACTGCCTTTGTTTCAATTATTACTGTTGACTGCTCTTTATAGTATTTTTTTTTAATGGAGAAACATTTAATTTCATTATTTTGAAGGCATCTTTGCTCTACACCATTTCTTTGTATGTGCCTAAGACCTTTGCACAGTCCTGTATATTCACTTTTAACAAATTTGTTGTTTTCAATACAGAATCTTAGGATATTCATCTCTCAACATACTTAATCTAGCACCAATTTGTGTCAGACTAGTGGTTATTTCTGCACATCATGATATCATATCATTTATGAAAAAACTAATAAGGTTTCAGAGTACAAATCCTTAACAGAAGGGGGAAAAAAATTGGTTTCCTTGTTTTCCCATTTTGATGAACATAATGTCCACAGACCTTATACACACTCGTATGTGGATTTGTGCTGATCCTGGATCTGGATACTGTCTATTGAATTTTAAAATGTACATACTGTTCCTGATAAATGTATTTGGTATTACTATTATTATTAGTAATTGTATTACATAATGAACCAACAAGTCTCTAAATGCTTGTGTGTGCTTGGTTTTATGATGTTAGACTCAAATTAAGCTCAAGCTTACACTTCTGCTGCTAAAACATCCTGGACAAATCCTGAATACGCAAATGGTCAAATTTGCTTTCATAGCAAAATGTGAAACAAGTGTAGAAAGTTTCATTGTTCACTTTGAACTGCGCTAAAAAAAATGTAAATATGTCTGGGGAATTAATGACTAATCACCTGACTTTAAAATAATAAAGCTGCTGTTAGACAGACATACACACATGCTCCATGAGTAGATCATTAGACTCAGAATTTTGCTTTCTAGGACCTTTTAGTCTAAAAATGCTGTGAGTGAATTGTCATACAAAGGTTATAAAGGTTGTTTTTGAATGTCGGTATAGGAATATTCTAAGTCTAGCACATAAATATTTAAAAAAAAAAAATCCAAATGATCCTACAACAGAAATTTTGCGCTCTCTGTGTCTAGACTTTCTGAACGCTTGCCTTTTCGTTCTGGTTGCACCTCTTCTAATTTGGAGCAGTCTTCATATCTTATTTGAGGAAATCATGTTTATTAATAGGTAACGTTAATATTTAGCGGTGGGGGGGGTGGGGGTGGGGAGTCAAAAGAATGTGTTCAGTTGTCTTTGTCAGCAAAACGACAGCTTAAACTGTGAAGTCGTTAAAAGCAGCTCATGCTTTTTTTTCTTCGCCCTATTGTTTTCTTCAGAATTGCTTCCTTCGAGTGAACTCAAATACTTCCCTTCATTTTGCTGGGGAAAACAACAACTTAGAGGATTTGTCTTTGGACCTCTAATACATATTTAAAGCCACGGAGGTTTGACAGAGCCAACCTCGCCGAGGGGGTATGACTGATAAATTTTGCATTAGACTGATGATGAGCTGTCACTACCCCAAAGAATCCACTGATATCCCGAAACGACTTTTACGAGTAGCTTGGGCTTACAGTAAACACACCAGACAATGAAACAGGAGCTGCAGTAACTATAGCGCCCTCCTGAATGCCGTCACAGGATGAGTCAACATGCGTTCGAATCAGAAAAACAGCATTGTTGACAACAGAGCCAGATGTAGAGTTAATACTTAATAGCACAGACACAGCCACTGTTTTTCTGCTCTGGGCTTGAACACTGGCTTTATCACAGATTCTGGTATTGAAATTTATGTATGCATGTGTGTGTGTATATATATGTATATATGTATATATGTATGTGTGTATATATATATATATATATATATATATATATATATATATATATATATATATATATATATATATATATAAAATGCATATACACACGCACATATATATGTGTGTGTATGTATATGTCTGTATGTATACAATGTATATGTATGTATATATGGGGTTTTTCATTATCTACTATAAAAGGCATGGATTTTTTCTTTGCCACAGTCACCTCTGGCTTGCTCATTAGGGATAAATTCATACGTATGAAATCTATATCCTGAATATCTATATTTCTGTAAATCTGCTTTGGGACGAGGTCCATTGTTAAAAGTGCTATTCAAATCAAACGGAATTGAATTGATATTGTGTATTCACTCAACAGTTTATATATGAGGATGGTTTAATGATTTATTTCAAGCCACAAGTCGAGTTTTTCAGTACAATGACCATCCAAAAACTGATCAAATCCTCCTGAGATTTCGCTGTGTAGCAAGCCAAAGTGATTGCATTGCGGCATGAAAGCAGCTGAAACACAAGCCGGGAATGGGATACTGCTGAAACGGACACACCGCATGTGTCATACCTGTACGTTTCTCTCAGAGCGGTAATGTGATTCTCACAGGTGTGTGTCTTGCTTGCATAGGCTAATGGTTGTGGTCAGACTACCATGGCAGGTTGATGGGAGCTGTATTGTTATTTAGTGCTAATGGTTTGTTTTGCACTGAGAAGGTGTGTGTTTGTGCATGTTGCATGGCTCTGATGCGTGTGTTGTTACGCAGGGAGATTGTCTATTATGTTGTCTCATTTACTCGATTGGCTTTCATCCACTTCTCTTTCCCATCTTCGCTTCTTCTTTTTCTGAACGGATCTGGACGGATGCAGATTTGATGCTTCGCATTTATTTAGAGAAAGTTTATTCGTCTTCAATGATGGGAAGAGATTTGAAGTCTGTATTATATTCAGATATTAATCTCTTATGAAAGCACTGTAAAAACGCGCTTTTTCCGCACAGAGCGAGCGGTATGCTAGAGAATCAGACATACTGTTGGATTCCCAGCTTCTCTCTTATTGTTTAGATATCAAAATGTACATTTTTAAGAGGAAATAAAGCATTGCACTGGCCCATTTGAAAACACTAGATTTCCCTTGTGGGGAATTTCGGAGCCACGGCTCGAAGGATAAAGCAGTGATGAGAGTCGCTGCCAGTGCATCCGCTCCTCTCCTCTCCTCCGCCGGCCCGGCTCGTGCCTCGCATTTTTACATTCTGTTTTTCCTTATAGCCCTTGTGTGTATCGTATTATAAATATTTTAAAGTAATGCCCTAGTCAAAGAAAATCCCGCATTCCAGCTGAGGTTAAATCAATAGAGCACGCTGGCTTTGGCTGTTGCCGGTGTTGGGTAGAACAGGTAGAGCCTTGTTAAGCGTGTAGCCTCTGTAGTCATGGACTCGCTTCATTATGGTAGAGTCAAAACAGCCATCCGGAGTCAAAGTCCACTTATCTGAACATTAAATATTTTCCTCTCGAAAAACTGCCCCGAAGCCTCCGCACACTGCCTGGTAATTGAAGCCGTACCAAGGTACATTTAAAGAACGCATGTTGGGCTTTCAATTATCCTGTTTATGCAGTATATGTTTCTTTAGCTGTATCCTTTCCTTCTTCCAAATAGTCCCTTGAAAAGAAATATGAGATGAGGTAAATGACTTAAGACTCCTAAAGTCTTTCAGATTGAACCCTGCTCATTTTTTTTTTTTTCACTGACGAATCAAAAATAATATTTATTTTTACATCATGATTTATGCTGAGATTGCTTTGTCAGCAGATGGAAAAAAAAAGCTTGTGAATGAAAACGTTTGTGAATGAAGACATTATGGAGTAAATCATATGCATGTCTTGCTGCTTTTTACACTCCACACTTTTCTGATGTGATGTCTCTATGATTCATTTTGCAGATGGGTATCGTGCCATATGGCTTAGGGAGCAATTAGTTAATGTAAGAATTTGCCTAAGCTGCTGCACTCTTAACTCTAAAGCTTCTTCTAAAATGCATTTCCATCAACATCCTATTAGTAGATCTTCTCCGGCGCTGTATCGTGCGTCCGCGCGCTTATTACACAGCGCTGCGTCAGAGCGAGAGCGGGCTGGGCCGGCTTTGTGGCCACTATGATGGTTTGTTGACTGGGTTCCTATGTAACAAAAGGTTTTTTTTGTTTTTTTTTCTTTTCGTGTTATGGGACTATTTATTGTTTCCCAGTTTTAATGTTGTGTTTGGCAGAGCCTGGGTCTATGGTTAAGTGTTTGATTATTTTCTCAGAAGCTTTTCGCAAAAGATCTCAATGCCTCCCTTTGTCATGTGGAGAAAGACGACAGACACACTCCACAGTGCGTGCTTTCCACAAAAGAAATGTTTATCACTCGAGTGAACAGTATGACATTATTTTGACGTTCATAACATTTTGAATGAGATGTGAGTCTTTTTTTTCTTTTTTTCTGTGTGTTTATTATTAGATCGATGTTGAATTTTAGTCTGATTTGTTTAAGGTTAATGAAGTCAGGTGTGCAAGGATGTGTATAATGAGAACGATTAAAAAGAGGATCTGTGTGAATATGCTTCATTATTACAGCATAGAAGGCATGTCTATGGTTTTAGAGCGTAATCATTCTTGCCTTTCATAGTAATGCTGATTGTCAGGAAAGGAAATCAACACCCCCGGGCCACCCGAGCCACACGAAAGCATTCAGTTTGTTCGTAGGCTTAATGTTGCAGTTTCAGCGTCATTTATTTGTCAGTTCTAATCGTTGATGTTTGCATGTTTTGTTTCTGATCCGACGATCCATCTTTCTGCATCTTCTTCCTGACTTGCGGGCGAGACATGGCACTTTGAAGTCATCTGGCTGTATCGGGCTAAAAAAGCTTCCTTATCCAACAGTGTCCATATCAAATTACTTCCCAGTCCTTTGAAGAGCTCGCTCATTTTTCTTACAGCCCTTCTATTTACCATGTGGTTTTTTGTGGCATGCATGCTCTCAGACTCGTACTCCATATCCCACTTTTCCTTCGGTTTGATTGAAATCGTCTGAACGCCTCTCGGTGATTACACATATCTGCCCTCTTTATTTGGCGAATCCACACGCTCGGAGACGTGCTCTGATGCGTCTACATTTTTTTTTTTTTTGCTCTAGTTAGTAAAAAAATATTTCAAACCTTCTGCTAGAACAATAGAAGCTGTATTTGGGAATTTCACCGACTCACTAAAGTAAATGGTACATGATGAGGTATTTGTCCTGACCGTGTGAAATGAACGTGTTGATACGCAGTGAAGCAGAGTAAATACACACAGCATTACACACGTAAGATTGCGGTTGAGGCGAAACGTCAGCGAGCAGATGTACAACACTTAAAAATAATAGTGTGTTAAAGACCCCTAATTAGTCTCTGGACATTGCTTCAACCTGGTAGTCAAACTAAATGCCGATGAAGCCTGTTTGCGTAAACGTGAATAGGTTTTAATACTTAAAAAAAAAAAAAAAATGCTCGCAAAAATGTATACCCGTGACTTCATTCATTTTTACCACCTACAGGCCTCACCACTCTCTCCAGGCTGGTCGAGTCCATTAACATCGCTTTTCAGTGCAAAGGCAAAGTTGTATTAACTAATTAACGCCATTAACCCTCACTGCTCAGCCTGCAGGACCACCGTGCTCATGAAATGAGAAGCACATGGACCCGTGAGCAGTGTAACACGCTAGTAATTGATTAGTGATGCTGAAGAAATGGGAGTTTAACACCACATGCACACAGGCTTGCCTTCTAAGACCTGTGTATCTTTTACCACATACACTTTAAATGAACGTTTACTAAACTTTCAGTTGTTTACTCTTTTGTTCAGTTTTGCAGTCGAATACATTTCGTTTCCCCTGATGATTCTTGGAAAGGAAATTGGACTGAGGTCAGGTTGAATTATCATGTTGTCGCCGTGTCATAATGAATAAATATTAAATATTAGCACTGACGATAAACCAGCAAACAGAGAGCAGTGAAATGATGTACCTATTGGGGAAATAATACCTTCACGTCCATTTATGTATTCGTTTACCTATTAAAGAGTCTGAACATGAGCTTTCGTGGCTCATGTCGTGTTTTTCCGAGACACGGCGTTTAAAGCGTCGGTGTACGCAGACAGTGATGACAAACCCACTGTGTGTCTCAGTGGCAGTATCAGCGCTGAGCATTCCTGCTGGACAAGCCTATCATTTCCCAATTATGAGAAGCCTTATACTGAAACTTCTGTAAGTACAGCATTTCATTATAAACTTCTACAAACACTGCTGGTTCTAATTTAAGTTGATATTTTTAACTCGGCTATTTTTGGTCTATCGGCGTCCCGGCCGTGGATATCGCCTCGATGACTTCATATAGTTTTGCTTTACATTTTGCGTATATTAGTATATTTTTAAATGTTGTGGTATTCAAATACGCTTTGCATATATTTTGTTTTTCGCGTGCGGTCTTTCATCCGTCACCTTCACGGCCGTCCTGTCTCGCTGGCCTCGAGTTCTTAAAAAACAGTCCGCGAAACTTTTATAGCACGTTTCTCTCCTCTTTTAACAAAAAGCCCCATTTAAAGACAGTTTTTTAAAAATGTATTTCTGAAGTCAGCTTCCTGTTCGTGTTTAAAGTCAAAACTAAACTCTTAAGGGGGGGTTGGGGGGAGAAAAGCTTTGTAGGACTGCATTCATGTCTAAGAAATTCGTTCCTATGCATCTGAGAACTGCAAAGCATTCAGGTCGCATCAAAGTTTCTGCCGGTGAATCGATTTCAACCCTCATGCGTACAGCACACTCCTGCTCCCAGAGTCCCATCTAAACCCATTCTTCCACATCTTGTTTTAATGCCGGCCTGAAAATTGAAAAGGAGTCACTGTTTACATGTTCGAAGCCATTTTTTTTTTTTTTTTGCTCTCCATCATCATTCCACAAATATAGTTTTAAGTTCTACAAACATGTCAGCTTCTTAGCATGTTTGCAAAAGTAAACACAGCACATATTCACTCTCGTGAAGTGATTCTCCTGCATCGAGCATCGTGACCTACGCCTCATAGTTGATGAAGTGTGTGTGTGTGTGTGCAAGTGTGTGTGTGACTGCTTATTGACCTGGAGCTGGTGCATTTTGCCGAGGTGGCTTCCGAATGACCCACGCCTGACCCACAGCATGCGCAAATGAAAAGAATTTTGCTTACAGCACTTACCCCAGAAGAAGTTTTGCTGACACGGGGTGACCGAGCTGAAAAGGCTGTTAGATGCCATCGCCACACTTGGTTATATCCTCGCCAGATAACGTCTCCTTTCGAGGTCGCCGTGACCCTTGAGGTGCTAAACTGAGAGCACAAACCATATCAGGGCATATGGAAAAAACGCTCAGCAAGCCTTACATGTAATTAATGAAGCGCTCACTACACTAGTGCACACTATGTGTGTTTTGCCACATGTCAGAGAGCAGAGAGAGAGAGAGCAAAAGAGAGAGAGCGTGTGAGAGAATGTGAGAGAGTAAAGCACACACAGCACAGATATTGGATGGAGCAGAATGAAGCCGATACGAGTGTGGTTAGAGCGTACTTACTGACTTGTCGGGTCTCTGGGAGTGGGGTTGACCCGTGCCGATTAACCATTTACGCCCCAGTGGCTCCCTGCGCTCGTCCTGGGCAAAGCGATCGCACCGCACTTGTGGTTCTGTGGTTGTTTGTGAGGGGAATGAAACATTCTCACCATCCAAAAAACGTGTATGCTTTCAAACACACTTTTTCCCCCCTCCTTGTGGGCTGTTACTGGAGAGGCTGGGTCATGTGTTTGTGACATCAGAGCACAAAAGTAGACTGAGACAGCCTCTATCGTCCTCCTTTCGCTCGTGCTGTGTTTTTTTTTTTTTTTCTCTCTTTTCTTTTTTCCCCTCGTCCCGTCAGCAGTTCAACGTTTCTTCTACACATCCACAGGGAAGAATGAGCTCCGGCTCCGTGAGGAAGGGGCTGGAGCTCTCGACTTTTCAACAGAGCTTCATCTCATTTGCAGCACTGAGCACATGCAGAGTTTTTTCCTCCCTCTCGTGCTCTTACTTACTCACTCACTCACTCACTCACTCAGTCGCTCTCTCTCTCTCTCTCCCTCTCGCTCTCACTCACTTTGCTAGAGTTTACAGAATCCTGATTCTCTCTGATGATGATTAAGAGTAAATTAAATCAGTGAGCTCCTTCTTGTTTCTAAGTGCAGCTCAGACTCATGACTGATATTCCTCGATCACTCAGATACTTAATATTTATTTGTATTCACTGTTTCTGGCTTGCTTCTCTGGACTTTAAATGGATGGCTCAACACTCTGCTTGCTGTGTGTCTGTGTGAGAGTGTGTGTGTGTGTGTGTGTGTGTGCTGTATAATTGACCCTGTGCACAGTGACAGCGTGGTGTAGGTTCAGTGTTAAATCACGTCTGTCTTTCTCCTGCTCTCTCCTGCCGCGCTCTCCACAGTGGGAATTAGCGGCAGTGATTCATCAGTGTGTCTCACACACCTCGCCGGCTGGAGCTTTGGCAGTGGCTCATATCTGCCTCCATAGTCTTCAGCTCAGGTGAAAAATGTGCTGTGGTAATTCATGTCCATGTTTTTTTTTGTTTTTTTCCCCCCCGGTTCAGGGTCACACTGGGTGCCTGTAGTGAATGTGTTTAATTATTCAGCCAGATTGGATTTATGATTTGTTTTGAGGAAAGCAGACTTGGATGCTATTTTTGAATCGTCACAGTGAAAATGATGTTTTTGTCATCTTTTTATACATATATAGGACAGGAAAGCGTTCTGTTAAGCACACACACATGTACACACACACACGCACACAAATGTATGGGGTTGGACAATATGCAAAAAAAATCAGATATCAAAAAATCAATATCACGTCATGAGTAGAATGTATGATGATATATCGATTTTCTAACAAGCTACCAACAATTAAAAAAAAAAAGACCAATACTGAATAGGAGGAATTTGTAAAGAAATTTTTTTTTTAAATTTCCAACAGTGGAAAACTATCAAATCAGCTGCTTATTATATTAAAAAAAACAACAACCCATACAGATATTTAAAAAAGATATCATAATACCCATCATATATCTGAAAAGGTCCTTGTGACTTTTGTCTTTGTCTTGTGACTTTATTGTGAATTTTCACATTATATTGTGTATTATATCATCATATTTAACATGTATATAATGTGTGTGTATTTATGTATGTATGTACGTTTATATATATATATATATATATATTTATATATAAATATATAATACTGCAGCAGTGTTAAATCACACACACACACACATATATATATATATATGTGTGTGTATATATATATATACATACATATATATATATACATACATATACATATATATATATATATATATATATATATATATATATATATATATATATATGTGTGTGTGTGTGTGTGTGTGTATATATATATATATATATATGTATATATGTATATATGTATGTTGTATCTGAATTAAAAAATGTATCATATTATGCAGAGTTTCTAGAGAAACAAGTTGTCTCGATCAAAAGTCCTTCATCAGCAGTGCTTCTAGAGCTCTAGGACCATTTTTCTAGACCAAAAGTGTTGTACAATTCCTATTCGAACATTTGCTTTCCCCTTTTCTTTAGTAGCTAAGATTCTGTTACTGTGAGCTTGTGAATATAAAAAAA